>NC_072479.1:12392500-12992500 GCF_027574615.1 Eptesicus fuscus | reverse complement strand
GGGATCCAGCCTAGAATTTAGTCAGTTGTACAATTAACTTTATTTATATTTTGTTTTGGTTCCAAAAACCAGACATGAGATGCTTGCATTTGATTTGGCATCATTTTCAGGATTGTCTCATGAGGACTCAAATGTTTCTTTGGCTTGTTCAAAGTCCATCTATGCTCTGATTCTATATCCTGCTCTGGGACTGAGTACGGAACTTTCCTGGTGACTGGGGACACGCTGCAGTGTTTACAGCGAGAGTAAATATGAATTTAGCTAAGTTATTGTTGATACAAAGACAGGATAATATTGAAGGAATGACAGTAATATTTCATGAATGAAATAAGTGCCAGTATTCATTTCTAATGCTAGTAGAACTTTTATTGCTTTTTTATAAGAGTATTTTTAAGCAACTAAAAAAACCACACACACCAGAATTTCATCCTCTAGTCCAGTATCCTAGAAATGTAATATTTTCTGGTGCCCCAAAAATATTTTAGTAAAAGAGAAATGGTATAGGAATAGATCGCCCTGGCTTTGGCAGAATGCTAAGTAGGAGACTGACTAAATCCAACCATGTTTGTACCCTTTATTGTTCTCACCATTCTCTGGATACCTTTGGGGCTGACTTCTTATTTTTCTGCAGTGAGTCTTTGCCAAAATGCTATTCAATATCCGAGAGATTCCCCATTGCAAATGATGCTTTTCAGAAAAGACTTAAAATCTGGATAACATAATTCATATTAATATTTTTAAGCTGAATGAAACTGGCATTCTCAATGAACTAATGATAAAGGCAACTCAACACTAAAAACTAAAAAACAAATAAAAACCCCAGTGAGAACAGGGAAGACACACTTAGAGCACTCCAGCATTCTGTAGGAACATGTACACTGGCATGAACCTCAAGCAGGACGGGCGCCGTGGCACGGGTCTCTCATTGGCTATTTAAATTGGGAAATGAGAGAGTGACTCTAGCACACAGGGAGAAATGAAGTTCCTTAGAATGAAGCTGTTAAAAAGAATTTGCATTTGAACTTGAAAGGACTTTAAATGGTCTTTTTGTACATAAAGTGGTCTCTTCCTATGGAAAAGTATTTGAGGTCACTTTGTATATTATAGGAGCTCAAATATTTGTGAAATTGCATTTGTGAAAATGACAAGGCAGCAAAGTGTTCCCTCAGTAGCTGAAGGTCTGACAATTCTAGCTGAAGAGTTTTTAGCTAAACGTGCATTTTTATGATGAAATTGTGTATAAACAGGTCAGAGTGAGAGTCTAGTCTTACAACCAGAGTCAAATTCAGGGTGGAATAATTCATAGGTATTTTTTATTTTATTATAGTTTAAATATTGTAGTATCATCTACAACTTTTCCACCTGTTCTTTCAAAATACCCCTGTGTCCAGAGCCTCTTGGGTAGGATGCATGTAGCTCCATTTGGGAGAGTCTGGAGCCCTGTTCCCCCTGTACCGCTCCTCAGCTTCCTCTAAATGAGACTCTTCCTGCGTTTCCTCAGCTCATCCAAGTTCTTAAATTATTTTTCAACAAGGGAGGGTGTCACTTCTTCTAAAAGAATTTGCATAGCAAATTTTTATCCTTCTGCACACATATCGGAAATACAGGTGAGTAGGAACTGATGGCCAGCCCTGATTTTCTCATCAGTAGTAGCCAGGGGTCAGAGACCGGCTGAGCCACAGTGCTTGAGTAAGAAAACGTGCCCGTGTGTCTGTGCTCTCTGGGCGCATATATCTTCATCACAGGGACAGAATGCGTGAAGGTCAGTGAAGAGCCAATTTTCAGTTTTGCATTCCCAAATTTTTGTGGTCTTTCCACATAATAGTTTGAAAATATAAAGGGATTCCATTTTCATTTTTGGCAGAAGCAATAGAGGGTATCATAATGTCCTCCACATACCAGAGAACCTTGCAGAACAATCTGGGCCCTTAAGGCTGCTAGTGAAAGAGCTCCTTTTTTTTTTTTTAATTTTTACTTTCTTTCTATTTTTTTTTTTCCTTTATTGATTAAGGTATTACATATGTGTCCTTATCTCCCCCGATTCCCCAACCCCTCCCCCGACTCATGCCCTCATCCCCCTGGTGTCTGTGTCCATTGGTTAGGCTTATATGCATGCATACAAGTCCCCTGGTTAATCTCTCCCCCTTATCCCCACCCTCCCCTACCTTCCCTCTGAGGTTTGATAGTCTGATCGATGCTTCTCTGCCTCTGGATCTGTTTTTGTTCATCAGTTTATGTTGTTCATTTTTTTCCACAAATGAGTGAGATCTTTCTCTGACTGGCTTATTTTGCTTAGCATAATGCTCTCCAGTTCCATCCATGCTGTTGCAAATGGTAAGAATTTCTACTTTTTTACCGCAGTGTAGCATTCCATTGTGTAGATAGACCACAGTTTTCTAATCCACTCATCTGCTGATGGGCACTTAGGCTGTTTCCAAACCTTAGCTATGGTGAATTGTGCCGCTGTGAACATCGGGGTGGTGTGATCTGGGCAGAAGCAGAGGAGGTGAAGCCCCAGTAGTCTAGCTCAGACCCACTGGTATAGTGTGTGGGGAGGGATGGAATATCGTAGAGTGTAAATATTCATGTTTCATATATTCTATTTGATTTCAGATTAAAATCCTCAATGGCTTCATCATCCCCATTTTACAGATTAGGAAAGAATAGTAGTGAGCAGCCCAAAATCACCAGTAACTTTGTGAAAATAATATTGAATTACCTAAGAAATGTTCCTTGAAATATAAAATGAGCAAATTTTGACTTTTCAGTAAGCTGGCAGTTTTAGTTGCCTTTGTTCAGATATTTTTCTTTAAGTATGTAAATTAGTATTTTTTTTATTATAAAGAGATTCATTGTATTTAAAAAATAGATTCAGCTAATCATTCAGAAAATCTATAAGGGTTATTTACTAATATTCATATGTAGTTCATTCTGATTTGGGAGATAGTTTGGTTTAAATTCTAGTTTTTAAAAAATTAAGTAGAGACACATTGTTTTAGCTCTATGTTTTCAAAGTGGTATATATAGATGGTAATGAACATTATGAATGGGCTAAATAATTTCAATGAAGAAGATTTCACTCATAGTACACAAGTTATTTTTTGATGGAAGGAGGTGGTAAGATTTTCCTCATGAGGTTTCATGTTGAAGATCTTTCAATAAACTGGTCAGACTTCTGCCAAACTGTTTTGAAGGTTCTTTAGATTCTCCTCACTACACATCTGAATTTTCTTAAGCTATTGGAACTTTTTTTCTGTTTTAAATGTTATATGAACTTTTTGGTTTGACCATTGAATAAAATGTTATGACATGTAAGCGGGGAAAACCCTATAAGCATTAATCAATGTGAGATATTTGTTGCTTTTTCACTCGACCCCATCCAGCTTTCATCCTGACATACACCATCCCGGGGCACCGCCTGCTTGTTTAATTGTTCAGGACAGACCTTGGTTTGATCTCTCTGTGCTTTCAGTGCTGGTGAATTAATCAAAAGAAGTTCCTGCTCTGCTGGGCATTAGCACGAGTTTAGATGTTTCTGCTTCAGGGTCTGTTCATCAGCTAGAACGCTTTTAAGCCCCGAATGGAGCGTAAACAGTATCTCTGCGGCTGCTTTGAGGGGAGCCGTTACTTGTGGCCGCTTACATTTGGAAGGGGCCTGTTTGTATTAGCAGTTACTCTGGTTTGGGTTATAGCCTTTTCAGATGCTTTTTCTCCTCTTTTAATTTTAATGTTTTTTAATATTTGTGAAAAACCACCCCCACCATCATCACTGCATATACATACCGTAGGCATTTCAATAACAGGACATGGAGAGCAAAATAAGGCAACCCAGTTCGGGCCTATGCCAACATTTTTATAAAGTTTGAAAGCTAAAATATGTTTAGCAACCAGAGTCATTAGAGGACAATGAAATTATAACACAAAATGAGATAAAAGTTATAAAATCAGTTTTTATTAACATGAAATTGTGGGTCCTTTGGTTTGTTGGTTTTTCTTCCATTAGATAAAAGTTGACACTTTTATTATCATTTACACTATTTGTGCCAAGCTATGTACTAAGCACTGAGGATACAAAAGAGAATAGTCTTTGCCTTCCAGAAATTAATCCCATGAAGAAGACATTCACATAACTGGTTATTTTGGGGTGACGGGGTGAGTATTCTGAGTGAGGTTTACTAGGGGATGGTGGGAATTAGGCTAGTGGCATGGAAGGAGCACCTGAGGTGGGGAGAAGCATCAGAGGAGACCCTTCTAAGGAGGAGGTGACATCAGGTCTTCAAAATGGAATAGAAGGTAGCTGAGGGGGACAGGGAGCTGGGGATTGGAGGAGGATATTTTGTCAGCAAAAAAAGCTGGGCAGCAGAAATGTGGGTAAATAAAACAGGCTCTTTTATATATTTTTAAAATTTTATTTTTCAATTACAGTAGATAAGTAATATTATATTTGTTTCAGATGTACAATATAGTGATTAGATATTTACAAAATGATCATTCAATAAGTTTAGTACCCACCTGACACCATACAGTAATTATTGCAGCATTATTTACAATAGCCAAGATATAGAAACAGCCTAAGTGTTCAATGGATAAAGAATATGTGGTACATACCTACAATGAAATATTACTCAGCCATAAAAAGGGATGCAATCTTACCATTTGTGACCACATGGATGGACTTAGAGGGTATAATGCTAAATGAAGTAAATCAGAGAAAGACAAATACCATGTGATTTCACTTGTATGTGGAATCTAAAAACAAAATAAATGAACAAACAAAACAGACTATTATATATTTTAAGTTATTATTGTTATACAAAACCTACACACATTTAGTGTGTGCCATTTGATGAGCTTGGACATATGCAAACACCGGGAAACCATCACCACAATCAAGGTAGTAGACATCCATCACCTCCAAAAGCTGGGTGGTGGTGATGGATGTCTCTTGAATGGTGATCTACTAAGCTTAGGCTTGTTCCTGGAGGGGACCACTGAGGAATTTAAGAGGGTGCCGTGGGCAGATTGGCCTGTGAACAGAGCAAAGCTGCAGTGAGACAAAGGAGTAGAAGGCAGAAAATCCATTGTGTTTGTAGAGATTTTCTTTAAAAGTGAAAAGGAAATTAAAACAAGATGTTCTGGTCACTATTGAGAACAATTAATTACTTAAGATAGCTATAATATTGTCTCTTTAGTTTCTAATAATTGACATTTATGTTTACACTAGAGGCCTGGTGCACGAAATTCGTGCATTTGGACAATGAAATTATAACACAAAATGAGATAAAAGTTATAAAATCAGTTTTTATTAACATTGTGGGTCCTTTGGTTTGTTGGTTTTTCTTCCATTAGATAAAAGTTGACACTTTTATTATCATCGACACTATTTGTGCCAAGCTATGTACTGAGGATACAAAAGAGAATAGTCTTTGCCTTCCAGAAATTAGTCCCATGAAGAAGGCAGACACATAACTGGTTATTTTGGGGTGATGGGGTGAGTATTCTGAGTGAGGTTTACTAGGGGATGGTGGGAATTAGGCTAGTGGCATGGAAGGAGCGCCTGAGGTGGGGAGAAGCATCAGAGGAGACCCTTCTAAGGAGGAGGTGACATCAGGTCTGGGTCTCCCCCAACTGCCCTTCCCTGCAGGCCTGGTCGCCCCCAACTTCCCACCTCTGCCAGCCTAGTCACCCCTAACTGCCCTCCCTTGCAGGCTTGATCACCCCCAACTGCCCTCCCTTGCAGGCCTGGTCCCTCCCAGCTGCCCTCCCCTGCTGGCCATCTTGTGGCAGCCATCTTGTGTCCACATGGGGGCAGCCATCTTGTGTGTTGGAGTGACAGTCAATTTGCATATTACTCTTTTATTAGATAGGATTGAAAGTAATTATTTTTATGTAAAGAGCTTCTATTTGTATATGTAAAATTTCTATTTTGAAAGAGTTGCTTAGGGGGCAGATAGAAATCTTTTTGGGATTACATTGATAGACCAGTTAAGTAACATAATAGCAACCTTTCCATTTTAAAGCCTGAGAATTTTTGGTTCCATTTGTTTAGGTTTTAACCCTTTGCACTCGCTTGCTTTTTTCTCGATTCCTTTATTCTAATGCTAACCGTGTCGAGTCACACTGGACATGCGAGTGCAAAAGGTTAAAATTGAAGTGAGTTTTTCTTTTTTTACTGCAACACAAGTGTACTGATGCTCCTTAACTTATGATGTGGTTACACCCATATAAACCCATCATAATTTGAAAATATTGTGAAGTCAAAAATGTATTAATATACCTAACCTACCAAACATTGTAGCTTAACTGGCAGTCACACTGCTGTTTTCAAGGTACAAATGCTACCTTTTTCTGGTGAAAACTAGCTTATTGTGTACTAGTAAATGTGATTTATTGGGTGGGTTTCCTGATTCTCCTACAACTTTCTCTGTGGTTGTTTGAAGGTAGCTAAGTGAACCTCCCAAACACTTGACTTATTTTAAATTCAACCTCATCCAGAGATGCTTAGTGGGTCTGAGAAATGATGCCCAGCTCTGGACGATGTGACTCAATTGTTTAGAGTGTCATCATATACACTGAATGGTCATGAGTTTGATTCCTGGTCAGGGCACATACCCAGATTTCGGGTTTAATCCCCAGCAGGAGACAACTGATCAGGTTTCACTCTCACTCTTCTCTTTCTCTCTAAAAATCCATTAAAACATGTCCTCCAGTGAGGCTTAAAAAATAGGAGTGATAAAAATTATGACCATAATGAGAGGCATAGAGGCCCAGTGCAAAGAAATGTCAGCATCTTGTTTTTGAGGACTTTTTATATGCTTTGCATTTGGAAAATTCAGACATGTCTATATGATAATAAATACACCATGTAGTGTAGTATGATTCAAATGGCTTCAGTCTACAATAGAGGTGGTCATAGGTCTTTAAAGAGGAGTATGGAATTGAGCAAAAGGCCTTGGATATTTAATCAGCTTTTGTTTTTAAGAACTTATTTGCTTTATCATTACAAAAGTTATACAGATTAATGATGTGAAACAGAGAGAACAAAGTAAAGGAATAATACACCTAAATCCATTCTATGCAGAGATAACCACTTTCTAAAATGCTTCTCCCCAAGCTTTATCTCTGAGTGTGTGTGTGTGTGTGTGTGTGTGTGTGTGTGTGTGTGTGTACTTAGTGCACGCAGACTTACAACTTGCTTTCCTTATTCAACAGCATGGTGAACATATGACCATATTCCAGGCAGGCGCACTTTAGAGCTATAGCATTCTCAGTGGTGTGATGCCTGTGACCCTGTTTGCTTATCCATTTACTTTTTTAGGCCAGATTCATGGAGTGAAGTGGACTGTTCAGAAGTTAAGTGTAGTTATATATCCATTGGTAGTATATCAGGGTGCTTGTTTACACACACACTGACATTATGTAATTTTAGTCCATTTAGTCTTTGCCACATCTGTTCAAACTGTTCCCTTCACCTGAGCTGTTCTTTTGTCTGTTTGGCCCACTATCTCTGCCCATTCTTTCGGAACTAACCACCCTCCACTGAGTCTTTGGCTGCAGTCTTCACTTCCCACCTGGCTGGAGGGGTGTATACACCATGTGTATCTCTCTTATTGGAGAGTGGGGATCTGGAGCAGGGACGGGGTCTGGGTCAGCGTGGGGTCTTGGGACTCTCCCATGGTACTCCTTACCACGCTGGGCCTCATGAGAGGGACAGACCAGGCTGGGTGAAGTAACGAACTTGTGGCACCACTATTCAGAGAAATACCAGCCCGACTGGCCACAGCACGAACAAGAATGTTGTATGAGCCAAAACAGCAGGTAAATCTCGAATGTGGAACCACAAGCAGACCTGGCTGATGCACACTGGGAGCCCACAAACCGAGTGATAGCACTCATGGTGTGTGGTCCCACAGCTGTCCCTCAGGCTCGACCCCCACACATTTATAAAACCATTTCTACTTATTCAGCGTCCAGCTCAGTGCTGATTCACATGAATGTTGGCCAGACGCTCTGGGTTGTGTGGTTATTCACTTCCCTTCCCTGTAATGAATACAACGCTCTGCCTTCTTTACAGACTGGAGCATGTGTAGCTATAAGTTTGGAGACTCTCATTCTAGTGCGGTAGGTCAGTCCACAAGTGTTATCTGAGTGCCAACCATGTATGGAGGTGAGCGCTGACTGGGGTTATGTGAAACAATGGCTGTGGTGCTGGCCTTCATGGGGGAACACAGAGGGACAATGACCCTCTGCAGAGAGGGATGGCCTCTCTATGTCTGTGATGTCATCTCCCAGTTCTCTCTTACAGACCTGTGGTCATGAGAACTGGCAGCCCAAGAAGGTTGTGAGAGGCCCAAGAAGCATCTCTCCTTCTCCCTGGGGCTTGGTGAGTGGGTGTGCACACAAAAGAGAAACGCCACCCACGTGATCAAAATTCGCCCCTAGAGTTAAGGAGAAATCTATTTCCTTAGTTAATATAGCATCTGGAAGAAACAAAAAATGGCTATTTCTTAATTTCCATTAAAGTGCATTAAGCTAACATTGGTGTATATTTTTCTCTCCTTCATTCACTCTAGGACTCAAAAAGAAATTGGTCCCCTTTCACTTACCACCATGTCTGTGTGACTTATCCCAAGAGCTGTAGATACCACTTGACTCCGTCACGATTGATAGCCCCGTCTTATCGCTGCAGCACCTTGGAGGCATTAGGCCATGGCTCCACATCTCACTTAATTATCCCACACATTTATATTGGTTGGCTAGTTTGCTGCAATCTGCAGAGTTGGATTGCTTAATATATTTTCCTTTGTTCTACTAATGACCTAAACTCGGTAATGCATGGATAAAGAGTCCCAAAATATGCAATAAAAACTGACAAGGAGTATCAGTGCCTTATTAAACTCACTGGCCCGGGCGGCTGCTTCTGCAGCTCAGGAATGTCAGTGGGCAAGTCAAACAGAAGGAGCTCATTACCGTGCTGACTGCCTAGACCCATCAGCCATTATCTCCCCAGGAAGCAATGGCCTTCTGTTTGCTTCTCACAAAAACTTCAACTTTTAGACATTTTGAATGGAAAAAAAAAACCTAAGTGATTTTTTTTTTTTTGAGTTTTTACTAATATGACTTAATGGGCTGCCGCTAACTTCTCAGAAACCAATCAAAACTGTCTTTTCACTAATGTTGGAAAATCTTTTCCTTTGACTAAAAGTTAATGCATTCAATTTTAGAAGAGCTCTACCTAGAGGTTTGTACTCAGATAAAACCCTGTGCAAGGAAGAACGTCCTGGGGAATTGCCTGATGTCAGGAAGGAGGCAGAGAGGTCGTAGCTCTTAAAATTGTTCAGATCAAATATAAAGAACAATTCAAATTTTAATTTTGTTTCTCTTCATAATTTTTCCCCATCATTTCAGAGATGAAGTACTTTTTAGATTTTTTTTTGCTACAGCAATAGATTATCTGTGGTGTAAGAATAATTATCGATTTCATTAGGATTTAAGGCTCACTGAAAGTGGTTAACTCTTGCAGTGAATAGTTCCATTTTTGGCTTTTCTGGTGTCATTTACATAGTTAGGCAGACTCTGAGAAGTTTTTTCTATCAGTTTCTCTCCAATTGCTTTAAAAAGAATGAAACCCATATTGGCTTTTCTGTTTTACTTTGGAGATGAGAGTAAGAGGAAAGCCCATTTGCAGTAGAGGAATGAAAAAAACATCAGTCCTCCAGGTTTGATGTTGCTTGAGGTGAAGATCATGCTTGTAATGGTTGCATGTTTTTCATGTGTT
Source organism: Eptesicus fuscus (assembly GCF_027574615.1). Taxonomy (NCBI): domain Eukaryota; kingdom Metazoa; phylum Chordata; class Mammalia; order Chiroptera; family Vespertilionidae; genus Eptesicus; species Eptesicus fuscus. Next base: position 12,982,722 of record NC_072479.1, on the reverse strand, counting down.
TGTAATTTATTCCAGTGAATGGTGGACATTGCTTTAGGGCAGTGGTCGGCAAACTCATTAGTCAACAGAGCCAAATATCAATAGTACAACGATTGAAATTTCTTTTGGGAGCCGAAAACTGACTTCTGTGCATGGGCCACGAAGTTTCAATCGCACTGTACGTGCGCGCCCGCATGTGGTATTTTGTGGAAGAGCCACACTGAGGGGGCCAAAGAGCCGCATGTGGCTCGCAAGCCGTAGTTTGCCGACCACTGCTTTAGGGTATGAGGACACATTGGGCTAATTGTAGAGTTCTAAGCACTGGAGAAGATCTCTGATATTATTACAGTTCCAATGTCAGAGGCAGGCCTTCCTCATGTTAGCTCCCAACTTCACCCAAGGACAAAGCCACTGAGCTGAGAAAGGCGTGCTGACAGTGACAAAGTTCTTTCTTTGTTCTTCATTTGCTCTCTGCTCTAAATCCATGCATGCCATTTCCCTCTAGTATATCAGAACTGCTCCCATTATTTCTGCACATTGAATCACATAGGTAAACTTAGCAAAAAGCACTTTATCAGGTGTATGGGCAATTAGAAACTGAAGACATAATCTTTACCCTGCAAGAACATGCAATCTGATTTACATATATTCATATTCAGTGTATATGAATATTAGTGTTGAATATATTATATTAATGGGTTCGAATATAAAGAAAGCCTATATAAAATTATGCATGGAAACAATTCAATACAGAAGGGATGATAAATGCAAACAGGGACATCAGCCAAAATTTTTTTCTCTGCTGGTTCTCATCCCATCTTCATCCTAAAGACTCTAAGAGCCGGCACCTTAGGGGGGAAGAATATTTTCAGCTCAGAGCCTGGATAGTGTCTTCCATGGGGAAGTGAGGAATGGTGCTTGGCCTTTAACCCAAGAGTCAGGCAGAAACTAAAATATGTTTTTTTTTTCTTTTCTGCCTTTTAAAATGATTGTCCACCTTTATAATGTATTTGGTCTTCATAGCTATCTTCTGAGGCAGATGGCAGTGGTGACATCCCCAAGTTCCAAGCAGAAATCTGAGAACTGGGGGATAAGGACCTGTGTTCCTGCAGTATTGGGAACAGAAGATCTGTAGCCTGTGTGCTGTCCCCTAGCCCAGCCTGGCCTGACTGCTCCACAGAGCATCCAAATGGTTGTTTCCACAATAGCAGAGTGTAGCAGGTGGTTGAGCATGCAGATCCTGGACTGACACAGCTGTGTTTAGGCTCTGTCTTGCCACTTGTTAGGATTCTGGGCTTAGTTTTTTCATCCATAAAGTGGTCAGAATAATATCTATTTCTCAGAGTTGCAGTGAGGATTAAATTAGCCAGTGCAGCCCTGGCTGAGTATCCCAGTTGGTTAGAGCATTGTCCCGATATGCCAAGGTTGTGGGGTCAGACCCCTATCTGGGCAAATACAAGAATCAACCAAAGAATGCACAAATAAGTGAAACAATAAATCTCTCTCTCTCTCTCAAAAATCAATTTTAAAATAAATAAATAAATAAATAAATAATAAGCCAGTGCACGGGCTGCACTTAACCCAGTTACTGATGAAGAAATAGCACGTACTAAATCAGCACTTGCTGCTGTTCCTATATTATTATTATTATTATTATTATTATTATTATAGTCTCATCTTCTTGCCTTTGACTTTAAAATATAGGTTTTAATGCTCACTTGGGCAGCACATACACTAAAACTGGAGCAATGCTGAGAAGATTAGCATAGCACCTGCTCACAGATGACATGCAGATTTGTGAAGTGTTCCATTTTTTTTAAAGCACTATAGCGCTTAGGCTTAAAGAACACTGGAATTCTCATTGCTGGTCACAGAGGAGAAATAACAGAACCAGGGAGGTAGTACATCTGGATAAATAGAAGTAAGGATCCCATTTATGCCGTATCTTTTGGTTCCTCACCGTTCCTTCTTATTCATGTTCACACATGGTCATCACCTGCGTTATTTTCTCCCTTGTTCACAGCTTTCACAGCGGGCACACTAAAAATCCTAGAGGGGGAGTGAATGACCTTTCAGAAGGATGGGGGGATATGTTGGAGAAAGAATGGAATTTTCTTAGCAGCCCATAGGATTATGAAGGCTCTCTCCACACGTCTGTTATTGTCACCTTGGAGCCAAAATGAAGGTTTGACATGCGCTTGTCACTTTGCCTTGGAAACTGGGTCACTGTGATCTAAGTGGATGATAGGTCATTTTTGTTGCAGGGCTTGAAAAAACATATAACACCAAAGGTATTGCTTCTTTAGATTCTATCTTTAGTGTATACCACTTCAATTTAATGAGCTATTATGTATGCTCACGTATGCACGTGTTTGTGAGTGAAAGAGAGGATGCCCACTGAAACTTTGCTTCCTATGACAGTGCTTTACCCTCCCCTGTCACATTCCCTTAGGTGACCCTCAATTTGTTTGATGACTCCCATTTTCAGCCATGGGCTAGTTACAATTACAAGGTACTGACTGCATAGGCATTTCTTGCCTTCCTCATTGTATTTCAAGATCTTTACAGGATGAGAAGTAAAAATCTCTGCATAAAGCTAGGAGTCCCTACTGTATGTGCTCCTGAGCACCTTCCCTCTATTTCTCAAGTTTCTTGGCTGAAACTTTCTTCATTCTCACTGCCCTCTTGTACTAGCCCTCACGCAAGAGGCTGTGCATCTAGCTAGCTCTGGTCGTGATCTCCTTTCCAGACTCTGTTAGGCTCTCTGTCCTGAGGGCTGCATGGTTTCATGCACTGGTTCCCTGCAGCTGCAGGCCAAGGTAAACATGGCAGGTGTTAGCAGCATCGACCCTGCCTATCAAACCCCATAAAAGGCAAACTTGATTTTAGGTCATTGATACTTAGAGTAGGTGGTAGCCTGATACACATGTCTGTCCATGTATTAATTACTCTGAAAAGTATACCTACCAGGTGAACTCAAAGGTTCATTACAATGCCTGTTCAGAAGAGGGCTTCTCTGAATAGGCATTGTAATGAATAAAAACTCTTACTCTCTCACTGTTTTTGATCAAATTGCAAGATGATCATTATTCATACAGTATGTAAGTGTATTCTTGAACCTGAAATGGAAATAATTATAATTAAGAAGGAGAAAGAGAGTTGTGTTTAACATAAAAAGTTGTGTAATTCATCATTAAAAAACAAGTAATTCAGCAAACGTTTGTTACCTATTATGTTTGGTGCTATGGGATTTAAAGATAAGTAAAACAACCACCTAACACCAGATAGCTCACAGTCTACTTATGGAGACAGAGTACACAGCTAACTACATTTCAGACCAGTCTTTATGCAAAGAAGTGCCATTATGATGGTCTTAATCAGTTAGAAGAGCAAGTTACAAATTCAACTTTGCAGTAGATTGACTACCATTATAACTGGCTGTTATAGTTTATTTGATCTTCGGGTGTACAATGTCTTGGGGCTCATGTGGTGTCTTTATGCTGACTCTCATGTGGCTGATCACTATGCCCATACTCATCCCACCACCGCCAGGACCTCCTGCCCCTTTTGCCTCATGTCTGCTTAGCTTTCTCTGCCACTCTCCAGGACTTTAGCAGACATATAAAATCATTAGGTGTCATTTTCATGTTTTACTAGTATTTTGAGAATGGTATAATGCTGCTGCTTCTTTTTTTCCCCAAAATGGACTAATTTTTATAACAGTTTTAGGTTCACAGCAAAACTGTGAAGGTACACCCCCTTAAACCCCAACCCTGTCCATCCACACACATTCAGAGCTTCTCCCATTATCAACATCCTTCACTAGAGGGTTCAGTGGCTGCCATCAGTGAGCCTACGCTGACACATCATTATCACCCAGAGCCCATAGTTTACGTAAGGGCTCACTCTCAGAGTTGTGCATTCTGTGGGTTTATATAAATGCACCTCTTTGTTTAAACAGTTTTACATACATGTAATTAAAAAAGCATTATCATTTCCTGCCATTGAGATAAAGACTTATGGCTTATTAAATACAGGCTCTAGGTTTGAGAAGGGGTATATGCTACTTGGAAGAAATAGCTTTGTCTAATTTTCCTCTATTCCCTCCCAACAAATTCCACTCTCAAATTAAAAAAAAAAAAAGGAGCTGCATTAATATGTGAACTAACTCCTCAGGTTTGAGTGCACATGGTGCTGGCCACTCTTTTCCTGGGGCTCATAGGGCTCTTAGTTGTTAGGTCAGGACTGGGCCGAATGTGGAGGTGCACTGACTGCCCATTTTTTTCAGAGGACAAGTAGTTACAGTTGGCTTATTTATTGGATTGTAGCCAGATGGTCTTTGTTCGAGGCACAGGTGACAGATAAAGGGCAGGTCTAATTAAAATTACTCTATTAAGCATCTTGGTCGTCATCAATTTTCAGTGGTGCATGAGCTCATGATGCCTGGTCCTGAAGGAGCCATAAGCTTGCTCTGAAATGTCAAAACTCAAACACTTCTCAGCTTTCCTCTTGGTTCTGTTTCCTATTCCCACCTTCCCCGCAGCAGAGGCCAGGCAGCTGTTTTGAAATGCTAGTGAAATTTGCAGTGGAGAACAATAAATGTACGTTAACTTCAAGGAAGGCAGACACTCCTGAGAGGGACTTGGTGACCTTAATAAAGCATTTCAAGGAAACAGAGTATCAAATTAATGCTTTTTGTGCTAAAAACATTAAGGTATTTAAATGTGTTATTCTAATCCCTGTTTCAGCCTGGGGACAGAAGGATCTAATATCTTTTATTTAAATCCCAGCTTTCATAGACTGCTCCATTCTTTTCAGCCTCGTACAGAAAGAAACAGACTCTAACCAGTGGATTTCAGTGAATATAAAACTATGTAATTCACAACATACAACCGATTAACTTTTGACACTAAATGTGATTGCCCAGATCTTAATATATCCCGCATCATTGGTGGAGAGGTTAGGTTTTCAGAAGCTACACTCCTGTCACAGTGCCACTTTGATTGCTGTGTTTCCGGGACATGTGATGAAATTGTCATGGACACAAGTGGGGATGCATACATTCTGAACACCCAAGCAGGGTGTACTGATTTCAAAGTGGGCCCTTTCTGGGCTGTGGAGTAAATCAGTAAATCGATCTTGAGTAGACAGGGTGTCCTCCCTTTTTCTGAGAGCGACTCTCAAAGCCTCAGCTGCACAGGCAGCATTTACAGCCACAGCACAGGATCAGGTTATAAGGTTTTTGTTCGGTTAATAAAGAATATCAAGTTCCCTCTTGACTCACAACTGCACGGGGGTTGGATAGAAGAGAGTAACTGTAGGACGGTGAAGGCAGTCATCAGATTAGACGGTGATAAATATGCCTTGCCCCAAATTAGTTGTTAGGGCTCCTTTCCTTTAAAATTCTTGATTGTTGAGGAAATTTTTAGAGTTTGAAATCAAGATTTAGAGGCCATATAAGAGTAACTTCAGATTTTAAGAATATCTGTCTTAGAATTATTTATATTTAAGCTCTGGGTAGTGCAAAAGGTGAAAGTAAGAATACTTATTAAGACACTAGCAAGATTATTTTTCAAGATCACTAAAAGGAAAATCAAGACTCAGTGTTGTGCTCTGTGTGTGTGTGTGAGAGAGAGACACTAAGATTTCTATTATGACTAAATATCGAATGGGTTAAATGAACCTTTTAAACAACAAGAAAATCATTACTAGTAATTGTAAGAAATTATTAAAGCAGCACATTTCTATAAGTAGTATTTTTAAAAGCTCTCATGTTCTCTCCTGATTACAGCCTGCCCTCTTCCCCTCTCCCTCCTCCTTCCTCCCCCCTCCCTCCTCCCTCCTCCCTCCTCTCTCTTCCTTTCTCTCTCTCTCCACCTCCTTTTTGGTAGAGTGTAAAGGAGAGCTCAGCTCCTATTTCTGAAAATTCATTCATATAGAAAGAGTGTATCTGGAATGTGGAAACATTTAACCTTAATATTTTTGAAAAATGAATACCTATACCATGTTAAAAAATAATTTTCATATTAATAGGATTCTATGGATTTCTGCAGTTTGAATTATATATACATATAAAACATATATAAATTTATATGTATTTAATATATATATATATATATGCTAAATTTATAAAGTGACCATAGAATTGCACCATCAAGATATAAAGCAAGATGATAATGCAGCTGCCTGCTTCTTGACTCACCTGGCACAGTCAAGCATTATCACTTTGTGTCAGTAGCATGCATCCAACCTCAGTGTAGTCATAGGGAGACAACCTTATGGCTGATATAGGTAAAATACAGGGAATGTTATCAAAGAATGTATGTTTCATCTTACCAAAATAAATAATGCCATTGGTCCATCTGGGCTCTTAGATTAGTTGCTCAAGAAATCCTGTGGCATATTGACCTGTATTTCATAGGGTCACATGAGGGTTCATGGTTATTCCTTGCAAATGTTTATCACAGTAAATGAGATATAGGTTCATCATTTTATTTAATCAGCAAGTTAAATGCTTGTTCTACTAAGCACTGTGTTGAATAGTCGTTAATAGTACAAAGGTACCAAGGTATCTGAGTTTGTGAAAGATATGATTTTACACTTAAATCATTGTGCAAAGAGCAAATACGTGGTGAGGTACTTAAATATAAAGACTTGGTTGGATAATTTGCATCACCAGACATCCCTGAGATGATTTATAAAGACTTGGTAAGCTGGTATCTGTTAAGCCCTCAAAGTGCTTATGCAAAATGATACGCAAGAGCTAGCTTTTGGCTTATAATAGTTAAAGCATTATGATCAGAAGAGCCAGGGGAAATGAAAAGACCAGGCTTATATGTTAGCCTTTTCCAGAAAAACCCTATGTAAAGCCAAAGATTGTTGCCAGCTCTGCACCACTAAGCTCTCTCACAAAAAGCCTGTAATAAAGCGTATAACATTTTAAAGCATATTAGTAGAAGAGTCAAAACCACTAGAATATTTGATCAAGAAAATTTGCAGTGTCCATCCCTAAATCACAGAAAAGTGGGGTGTTTTTAACTACTTTTAAAAATATTTTTATTGATTTCAGAGAGGAAGGAAGAAGTAGAGAGAGATAGAAACATCAATGATGAGAAAGAATCATTGATTGGCGGCTTCCTACATGCCTCGCACTGGGGATCAAGACTGCAACCGCGGGCATGTGCCTCAACCACTGAGCCATGCCAGCTAGGCTGAACTACTTTCTACGGGTGATACATTTAGATTTCATAGAGGTGTTCAGCCATTTTTGTATTGCCTTCCTTCTCTCCGTCTATGAGTAGAAGTAGTCTTTCACAGATACACACTAATAGCACATTTCTAGGTCTGTTATTTATATGTAAGTTCATGTATTTTTGTTTAAGTGGAACTGAATTTTTTCCTATTATTTATAGCTATGCTTGAGGTAATTTAGTCTTAGGTTTATGATTTTGTTAGTTAGTCACCAGTGATTGACTGTCCACTGGATTAGCATTTAGAGTTGGGTAAAGAAATGGATAGATAGGAATCAAATGGAAAGTGAAGGTTAGAGAGACAAGCAGTCCACATAAGGGATCTAATCATTCACACTGCATAAATAGACTTTATAGAAATAAATAAATCTGTTAAATAATTTGGGGATTAATTCCTGAGATGTAGGTAGTCCATGTTGTCCCCTTGTGGTTTGTCATCCTGTCTGCTCTTTTATGAGGGTCGTTGATGATATTAGGGAAAGAATATCAACTTTGTAGGAAACCAATCAAGTGCAGTTTTGAAATTTTTAAGGATTGAGAGAAGTGGGGGAACAGGAGGGTCTGCATAATAGCTTAATCTTTAGAGGAAATGCTGGGGTAGATAGAACCCTTCAGTGCCAAAGCTAGAAATTCTCATCCCTGAACGTGTGTGCATGTTGTTCATGTGACGGCCAGGTATATGGGGCTTCACTCTCATGCTCATCATCTCATGGGTTATACTTTCTCTGCAAGCTTTCATTCTGCATTTTTGAATGTGTTCTACTCAAGCCCCAACCTTTGTGAGGCTGCCTCCTGGTGATGGCGAACCTCTGACACGCGTGTCAGCACTAAATATTTAGATTTTGGTTTATTAAATACAATTATATATAAAAATTATACATTTATGTTATTTAAACTATAAATATCGCAAAATAATGTTTTTTCCTCAAAGTGACACACTCCCCGAGTTATGCTCAGTTTTTTGGCGAAGTTTGACACACCAAGTCCAAAAGGTTGCCCATCACTGACCTAGACTCACCCTCCTTCCTCCTGCCACCACTCCGCTTGGTCTCACGTCTATGACCATGCTCTAGGGACTACCTCAAGCTGCCAAAATTATCTGCTTTTGGAGCTTGGGGCTCCAGTGAGATGTACCGAAAACTGAGACAAGAGATGAAATTTGAGAGAGTCACACATTTTGGGTCAGAGCACAGGTGTAGGATGTGCCAGAGGGGGTAACTGTCCAGAGGTCTGGACCACTGGCCCTGTGCCAGAGCACTCAGCACATCAAAAGAAAGAACACGTAGGCGTCGGTTGGCCAGTGGCACACTCATTAGACAGGTACATAGGATAGTTTAATTGTTTTTAGGTTTTAGATACATATGTTAGGTGTTTATATATCTACAAACGCTATATGAGATTTTTTTAAGGTCCTGCAATTGTCAAACATTGTGGATCACTGACTGCTATAAGAAATATGGTATAATATGTTATATCAATGTTTGTTAATCAAAGGAAATCTCTTTCATAAGGATACTATCTTTCAGTTAACAGGAAGATCGATACTTTCACAAATGAAATCATGTATGTTGGTTTCTGCATCATTAAAAACACACACATATGGACTCTTGTATATCTTATTCTGCTTAGTATTTTCCCCTCTCACTCTCTTATGTGAGATACTCAGATTGGAAGACTGTATTAAATGAAATACCAACCTAAATTTGTACTTGCTAGTTTGGGTTTAAAAGCAAAGAAGAACCTACATATGCAAAGCTTGAAAGAGGGGACAAAATTCAGTGTTTCTTCTAATTAATTGTAAATGTCACTCTGTGAAAATTTTGCAAGTATCCTGTGTTATAGGAATGTAAGCTTAGCCAATTAAAACATTTCAACAAGAGAGAACTTGCCTTCTTGTTCAGGCCATTGCTGGCTACTTCAGTGGTCCATGACAAGCAACACGACATCACTCAGAACTTGTTAAAATGTACATTCTCTGGACTCACCTGGTCTTCCTGAATCAGAACCTAGTTTTATGAGCTCTCTAGAGGTTCTGATGCCCACTTAGAATTTGAGACTCAGTGATCTCTTTTTTATTCATGAGGACTGTCTTTTTTGAATAAAGATGTTTTCAAGTCCAATTCACGAAAGTATGTGGTGAATCTGGTTAATTAGTAAGAGTTGTGGCTGTGGTTGAAGGGCCCCTGAGTGGAGTTCCTTTAATTCTCCTGGCTCAGGTGAGCTCAGTGTACATCTATCAATATTGGAGGCCCAACCCCTCTTTGACAAATGGGGCAGCTGAGCTCTGAGAAGAGAAAGGACTTAAATTTGTTCAAATGATATTGCAAGATCAGAATTTAAAAACTCATTCTGAGACCAGGGCTTTTGTAGATCAGATAAATTAATGCATGCTAATTAATCTTATAAAGGCAGTTGCCAGTGGTTATCTTTCAGTGTTATGTTTGAAATACCTTTAGAAAATGACTTTTAAAATTTCAGGAATACACATCCCTTAAATGAGATACTCCAGAATACTGAATTTTTGTTTGAAAGTCTCAAAAGGAAAACTTATTTTTTATTTTAGAATCTAATGTGTTAGCCAAAAGAAAAGTGGTAGAATATCTCTCTAGTTATTGAAGATCTTCGAATTTATATTTCTATCTGTAATTCACCAAAATATGGTATAGAAGTGTCCTAGGACCCAGCTTGGCTCAGGTGTGAATGGGAATCCTTATTTTATGGGTTGGACGTATTATATGCTGGGAATACATATTAAGTGTGGCATGTGATTCCACATCACAAACTGAGATTTTAGACGAGCTAGTTTGTGCTTCGTGGCAACTTGGGCACACTAAAATAGTACGTATGGCTGAAGCGTAATGGTGCCTCTCCAGCTCTGTAGAAATTAGCTGTTTGACATCTGTTGTGAACCCCTAGTGTGTGCTAGAATTATGTTTTCTTAAGGCATTGCAGTTAGGGGCATAATAAATCCTTGATGAGAATCTCATGCTTCTAAAACATGGGGATATGACTTAGTTTATATACCCAGTCAGGTTTTTTCTTTATTTTTGCTTTTTGGGGAAGGGTTGCTCTTGGACTCTCAAAGATTTTACTTTAAGTAATCAGAATCATGACTTGCCTCAACTTTCTTGAGCTCCAAATTTCCAAAGTGGAAAATATAGTGAGTATATTTGACTTGCTATGTATCTTGTGTTGGTTGGCTTATTGCAAAACCTCCTAACATAAAAGCAACAACTTTAACTTCAAAGAAAACCTTGAATTTGTTTAACACCTTCCCTCTTCCACCACCACTGCCCTTTGAACCTCCCACAGCACAGTGTCCATGTGGCTGAGCTTCTTGCCTGCAGGCTGTGCTGCTCCCCAGCTTCCCTTTCTTTCCAGACCACTTTATCAGGTTTGCTGATAAAGAGGCCAACTTGCTTGATTACTTGGGGGGAGCGGGGGTGCATATGAAATTTCAAGGAGTCACAGACTCAGGCCTCCCAGTGCTGTTAAAGGGTCTGTTCCATGGTCTCTTATGATATCTTCATGGATGCAGAAGAAGAGTTGGAGACTTAAGTGATGGCACGTTTGGGTGAAGCTCCACTTCAGTAGATGAATAATTGTACTTGATGCATGATTAATGTAACCATGGACACAAGTGTCAATGCAGAGGTTCCCAGATTCTCTGGATTAACAGTACCTCAATGTCTCAATAATTCCTTTGCAAAGCCCCTAGGCCAAAAGTAAAACTGAACAGCATCTAACTATTAAGCAGGCAAGATCAAACAATTCAAGGAGTATTTATGTCCTAAAAATTTAGCAGACATTTGAAACAATAATTCACATAAATGAAAGAATAATACTTCTTTTTCTTTCATTCTCAAATGATCATAATCACTTACCAATCATATGGCAGGTACACCTGCTGAGCACTGTACAACTGCTCAAACCTTGGAGTAAAAGTGGATGCTGCCTCCCTCATTTCCTGTTGTACATTGATTTTTTTTTCACAGTGTATTTGCTCTTTATCATAGCAACCATGAAAACTCAGCTTCACAAAGGTATATCATGCAGAGCAATGTAGCATGATCTAATGTTGAGACTCTGGGTTACTTAGAGCTATTATTTTGTACCACTACCCGAGAGATGTTACTGTATTTACCTTGAAAATGTATGATTTCCCCCCTATAGTACCCTAGGACACCTACACACACAGTTTGGTAACCATGGGTCAGATGGCACGTACTTCTCAGATGTGTTGCCCCCAGCTCCCCCCGCCCGCCACCTGCCCGCCCAAACAACTGAGGCTTTGCAGGTGGGGTAGGAGATAACATTTGCTTTGCACTTTTTAGGAAGCAGAACGGTTTCACATAAAGACACCCCAACCATCTCATGAAGTGATGGTTCTCCTTTTCTCAATTTCATTGATGAAAAGACAAGGACTGATAAAAATGGTTTTCCCTGATGACATAGTTCATATGGGGCACAGGAAAAGGTCATGCACAGTTCTTCCACTTTGAATCCTAGGTCATTTTCTCCGTACTATATTTGATCTCTGCTTCTATTGAGTTCAAAAATAAAATGAGAAATCACATTTGCATAGCAAATTCTAATTGTGAGATGTGCTTCCCATCCTGCCAATCAGAAATTTAATGAAAAAGAGGAATGTAAAGACCAGACGTTGGTTCCAAGTGCCAGTTGCTCAAACTTGGAGGGAATAGATACAGCTTATATCCCTGTGTGTTGAAATTTCTTATGTTTAGTTGACAGGAAGCTCAGTGATAACAACAGTAAAGCTTTCATTCCATTTTAAGCTACATTAAGGTCAATCTAGCATCTGCTACCAGGGAGCTGGTGACTGCTCTGTTCTGCTCTCAGCTGTCTAGAAGCTCACACTTGGGAGCTATTTTTTAAGTTCTGAAGCATGGCTATTAAATAAGGGTTGAAGGACCTGAGATTGGTTAGCCAGAAGAAACTGAACTGTGGGAGGAAAGATGTGATATGTATCTTTAGATTTCAACCTCCCTAATATTTGAAAAAAAAGTTATATTTGTTCTAGTCTGGCCCAGAGGGCAGAATTAGTACTTTTTAATGCTTATCAACAACAATAACAACAAAAGTAATAATAATTTTTCGTGGTTGCAACTACCCCAGGAGGCTGTGAAGTCCTATTATTGAAAATCCCTCTGAAAATCACAAAAGAGTATTAGGTCATACAACGTGGCTTCTAAAGCCCTTTTTCTAACTTGTTAATTTTTATTTCTTTGTAACTGAGCAATGGCTTCAAAGTACCTGTGCTTTAAATTCAGCTTGCTGTCTCACCAAACACATTTCTTTCCAGAGTTGGTAAAATTTAAGTTTTCTTTTGGAAACAAGCATTTTTGTGGGTTGATCATATGAGAACTCATAGTTCTACTGGGAAGGTCTGTGAGTGTCTATTCTAGTTTTTAAGTCCAGTCCGTATGTGGCCACAGCCGGTACCTCTGGGAAACCCAGACAGGTCTTTTACTCATGTGTGTGTGTGTGTGTGTGTGTGTGTGTGTGTGTGTGTGTGTGTGGTAATGATTCAGTACATTTCCCAAGTCAGCTTACCAATTCAGAATTTAAAATAAAAACAAGTCAGTCCTGAGGTCCTCATTGTCTGATCTTATACTGGGAACAAACACTTCATATAATCAATGTTGCTGTGCTTTAGACACCATAAATTTATATTAGGCTTCCTTCCCAGAGGACTTGAGGGCTTATGAACAAAAGCCCACCTGCCTGATTCCTTGTGGAAACAACCCCTCTTAGGCAAAGGCTGCTCTGTCCACCTTTGGGCTCTGCTGCTGCAGTGCAGCCTCCGTAGACCATCTACCCCCAGGAGTCCCCTTCTGAAACCCTCTGCCTTGGCTGCCCCTCGAATGCTGTCTCTGTCTCTGGGGTGGAGTTGGAGAAGTCTTTCTTCTTTCTTCTTCCTTGCGTCTTCTTTCTGCACTTCTCAAGCTCTGCCAACTTACTTTTCCGTCTGTGAAAGCAGATTTTATGGAAAATTCTCTTGCCAGCCCTGGGTTGTGAATGATGTTCACCAAAGCAAAAATGGAGTCTGTGCTAGTTTCCTGATTTGCTGGGAAGACAGTTCCCAAGGCCTCTGTAACCAGCTTCACTGCCTCTATCTTTCGGGAGGGCACATGTGCCCCTGGGAGGTTTGCACGTGGGGCTCCCACTGAGCAGGGTGATTACAGATGGGCTGTGTTTTAAGTTAGTTTTGAGTTGTGTATTTCATGTGTGAAGTTGGCAAATACTTGAAAGCCACAAGCTACTGTTTTCTGAAAGCTCTTTTGCACATGAACATAAAACGTATGTATTGAATTTGGAAGTTGTCCGATGACTGCCCTTTTAATGCAGCTAAATGTAGATGACAGCTGTTTCCCCTGGAAAGATCAATACAGTCATAATTTCTCTTTCTTCTCTTACAGAGTGTCTCCTCTGCAGAAGTCTGAGATAGTAGACGTGGTCAAGAAGCGGGTAAAGGCCATCACCCTCGCCATCGGGGACGGTGCCAATGATGTTGGGATGATCCAGACAGCCCATGTGGGTGTGGGGATCAGTGGGAATGAAGGCATGCAGGCGACCAACAACTCGGATTATGCCATTGCACAGGTCAGAGGCATGGTTAACCAGCTGTCCTTTCCCGTGGACAGAGATGTCAGCTGGGCATGAAGGCCTGGTTGATGCTTGAACCTGTCAGTCCAGCCCTAAAAACTCTGCCAGCCTCTTTGAGGTTGCCATCTAGGTGAAACCACCAGTGTGTTTGAACTCTGTAGTCTTGCTCTTTGTATAGTTTGGAGGCCCTGTCCTGCCAGTCAGTTTTCTTTTGGCCAGCTGTGGGTTGGCCAAGCTTTCTGTCATCCAGGCAAGATATCATCCCTGACTGATAGGTCTCTGGTCCTACTAATAATCTCCTACCTTCAACTCATGCATCTGCTGCGCATGCTTTTCCTTCTGCCGTCCTCTGCCACCGAATGGCTGTGTTCATAACATCTGCTCTCTACAATTCCCACGGTGGCATCTCCCCTCTTTCAGATGTGCTGGAACGTTCTCTCCTCAGGCATTTGAGATCAGGGAAAAGCAATGATTTGCAGCTGCCATTCTCTCTGTAGCTGTGACCAGGGCATTGCCCGGGACCACTGCTGTGAGGGGCATTGCTGAGAGCACGAGCTGGGTTTGGGCCATAAGTACCCCACAGCAAGTAGCAAACAGCCTCCTGCACTTAGGCCAAGTTCATCCCATTCCTCTCTGGATGGAACATCCCATGCAGAGGCCCCTGATACACTGTAGTTACTGTACAGGTGGCCAGAGGATAGAAAACATGTCTGCTCCTTAATGATGTCCAAAAAGTGAAGGGTCAGCCAACCACCTGACCCCATTTGGCCTGCATGATTATACAGAAAATCTAAGCAGGACAATGAAAACAGAGCATTTCCTCCTATCTCCTGATTGCATAAATGCCGCTTGTTTGCGGGTTAGTGAGGATTCCCTCCTGTTTATCCCTTGTTTAGTCTTTTGAAGAATGTGTTAACCATAATCCCATGAACACAAGCAATGAAACCAGGGGCTGCATATAAAACAGGAAAGAGCTTCCAGTCCCCCCAGAGCTGCAGGCTGGTCCTCTGCAGCTTTGGGCTTCATCTCCCCGAAGGAGGGCTCTGCACTAGATCACCTCTCAGATTCCCTTCCAGATCGTGGTTCTCCAACCCAGAGAGGAATTACAGAATCCTCATGGCTCTGAAAAGTGCATGAAATCAATCTTGTTCCTTTGTTGATTTCAAATAAATCCTCAAGATAATTGCTCAAAGTAGGTAGAAGGAATTCTGATTTTACAGGTGGGAACACTGGGGCTTTTTCAGGTGACCTGCCTCAGGTCGGAGCATTCAGGGTCCGAGAACACCAGACCTGTGTGTGACCTTGGGGACCAGCCCCACACACCTGCCCGTTTACTTTCTTGTGTCAACTACTCCAAGGCCTGGGGGACTCACGCTTCCTGTAGTCTGTCAGTAAGTGTAGATGTTATACACCCCAGCATTATTAAATACTTGAGTTATAGCATCATATGGCTGGAAGGGATCTTTAAAGGTTTCCTAGGAGTTCCAGGCAAATATTTGTCTGTCTTTTTCTTTAAAATGTCTAGGGAAGGGCGATTCCATGACCTGCCTTATTGAAACTGCATACTAATAGGATATGGAATCTGGAGCAATTGCTCTCTTCAAATTAAAAGCATCAAAGAAGGGTAGAGAAGGGAGCAGGGCTTTCTAACTCTATTTAGGGGTTTTCTTGCCCCTCCAGCATAATAGTCACCCTGCCAAAGCCACTGATGAATGGTCCCCATGTCTGTGGTTCTTCATTTCTCCTGCCTATGGTCCTCTTCATAATTAGGCAGAGGTCCCATTATTTTAGGGCCACATTCCTCCCCACCTTACAGCCCCAACAGTGCTTCCTCTATAGTTACTGAGTGGGAAAGACCACAATTTTATGAATTTCTTTGCCTAGTAAAATGAGAAATGTCTTTGGTTAAAGTTAACAGCTTGTTTATCTGTTCATTTTAATGTGGATGATCCACTTTGGTTTTTTGAGAAAGTATACCAAAGGGTTATATACAGAAGAAGAAAATTTAGCTTAAAGAATTGTCCTTGGAAAAATTATGAAGTAGGCAAAGCTCTGGATCTCCTTCTTTCCAGCCTGCCTGTGCTTTTACCCACGGGGCAGCTCCCAGGACTGACAACCATCCCTGATTTGGTGCCTCGCCCATGGGCAGCCTGTGCCTGCACCTGGAACTCTCAGTGGTCTGTTCTCAGGAGAGAATCAATCCTGCCCCCTACCTTCTTAATGTTTTCTGAAAGACCTCATGAAAACAGCATTTTGATTTAGGGTATTATTTTTTCCTGAAAATAAATCATTGCAGCGCTAACGTTGAGACATTCGGGATGAGTGCAGCAGATGTTCTCTGTGCCCATTGAAGTGTAACATCAGGGGGTCTGGGTCAAATACAAACTTCCTTTTTATTTGTGTAGCTAGTTACTTTATGATTCCTCATTCCTCCTGGGAATCCTTAATGAGCATTTATGGGAAATTTTATTTTTCCATATGTACCTACTCCTGCCATTTTGAAGTTGTCATTTCGCTTTTGGAGTGTGCAGTTGGGGACTTGCCTCGCCCTGATCTGGAGGAGCTCACCAGATTGAGTCCCCTTCTTTAGTGCTAATGGAAATTATTATGTGGCTCCCTCTTGAAAAGAATATCTTTTTTTAAATATTGTCTTTTCTGTCTTTTCTACAGATAGTTAAATTTAATTTCAAAAGTCATCTGAAAGTAAGAGAAAGTTTATAATAGCAAAAGAATTGCTAATGTTTGTGGACATGCTCAATACAGCCTGATTGTTCCTTTTAGGGGAGTCATGGGGCTGAGCCTGTGGACTGCCCAGTGACTCAGAACAGAGAATTAAGGTTTTACTTCAAGGCAACCAAGGGAGAACTCAGCGTGGCTGTGAGGCTCACTGAATGTATAGAAACCATAATTTAAACAGGATCATTCCTAACAGTCCATTCCTGCCTGAGCACAGCAATCCATAAAACCAAAACACACAAACAACAGAGTGAGAGGGGGAAATGGTGACCAAATAGGCAGACCTGTCATGCACCTCATCCCAGGGCCAAACTAGAAATACAATTAAATTGGAGAATATTCACCTGGAATTACCAATGAAGTCCAGCTGAGGAGGAAGGACAGAAAACACCTGGAGACCGGTAGGAAAGACGAGTCGTGAGAGGAGCTGACCCAGCTCCCAAGGGCAGCAGGCTGGAGGGCCCAGAGAGAAGGGAGTTCTGGGATATGGGAGGGTCTGTTCCCTCAAAAGATAGAGGCCCAGAGCCCAGGCTGGGCTCCACAGCCTGGAGCACCAGAGCCCAGACCCAAGGCCCACATAACATCCAGCTGTGAAAGGCGGCAGGGCTGCTAGCAGCAGCAGCAGAGTCTGGAGCCAGCAAACCAGAGCCAGTGGGAGAGAAAACCACAGTTTTGTGTTTTGTTTTTTCTAAACCCAGAGCACAGGAGTTTTCTTTTCCAACTACTCACCAGAGGCTTTGGTGCCGGGAGGGAGGCATGGATTTGAGGTGCCTAAAGAGAGGCTTGGGTGGGAAGCAATACAGGGAGATGTGGAAATGCCAGGAATCCTGCATTTGGTCATTCATAAGTGTCCAAACTGAAAGGGCCATTTTTTCCTGAGAGGAGCCACAGGGCAGGTAAAGAAAAAAAAACCCTGCCGTAGGTAATATAGCCTGCTCCATTCTCAGGAACCCTGCATACCACACCCTGGATTCTGACCTTTTCAGAGGAAACAAAAGCAGAGGCCAAGCCTATGGGTTTGAACAGTCTCAGGAGCCCTCAGGGACTGGATGGGGAGGGCCTGTCTGCCCCACTGTCCTGGGCACCAGTCTAGTCTGGTATTTTCCCCTCATGGGAGAGCTGATAGAAAGTCTAGGTTTGCAGCTGATCCCACTGGTTTGCATACAAGGATCTCTGCCCAGCCGAGGGCAGAGTAATATTTTGGGCCATTTGCAGAGGAGTAGCCCTGGGACAGGGAAACACACTAACCACACTCCCTGAAATCTGAGCAGCACCTTCCCCGCCTAAAGCCCTTTCAGAGACAGACTTTTGAGTGATTAAGATTGACAGCTGGCTAGCAGGCAAAGGCGGGCAGAGGTGGAACCTGGAGAACCGGAGGAAGTTTACTGACCCAGCCCTGGGCTCCACACGCTAACAAACCAGTTTTAGAGGGCAGATTGGGCCCTCCTGCTTGCAGCCAAGTCCTGTGGAGACAGACACAATCTGTGGCTCACTTGGAGCTTCAAGCAGGTTGCTGAAAGCCAAAGGAGGACAGTTTCTGATAGGGTTTAGCACCTAAAATATCTCAGGGAAAACCCAGAATTGGCAGACAAAACAGTCAGCCACAGTCATCAGAAGAGTAGGATCCAAATGGAGCTCCCATGGAGCACTAAACTTGGCTGGCTGAAATGAACGCCACTTCACCTTTTTTTCCTCCTTTTTTTTTATTTTTTTTTCTTTTTTTAATTTCTTCTCTTCCCCCCCCCCCCCTTTATTCTTCTTTATCTATCTGCTTTATTGATTTGTTATTGCTCTAGTCTCTCTTGTTTCATTCATGTATCTAATTTTCGTCTTCCCTTTTCCTACACAACCTTATTTTTTTCTTTCTTTCTCTCTTTTCCTTTTATCCTCATATTTCATCTTTTCTACTTTTCTTATTTTGGGTCTATCTACTTTCTCCTCTATTTTCCTTTTCAAGAAATCTTTCTTACTTTTCTTCTTTCTTTATTTTAAACTATTTTCCTTCCCCTATTCACCTAATTATTTATTCTTTTTTTCTTCATTTTAGTTCTGCACCTACATATTCCTTTTACTCCACTACCATCCCCCCCATTTTTGTCTTTGTTTTGTTTTGTTTGTGTGGGGTTTTTTGGTTGGTTGATTGTTTCGTTCTTTTTCTCCTCATATTCTTCTATCATTCTTGTTCTCTTTTCTCTTTCCTAATTCTCTATTCTCTGGTGGTTGATTTTGTTGGTGGTGTAAGGATCTTATGTATGTTTTAGTTTTGTTTCTTTTATTTTGCATTTTGTTGTGTTGTATTTTTTCCTGTTCTGACAGCACCTCCACAACAGCTTGCTTGATGTGGTTGGGGATGAGCCACATAGTCAGCCAGTCTGAGAGGAGATTCCATCCACAAATGAGACAATAACATTCAAGACACAACTACAACAGGAGGACCCAAATAACTCAAGCAAGAGACTTTCCTAAAGCACCCAGTTCAAGAGATCTAAATTACACCACTGTGTCCCACAAAACACCTTTCACATAAGACCACCCCACAAAGTCTGGGAAATATAGCAGTTTGATCTAATACATAGAAACAAATACAAAGGAACAGTAAAAATAAGGAAACAACACCCAAATGAAAGAAAAGGAGTCATCAGCAGAAAAGGAACTAAATGAAATGGAGGCAAGCACTTTGTCAGATAAAGAATTCAGAGTAATGGTAATAAGGGTAGTAAAACAATTCAGGGAGAACTACAAGCAACTTAATGAGAATTATAAGGAGCTTAATGAGAACATTAAGAGACAATGAGAGCTACACCAACATGAAAAGAGAGGTTGAAAGAATAAATAATCTATTGGAAATGAGGAACAATGTAGCTGAAATAAAGGACAACCTGGAATGATTTAACAGTACATTAGAAGAAACTGAGGACCAAATCAGTGAATTAGAAGACAAGGTAGAAAAAAAAAAAACATTCAGAGCAGCAAATGGAAAAAAAATAAAATAAAAAGCAGGAAGAGAGTTTAAGGAAGCTTTGGGACAACATGAAATGTAACAACATTCATATCAGAGGGGTACCAGAAGGAGAAGAATCCAAGCAAGGAATAGAAAACCTGTTTGAAGAAATAATGGCAGAAAATTTCCCTAACCTGGTGAAGGGAAAAGTCACTCACATTCAGGAAACACAGAGTCCCAGTCTAGTTGAACCCCAAAAGACCCACACCTAGGCACATAATAATTAAAGTGGCAACATTAAAAACAAAGAATCTTAAATGCTGTAAGAGAGAGACAGAAAGTTGCCTACAAGGGATTGCCCTTTAGATGGTTAACCTATTTCTCAAAAGAAATACATCAGAAGAGAGTGGCATAAATTATACAAAGTAATGAAAACCAAGGGACTGAACCCAAGACTACTCTATCCAGCAAGGTTATCATTCACAATCGAAGGTAAAATAAAGAGCTTCACAGAAAAAAAAAAAAAGGCTAAAAGAATTTATTATCACAGAATTAGCACTTCAAGAAATGCTAAAGGAACTGGTGTAAGAAGAAGAAATAGAGAAAGATAAGAACATAAGCATAAAGAATAAGAATGGCAACAAATAAGTACCTATCAATAATAACCTTAAATGTAAATGGCTTAAATGATCCAATCAAAAGGCATAGAGTAGCTGAATGGATAAGAAAACATGACCCATATATATATATACTGTCTACAAGAGACCTCAGAACAAAAGATTCACATGCAATGAAAGTGAAGGGATGGAAAAAAAATTTTCAGGCAAATGAAAATGAAAAAAAGCTGGGGTAAAATACTCATATCTGACAAAACAGACTTCAAAATGAAGGCAATAACAAGAGACAATGAAGGCCACTTGATAATACTAAAGGAATTGATACAACAAGAGGATATAACTCTAGTAAACATATGTGTACTCAATACAAGAGTATCTAAATATATAAAAAACTTCCAGAGGATTTTAAAGGAGAGATTGACAGCAATACAGTCATAGTGGGAGACTTCAACACCCCCACTGATATCACTGGATAGATCTTCTAGACAAAAAATCAACAAGGGAACAGCAATACTAAATGACACACTAGATCAGATGAAATTGACATTTTCAGAAATTTCAACGCTACATTCTTCTCAAGTGCACATGGTACATTTTCAAAGATAGATCACATTGTAAGACATAAATTAAGTCTCTGCAAGTTCAAGAAGATTGAAATCATATCAAACATCTTCTCAGATCACAATGGCATGAAATTAGAAATCAACTCTAATAAAAACATTCAGAAACATTAAAAAACATTGAATCTAAATAGTGTGTTATTAAACAATGAATGGTTTACCAAAGAGATCAAGAAAGAAATCAACAACTTCCTGGAAACAAATTAAAATAAACACACAACAACCCCAAATCTCTGGGACACAGTGAAAGCAGTACTGAGAGAGAAGTTCATAGCATTACAGGCATACTTCAAAAAATAAGAAAAACTTCTAATAAACTATCAAACCATAAAACTTAGAGAATTAGAAAGAGAACAACAAGAAAGGCCCAGAGTAAATAGAAGGAAGAAAATAGTAAAGATCAGAGCAGAAAGAAATGACATAGAGACTTTAAAAAAAAAAAAACAATACAAAAGATCAACAAAGCTAAGAGCTAGTTCTTTGAAAAGATAAACAAGATTGATGAACCTTTAGCCAGACTCATCAAGAAACAAAGAGAGAGGACCCAAATAGACAAAATCAGAAACAAAAGGGGCAAAGTAACAACTGACCCCATAGAAATACAAAGGATCCTAAAAAATATTATGAACAACTATATTCCAATAAGCAGGCAATAGGAATGAAATGAACATATTCCTAGAAAAATATAATCTTCCAAAAATCAGGAAGAGTCAGAAACTTGAATAGGCCCATAAATACTGATGAAATTGAAGCAGTAATAATAATTAAAAAAAACTCTCAGCAAACAAAAGCCTTGGTCTGGATGGCTTCACAGGGGAGTTTTATCAAATATTCAAAGAACCACTAACACCTATCCTCCTCAAACTATTCCAAAAAAATCCAAGAGGAAGGAACACTTCTAAGCTATTTTTACAAGGCTAGCATTATTCTAATTCCAAAACCAGATAAAGACACTACAAAGAAAAAGAATTACATGCCAATATCCCTGATGAACATAGATGCTAAAATTCTCAACAAAATATTAGCAAATAGAATCTAGCAATACATTAAAAATATTGTACACCATGACCAAGTAGGATTTATTCCAGGGGTGCAAAGCTGGTATAATATTAGCAAATCAATAAATGTGATACATTACGCAAATAGATTGAAAGACAAAAACCACATGATCATATCAATTGATGCATAAAAAGCTTTCAACAAAATCCAACACCCATTTTGATAAAAACTCTCAGCAAAGTGGGAATAGAAGGATCATACCTGAACATAATAAAGGCCATATAAGACAATCCTACAGTCACCATCATACTCAGTGGGAAAAAACTAAAACCATTTTCCCTAAGAACAGGAACAAGAGACAGAAGGCTGCTTTCACCACTATTATTCAATATAGTACTACAAGTACTAGCTTTAGTGATCAGACAAGAAAAAACATAAAAGGCATCCAAATTGGAAAGGAGGAGGTAAAACTGTCATTATTCGCAGATGACATGATATTGTACATAGAAAATCCTAAAGACTCTACCAAATAAATGAATTTGGCAATGTAACATGATATATAAACACCCAGAAATTGATGCTATTTTTAAACACCAATAGTGAACTTTCATAAAGAAAAACTAAAAAAAATAAAAAAATAAAAAATCCCATTTACCATTGCAACAAAAAAATTAATATACTTAGGAATAAACTTAACCAAAGAGGTAAAAGACTTGTACTCAGAAAACAACAGGACATTGAAAAAATAGAGGAAGATATAAACAAGTGGAAGAATATACCATGTTCATGTATTGGTAGACTCAACATCATTAAAATGACCATACTACCCAGACCAATCTACAGATTCAATGCAATGACTATTAAAATACCAATGGCTTATTCCCCCCAATGAATAGCCACAGTAATCTTGAGAAAGAAGAACAAAGTTGGAGGGATCACAATACCAGATATCAAGCAATACTACAAAGCCTCTGTACTCAAAACAGCTTGGTACTGGCACAAGAACAGACATATAGATCAATAGAATAGAACAGAGACCCCAGAAATTGACCCAATATATTGTGCTCAATAAATATTCCACAAAGGAGGCAATAGCATAAATAAATGGTGTTGGTGATACAAAATAATGACACTAGACCACCAACTTACACCATACACAAAAATAAACTCAAAATGGATAAAAGACTTAAATGTAAGCCATGAAACCTTAAAAAAAATCTTAGAAGAAACCATTGGCAGGAAATCTCAGATATCTCTCATAATAATATGTTTACCAATATATTTCCTAGGGCAAAGGAAACTGAGGATAAAATAAACAAATGGGACTACATTAAAATAAAAAGCTTCTGCACAGCAAAAGAAACCATCAACAAAGTGAAAAAAGAGCCCACTGCATGGGAGAACATATTTGCCAATGATACATCTGATAAGGGGTTAATATCCAAAATATAAAGGGAACTCATACAACTTAACAAAAGGAAGATAAACAATCCAATTAAAAAATGGGCAAAGGACCTTAATAGACACTTCTCCAAAGTGGGCATACTGAAGGCCAAAACACATGAAAAAATGCTCAAAGTCACTAATCATCCAAGAGATGCAAATTAAAACAACACCTCTCAGAATGGCTATCATCAACAAATCAACAAAGGACAAGTTTGTTGGCAAGAATATGAAGAGAAGGGAACTTCATACGCCACTAGTGGAAATGCAGGCTGGTGTAGCCACTGTGGAAAACAGTATGGAGTTTCCTCAAAACCTTAACAATTGAACTTTCATTTCACCCAGTGATCCCACTTCTAGGAATATATCCTAACAAACCTGAAACACCAGTCAGAAAAAAATATATGCACCCCTATGTTCATAGCAGCACAATTTACAAAAACCAAGATTTGGAAACAGCCTGAGTGCCCATAAGCAAATGGGTGCATTAGAAAACAGTGGTACATTTACACAATGGAATAATAAGCAGTGGTAAAAGAAGGAACTTTTACCATTTACAACAGCATGGATGAACCTGGATAGTATTATGCTAAGCAAAATAAGCCAGTCACAGAAACATAAGTATCACATGATCTCACTTATATGTGGAATCTAATGAACAAAATAAATTGATGAACAAAATAGATCCAGAGACATAGAACCATGAAGGGACTGATGAATTCCAGGGGTTGGGAGGGGAATAAATTAACCAGGGAACTTATATTCACATATGCATAGCCCATGGGCGCAGACAAGGGTGTGGCAAAGGTTTGTGAGGAGGGGGTCAATGAGGGCAACAAAAACAAAGCCAACATCTGTAATACTTTCAATAATAAAGATAAATTTTTTAAAAAGCTCATTTTCATCCCTCCTGCTCAATTTTTAAATTTTGGGCAACCTTCATAAAATAGGACACAGAAGGCCAAATCAGGCTAAGGGGAGGCTGAGGATACATGATTCAGGTGGTGCTCAAAGACCTATGTCCCAAAGAGCATTCAAGTATTTTTTTAAAATAAATCTCTATTGTTCAGATTATTACAGATGTTCCTCTTTTTCCCCCCCATAGCTCCCCTCTACCCGATTCCCTCCCCTCATGCCCTTACCCCCCGCCACTGTCCTCATCCATAAGTGTAAGATTTTTGCACAATCTCTTCCCGCACCCCTCACACCCCTTTCCCCCCAAGAATTGTCAGTCCACTCTCTTTCTATGCCCCTAATTCTATTATATTCACCAGTTTATTCTGTTCATCAGATTTTTTATTCACTTGATTTTTAGATTCACTTGTTGATAGATATGTATTTGTTGTCACATTGTTGTTCATAATTTTTATCTTTACCTTTTTCTTCTTCCTCCTCTTCTTAAAGAATACCCTTCAGCATTTCATATAATCCTGGTTTGGTGGTGATGAACTCCTTTAGCTTTTTCTTGTCTGTGAAGCTCTTTATCTGACCTTCAATTCTAAACGATAGCTTTGCTGGATAGAGTAATCTTGGTTGTAGGTTCTTGCTGTTCATCACTTTGAATATTTCTTGCCACTCCCTTCTGGCCTGCATGGTTTCTGTTGAGAAATCAGCTGACAATCATATGGGTACTCCCTTTTAGGTAACTAACTGTTTTTCTCTTGCTGCTTTCAAGATTCTCTCTTTGTCTTTTGCCCTTGGCATTTTAATTATGATGTGTCTTGGTGTGGTCCTCTTTGGATTCCTCTTGTTTGGGATTCTCTGTGCTTCCTGGACTTGTAAGTCTATTTCTTTCTTCAGGTAGGGAAAGTTTTCTGTCATTATTTCTTCTAATAGGTTTTCAATATTTTGCTCTCTCTTTTCTTCTGGCACCCCCATAATTCGGATGTTGGTATGCTTGAAGTTGTCCCAGAGGCTCCTTACACTATCTTCATATTTTTGGATTCTTTTTGTTTTTCTGGTTGGGTGCTTTTTGCTTCCTCATTATTTCAAATCTTTGGTTTGATTCTTGGGGTCCTCTAGTCTACTATTGAATTTCTTTTTTTTTTAATCTTTATTGTTCAGATTATTACAATTGTTTCTCCTTTTTTCCCCACATATCTCCCCTCCACCCGGTTTGCACCCCCCCCCCGCCCTTACCTCTCCCCCACTGTCCTCATCCATGGGTGTACGATTTTTGTCCAGTCTCTTCCTGTACCCCCCACACAGACACCCCTTTCCCTCTGAGAATTATCAATCCACTCCCATTCTATGCTCCTGATTCTATTATGTTCATAAGTTTATTCTGTTCCTCAGATTTTTAATTCACTTGACTTTTAGATTCACTTGTTGATAGATATGTATTTGTTGTTCATAATTTTTATCTTTACTTTTTTCTTCTTTTTCCTCTTTTTAAAGAATACCTTTCAGCATTTCATATAATACTGGTTTGGTGGTGATGAACTCCTTTAGCTTTTTCTTGTCTGTGAAGCTCTTTATCTGCCCTTCCATTCTGAATGATAACTTTGCTGAGTAGAGTAATCTTGGTTGTAGGTTCTTGCTATTCATCACTTTGAATATTTCTTTCCACTCCCGTATGGCCTGCATAGTTTCTGGTGAGAAATCAGCTGACAGTCGTATGAGTGCTCCCTTGTAGGTAACTAACTATTTTTCTCTTGCTGCTTTCAAGATTCTCTCCTTGTCTTTTGCCCTTGGCATTTTAATTATGATGTGTCTTGGTGTGGTCCTCTTTGGATTCCTTTTGTTTGGGGTTCTGTGCACTTCCTGGACTTGTAAGTCTATTTCTTTCACCAGGTGGGGGAAGTTTTCTGTCATTATTTCTTCAAATAGCTTTTTAGTATCTTGCTCTCTCTCTTCTTCTGGCACCCTCATAATTCTGATGTTGGTACGCTTGAAGTTGTCCCAGAGGCTTCTTACACTATCTTCAACTTTCTGAATTCTCTTCTGTTTTTGTTTCTCTGGAGGAGTGTCCTTTGCCTCTTTGTATTCCAAATCTTTGACTTGATTCTTGCGTTCCTCTAGTCTGCTGTTGGGTCTCTGTATAATATTTTTTATTTCAGTCAGTGTATGTTTAATTTCTAGTTGATCCTTTTTCATATCCTCGAGGATCTCATTAAATTTATCGGCCTTTTCCATGAAATTCTTGAAAAACCTTATAACCGTGGTTTTGAACTCTATGTCCATTCATTTGTTCTCCTCCATTTCTTTCATTTGTGATCTGTTTCCTTGTCTCCTCATTTTTGCTGCTTCACTGAGTTGGTAGGGTAGCTTTGTGTACTAGGTGTCCTATTGATTCAACGGGTCAGCCTCCCAGTTACCTGAGGTGGACGCTCTTGGTGCACCCCTTTTTAGACTGTGTGTACAGCCTTGTTGTAGTTAAGTCTTGATTGTTGTTAGTGTCACTGGGAGGAATTGACCTCCAGGCCAATTGGCTGTGAGGACCTGCTGTGTCTATAATGGAAGAATTGCTGGAGACATGTTTATGGAGCAGGACTTGTTCCAGTAGGGCTTTGGTGCTCACTGAGTCTGCCTCTTGAATGTGTCCCTTATGAGAGTGGTTGAAATCTGGTGTCGTCTCACACCGACCACTAGATACACTAGTTCTGGATCTCCAATGGGGTGTAGGTCAGCTACTGTCTGAGGCCACCCAGCAGGAGCTATCCCAAGAACTACAGTTTTCTCCTTTTTGCTTGGGCTTTGGCGGTTTTGGAGCAGTCTGACTGGAGCTGCAGTTTATTTGGTTAAGCTTCCACAGAACAGGCCATTTATATGCAAAAGCCGCTGTGTGGAGCCTGGGCATGTTTGTAGAATGTGCGGGGCGAGTTCTTAGGGCGGGGCAGGGTCTCAGGGCATCACTAAGCTAGGGCGTGGCAAACGGCGATGGCTGCCGTCAGCTTTCTCTGCCTTTCCACGTTTCCAAGTCCCTGCATCCCGCGTTCCAACGCAGTAAACAATGATTGCTGGGCGCACCTCTGCAAAAAAGTCACTCTCACTTTCCGACCCAATGGCCGAGAGTCCAGCTTCTCCCCGTAGGCATCTGGGTCGCCCGTGTGTCCCCAGAAACTGGATTTCAGAGTGATCAGGAGCTTGTTTCCCTTCGGGTTGAAAAAAAAGCCGCGCGCCCAGTTGCCCGCCACCAGCCGGATTCGCGCACCTCCGTACCTCAGCTTTTCAGCGTTTGTGCTCCCTTCTATTTCCTTCTTAGTTGTAAAACTTCCATTCAGCCAGCTTTCCCATGGTTCTGGGTGGTAGACGTTTTGTCTTTTACTTGTAGTTTTGAAATTGTTATGCAAGGTGGCAGTTTAGTTGTTTACCTTTGCCGCCATCTTGGTTCCTCTTGTACTGTTGAATTTCTGTATATTATTCTTTATTTCAGACAGTGTATGCTTAATTTCTGACTGGTCCTTTTCGATTTCTTTGGCATTCTCATTAAGATCCTTAATGAGAATTCTCACTAAGTTTCTTGGAGGTTTCTAGAAGATTCTTGAGTAACCTTATAACTGTGGTTTTGAATTCTATATCTAGTAGTTTGCTTTCCTCCATTTCTTTCATTCATGACATGTTTCTTTGTCTCCGCATTTTGGCTACTTCCCTGTGTTGATGGAGTGGCTTTGTGTGGTAGATGACATATAGGGCCCAGTGTCTCAGCCTCCCCAATCACCTGAGGTGGACACTCTTGGTCCACCCCTTTGTGGGCTGGGTGCACAGTCTTGTTGTAGTTAAGCCTTGATTGCTGTTGGTACACTGGGAGGAATTGACCTCCAGGCCAATTGGCTGTGAGGACCCGCTGTGTCTATAATGGAAGAACTGCTGTGCTGGAGACACCCTTATGGGTTAGGACTTGCTTCAATGGTGCTTTGGTGCTCACTGAGTCTGCCTCTTTAGTGTGTCACTTATGGATGTGAGGAGTTGAAATCTGGTATCATCTCACAATGACCACTAGGTACACTGGCTCCTGGATCTCCAAGGAGATGCAAGTCAGCTACTGCCTGAGGCCACCAGCAGGAGCTACAGGGAGATCTGCAGATTTCTCCTCTTTGTTTGGAGTTTGGAAGTTTTGGAGCTGTCTGACCCAGCTGCAGTTTGTTAGGTTAAGCTACAAAAGGGCAGGCCATTCATATGCAAAAGCCGCTGTGCACAGTTTGGGTGGGTTTGTAAATTGGGTGGGGCGGGGTCTCAGGGAATCACCAGGGTGTAGCAAATAGCGATGGCTGCCAGTCAGCTGTCCATGTGTCTCCACGTCGCCACATCCCGTGCCCCAGTGCAGTAAACAATGATTCCTGTGAGCACCTCTGCAAGAAAGCCACCCTCACTTTCTGACCTGATGCCAGACAGTCCAGCTTCTCCCCATAGGAGTCTGGGTCCCCAGACTCTTGCCAGAAACTGGAGTTCAGAGCAGTCGGGAGCTTGTATCTCCTTCCTGATTGAAAAAAACAGTGCACCTAGTTGTCAGCCCGATTCACGCACCTCCATACCTCTGCTTTTCCACGCCTCTGCACATCCTACCCGGTCTCAATGTTCTTTTTTCTTTCCTTCTAGTTGTAGAACTTCTACTCAGCCAGCTTTCCTGTGGTTCTGGGTGATAGTCATTTTGTCTTTTAGTTGTAGTTTTGGTGTGGTTGTGAGAGGCAGCATGTACAGGTGTATACCTTTTGCCGCCATCTTGGTTTCTCTCCAAGTATTTTGTTAAAACATTAGAATATTGCTGAATATTTCAAACTGAGAGAGCCATTACATTATTCTCAACTTAGTGTGTAGCTGCTTGCTGGTTTCTATTTTTCCTGACTGCACTGTACTCTAGCAAGCAGAGCTCTGCACTAGTTGGAAAAAATAAGAACAAAATGGATGTAGAAGTGGAGGCAGAGGGTGTGGGTGTGTCTGTTTGTGTATCTGTATGTTACAGTGTGTCTGTGTATGTGTGTCTGTGTATGTCCATGTGCCTGTGTGTCCATCTGTGTGTCTGTGAGTCTCTGTGTGTTTGTAACTGTTTTTAACCTGCAGGCTGACAGTGCAAACAGGTCGGGTATATATGTGTGTCCCCTTTTGCCTTCTTTTAATAATTAAGACCCTCTAAAAAGCATTTACATAAATAGAATTTCACAAGAATAACAATTAGATGTCCAGCTGCATATTTGGGGGAAATTATAATTATGTAGGTTTGAGATATTTTAGCTCTTCTCACTGGGCCTGAAAGCTTGGTCTTTAGTTTTCTTACATGAATGGTTTTCACTATTACCTTCTCTGTCATTTCTTCTAAAGGACATTTAATGACTTTTATTCCTAAACTAGAGGCCTGGTGTATGAAATTCATGCACTCTGGGGGAGGGGGGACGGTGGTGTCCCTCAGCCAGGTCTGAACCCTCTCAGGGGAGCATGCCTAAGCTGGCAGTTGGACATCCTAGTGCTGCCGTGGAAGCGGGAGAGGCTCCTGCCACCGCTGTTGCACTTGCCAGCTGTGAGCAGTGCTCCCCCTGTGGGATCAGGCCGAAACCGGCTCTTCGACAACCCCTGAGGGGTTCTGGATTGCAAGAGAGTGCAGGCCAGGCCAAGGGACTCCAAGGGGTCCTGGATTGCAAGAGAGTGCAGACCAGGCCGAGGGACCCCACTGGTGCAAGATCGGGGCTGGGGAGAGACGCAGGAGGTTGGCCAGCTGGAGAGGAATGGCATGAGGGCTCCAGGGTGTGTCCAGTCCATCTGGCTCATCCGGCCGGACCCCAGCAGCAAGCTAACCTCCTGGTCGGAGCGTCTGCCCCCTTGGGTCAGTGCACGTCATAGCAACTGGTTGACCAATCGACTGTCTGCCCCTTGTGGTCAGGACATGTCATAGCAAGTGGTTGAGTGGCCTTAGCATATCATTAGCATATTATGCTTTGATTGGTTGAACAGCCGGCTGGTCGACCGGACACTTAGCATATTAGGCTTTTATTATATAGGATGTGGGCTTCTCTGAACTTTTATTTTCTTTTTGCAGTTTTCCTACTTAGAGAAGCTCCTGTTGGTTCATGGTGCCTGGAGCTACAACCGGGTTACCAAGTGCATACTGTACTGCTTCTACAAGAACGTGGTTCTCTACATTATTGAGGTGAGCAGCATGGACTTTTTCCTTGACTGGCAAGGCCTTTTCCAGAAGGCATCTTCAGTATTTCAAGTAACTTAAGGAAGGATTTATTAATATGAGGTTGAAGAAATGGTGCTGCTGTGACCTATTGAAACCTGTGACACACATGACCTCCTTGAAACTGGGACACCTTCTAGATGTAGGTCCTCATGCTGAGTAACCAAAGGAAGAGTCAGCAGCACCATGCCACCCCACAATCCCCGCCAGGTGGAGGAAGTCCCTCTCCATCCAGGGCTCGTCTTGGCCTTAGCAGATGTTGCTGTCACTCCTCACAGGGTGACCAGAGCCTGGGCAGCAGTGTTCACACCTTTCTGAGACCTGTCTAGGCAACCTGGTCAGTTTTTCTTAAATAGAATGTAGGGGCCTGATTTCTTTCTGCAGTTCTCATGGAATCCTCAAGTTTCCTGAGCATTTTTTATTGCTCTGGGATATTTGGGCACTACTACTTAAATGGGGTGGGTGTGGAGGTGATTAAAGAGTAAACCAATAAGGTAATTAAAAATCTCTCAGTGAACTCATGAAATTTTCACACTTTTTCATGACGCGGATTCGGTTTTAAGTAAATTAAATGTGCTTGCTGGAGGAACTAGATGAGGAGAGGGGTGGGCCTAGGAAAAGTGGAAAAGGCACTTTGCTGTCAGTGGGAGTACCAGCCACCTCACTCCTTCTATAAGAACCGCTCTGCTACAGAGGTGTGGCTTTGAGGCCATCGTGACTAATAGATTTCCAAACGTGTTTAGAGAAGAGGAAGCAGGCAGTTCCTCTAAAGAGAAATAGAAAGCCATGTTGATTGTGAATGGTATAAATATCTCATTCTATTATGGGTTATTTTGTGTCTGATTTCTCAACTTTTGGTAGAAAGAAGAATCTAGGCATAGATCAACTCTTTCTGATGTGGTCCCTTAAAATACTCAGCTCAGATAATTTAACAAGTGGTTTTCTGTGACTAACCACTTCTTTACCAAATTGTCTACTCTTTCCTTTGAATATTCAGGTCAAACATATAGATTTGCATCACTCACTCTGTAAGTAAACTACTAACGAGTAATTTTCCTGATTGCACAGATTGTTCACTGCATGAGGCTGCCCAGTCGGTGGGATAAATGGGACTGAAACATAGGAAAACCTGAAAAAAGACTTGTGTTTTCCTAATTTATACAAAGGGCAGCCT
Organism: Eptesicus fuscus; assembly: GCF_027574615.1. Classification (NCBI taxonomy): domain Eukaryota; kingdom Metazoa; phylum Chordata; class Mammalia; order Chiroptera; family Vespertilionidae; genus Eptesicus; species Eptesicus fuscus. Next base: position 12,951,222 of record NC_072479.1, on the reverse strand, counting down.
ACTTGCCTTTACTTGCTTGTCTTGTGCTGTAATATTCAACTCAGCCCACTCCAAGTAAGAACTTTCAGATGTTGCATAATGGACTTCGTAGTTTCTATCTTCTTCCTAGTCACATTTTTACAATTCCTTTTTGACACTTTAAAGATGTCTGTCCCCTCTTCCTGTGGCATTTTTTTTTTTTTTTGCATTTGTGATAGGAGTCACCCTAAATGGCACTTGGGGTCATAGAGTATTGGAGTCCCTGTTCCCATGCGTCATCCCAAGTTTCACATGCATTTTAAGCTCTTGTAGCTGTTGGCTTCACAAGGTCTCTTAATAATCTGGTTTTCCTCACAATCAGCAAATTACAGATAGTCTAGACTTCTTATCAAGACATCCTACATGAAGCTCCTAACCCTTCAGCTTCCAGAGCATCCTCTGGGGCCCTTCTTAGTCATTTACACCTACTATCTTGCCTTTTTTTTTTTTTTATCTTCAAGTGGGCTGAAGATGAAAAGAGTACAATTTTAGTCTGTCTGAGAAATTCTATTTGGAATGAGGCCCTGAAAATGCTGTGTGAGTTTCCTAAATTAATTTTTCATTTGTAGCTGGGCAACAGTTGCTAATGCCTTTGAAAGCATTCTTTACAAAATTCAAAGTAAATAAATAAAAAGTCTTCATTACTCTCTGCCCAATTTTTAGTAAGTATTCCTCAGAGATATTAATGTGAAAACCAAGAGAACAAAATCCGTGGCTGAGCCGGCAGTCAGAGCATTGACTTGGACAATGTCTATTATTTCCGAATGGCCTCTGTGGCATCAACAGGCACTTAAATATAATTTTAAAAATAGGAAAGTACATTTTGCATGCTATTTTAAAGTTTTTTGAACTAAAATGTCAAAGATTGCTGTTATTTGATTAGCTCATTTGCAATGATTAGTTTTGTGTTCTGAGGGTTTTGTAATTAAGTGAGAATAAATTAAATATATTACATATTTCTCTTAAATGGTATTTTCATAACACAAGGAGAAACCCTTTGCCATATCCAGTATATTCCTGTCTCCAATGTCCTCTGATATACATGAAATCAGGCATTTTAAAAAACAGTCTAAAAATAATTTGGCAAATTAAAAAGATACACACATGTGCATGTGCACACACACTTCTATAGTCTTAGCGGTTATTATGAGGATATTACATGATTTAAATTATAAATAAATGTTGTATGGAAGAAGTATGAGACCATGATATAATACAGTCTACTCACTTGGTATACCATAATGCTTATCTGGTGTGCTACATAACAAACTAAAGTAACCTTGGAGTGACTAAAAATAGGAACAAAATGATGGAATAGGGATTTCATGGTGGCCCTATTAATAGGTAAAACTAAAAATACATACAGCTTTTGCTCTCTCCTGCCTTTGCTACTGCCTTAATTTAGTACTTTTTACTTGAATGATGACAAACCCCACTAGCTTTGTCCCTCAATCATCTATAATGCAGTCAGGATGATCTTTGTGAAACATGTCTGACCAATTCTAGTGGCTGCCCAGCACAGTGTCTAGAACATAGCTGCTAAAAGATGTTGGCCATGAGTGAGTGGATAAATGCCACTACTCTCTTCAGCCTCTTCAAGGGTCCCTATGTCTTCTGATAAAATCCCCATCTCTGCTGCTGTGCCTCTACCCATTGTGGTCTGGGTCCCAACTGCCCTAGCCCACTCCCACTACATCCCTCCTTATTTGCTTTTAATTGGTGATATTGAAGTATAATTAATACACAGTACTATACACCTTTTTAGGCATACAGTTCAGTGAATTAAAACTAGGTTTTTATCATTAGGAACTAACTGGAAATTTTCTGTCTGCCTCCTGTAGACTGTGACAATAGTGTCCCAAAGAGTTCAGGAGCCAGGTAGTGATGGTTGCACAGCAGTGTGAATGTACTTAATGCCAGTGACTTTTACACTTAAAAATGATTAAGATGATAAACTTTATATTATGTGTATTTTGCCAAAATAAAAAAATGCTAAAAAATTTCAAAGGGATTCATAAGTTCTTTGTTGCTCTAGCCACCGTGAGGAAAACAGAAATGTCTAGACAGATAGGATGCCTTGGGGAGCTCATTCAAAGTTTGAAAAACAAACTTTACATATAGTTTTGTTTTGTATTAAACCAATTAAGTGCTAAGTTCTGTGGCTGTTTTACCTTCTGACCATATTTCTCAGAAGGTAAAATCCTGTTATGGCCTAGATGGAGCAGAACTTCATAGCCTTGCCAGGCAGGTAGGATTCCCATCAGCCAGCTCCTGGTGTGTCTGTCTGTGCAGGGGGCCAGGAGAAAGAATACATTAGCAAAGGCTAGAAGATAGAGCTGGATGGGATAGAAGAATGGCCAAGGAAGGGGAACTGGATAACCAGACCACTACTAGAAGCTGGGATTCCTTTTTCATTCTACAATAGGCAAGTTACATAGGAAGAGAGATTTCAGAAAATTTGTCAATATATAGGGCAGATGGTAAGCAGAGGGCATAAGTCACGAGCATTATGTAACTGTTTCTCAATGTAATTTAAAAGCAGAAAGGAAAGACTGATTCTTATTCCTCACACAAGGATATTTATTTCCATTGATTTTTAGGGAGAGTGGAAGAGGGAAAGACAGAGAGAAACACTGATGTGAGATAAACACATTGATTGGTTGACTCCTGCACAAGCCCTGACCAGGCCCCCAGGGCTGAAGAGGAGCCTGCAACCAAGGTGTGTGCCCTTGACCAGAATCGAACCCAGGACCCTTTGGTCCACAGGGTGACACGCTATCCACTGAGCCAAACCGGCTAGGGAAGAAAGACTGATTTTTAAAAACTCTTTTTATTTTAACAATGGGAGGAATTTTTTTTATATATTTTATTGATTTTTTACAGTTAGAAAGGAAGAGGAACAGAGAGCCAGAAACATCAATGAGAAAGAAACATTGACCAGCTGCCTCCTGCACACCCCCCACTGGGGACGCGCCCGCAACCAAGGCACATGCCCTTGACCCCGGAATCGAACCTTGGACCCTTCAGTCCGCAGGCTGACACTTCATCCACTGAGCCAAACCGGTCAGGGTGGGAGGAATTTTTTTAAGCACAAAGATTGGGGGTAGGGCGGTTAGGGAAGGATTCCCATAAATGTTGAAGTCCTGATGTGACCACTTGTTAATTCCTAAGAGAAGGGTCAATTAAATTCTTTAAAGTCCCTACACTATTTAACAATTAGGAGTTTGTTATTCAGAAATCCCCCAATAGAGTACATTTTCAAGGCATAGCAGGGTCAGCACTTCAAGCATTTACTAAGTATACATTTTTGTATGGTCTTTCTGAATGCCCAGGAAAGGTTATTTGGAACGGATAAAATATTTTAGTCGTTTTGAGCATGTTTTCATTTGTCTCTTGGCCTTCTGTATGTCCTCTTTCAAAAAGTGTCTATTTAGGTCATTTGCCCATTTTATTTGTTGGATTGTTTATCTTCCTTTTGTTAAGTTGTATGATTTCCCTATAAATTTTGGAGATTAACCAGTTAACTGCCACAATATTTTGAATTTAATTAAAAAGGGTCCACCGCTTGCATCTATAGACGCTTATGACGTACAAATGGTTAAACCCTTATCGGAGATAACATTGGCAAATATGTTCTCCTATGCAGTGGGCTTTCTTGTTGTTTTGTTAATGGTTTCTTTTGCTGTGCAGGAGCTTTTTATTTTGATGAAGTCCCATTTCCATTGCCCTATGAGCTGTATCAGTAAAGATATTGCTGCGGCATATGTCTGCTATTTTGCTGCCTATGGATTCTTCTAATATTTTTATGGTTTCCCATCTTACGTTTAAGTCCTTTATCCATTTTGAGTTTATTTTTGTGTGTGGTGCAAGTTGGTGGTCTAGTTTCATTTATTTGCATGTATCTGTCCAATTTTCCCAATACCGTTTATTGAAGAGACTGTCTTGACTCTATTGTATGCTCTTGCCTCCTTTGTCAAATATTAATTGAGCATAATGGCTTGGCTCAATTTCTGGGTTCTCTGTTCTGTTCCATTGGTCTATATGTCTGTTCTTGTGCTAGTACCAGACAGTTTTGAGAACAGTGGCTTTGTAATATAGCTTGATATCTGGTATTGTGATCCCTCCAACTTTGTTCTTCTTTTTCAAGATTGCTGCAACTATTCGGGATCATTTTTTATTCCAGATGAATTTTTGGAGAGTTTGTTGTAGGTCTTTGAAGTATGCCATTGATATTTTAATGGGGATTGCATTGACTCTGTAGATTGCTTTGGGTAGTGTGGACATTTTAATGATGTTGATTCTACCAATCCATGAACACAGTATATTCTTCCATTTGTTTATATCTTCCTCTATCTCTTTTTTCAGCATCCTGTAATTTTCTGATTACAGGTCCTTTACCTCCTTGGTTAAGTTTATTCCCAGGTATCTAAATTATTTTGTTGCAATGGTAAATGGGATTGTATTTTTAGTTTCCCTTTCTGTGAGTTCATTATTGGTGTATAAAAAAGCCATAGATTTCTGGGTGTTAATTTTATATCCTGCTACATTTATTAAGTCTAGTCAGTTTTTTCATGGAGTCTTTAGGATTTTCTATGTACAATATCATGTCATCTGTGAATAATGACAATTTTATTATTCCAATTTGGATGCCTTTTATTTCTTCTTCTTGTCTGATCACTATGTCTAGCACTTCCAGTACTATGTTGAACAGGAGTTGTGAAAGTGGGCATCCCTGTCTTGTTCCTGTTCTTAGGGGAAATGGTTTTAGCTTTTGTCCATTGAGTAGGATGGTGGCTATAGGTTTGTCATCCCAGAGATGCAAATCAAAATGACAGTGAGGTACCATCTCATACCTGTCATATGGCTATCATCAACAAATCCACAAACAACAAGTGCTGGTGCGGAGGCAGAGTAAAAGGAACCCTGGTGCACTGCAGAGTAAAAGGAACCCTGGTGGGAATGAGGACTGGTGCAGCCACTGTGGAGAACAGTATGGAGTTTCCTAAGAAAATTACAAATGGAACTTCCATTTGACCCAGTAATCCCACTTCTAGGAATTTATCCCAAGAAAACAGAAATACCAATCAGAAAGAATGTTCATAGCAGCACAATTTACCATAGCTAAGATTTGGAAGCAGCCTAAGTGCCCATCAGCAGATGAGTGGATTAGAAAACTGTGGTACATCTACACAATGGAATATTGTGCTGCTGTAGAAAAGAAGAAATTCTTACATTTGCAACAGCATGGATGGACCTGGAGAGCATTATGCTGAGCAAAATAAGCCAGTCAGAGAAAGATAAATATCACATGATCTCACTCATTTGTGGAATATAATGAACAACATAAACGGATTAACTAAAATAGAACCAGAGACATAGAACCATCAAACAGACTGTCCAACCTATGAGGTAAGGCAGTGGGTGAGGGAGTAAGAGATCAACCAAAGGACTTGTATGCATGCATGTGAGCATAACCAATGGACATAGACAGCATGTGCTGGGGGATGGGAGCAGTTGGGAAGAGGACAATGGGGGGAAAAGGAGACTCATGTAATACTTTAAACAATGAAGAATTTAAATTAAAAATATATATTTTAGTGATAATAAAATTCAAATAGATAAGTACTTAAATGTAACATGTATTCAAAATATTAGGATATAGGTGTCCTGTGAACTTGGGCATAACATAAAGATAATATATCCAGTTAACTTTGAAATAGAGATGAGACTTTGCAATTGTGCTGGTGATTACGGAGTGGGTGGTTCCTAATACTGAGAAAAACCATAACGTATAGATATTGATGTGAAAAAAATGGGAATTTTATACCATTTAGAGGGTCTGCTTATTTTGGCAACATATGTAAGGAGTTTTAATGGCTTTTTTGGGGTCATTAAACTGGTATGGATACAGGCCAGAAAACAGGATGCATATTTTGCATCGAAGTCTGGAAATATCACTGAATGGGAAATAAAGATTTGAACCATAGGAATTTTGAGGCCAAATGCAACCTAATGACAAAATTTAGTTGAAAGCCAGTTAAGACTTATCAATATCTGACAAGTCTAAAATAACCAAGCAAACAAAAAGCCTGAACTCTAGAATACGACAGGACATGAGAAAAGCCTTACCAGCATTTTGTTTTTTGTTTTTCTTCAAACTAAAGCAGTAAAATGAATTATGTTTCATGTATAAACTGCCATTTAATTCAAAAAATGCTAGTGGAGTACTTTGAATTTATTTTTCTGAAAACATATGCATATTCTCTTTAGTTGTTTTACAACTTTTTTTTTTCTATTGGACCTCTGAGAGTTTGGTTTTTTTCCTCCATTTTTCAGGCCATCATTATTTGAAAATATTATATCTAAATTGCTTGTAGGCAGCCCTCTCTTTCATGTACTGTCTGGTTGGCTTTCTGTTTGGGGAGCCTTAATTAAACATGTTAATATACAGAGATACTGTGGATTTGATCAGAATATTCCAAACTGGTGTCTATTTCCTGATAGTAACCCAGACTGCATTGTAAATGGTGTAAAAAGGTACTGACTTGGGCATATTTTGCTTTAAATGTTAGAGTCAATAGAGAATAAATGTTGTAAACCATGATCAAAATTTTATCCAGTAACTTTTCCCTCTTTTGGCTACAATGCATGGCTTAAATATACTTTTATTTTATTCTTGACACAAGAAATCTCTTTGTGGCAAAAGACAAAATTACTGATAGCTAAACTTTCCTCCTCTGGCCTGTGCCTTGTCAGGGGTGATGTTTTGTTTCCTGATATAGATTCACTATTTGAAGTGCTATATTTGCAGTCATGAGCTTAATGCTAGCCTGTTAATAAGTAAATGTGATTGAAAAGCTCAATCAACATATGTACCTTTCTGTAAAGGCTATGGCTTTATCAAATATGAAACCATCCATTTTCTATTCAAAGCTTTAATCAGGTGTTGACCACTGAGTCCATGGCATGCAGAATGCTAAGACCAGGGGCCCTGGGACCAGCTCCATGGAGTTCCTCGTTTCATGGAGGATGGTGGTGGTGGTGTGTACAGCTTTGGAAGAGCTCCCGTGGTTGTCAGGTTGTATGCACAGCCACTCAAGGAACATCCCAGCTGTGGAGTCCATGATTGCCTGGGTGGTTCCCTATTGCGTGTGGATAGTTGTTGAGCATTGATTACAATTTTAATATGTTGGAAGGAAAACTATTTTGAGAAAGACTTCCCCTTGCACATAGAAATGGGAGTTAACTAGAAATAGAGACATTCTTTTTTTTTTTTTTTAAATCCTCACCCAAGGATGTTTTCATTGATGAGAGAGAGAGAGAGACATTGATATGTGAGAGAAACATTGATCAGTTGCTTCCTGTACTTGCCCCGACTGGGGATCGAACCCGAAATCTGGATATGTGCCCTGACCCAGAATTGAACACAGGACGATGCTCCAACCACCTGAGCCACCCGGCCAAGGCAGAAACATTCTTAATAGTACTTTCCTTGCCTCATGTATCCTCATTGTCCAAGCCAGGCTCTCTTGTGTTGTGGGGTGGGGATGAACAAGACACAGCCCTTGCTCTTGGAATTGAGTAGGGGATGCAGATAGGAGGTCCTGCAATTACAGAAGGGCACTTGGGTGCTGGCTTAGAGAAAGGCAGCTTGTAGTGAGAACTGAGAAGCGGTATGTCACAGCCGGGTGGCCTCAGGTTTCTTGGATGAAATGAGTAAAGACCTGAAGGATGAGGAGGAGCTGATCAGGTGAAGGGGCTGGAGGAGAGGATTAGGTCAGGATGCTAAAGTGAGGCCGCACCTGTCTTTCCCATTCCCCCCTCCCTGTTTATTCCCGCTCCGTGATAAATGTCAGCAGTCAGCGGAGCCCTCAGTAAACAACAGAGAAGACGTGCCCTTTGCGGGGTCTCATGTTTCAGAAGGAAGGTGGCCGCAGAACTAGTTAGCATGGGCTTAAGAATGTCCTCTCCTCTCTGAGCCTAATTCCTTGCTGCAGTTTATAGAGCTGGGAGTTTATTAGCATAGTGGGAGGGGGTAGTTACAAAGACAGAGAAGTACTAGCAGTCTGGAAAGATTCCCCTACAAGATACACAATCACTTTGAACGTTATAAAAATAGATTCTTACTGCCTTTTTATGTGCTCTTTTTATGTTTTTGCAGCTACTTTACCTAAAAGCATCATTATAAAGATCCAACATTCTAAAAAAACACTAGATTTCCGGCATTGATATTTTAAAAATTGAGTCTCTTAACACCATAAAATGTGTAAACCTCCCTGGAATAAAAAAAGGCTCGAGTCCAAAAAACAAAATCAAATGCAAAGGCCATTGTGAACTTTGAGAGGTCTGCCATGTGTTGGGGCTGGGCTTTGTTCTGGGGTGCCCACTCTTCCTCTCCATCTGGTGCTGTGGAATCACCCCCCAGTTAGGCCCGGCTCATCACCTCTTGTGTCAGTGCTCATCCGTCCCAACTTTCTTTCCTTCCTTAAAGTCCCATTGCAACCAGTGACAGCACCTGCACAGTTTAGTGCTGGATGCTTGTCAGGCTGGATGTTATTTCTGTTTACCAAGTTGGCTCTGACTTCCTGAGGCAGAGGCCGTTTCTTTCTGACTTTGCCCCCAGACAGGACTGAGTACACAGTGCTCATGGACAGATGATCCATCCATCAAACACACTGCAGTAGAGGCCAGCATGGAAGAATCTATTGGGCTATTTTTATTCTTTAAGAATGTCAGCGAAGACTACTTAAGTAGCACATTATATTAGTTGCCTTTAAAAAAAAAAATCTAACTTAAATCTTTACGATGAAATTTTCATACAGAGAAGTATACCCTCGAAGTATTAGAAGATTAACTCATTTTACAACTTGTTTAACCTCATCTTTTGTAAAAATAAAGGACAATTTTGATTGCATTCTTTAAACACACCTTAAACTACCTTTTATTTTGGCTAAAACTCTCAAATATATTTGATCTCTTGAAGTTGATTTTACCAATTAGGTTTTTTGCATTTTATTTTTTATATTTTTCCTCCTCCCGCCCCTCCCCAAATAAAGTGACAACAGGAAAGACACCTTCTTGTAGCAGATGAAGGGGCAGATAATAGGAAGGGACAGAAGAAAGTCTAACCTCTCCCTGTAGTGATGCAGAAGTTTTGCCTTTTCCTTTGGACAACCTTACATTTGCTTGGAGAGGATCAGGGTCAGGGTGCCTTCTGTCCTCCTTTTCTCAAAACTGGTCAGCCTGACTTAGGAAAGAAATATAAATTTTGGCCCTGTCGTTTTAAAATACCTTTTTGTAGACAGGTAAAATGGAATTATTATGTTAATGCATTTCACTTTTCTTTTTCTTGGACTTAGGAGTGTTTTGGCTTTGACCGTTAGTTAATAAGTATCACATAAGGAAGCTCATCTCTCCTCTAGTAAATGCCTGTACTTTTAAGTGGCAAATAATCCTTGTTGCATTCTGACAACTCATTTGAGCCACTATATTGGTTTTCCAACAGATGTCCTGAGAATTCAGAGTTCTTAGTCCCAAGGTCCTGACAGATCAAGTGGACTATTTAAAGAAGCTTCAAGAATAGAAGTGATATGATATATATGCTTTCTTGCCTGGTCTTTCAAACTGAGGGGAGGCAAAGTAGATTAGTGCTAATAATACTGCTTGTACCTCCAGAGCATGGCAATAAAAGAATATTGATTAAAATATTGGCCTCTTTTATCTGGGGACATCATATGAAATTTAGTATTACTTCTTTAACTAAGCTGTATTATTTTGATAGTCTCTTTGTCAGTCACTGTCAACTTGAAAATTGCTTTTTTTAATAAAATTAGCTATTAACTAGAAGCTTTACCTTTTTGTTAGCCTCACTTTATTAATTTTCTTTATTTCTTTGAAGGTGTTTATTAGTATGGTATACCTCTTTTTTTCTTATAAGGTACTAGGGGCCCAGTGCATGAATTCATGCACCTTGAAAGGAACAGTGGCCTGTGAGGCTGCAATGGGCACAGGGGTGGGTCTCGGCCCATCCTTCATGCCCCCGCCTGGCCCCTCCCGCCATGGCCCCTGGTCCCCTGTCTGCTGGCTGACAATGTGGAGTGTTTGGGGCTGGCGCCAACAGCTGGTGCGAGCGGGACCGGCACCATCAGCAGGTGCGAGTGGTGGCTGCTGCCCCGATGGCCCCTCAGGAGCAGGGGGAGGTGGAGAAGCCCTCGGGCAATCAGGGCCAGCAGCCACTGCTCGCACCTGCTGATGGCACCAAGGGATCGGGACCAGCACCAGGCACCGGCAGCAGGTGTGAGTGGCGACTCTGGTGCCGGCAGCAGGTACAAGCAGGGCCAGCACTGGCAGTGGGTGCGAGCAGGGCCAGCACCAGCAGCAGGTGTGAGCACCAGGCAGGACTGTGGTGCGCGGGAGCAAAGAATTTTCAGTAACCACCAGAGGCTCGCCCTGATGACAGCGACCAGTGCCCTGCCTTGGTCTGGTGCCCCTGCTCACCTGCTCCACCATCCTGCCACGCCTGACACCCACCATGTCCCGCACTCTGCTGCCTGCTGCCGATGCCTGCCATGTTCCGTGCATACCCCCTGGTGGTCAGCGCACATCATAGCGACCGGTTGTTTGGTTGTTCCGCCGTTTGGTCTATTTGCATATTAGCCTTTTATTATATAGGATAATTTACATACAGTAAAATTACCTGTTTTAGCATCCAGTTCCGTGAGTCATAAATACACAGAGTAGTGTCATTGCCACTACACTCAGATGTGGAACAGGGACATCAGAAATCTCCCCAGCACCATGCATAGCCAACAGTTACCACCACATCTAGTCCCCAGCAATGGCCGTCTGCTTTCTGACCCTATAGTTTTGCCTTTCTACCAATGTCATGAGTGGAATGAGTTTATGGTCTTCTTTCTGACCTCTCTCACTCAGCATAATGCATGTGAGGTTCCACCATGTTGTTGTATCAGTAGTTTCTTCTTTTTAATTGCTGAGCAGCATTCCATTGTAGGAATAGGGTTTCCCATGGTTGTGGGGTTCTGGCTGGCGGATCCCAGGGCCTTGTGAATCAGGGACCAGGATATCACTGAATTCCAGGTAGTATCATAGTTTAGGGAAGGACTTCAGTAAAATTTTACTAGAATAACACTGACCATAATAAAACAAGATGACGGTGGGGGAGGAGGGAGTTGGCCAGGTGGACACCTCATGCTAACCCTTTGTGGGGAGAAGAAAGTTGAGGAGCCCCAAGCATTGTCTTTCTAGAACAACTTCTCCATGCACTGTCTCACTGGTGACTGCCACTAGCGGGGACACCATGGGAAGGGTGCAATCGGACCACTTGGGGCCTTTGCTTCCAGTCCAAGCCATGCAGATTAGGGCATGCCTCCTGACCACTGCCAGCCTCAGGGTCCTTCCTTCTCTGTATTATGAGGATACTGAAGTACACACATCTTTTCTGAGGATTAAGTGAAATCATATAGGAAAGCCTTTTAGAATAGTGCCAACCACTCAGCATTCAGATTAGCCTTTAACATTATTTTAAGGTATTTAATATTTGACGAACCTTGGGACTATAGTGTTGTCTTGGGCTTGAGTCTCTTCTAATCTCTGCCTCCTCCCAGAATGGGAATCTGCCCACAACAGCAGGGTAGCCATCTAGTCCACCTTTTGCTGGAAACCTTCTGGGGAGGAGGTGAGTCTTTCCTTTCTACATCTTCAGACAGTTTTACCTCAGACATAGCTCTTATTGCACACTGCAGCTACTTGTAATCACCATAGAGCAAAATTACCAGGATTAAATCTGTTAGATTAACTTGAAATGTGCTTGCTTCCATCTGTGCTAATAATTAAGGTGCTAATAAATAATTGTATTCTAGTAATGTGGTCACCTGTTCATAATTGAGAAATAATTCTTCTAACATCATCTATGGCCTGATCTCCTCTCCTGACCCAGAGTGGCATTTACAGATTTCATTAATTAGCCTAGAACCCTTGGTGCTCACACACTTCACCTGAGTTACATCAAGAGCATGTAAATGAAACATTAAAACTGGTGTGCTTGTCCCTTAAAACTCCAGCCCCTGAAGAGTCCACTCTGCTGGAATCGCTGGAAGGAATCCAAGTGAGAGTGGTCCTCTGTTCCCAGAACATGAGTTTCACTGGTTTCTTTCAAAGCCAAGCCATCTCATGTTGACAAACTCGTTTTCCAGGCTGCATTGGATCAAGAAGTCTGCCTGCTTCAGAGGCCAATAAGAGCACCGCCTCTCTGTGCCTAGGGAAACACAACTCCCCTCCCCCTGTGTGCAAACTGGTAGGAATTGTGCGGTCAACAAAGATAATGTCAATGCTTGCAGGTGGATAAAGTGCCATGTTAATCTTGGGTATTTTCCACCTGGACCAACTGTAGCCTTAAAGTATCCAGAAGTTTTATCAGTTACACCACCTGCCTTCAGAGTACTTTGAAATTCACCTGCTTTGAGACACTCCACCATAAGAACAAACACCAATGAGCTATATCCTGCCATTAGTATGTGTCAATATGAAAATGGAAAATACATTTCTCTGGATTCTTTCTTATTGCTGTTATTTCTGAATATATTTTAAATCTATAAAAGCTGAGTGTGTTTTGTATATGCTGACTTTTGCAGGGATGGGGGTAGTAGGGAACTTGCCCAAGAAATTTACCCCCAAATCTCCCCAGCCCTCCCTGGGTTGTCAACCGCATCCAGTTCCTAGCAATGGTGGTCTGTTTTCTGACCCTATAGTTTTGCCTTTCTTTGAATGTCATGAGTGGAATTATACAGTTTATGATCTTCTTTCTGACTTCTTCCACTCTTGTTTTTTATCTGTTCCTAGTATCATTAGCTGATGCATTTGAATTATTAATTCTTGCTGAAAATGTTAAAAGTTCACATTAGGTATTCCCAGTATCTTGTTAGTTTAACCTTGAATATATCAGAAAAGGTTGATGGAATTTCACTATAGGGAAGTTACTAGTATATAGAAACTGGATTTTTCTTCCCACCTGAATGACATCAAGCGATAGCCATTGCTTTTACACTGCTCTCCCAGGCCCATCCTTCTAGAAGTCCTTCCTGGACTAATCACTGCCTTTCACTTACAAGAACCATGTATAATACACATGCTCTTAGAGTTTGGTTTTTCTTTCTGTTTGTGTGGTTGGATAGAGACCTGTCTGTGGTGGAAAGGAGGCCTCTTCAGCATTGCTCCTCCCGTAACTGGCTCACCTGCCTTTAGCTGGAGTCTGCATGAGCAATAATGGCGTCATGAGCAATAATTCTGCTGTTCCCCGTCTCTTCCTTCTTCTGTAGCATCTGTCACAACATGAATGCCACATGTGATATCTGCCCTTATCAAGAAATGCTAATCAATGATTTCTAAGCAATAAGCATAAATAGAAAAAAATCTAAATTCTACTTAAAGCAATTAAGTCTTTATTGTTGCTAATTAAATTGATAGAATTAATTCTAAAGATTAAAATTAGAATAATTTTTATAATCACCTTTTATACCTACAATGAATTAGAAAAAAGATCTAATTTAGATATAAAAAAGATATATTTAAAATGAACTTAAAGATACTAAAGTATAGAAAGAAAATTGTCACTATTAAAGTCAGTGTGAATAAATAGAAAGACCTATCCCACTCTTGGATAGGAATAAATATGTACACATACACACACACACATACATATACATATATGGGCACATATATACATACATAAAAAGTATCAAAATAAGTATTTAAATAAGAACATGCTGAAGAACATATAAAATGTAAATATGAGAAATAGCCTGGAAATTTTGAACATAAAAATGTTAAGAGGACTATGTCATACCAGATGTTAAACATGGTGTAAAGGTATAGTGATGAAAGGAGTTTGGGATGGTGCATGGACAGATCCTTATGCAACTGGCTCTTTGGTTTAGCATAAAAATGGCGTTTTAAGTGAGTAAGAGATAGCTTTCACAAATGGTGATGGGCAACCGGAGGGCCATTTGGAGAAAATATTATATTGAATTCATAATCCTTACTTTACTTTTTACACCAAAATTAGTTCCAAATGGATCTGAGGTTTGTTTTAAAAAAACAAAAAACTTCATGTTGTGAAAAGGTAATGTGTTCACATGGTTCTAAACTTTAAACCCCCTCTGTAGTTGAATGTAATAAAATCTCCTCCTCTCTGTCCACTTCATTGGCTCCTGCCCCTGGAAGTGTCCTTAATAGTCCTTTCAGTGTTTGTTTATGGAGACACCAACTTAATCATGATTGTTCATCATTGTGCCTTTTTTTTTTTATTTTTTACACAAAAGGTTGCATTCTGTCAACCTGAGGTGCCTCCTGCACCTCACTTTTGTGACATGACAATATGTCTCAGGAATCTTTCCACATCCATACTAGAGGTCCTCCTCATTCCTTTCCCATTGCAGAGTGTTCAGTTAGGTAAATAGTTTACTTAACCAGTGCCCTATTGATGGACACTTGGGATTTTTTCCAACTTCAACATTTTTCTTTAACAGATTATACAGCAGTGTTGGATAAATTCCCAGAAGTGGAACTTCCATGTCAAAGGATAAATCAATTAATAATTTTGATAAATACTGCCATTGCCCTCCTTTTCTTTTTCATTTCTAGGAGTTCTTTATATATTGGGGATATTAACCATTGTCAGTGGCATGAATTGCAAGCATTTTATTTTTCATTGTAGTAAAAGTTTGTAATCAGTCTGTGCTGTTCATGGCAGGTTGGGCTCCCTGGGGAAGGAGGCCCTGAGATGGAGTCTCCATGAGGAATGTTTGTTAAGGAGTGCTCTTGAGGTCAACATCTGTCCATAGAAGGGAAGGGAAGCATGAAGAAATGGAGAGATAGAAAAATGGCGACGGAATAGACAGACAGGTCCCGAGCCTTGTCCCAGAGCAGAAAGAAAGAACAGCTGAGGGTCACACGGGGAGTATTTGTTGGCGAGTTAAGGGACAGCTAAACTCCAGGAGAAGATGGGGGACTGCTGGACGGGGTTCTCCTGACGGCAGCCCCCGTTGCTGCTGGGTTCCCTCTCAGAGCGACCTGCTCAGACGCAGAGACCACGCCATCTTGAAGGGGAAAGTGGATCTTATTGGAAGCTTGAAAAGCTACAACAACCGAACAGCTGTGAGCCCCAGAACACCGGTCCCCACTTGGCGCAAACACGCGGATTCAGAGGAGCTCTACACTCCACCACGGAAAGGTCAGATTTCTCCTGGGATAAGGAGAGAGAGAACTACATAACCAGACATCTGGAGAAGAGAGACCATGGGGAGACAAAGAAACAGCCCGCATATGAAAGAAAAGCAGGCATCACCAGAAAAGGAAGTAAATGAAATAGAGGCAAGCACCATGTCAGAGAAAGAATTCAGAGAAATGGTCGTAAGATGGCTGAAAAGAATGGAAGACAAATTCGACAATATGAATAAGAACCAAGAGGAAATGAAGAAGAACCAAGAAAAATTAAAAATGACATCACTGCTGTAAAAAACTCAATAGAAAGCATCAAGAGTAGACTAGAAGAAGCAGAGGACCGCATCAGTGAACTAGAAGACAAGGTGGGAAAAAATACCCAATTAGAGCAGCTTCTAGAAAAAAAAAATTAAAAAGCAGGAAGAGAGCCTAAGGGAACTTTGGGACAACACGAAACAAAACAACATCTGCATAATAGGGGCTCCAGAAGGAGAGGAAACTGAGCAAGGAATAGAAAACCTGTTTGAAGAAATAATGACAGAAAACTTCCCTGATATAGGGAAGAAAAAACCCACACAAATCCAAGAAGCTCACAGAGTCCCAAGCAAAATGAACCCCAAAAGACCGACGCCAAGGCACATTATAATTAAATTGGCAAACACCAACGACAAAGTAAGAATCATAAAAGCGGCCAGAGAGAGACAGAAAGTTACATACAAAGGAACCCCCATCAGACTAGCAACTGATTTCTCAACAGAAACTCATCAGGCCAGAAGGAAATGGAATGAAATATACAAAGTCATGCAAAGGAAGGGTCTGAATCCAAGAATACTGTACCCAGCAAGGCTATCAATCAAAATTGAAGGTGAAATTAGGAGCTTCACAGGCAAAAAAGGACTAAGGGAATTTATCACCACCAAACCAGCAATGCAAGAAATGCTAAAGGGTATGCTGTAAAAAAATATATATATATATAGGAAACGAAGAAGAAACACAGGGGTAAAGAATAAAAATGGCAACAAATAAGTACCTATCAATAATAACTTTAAACTTTTGCACTCAGATGTCGAGTGTGACTCGACACGGTTAGCATCGGTAGCAGCTCTTTGAATGTATCAATAATTTTAAATATAAAAAAATCCAAATAAATAAGTTTGTATGAAAAGAAACTCCAGTTTTTTATTCTACTGCCGCACTTTGTAAAATCTGGGGTATTTAAAAAATTAAATCCCGAGTAGAATAAAGGAATCGAGGAAAAAGCAAGCGAGTGCAAAGGGTTAAATGTAAATGGATTAAATGACTCAATCAAAAGACACAGGGTAATGGATAAGAAAACAAGACCCATATATCTGCTGTATATAAGAAACCCACCTCAGAAAAAAAAAGACGCAAACAGACTGAGGGTGAAGGGATGGAAAAAGGTTTTCCAGGTGAATGGAAATGAAAAAAAAGCTGGGGTAGCAATACTTATATCTGACAAATTAGATCTCAAAGTGAAGGACATAACAAGAGATAAGGAAGGCCACTTCATAATACTAAAGGGAGCAATCCAACTAGAAGAAATAACTCTGGTAAACATATACGCACCCAATACAGGAGCATCCAAATACATACAAAAACTCCTGGAGGATATCAAGGGAGAGATTGACAGCAATACACTCATAGTAGGAAACTTTAATACCCCACTATCACCATTGGACAAATCCTCTAAACAAAAAATCAGCAAAGAAGAATCAATCCTAAATGACTCATTAGACCAGATGGAATTAATTGACATCTTCAGAACAGTTCACCCCAAAGCCACAGAATATGCATTCTTCTCAAGTGCACATGGGTCCTTTTCAAAGATAGACCATATGCTGGGCCATAGGCAAAGTCTCTTCAAATTCAAGAGGATAGAAATCATACCAAGCATCTTCTCAGATCACAGTGGCATAAAACTGGAAATCAACTACAATAAAAACAATCCAAAATAATCAAACACATGGAGACTAAACAGCATGCTATTAAACAATGACTGGGTTACCAGAGAGATCAAGGAAGAACTAAAAAACATCATGGCAACAAATGACAATGAAAACACAACAATCCAAAATCTATGGGACACAGCGAAAGCAGTCTTAAGAGGGAATTTCATAGCTCTACAAGCCTACTGCAAAAAAACAAGAAACAATGGTAATAAACTACCTAACCCTACAACTCAAAGAGTTAGAAAGAGAGCAACAAGAAAAGCCCAGTGTAAGCAGAAGGAAGGAAATAATAAAGATCAGAGCGGAGATAAACGACATAGAGACCAAAGAAACAATACAAAAGATCAACAAAACCAAGAGCTGGTTCTTTGAAAGGATAAACAAGATTGATGAACCTCTAGCCAGGCTCACCAAGAAGCAAAGAAAGAGGACCCAAATAAACAAAATCAGAAATGAAAGAGGTGGAATAACAACAGACCCCACTGAAATACAAAGAATTGTTAAAAAATACTACGAACAACTTTATTCCAACAAACTGGACAATCTGGATGAAATGGACATATTCCTAGGAAAATATGACCTTCCAAAACTCAATCAGGAAGAATCTAAACATCTCAACAGGCCAATAACTATGGTGGAAGAAATTGAAGCAGTCATCAAAAAGCTTCCAACAAACAAAAGCCCAGGGCCAGATGGCTTCACAGGGGAGTTTTACCAAACATTCAAGGAAGAACTAAAACCTATCCTTCTCAGACTATTCAAAAAATTCAAGAGGAAGGAACACTTCCAAGCTCCTTCTATGAAGCCAGCATCACCCTAATACCAAAACCAGATAAAGACAACACAATGAAAGAGAATTACAGGACAATATCCCTCATGAACATAGATGCCAAAATCCTCAACAAAATTCTAGCAAATCAGCTCCAGCAGTACATCAGAAAGATCATACACCATGACCAAGTAGGATTTATCCCAGGAATGCAAGGATGGTACAATATCAGCAAATCAATAAACTTGATACATCACATAAACAAACTGAGAGACAAAAATCACATAGTCATATCAATTGATGCAGAAAAAGCATTTGACAAAATCCAACACCCTTTCTTGATAAAAAACTCTCAGCAAGGTGGGAATAGAAGGATCATACCTCAACATAATAAAAGCTATATATGATAAACCCACAGCTAACATCATAGTCAATGGGCAAAAACTAAAACCATTTCACCTAAGAAGAGGAACAAGACAGGGATGCCCACTCTCACCACTCCTGTTTGACATAGTACTGGAAGTATTAGCCATTGCAATCAGACAAGAAGAAGAAATAAAAGGCATCTAGATTGGAAAAGAAGAAGTAAAGCTGTCCTTATTTGCAGATGACATGATATTGTACATAAAAAACCCGAAAGATCCATAAAAAAACTAACAGACTTAATAAATGAATTCAGCAATGGAGCAGGATACAAAATTAACGCCAAGAAATCTATGGCATTTCTATACACCAATAGTGAACTTACAGAAAGAGAGACTAAAAAAGCAATCCCATTTACCATCGCACCAAAAAAATTAAGATACCTAGGAATAAACTTAACCAAGGAGGTAAAAGACCTATACGCAGAAAACTACAGGACACTGAAAAAAGAGATAGATGAAGACGTAAACAGATGGAAGAACATACCATGTTCATGGATTGGTAGAATCAACATCATTAAAATGTCCATACTACCCAAAGCAATCTATAGATTCAATGCAATCCCCATTAAAATACCAACGGCATATTTCACAGACCTAGAAAGAACTCTCCAAAAATTCATCTGGAATAAAAAAAGACCCCGAATAGCCACAGCAATCCTGAGAAAGAAGAATAAAGTAGGAGGGATCTCAATACCAGATTTCAAGCTGTATTACAAAGCCACTGTTCTCAAAACAGCCTGTTACTGGCACAAAAACAGACATATAGACCAATGGAATAGAATTGAGAATCCAGATATCGACCCAAACCACTATGCTCAATTAATATTTGACAAAGGAGGCATGAACCTAAAATGGAGTCAAGACAGTCTCTTCAATAAATGGTGTTGGGAAAATTGGACAGATACATGCAAAAAAATGAAGCTAGATCACCAACTTATACCATACACAAAAATAAACTCAAAATGGATACAGGACTTAAACATAAGACAGGAAACCATAAAAATAATAGAGGAATCCACAGGCAGAGAAATCTCAGACATATGCCGAAAGAACTTCTTCACTGATACTGCTCCTAGGGCAGTGATGGCGAACCTATGATACGTGTGTCAGCACTGACACGCGGCCGCATGCCGAGGATGAAACATTTGCTGCTCCTGAGAATGAAACATTTGCGACTAGAGTCTTGGAGTTAGTTTTTTCCTCAAAGTGACACACTACTCGAGTTATGCTCAGTTTTTTGGCGAAGTTTGACACACCAAGCTCACAAGGTTGCCCATCACTGTCCTAGGGCAATGGAAGCTTAAGAGAAAATAAACAAATGGGACTACAACAAAATAGAAAGCTTTTTCACAGCAAAAGAAACCATCAACAAAACAACAAGAAAGCCCACTGTATGGGAGAACATATTTGCAAATGTTATCACTGATAAAGGTTTAATCTCCAACATCTACAGGCAACTTATACAATTTAATAAAAGGAAGATAAATGATCCAATAAAAAAAAATGGGCACCGGACCTAAATAGAATCTTTTCGAAAGAAGACAGAAGGAAGGCCAAGAGACACATGAAAACATGCTCAAAGTTATTAATTATCTGAGAGATGCAAACCAAAACGACAATGCTGTACCATCTCACACCTGTCAGAATGGCTATTATCAACAAATCAACAAACGACAAATGTTGGCGAGGATGCGGAGAAAAAGGAACCCTCATGCACTGCTGGTGGGAATGCAGACTGGGGCAGCCACTGTGGAGAACAGTATGGAGTTTCCTCAAAAAACTAAAAATGGAACTCCCATTTGACCCAGTAATCCCACTCCTAGGAATATATCCTAAGAAACTGGAAACACCAATCAGAAAGGATATATGCACCCCTATGTTCATAGCAGCACAATTCACCATAGCTAAGATTTGGAAACAGCCTAGGTGCCCGTCAGCAGATGACTGGATCAGAAAACTATGGTACATTTATACAATGGAATACTATGCTGCCATAAAAAAGAAGGAATTCTTACCATTTGCAGCAACCTGGATAGAACTGGAGAACATTATGCTAAGTGAAATAAGCCAGTCAATGAAAGAAAAATACCACATGATCTCACTCATTTATGGAAAATAAAGAACATTATAAACTGACTAGAGGCCAGGTGCACGAAATTTGTGCACAGAGGGGGGTTCTCCCTCAGACCAGCCTGTACCCTCTCCAATATGGGACCCCTCGAGGGATATCCGACTGCCCGTTTAGGCCCAATCCCACTGGGATCGGGCCTAAACGGGCAGTCGGACATCCCTCTCACAATCCAGGACTGCTGGCTCCCAACTGCTTGCCTGCCTGCCTTCCTGATTGCTCCTAACCACTTCTGCCTGCCAGCCTGATCACCCCCTAACCACTCAGCTGCCAGTCTGTTTACCCCCAACTTTCCTCCTCTGCCGGCCTGGTCACTCCTAACTGCCCTCTCCTGCAGAGTTGATCACCTACAACTGCCCTCCCTTGCAGGCCTGGTCCCTCCCACCTGCCCTCCCTTGCAGGCCGGGTGCCTCCCAACTGCCCTCTCCTACTGGCCATCTATGGTGGCCATCTTGTGTCCACATGGGGGCAGGATCTTTGACCACATGGGGGCAGCTATATTGTGTGTTGCAGTGATGATCAATCTGCATATTACTCTTTTATTAGATAGGATAGAGGCCTGGTACAGGGGTGGGGGCCAGCTTGTTTGCCCTGAAGGGCGTCCCGGATCAGGTGGGGTTTCCCTTGGGGTGTGGGGCGGCCTGAGCAAGGGGCCTGTGGTGGTTTGCAGGCTGGCCATGCCCCCTGGTAACCCAAGAGGAGGCCCTGGTATATGGAATTTATTTTCCTTCTACAATTGAAACTTTGTAGCCTGGAGCGGAGCCAAGCCAATCCTGGGGCTCCCTCCGAGGCTGCAGCCATTGTGTTGGGGTTATAATTGAAACTATGTTGCCTTAAGCGGGTGAGCCCGGCCAGGGTGTGCGGAAAGCTTTGCTTCCCCTGTTGTCACCGGCAACCCTGGCCTGCTCTCTCAAGCTCCATTCTGCCGCCATTTGTTTGAATTTGTTTACCTTCTATAATTGAAACTTTGTAGCTTGAGTGGAGGCTTAGGCCTGGCAAGGGCAGGCGGAAAGCTTGGCTTCCTCTGTTACCTAGGAAACCTTGCTCTCTGTGGCTGTAGCCATCTTGGTTTGGGTTAATTTGCATACTCGCTCTGATTGGATGGTGGGCGTGGTTTGTGGGCATGGCTTGTGGGTGTGTCAGAGGTATGGTCAATTTGCATATTTGTCTATTATTAGATAGGATGAACAAAAAGATAGATACAGAGGCAGTAAAGCATCAAACAGACTGTCAAATTACAGCGGGAAGGTTAGAGAGAGATGGGGAGACAGATCAACCGAAGGACTTGTATGCATGCATATAAGCATAACCAATGGACGCAAAACACTGGGGGGTGAGGGCATGTATGGGAGTGGGGTAGAGGGGGGCAATGGTAAGATATGTACACATATAATACCTTAATAAAAAAATGAAGAAAAAAAAAGAAATGGAGGCTCAGGTAGTGGATGGACAGTTGGCCAGGGGCCAATGCCAGGTTGAGAACACAGGTTCCTGCTCTTGGAATAGCACAGCTATTTCTTCCAAGGAGAGCATCTCAAAGGAGGCCCTGGCTCAGAAGAAGTGATTCCTAAAGAAAAGCCAGGAAGGAATGTTCCCTAGGAAATTGTGACTCTGGGAAATTGCAAGTAGCTCTGAATGGCTGAAGGCTGGGTGTGAGAGAAGCATCTAGATATGCAGGGGGAGAGAAAACTGGGATGAGATCAGTTCAGCCTTAGATATGTGTGAGTCATGGCATTTTAAGCACAGTAGTGGTGATGTGATGAGATTTGTACTTCTGAAAGATCATTCTGGCAACTCTTCATCTTGGCAGCTCATAACAGAGCAGCTGGTTATATTTTCAAAGGTGGCTACACTAATATGTCTTTTAAATCCCATGTTCTTCATACAAAGTGCTTCCTCTCCTGAGCATTGGGCCTGTGCCCCCTTGCTTTGAGCTGGGTGGACCTTTGTATCAGCCTCGAGCAATACCCACCAGGTGAATTCCAAGGATAGGGCATAAAAGGGACATGCACCCTGGAAACGCAACTGTCCTGTTGTAGGAAGACCACAGCTTCTCTTAGGCCTCAGCTGCCAGCCGCATGAGTGAGTGAACTTCAGGGGACTCCAGCCCCCAGCCCGTGAAGCAGAGATGTGTTATCTGTGCCGAGCGCTGCCCAGTTACAGACCTGTGAGCAAAATGAATGTTGTCATTATTTTGAGCCACTAAGTGTTGGGGGTAACTTGTTAAGTAACCACAATCATTAAAAACAAATAGCTACTAGTGTACTGGTTTTTATTTTAAGCAAGTAATTAATGTTTCATCAGGCCAACAAGTTTGGTTCGTGTTCCTTTGAGCCAGTCACTTTGGGGGATGTAGAAGGTTATTTTGTACAAATAATAAATTCATTGAAAAGAGACCTAGTTACAAGGGCCTTGTCACCATGAGGTTTATTGACCAGGCACCAGAAAAACTGCCCTGCAGCACAATCTGACCTCTCTACCCTGGTGTCCATTTACCTGGATCTGACCGTGACACTAAAACTATCAGTTTCCTGATGACAGAAAAGTATCAGGTTTTCCTGTTGCCACACTATGGGGCGTGGCTACGGAGTTTGGACAGGTTCAAGCCTTGGACTGATGAGAGGGCACAGTCCTCTCGTGGCCACATGCAAGTCCCAGCCTGGAGGGCAGAGCCCTCCCAGCACAATTATAGCCAACAGCTGTAGTTGTAAGCTTGAACCTGTGGTCCGAACACGTGGCCACACGTGCCTAAGTGATATAGGCTGCAAGTAAACAAAGCTTGATCAGGTGCATGTAATTGAGTAGGATCGAAACCCACGAGAATGTTGTAAACATCTTGACCACACCCTTACTTTGCCTCGTGGCATCTGGCTATAAAATAAAGACACGATTTGTAGTCCGTGGCGCTGTCTCTCCATGAGGGAGCAGCATCCCACCGAGACCCAGCTTTCATTATCTTGTCTGTCTTTTCTAAGCCTTTCAGCGGCCCCCACTCAGGGTCACTGAACCTGGCGGAGCTGGCGCGGCACATAAGGCGCCCTGGGGCTGAGTATGCCATGGCCGTGCCAGCCCACCACACCACAAGCCTATGTGGTTGTCAAAGTGTACAGAACTGTACTCTGAAAATGTTGAATTTTATTGTATGAAAAGTATATCTAAAAATAAGTGAAAATAAGCAGAGAGATATTCTAGTAATTGCTTCTTGATATTTGAATCAGGTGCCACACCTAACAGAAAGGTCATTCATTAATATTGAATTTCCTTCCCTTCTCCTTCTCTTCTTCCCTCTCCCCTCCCCCCTTCTCTCTCTTCCTTCTCTCTCTCTCCCTCTCTTCCTCCCTCCCCCCCTCCTACTCACACATACACACATACTCACTCACATTCACATTCTCTCATGATCCCACAATCCCACACACTTTCTTATAATCTTTTTTTTATGTTTAGGCCTGCTAAGAGTGATTCATACATTCATGCCTCTGTTTTGATTCAGCAATAAGACTGTGGTCAAAATATTGGTTCTATACCTTACAAAACTGGGGGACATTTGACAGACCTGAACTTAGTGTCTTTCAAGATAACGTAAGCCTGGGAACGTTATACATGTACTATATATATGCATGAGGGAATAGTAGCAAGGAATTGTCCTCCATTCTGTTTTCTCATTCCTGAAGAGTTTAGATGGCTCAAAGATGTTGGGGAAGGAATTTACTTATATACCAATGGGCTGTCAAAGCTTCATGCTCCTAATTATTTTTGAATTGTAAGAAGATAGTTAAAATGTTCATGTTTCTATACATTTCCTTAACCTTCAAATATTAATATTGCAGTAAATCATAAACCACAGCTGAAGGAATTTCTTTACAATGACAGATTGTCAGCACATTGACATACATTATTTTTATGTATATTTTTAGAGGGAATGAGTGATTTTTTTAAGTGAGCTTTTTTCAGAAATATAATAATAGGGAGAATTGTTATCCCATGTATCAAACTTATAGAATATTTTTTTCCTTTTGTGATTAGGGTCAACCTAATTACAAATATTTTACAAAAGAAAAAAGAAATTGAAGTTTGATGAAAAACATTCTAACATTCACTAGAATAGACCTGTTGATAAATAGTAAAGAAAATTATCTCTATCTTCTTGGCTCAAGATAGAGAAAAAATAATTTAAAATAGTTTAGAATTGTTTCTTGTCTTTTATTGTATTTTATTACTTAGATAATATTTAGAAAGGAGGAATGATCAAAACCTGATAGCTGGCATTTCTTTACATTTATTTATGAAATTGAACTCAAATCTGGAGTTCAGAGGACAATATTTCCCAAACATATCTATTTTTAGAACTGTGATCACCTCGTGTGATCCTGGTTTCTTATGGAGGATACATAATTAGGATTAAGGACTAAATTGTGTGGTTATGACCTAGTTACTATCTGGAGATACTGGAAATCATTCAGTAAGAAGGCTATGTATTGTTTTCTGCCTCTGAACTTGGGGGCCATCTGTTTACTGTGTATGAGTGCTGAGGACTGAAGATGGGAAAGAGTGGGACATATGTTAAACCCTTTTAACGTAAGGAATGCTCAAGCTGCTTCCCAGAGGATAAAATTTGGCAAGGACGGAACAGAGAAGAGCTATTCCCAAACTGGAGAGAACAGGCCTCGCTTCCTAAGGGACCATCTTAAATCTTCAGCATTGGCCCATAGGGGTGTGTTTCTTCATACTCATTCGAAATGGCCATGTGCTACCCAGCAGCACCACTAGCTTTAACTCGATTCCTTTTAAACTGGTAAAATATCAAAGAGATATCTTTAAGGACATGGACCCAGGGAGGAAAAAAACACTATAAAACTGAAGAGGGTAAATTTTATGTAGAGAAGAGAGCAGCTTTAATTTTTCTCTGGAAAATAATTAAGAGCTGCCAGGCACCTTCCACAACTGACTAAAACAGCACAGGTTCCTGGGTGTGGTCATTAGTGGGGCTTTTTCAAGCAAATCCACAAATGCCCTGTGGGAATGTGGATCTCGCTTTCTAAACTCTAGCCTTGAGTGGCTTATCTGCACATAGGAGATTTCAGGTTTCCATTTACCTGTCCCACCATCCTGATCCTCACCTGGCTATCAAACAGGAGGCTTTTCCCCAGGAATGAAAGAAGCCTAAACTGGTCATCCTATATAATAAAAGCATAATATGAAAATCGACCGAACAGCAGAATGACTGGCAGAACGACCGATCGCTATGATGCGCACTGACCACTAAGGGGCAGGTGCTCAATGCAGGAACTCCCCTTAGCCCTCAGGCCCCAGGCCAGTCAAGGCAGGTGCCAGCAAGCCCCCTCCCCCACCCCCTACCCCGATTGTCCTGCATCACCCCCCAGAGGGAGATGACCGGCAGCGGTGGGGGGGGGGTGGGGCTGGCGAGCAGGTGGCACCAGGCTGACCAAGGTGGGTGCCAGTCACCCCACAGATCTCTGGCCAAGCCTAGGGACCCTACCTGTGCATGAATTTCGTGCACTGGGCCTCTAGTCCTATATAATAAAAGGCTAATATGCAAATAGACTGAATGGTGGAACGACCAAACAACTGAACAACCCGTCGCTATGACATGCACTGACCGCCAGGGGGTCACATGTGGAACATGGTGGGCGTGGGCAGCAGGCGGCAGAGCACGGAACATGGTGGGCATCAGCCGTGGCGGGTTGGAGGAGCAGGTGAGCGGGGGTGCCAGACCAAGGTGGGGTACCAGTTGCTGTCATCGGGGTGAGCCTCTGGTGGTTACTGAAAATTCTTTGCTCCCGCGCACCTTGGTCCCGCCCAGCGCTCACACCTGCTGCTGGTAACGGCCCTGCTCGTACCCACTGCCAGCACCGGAACCGCTGCTCGCACCCACTGCTGGCGCCGGCCCTGCTCACACCCGCAGCTGGCCCTGGAGCTGCTGCTCACACCTGCTGCCAGCGCCAGTCCCGATCACTTGGCGCTGTCAGTGGGTGCGAGCGGGGCTGGTACTGAACGGGGCTGCCAGCTGACAGGGGACTGGAGCCACAGCAGGAGGGGCCAGGCAGGGGTGCAGAGGATGGGCTGAGATCCACCCCTGTGCCCACTGCAGCCTCGCGGCCCACAGTTCCTTTCAGGGTGCATGAATTCGTGCACTGGGCCCCTAGTATAAGATGCTGTTGATAATAATGAACCCCCAAAGAAATACAAAAATAAAACTACTAAAACATGCAAGAATAAGCGCCATTTACAGCTTCACTTCTTAGCCCAAAACTGTACTCCTTAGCCAAGTTGCTCCCTTAGTCTTAGCCTGTGCAAAATCCTGCTTTTTAGGGTAAAGAATAATGTGGGTGGGAAGCGTTTTGAAACTTCATTTGCAGTTACCAGGCCACTTAAATTTGTATTTAAAAATATGATTACTGAGCATTTTTAATGACCAGGAGAAAGCCTTCTTAAGGTAAATAAGGGCAATTTTTATACCATACTAGAGGCCCGGTACATGAAAATCATGCACTGGAGGGGGGGGTCCCTCAGCCCAGCCTGCCCCCTCTCACAGTCCAGGAGCCCTCAGGGGCAGGAGGCCACCCGGCGATCAGGGGAAGGCGACGCCCCCATGACACCTCTGCTGCTGCCACTGATGGCAGTGCAAGCCTTGGCCGGCCCTGGTTACATGAGCCTCGAGCAGCCCTGGGCAGCTGGGCAGCCGCCATCCGAGGCTTGCCTGCACCTCAGGCCGGCCCTGGGCAGCTGGGGGACTGGGGGACTCCGGAGGCAGGCGTGCAGAGTATACAGGCCCTCCTGGGGGTGGACCTGGCCTTGTAGTGCACCTGCTGCCCCAGCGGGGCTTAGGGGACTGGGCGCCACCATCTTGTGGCTGTGGGTGCTGCCATCTTTGAGGGTGTGGCAGTCAATTAACATATTCCTTCCTTTTTGGCTGTGGGCACCACCATCTTTGAGGGTGGGGCAGTCAATTAGCATATTCCCTCCTTATTGGCTGTGGGCACCGCCATATTTGCAACAGCGTGAGGTCAATTAGCATAGTCCCTCTTTATTAGATAGGATAAACTCAGATATGCAAATATATGTGCATATACAAATGACTAGAAGGATAAAAACCAATAAAGTCACATACTTATATTTGAGTTAGTAAATGTATGGATGATTTTTTCCTCTATTTTATAGATATTTTTAAATGTTCTAAAATGGTATGTTGATTTTATATGCATAAAATGTTATTTTAATTTATACATGTGTGAATTGATGGTATAATAAAGGGGGGTTAGGAGAAAGACAACCAGAGTTATAGCTGATGTGCATTTTAAAAACAAAATCACCAAAAAAAATTAAGACGCAAAAGTAGGCCATTGCAATAAAAATTATGATTTTATGGGAAAAGTATCACTTAGGGCAGTGGTCGGCAAACGCATTAGTCAACAGAGCCAAATATCAACAATACAACGATTGAAATTTCTTTTGAGAGCCAAATTTTTTAAATTTAAACTTCTTCTAATGCCACTTCTTCAAAATAGACTCGCCCAGGCTGTGGTATTTTGTGGAAGAGCCACACTCAAGGGGCCAAAGAGCTGCATGTGGCTCGAGAGCCGCAGTTTGCCAACCACGGACTTAGGGGAACTTACCTTATTACAATAGCTTTTGCTGTCAGTAATACTCACACATTATTCACAAATGGTTTCCCCTGAAATATAAATACTATTAAGTAGTTTCTCAAAAAGTCACTCACTTTAGGGTTTCATGAACTCTCTTTTCAAGAGTCTCTAGTGGACATTAGGTAGTTTATACCTTTAAATAGTTGAATTCTGAACGCACCAAAGTAATAGTAAAAACTTACTGTGATGCAAGGTAAACAAAACAGCTCTGTTGTAAAGCCTATTTCAGTCTTCAATTTTATTTCAGTTTTTGGATTTCAGGTACAGTACTCATTAAATAAGGACATTGTACCCAAGAACAGTTTAGTCCCCATTGCAGTCAGATGAGTTGTGTTTTATTGAGTTCTTCTATGTTAATTTGTTCTTTTTTGGTTTAAAAATGTGTGTTTTTAAAACTTTGTACTTAAGTGGTAGTTGGTCATAGTAACTGTTGCTTAAGAGAAGCT
Organism: Eptesicus fuscus; assembly: GCF_027574615.1. Taxonomy (NCBI): domain Eukaryota; kingdom Metazoa; phylum Chordata; class Mammalia; order Chiroptera; family Vespertilionidae; genus Eptesicus; species Eptesicus fuscus. The sequence continues at coordinate 12,922,565 of NC_072479.1, read as the reverse complement.
TTAATGCAAATAAAGCTTTGTGTTAACTGCTTGAAGGAAGTCTATTTTATCTGCAACTATAAGATTATTCTTATATCAAGCACATATGCACATTTATTTAGGAATTTGATGTATAGCTTGTCTTAATATGTGTTTCACTCAATTTATGTTCTACTTCCTACTGCATCTGTAAGTTTTGGAGGCCGACACTGTTTTATTTGATGGCATTGACTGCTTATGGGAGGGATCTCCAAAGGCCCATTAGCAGTGTCAGTGCTGCTCATAACGGCACATTTTTGGCTTGTTAAAGTTTTGTTAAACATTCCATGCTGAATTCATGATAAATTTAAGGCCTTGATACTTAATTATAATCAAAAGGGAGAAACAAGGTAACATTTATGGATGGATTCTGTTAAAATATGAATGGTTATCCAGGGGAAGGGACCCTTGGTAAATGGGAACTATTGAGAGGTAATGTCATAAATGCTTAAATAATTTATGAAATAGATCTATATACAATAGTAACAAATCCCTTTTTGGTTCCACAGTTAATTCTATTTCAAGAATTCCTTAACACTTGTGTTATTTTCCCTGTTTAATTTTGCCAAGGCTCTGATGCCCTCAGTGCAAGGTTCTTTTCACCTTGAGATGTCCAATTGATGTATATTACTAATGGCCACCATCCTATATAATAAAAGCCTAATATGCTAAGTGTCCGGTCGTCCAGTCATCCATTCAACCAATCAAAGTGTAATATGCTAATGATATGCTAAGGCCGCTTAACCGCTCATTATGACTTGCACTGACCACCAGGGGGCAGACACGCAGTCCAGTAGGTTAACTTGCTGCTGTAGTCTGGCTGATCAGGACTGAGCGAGATGGGCCAGACACGCCCTGGAGCCCTCCTGTGGTCCCTCCCCTGCTGGCCAACCTCCCGCGTCCCTCCCTGGCCCCAATCATGCACCAGTGGGGTCCCTCGGCCTGGCCTGCACCCTCTTGCAATCCGGGACCCCTCCGGGGATGTCGGAGAGCCAGTTTCGGCCCAATCCCCGCAGACCAGGCCGAGGGACCCCACTGGTGTGTCATATAATGAGCTTTCAGACTAATATCAAACCATGTTTGTTACCGTAAGAAACAGTAGTGATTCTAATGTCACCAGTGCTCAGCTTTCTGTGTGTGTTTTGGGGTGAGGTACAGACACAGTGGGAGGTATCCACACCTGCTGATTTGGTGCACACAATCATCCAGCAGTCATGTACTTTGATGTAACTCTTTTGTCCACCTGGCCTATTGAAGGTATAGATTTCTCTTTTTATATATAGCTTTTTTAAATAAGTGGGTGTCCAATCCTCAGTGGGAAAGACTATTTCAAACAGTTTTAAATTCTTAGTAGAAAATAATATCAAATTGCAGTGCATTAAGACAGTACTTAAAGGGAAGGCCCATCTTTAGAAAGAAGAGACTGAGAGGTATGACTTTTGATTCAAGCTTTAGTTGCATGATCTTTCTGCATGTCAGGGTCCTAATTATAAAATGGGACTTAACTGACCTCTTTGGGTAGTGGTGGCAGTTAACTGGTATGAACATGTGATCTCCAGCCAGAGTCTAAACACCTGAATGCACTCCCTCCCTGAACAGAGAGTCGTTTTGGTGGATGATTATATTGGGCAAGGCAGAAATTCATCACTTGAAAACAAACAAGTCTGCCTCATTGGAGGGCAGACATGATTGAACAGGAGCCTGGAGAGAGGAGTCCATGGGAGACTTGCTTCAAACAACTGTATTCAGATGAACAAGGAACTTTTTCTCTGCATGTATTTTTAAGGGCTCCTCTTGAAGCAGCTTCTGGATTCAAGGATTTCAGCTGCTCTTACTGGTGGCAGATGAAGCCATTTTAGGACACAGGAATGTTCTTAAGCAACAAATTAACACTTTCTCCTTTGACCCATGAGAGCAAAATAGTGACTCTTCTTTATGAAAATAAGATGTGGACATTTCCAATGGAACATCCAGATCTCTGGGAACATTTAAGGCATTTTCTAAAGGAAATTAAAAAGGTGAAATGTTTTCTGATGACTCAATATATCCTAAAACAAGGAATAGGGTATAGGGGGGATAAATGGTGATGGAAAAAAATAAAAGAAAATAATGTATTAACAAAAAAAATCAAAATAGTAGCTAACATTTACTGAACCGTATGTACCATCCACTGTTATATGTGCTTTTCACACGTATTTAATACCCACCAACCCCTATTAAATATTCACTACCATTATCCACATTGTACGTGAGGAAGCTAAGGCACATACGGCTTAAGTCACATGCCAAACAGTGGCCAAGCCACCACTGTAAACCAGATGTTCTGATGCTAGCGCACTAACTGCCTGTGTCGCCATTATACCAAGTACCTCTGAGAACAGTGGGGATAAGAACCAGCATCTGTGCGGATCTGGTCAGAGCAAAGCTGAGGTCATTTGTTTACTAAAGAGGGGAGTAATAAGCACAGTGAACAAACACAGGTACCTCATTCTACAGTCTTAAATGGGATATCAGGTCCATCCTAAGAAGTCAAGTAAAAGATGCTCACATCAGAAATTATCACACAGGATCTTGAATCAGGCCCAGATGCCCAATATGCTAGTAATCCTCTCTCCAGTGATTTTCAAAAACCTTCCATACGACTTAAGGTGCAGCTACTCATTGAACGTTAAAGGAGTTGTATGATGGGTTCCTGAACACCTGGGAGCACTATATGGATTTTTTCCTAAAAAAACTGTCCCTGGGGAGGAGATTGCTGAACTGAGAAACTAAGCATATCACAAAGAATGTACGTATTTCAATGCTAAGAAATGGGACTCCAGCTATCACAGCTGTAATGAGCTTTTTCATCTCCAAGCCCTGCCTCGGCCTGCCTCCATGCTTGGCAAATGTAACCTTTATAAAATTCTCAGCAAGAATAACCTTAGGGTGTTATTAGGGCATGGTTTTAGCAGCCAAAAGGAGATTGTGAGCCTGAGATCTTCCTTTAAATCTGTCAGTTGCCCAACTCTATTAATCTCAGGCAGAAGCATCAGAAAGCATCTTTCTGGGTTAAGAATTACTGACATTTTGATCCTCAGCAAAACTATATACTTCCATTCAGCCATGGAACCTGAATCTGAGCCCTAATCTTGCTTGGTTTTCTGAGGTCTGTGTAGAGGAGCACATCGGGCTATTGTCTGAATAAGCTACGCACAGTTACAGCCAGAAAAGAGATCTGCCTTATGGAAAGAGAATTAAAATATGCTGGGTGGGGGTTATACATCTCTGGGTGCTCCACCTCCGTGCAAGGCCTGCATTTCTAGGTTCACGTGGAGTCTGTTCCCTCTTCTGGGATAGCTGTGGAGCCCGAGCTTCTCTCTAAGGTGCTCTCCATGCCTGGTAGGCTGTCCAGACATGTTCACCTGGAATGGGTTAGTGCTCTGACCCGAATAAAAATCCCCTTGTTTCTCAGCTTCAAGCCAAATTCTCCAAGGCTTCTGTATGACTCCATCACTCCAACCCACTGGCCAAACACATAACTGTTTTGGAAACTCATACGGGTAAACTTTACCCAGTGCTGCTGCTTTACAGATCTGCCTCCCACATCCTGTGCGTGGGTGGTGCACTCAGGAAGGGGGCAGGACTTGCAGCATGATCAGAGAGCAGTTCTGACTTTCTTCCACTCCATGCCAGAGCACTTGCATTGGCTATTGGGAGACTTTCAAATACACTTTGAAACTTGAAGTTTGATGACTTAAATATTATTTAAATGTTATTTGATGATTTAAATGTTAAAAATCTGATCTACGTGGTAACCTACATTAGTTAGAGATTCATTATTTGGATGCTAGAACTTCAAAATGTTTGCCTTACATTAGAGATACTTCCTATTGTTTTAAAAATAAGTATAACAACCCTGGTGTGGCTCAGTGGTTCAGTGTCAGCCTGCACACTGAAGGGTCTCGGGTTCGATTCCCAGTCAAGGGCATGTACCTAGGTTGCAGGTTTGATCCCCAGCCCCAATCAGGGTGCATGCAGGAGGCAACCTATTGATGTGTCTCTCTCACATCTCTCTCTTCCTCCATCTCCCTTTTCTTCACCCTCTCCCTCTCCCTCCCTACCCTCCTTCCACTTTCTCTAAAAAAAAAAAAAAATCAATGGAAAAAATATCCTTGCGTGAGGATTAATAAAAAATATAATAATAATAAGCATACATTTCAGAACTTGTCTTTACAAATATGGACAACAGATGATTGCAATGAAACAATGATCCAGATTCAGTAATTGAGGCACAGTATTTATAGTGGCAACTTCATTGAGACCTTGAAGACCAGTAGCTACCTGGTATGTTCTGCAGTATATTTTCTGGGCAAAGACAAAAATGGTGAATCACAGAATAACTAATACCTGGTATATGCTTGCCAACTTTAAAAATAAAATTGACCCTAGTGTTATGAAATATGAATTGAATATTTTAATTAGAAAAAACCAACAAGTCCAAATGAGTTCTTTTCCTATGCAAAATATAGGGAGGTGATAAATGTTAATCTAACTTGAGTTTTTCTCAAGTTCCATTGGACATGGGTGATTGGGAAGTAATAGAAATTGTAACCACAGGAATTCTGCTATCAGTGTGCATGCCAGTTCTGATTTTATTTGTAAAATAGGTTTAGATGCTAAGTATTACTTCAGCAATAGATAAATCCAAAATTGACTTTTTAAAAACCTCATCATAAAAGTAAACCTCTAACCTTCCACACTGAAATTTTGTTGCCACCAGTTGTGAGGGAGAAAAATAAAGTTTTATTTCCCTTTGATTCCATGGGCCCCCTCAGCGGTTCCTTCCTTACTGGTAGTGTAAGTTATTATAACCACACAGTGTAAACTCTTACATGAAGTGATGAAATACATGTGCAGAAAGTAAAGGAGTGTTGTTTTAATGAAAACTAATTTGTGTACTTTGGAAAGACTCAAAGGTGAGGGTTTTTTAAAAAGCTAATTAGATATGAATAAGACAACTGAAAAACTGATGGATTAAAAAAATTCATGAAGGATTTGCATTCAAATTGTCTCGCAAGTTTTCTCATGACTTAAAAAAATAAACACTTGAAACTGGACTTTTGTAACTTAATATTATCAGTATATTGTGATATCTGTGTATGATGGAAAAATGGAACTTCCGGCAGGAGAGCAGTGCTTGACTGTAGAATCAAGTTTTGGTGAATAAATTTACATTTATATATTCTAAGTTAAAATATTTATGGTCAGGTTTGACTGCTTTTTTAATTAACTGACTTATTGCAGGTGTTGACTAAATCAGATGACAGGATTGTAACAGGATGCTAAAATGATTTTAATAATATAATTGAAACTGAATATCAAAATTCTAATCCAGTGTTTGGGATAATACAGTTATTTAATAGTGGTTCGTGGTGTCAATTTCAGAGCTACTATAATTTTATTTTCGCTCCAGTCATTATAATAAATAGTTATCACACAGGTGATATATGATATGCTGCCATGCTCTCTTGTTTATATCAGCATCTAAACTCAACTTGCCACTTGCTTCTTCCCCATACCTTAGTATTGAAATTCTGCCCGTCCTTCCAAAACTATCTCCAATATTATCTTTACTCAAAGGGTATACTAGGTTCTCCATGTGAAACTGAGGTGGACTCACAAAACTTGTTAGTTAATAATACATTGAATTATACCTGTTCTTTGCCTTAGAGTAGGTCCCAGTACTATGATTTTTGCCTAACTTAAGAGAGCACATGCTAAAATAATGTGAAGAGCAGCTGAAACTTCCATTTATGTATCAGGAGAAATCCTATCTAATAAAAGAGTAATATGCAAATTGACTGTACCTCCTCTACACCCACAAGCCACACCCACCAGCCATGCCCACCAGCCAATCAGGAGCAAATATGCAAATAAACCCAACCAAGATGGCTGCGGCCACAGAGAGCAGGAGGGAGGCTTGGGTTTCCCTGGCAATGGAGGAAGCCAAGCTTTCCGCCTGCCCTTGCCAGCCCAGGCCTCTACTCAATGCTACAAAGTTTCAATGATAGAAGATAAATAAATCCCAACAAAAATGGCGGCAGCCACGGAGCTGGAGAGAGCAGGAGGCTAGGGTTGCCCCCGGAGATGGAGGAAGCCAAGCTTTCCACCTGTCCCAGGCCTCCGCTTAAGGCTACAAAATTTCAATTATAGAACATAAATAAATCCCAACAGAAATGGCTGCTGCCACGGAGCGAGCAGAAGGCTTGGCTCCACTCCAGGCTACAAAGTTTCAATTGTAGAAGATAAATAAATCCCAGATACCAGGGCCTCCGCTTGGGTCACCAGGGGGCGTGGCCGGCCTGCAAACCACCACAGGCCCCTCGCCCAGGCCACCCCACGCCCCAAGGGAACCCCCACCCTGATCCGGGACACTCTTCAGGGCGAACCAGCCAGCCCCCACCTGTGCACCAGGCCTCTATCCTATCTAATAAAAGAGTAATATGCAGATTGACCATCAATCCAACACACAAGATGGCTGCCTCCATGTGGTCAAAGATCCTGCCCCCATGTGGACACAATGGCCACCACAAAATGGCCAGCAGGGGTGGGCAGTTGGGAGGGACCAGGCTTGCAAGGGAGGGCAGTTGTGGGCAATCAGGCCTGCAGGGGAGAGCAGTTGTGGGGGACCAGGCCTGCAGGGGAGGGCAGTTAGGGGTGAACAGGCCTGCAGGGGAGGGCAGTTAGGGGTGAACAGGCCTGCAGGGGAGGGCAGTTAGGGGTGAACAGGCCTGCAGGGGAGGGCAGTTGGGGCAAACAGGCTGGCAGGGGAGCAGTTAGGTATCAATCAGGCTGGCAGGGGAGTGGTTAGGGGGGTGATCAGGCTGGCAGGCAGAAGCGGTTAGGGGCAATCAGGAAGGCAGGAAGGCGAGCAGTTGGGAGCCAGCAGTCCTGGATTGTGAGAGGGATGTCGGACTGCCCTCAAGGGGTCCCAGATTGGAGAGGGTGCAGGCTGGGCTGGGGGGACCCCCCCACACACACCCCGTGCACGAATTTCGTGCACTGGGCCTCTAGTAACAAATGATTGCCCACAGCAAGCACAAACATCCATCTTTTGAGAAAGGAACACATTAGTAATTTTCTGCTGGTGAAGTGACTGCTGGTGCATATAGTGCATTGTATGCTTTGGCAAAACATTGTGTTTAAACTTAGAGGACCTTTTAGTTTTTGTTAGGGTATTTGAAAATGCCTGTCTTAATTTATAATCATTTTCTGAGGGTGTGAGAAATGGTAGTTTTAATGATATTAATATAGAGAGGATTCTTGGTTGGGAAGAAGTATTAATAAATATTACAATTTATATTAAAAGTGTGAATGTGGGTTCCCGGCCAGTGTGGCTCACTTGTTGAACATCAACCTATGCATCATTGATTCGATTCCCAGTCAGGGCACATGCCCGGGTTGCGGGCTCAATCCCCAGTTAGGGGCGTGCAGGAGGCAGCTGATTGATGTTGATGTTTCTCTCTCAATCAATGTGTCTATCTCTTCCTCTCCCTTCCTCTCTCTCTCAAATCAGTAAAAACATATTTTTTAAAAGTGTGAAGATAGAAATAAGTGGTGTCTACTTGAAAAGCTATAAAATTTAGAAGCCTATCTGCTCCGACAAGTGATGAGAAAGCTAATTTTAACTCTTAACTATAATAATCTCCATGTGTTTTGGAGTTTAATTTTCTATGATGTTGAACAATTTTATGTGAGTTTTGTAGCTTTGTTATTCTACTGATCTAATAATTAAATAGAGAAAAATTATTATGTCTACATTTATAAGACTAGAGGTTAGTTTCTTCATTATTATTGGGTCACAAAAACTGTCAAGAGCTTTTTTGTAAACACATTCCAGGTCTAAAAATGTCTTTTTTTAAAAAATATATATTTTATTGATTTTTTACAGAGAGGAAGGGAGAGGGATAGAGAGTTAGAAACATCCATGAAAGAGAAACATTGATAAGCTGCCTCTTGCACGCCCCCTAATGGGGATGTGCTTGCAACCAAGGTACATGCCCTTGACAGGAATTGAACCCGGGACCCTTCAGTCTGCAGGCCAACGCTCTACCCGCTGAGCCAAACCAGTCAGGGCTAAAAATATCTTTAAATATGAATTTTTTCTCTTTTTCTTTTGAGACAGTTGCAGTTAGACATTTTGCTTCACTATGAAAAGGTTCCTCCTGGAGAGAGACTCAGAGCCTAATGTGGCCTTGCTCCCCAGCTGCCACAGTCTGGATTTGATGGCCCTGCTAAATGACTTCTTCACTCGGTGTGTAGAGAAATGGATTCTGTGAACTTAAAACTATAGCCCTGTCCAAGAGGTGTCTAGCATAAAGAAAAGGCAGAAGTTAGCTGAGTTTTAAGAGGTTTGTTTAGGAGAAATATGGGGTATTAAACAGTTAGACACTGCCATCAGAATTTTAGCAATGATGAATAGTTCTTAGGTCTAGAATGTAAGTTATCTGACTTGCTGACATTAAACATTCAATTGCCAGCTTTTGTTTTCTTGATTGTTAATTTTCCGTTCATGTATTTTAGATGTTTGGCTAAGGATTTTGTTAAAATACTTTTTTTCATTTCCTACAAATTCTGACTTTGCTTTAGAAATAGATACTGAAGAGTTAGCTTACTTTTTCTTATTTACCCTTATTTAAGGATAATGAGGTAATATATCTTTCATTTGGTCAGAAAAAAAACCTGTAATAAGTATAAATTATTCAAAATTAAAGGTTGCTCTGGAACTCTCTGTGTACTTGAAATCAAAAGCTATGCATATAGATATAGTTTCTACACATATTCCATACTCAAAACCATGCTGACATTTCAGAAATTAAGTACAAAGAGTGTTTATAAAATGCCACATCATGGCATGAAATACGGAAACTGTGGAAATAGTTAAGTTACTGTCTTGTTGAAGGCTGCAGCTCTTACAATATTAACTTCTTACATTGATTTGAAGGTTCATAGGTATTTAATGATTACCAATGTAGCTGTCTGTTTTTTTTTCTGAACTGCTTTATTCACTATAGGTATATCTTAATACTTATAAGAAAGTGAAAAAAATTGCAAAGACTCTAAACTCAAAACTGTAATAACATGCACTTACTGTAATACAGCATTTGCTACTTTAGAGTACAAATCGAAAGATCGGGCTCCTGGTGATGGGATATGAGGACATTATTCATTTGTTAAAGACAGTGTTCATTTTAGACTCTGGAGCTACTTGCTCTACAAACATATGTACAGCAAATTCCCTGGTTGAACTGAATCTCACAGTTTATAGTAGAACGGAACAACAAAGAAAAGTGAAGTCAGAGAAAACAAAAGATACCACAAAGGGAATGAATGATAAGGGAATGACAGAAAGAGAAAAGAAATCTTGAACTCAAAATTTTAAGACTTCAACTGGGGGGAATAGTGAGTGAAATCTGGTTGGATGAAAAGTGACATGTTGATTTTATTGCTCTGCTTGGGTGTGGTCCATTGCCCTATCTTCAAGTTCACTGATCTTTTCTTCTCATCTAGTCTGCTGTTGAACCTTTCTGTTGTGTTTTTCAATGAAGTTATTGTATTCTTCAGCTCCATGACTTCTGTTTGGTACTTTCTGATATTTTCTGTCTCTTTGTTAAAGTTCTCACTGTATTCATTCATTCTTCTCCCAAGCTCAGTGAGTATCTTTATGACCAGTATTTTAAATTCTTTATCAGGTAAGTCACTTATTTCTATTTCATTAAAGTCTTTTTCTGAGTTTTTTTCTTCCATTTGAAACAGATTCCTGTTTCTTTATTGTCCTTGACTGTCTGTGTTGGTTTCTGTGCATTAGATAAACCAGCTACCTCTCCCAGTCTTGAAGGAGTGGCCTCATGCAGGAAATGAACCTTATCATTCACCCTACCCTAGCTTTTAGCTGTCTCTCAAGCCTTTATAATTATCCAAGCAGCCTACTTTATTTTTAGTGGTCCCCAGTAGCTGAAGGTATGCCAAGACTGGTCAGTATCCCAAAGGGAAGGATCTCAGTACCTAGATTCAGGCTGACTGGAAGCCACACATTCAGGCAGCAGCTTTTAAAGTACACAAATATACCTCTTTCAAGGGAAGACCAGGGGATAGGTGTTTCTGTCTGCTTCCTATTCACTGAGCCCTGGGGTGATTGCCATTTCCTAACTGTTCCTTTCTTTGCTACCATCCCATTAAACTCATGAACACAAGCCCCACTGGCTACCAGAGCCAGTTGATCAAGGGATGTCCCTTAGGCAGCAGCCACAAATACCAAGGTACTATATGTAAACACCAGGGCACCAGATGTGTGGATGAGTTCCATGCCAGGAGATCCCAGTGCTCTGCAACATGGCAGAGGGAGGATGCAAAGATGGTGCCTACCAGACTCCGTCCCTGGAGGGTATTTCACTAGGCCCCTCAATGTGTGTTAAAGTAGATTCCTGCCCCTCTGGTTGACAATTTAATATAACCAAATAAGCCTCTTCCACAAAAAGTCTGGGCACTTTTCAGTGGCTGCCTCTGCACTGGATCCTGGGGTAGGTGAGTCCACCTGTGAGCCCTTTAAGAACTGTTTCTCAGTGCACTATAGCCTTTTGAGTCCCCTGGATGCAAGCCCCATTGGCTTTCAAAGACAGGTGTTTGGGGAACTTATTTCTCCGGGGCAGGTCTTAAAATATCAGGTGTTAGATGTAGGGTAAGAATCCTTGCTCCTCAGGGAGAAGCTCGGGTTTGTGAGTTCCCTCCCATTTGTGGATGGCTCTGGGTGGGGGAGTTCATGGCGAGATTGTGTCTTAGCTTCCTTCTGTACCTGCTTCGATGTGGGTTTTTGCTCACATTGGCCCAAGGTGTAGGAGTTGCTCAACTAGTTTGGGTTTTTTTCCAGTGAGAATTATTCCATATGTAACTATAGATTTGGTGTATATGTGAGATGAAATGAGTTCAGGATCCTCCTGCATTGCTATCTTGAACCAGAACTGACAAGTTGGTTTTAGATGTTAAAATTACAGTGATTACAGGGATAGAGATCAGGAAGGATAAAGCACAAGGACTTTTTAGGGCAGTGAAATGATTCTGCATGATACTGGGATGATGGATACATGACATCTTACATTTGTCAAATTTCATAGAACTGTACAATATGAAGAATAAGCCCTAGTCTAAACTATGGAGTTTGATTAATAATAATGTACCAGTATTGACTCATCAATTGTAACAGGTGTATCACACTAATATAAGATGTTAATAGGAGAAACTCTTTGGGTCTGTACGGGTGGTAATGGGAACTCTGTGCTTTCTGCTCATTTTTCTGTAGACTTAAAACTGTTCTAAAACATAAAGTCTATTCATTATTTTTAAATATTGCAGTGATACACAAAGATGAAGATGGGCAGTAGCCAGTGAGTAAAAGAAGGTTGGCATTATAAATGCAGTTTGAAAGTCATCTATATAAAGAGACTTTCTGGGCTTCAGGAATAGATGAGCTCCTGGTAGAGGAATGATGAAAGGGAAGACGTGAAGTCCCAGCACTGAGTCTCCTGGTATTCCCATATAAGGGCCTGGCTCACAACAAGGAAATGGCAAGGATGAAAAAGGAGTGACACTAAAAATTGGAGAAGTACAAGTGTCATATCACATCACAGCAGCCAAAAGAGAGATGAATTTGAAAGGTCATTACTTATGCTCCGAAGAGGTGAAGGATAATGAGGACTTATAATGGTCATTAAATCTGATGACTAGGTGGGGAGAAGTCTGTCAGAGAGAATAGTTTCAATACTGTCCTGGTTGGAGTTTGGTTGTGGAGGCTAAGACTCAGTTGATCTGGAAATAGAAGCTCAAAGTATAAATTTCTTTTAATAAGAAAACAACTTTACTTTTAGGGAGTAGAGGGATGGTATTTCTTTCTTTTAATCTATGGAAGACAATCTGTTTATAGGAAGAGACTGAAGAGCTAAAGTTCTGGTAGAGGCTGGACATTTGGGGCATGATAGAAAGAGATGGAAATGGAACCAAGACCTTGAGTAAGAATTAGCCAAGAAACCAGAAAGAATGAGAATATGGATGAACAGAAAAATATATAAGGTGGTTTTACTATGCCTGTCATCTGAGATTTGGGGTTACAAAGAAAATAGATGGGGAGGTTAAAACTATTATCTTCTCTCTCTAATAGAGTAAGAGGTCAACTTATCTGCTAATTACTTGGTGTTTGAGATGTTGAACCAACCGTATCATGTGTAAAATGAAGTTTTGAGGCATTTTCATTTGAAGTCCTCCACAGTAAAGTGCTCTAAATCTACTACATTATGGCATAATTTTTAATTCAAAAGATCCAATAGAAATGATCAAGCCCAACTCAGTTGTTTTTCAAAGGATAATGACATAAAGAAAGGTTATGTAGATTGCTTAAAGTCACATGGCTATTTAGGGGTTGAATCAGGACTGTAATGGAAGTCTTATCTCAGGCAATCTTGCATTTCTTCTACACTGCTGCAGGTATGGAGAATTTGAGATGTTCCGATGATGGTAGGCAGCTGTAGGTAAATAAATAGCTGGTATTGGAATGAGAGGTGAGAGCTAAAAGCAAAGTTTTTTTATTGAAATATAATTCAAATGCCATAAAATTTTTCCTTTAAAAGTATACAATTGAAGAATCTTACTACATTCACAGACTTATACAACTATCACCACTATATAATTTCAAAACACTTCCATTACTCTAAAAAGAAAACTCATAGCTGTTAGCAGTCACTCCTGATCATACTACCACCAACAACAACAAAGCATCTGACAATTTCTAATGCATTTTCTGTCTCCATGGATTCATCTATTCTGGACATTTCATATAAGTGAAATCATACAGTATGTGGCATTTTGTGTCATTTAGCATAAGGATTTCAAGGGTCTATTCATGTTGTAGCATATTATTAGTACTTCATTTATTTTCTTTAAATATATTTTATTGATTTTTTTACAGAGAGGAAGGGAGAGGGATAGAGAGTTAGAAACATCGATGAGAGAGAGACATGGATCAGCTGCCTCCTGCACGCCCCCTACTGGGGATGTGCCCGCAACTAAGGTACATGCCCTTGACCAGAATCGAACCTGGGACCCTTCAGTCTGCAGGCCGACACTCTATCCACTGAGCCAAACTGGTTAGGGCAGTACTTCATTTCTTTTTGTGGCAAAATAATGCTTCATTGTATGGTTCTACTACATTTTGTTTATCCATTTGTCAATTGATAGTCATTTATGATGTTTCCACTTATTTCTATTATGAATAATACTGTTATGAACATTCATATACAAGTTTTTATATAGACATGTTTTCAATTCTCTTGGCATATAACTAAAAATGGAATTGCTGAATTTTATATTCACATATAGAAATAGATAATAGATATACACTGAGTGGCCAGATTATTATGATCTCTGAACGCATAATAATCTGGCCACTCAGTGTGTGTGTGTGTGTGTGTGTGTGTGTGTGTGTGTGTGTATTTTAAAATCCCAGTGCATGAATTCGTGCATGGGTGGGGGCCGGCCAGCCTGGCCAGGGGGAGGGGACATGGGCAGTTGGCCGGCCTGCCTGCTGGTCGAACTCCTGGTCAAGGGGACAATTTGCATATTAGCCTTTTATTATATAGGATATACACTGAGTGGCCAGATTATTATGCATTCAGAGATCATAATAATCTGGCCACTCAGTGTATAATTATATCTCTCACAGAGAGATTGAGAAAGTCAACATCTCCTACTTTACAAAACAAAGGTACACACCTCAGAATCTCACTGTGGGGCATGCTTCATGGAACACAAAACATCTCAGAGATACAAACCAAAGAGACATTTATTGAAAAAATAAAACAATAAAACCCCACACAATGGTCAATAAGACCTCGCTCCTGAGGAACTGTCACAGAGAAACTCAGGAAGAAACATGAAAGGCAACTGTTTTTATTTCCTGTAGACACGGTATTCGGGAAAGGCTCTGTTCATCCCACTGATCTTTATGAAAGGAAGCTCAGAAATGAAATGGTCATCATGGGCATATATACTAACATGTATATTTTATTTTATTATTATTATTTTTAATCCTCATTCAAGACACATCAATTGGTTGCCTCCTGCATGCTCCCTTTCCAGGGCCCAGGCCAGGGAGGAGCCTGAAACCAAGGTATGTGTCCTTGACCAGAATCAAACCCGAGACCCTTCGATCCCCAGGCCGATGCTCTATCCACTGAGCCAAACTGGATAGGGCTTATTTTTTTAAAAATATATTTTTATTTATTTCAGGGAGGAAAGGAGAGAGAGATAGAAAAATCAATGATGAGAGAGAATCATTGATTGGCTGCCTCCTGCACGCCACACACTGGGGACTGAGCCCACAACCCGGGCATGTGCCCTGACTGGGAATCTGTGACCTCCTGGCTCATATGTCAATGCTCAACCACTGAGTCACTCTGGCTGGGCTAACATGTATATTTTAGTTGAAATTTGAAGTCAGAATTTTTTTTACTGATTTAAATGATTAGTAAAAAAGTGAAGACAGATGCCCCAGCCAGTGTGGCTCAGTTAGTTGGAGTGTTGTCTGTCCTGTACACCAAAAAATTGTGGGTTCAATCTCTGGTCAGGGCACATACCAGAGGCACCCCATTGATGTTCCTCGCTCACATTAATGTTTTTCTGTTTTTTTCTCTCTCTCTCCCCTCTCCTCTCTCCCACCTCCAAAAAAAAAGTCAATAAACATTTCCTTGGGTGAAGATTTATTTTTTTAAAAGTGAAGACAGGTGTTGCCAGTTAGGTTTTATGGCAGAAGTCTAAAATTTGAATGAGCTCAGGTTTGGAAAAATGCTTGAAGCATGTGATATAGGGTGACTGTCATATACCCGCAGAACCTCATGTACAGAGAATATGATGTGAGCAAGGTAGGCCTATGTGATAAGAGGACACTATTTTATCAAACAATAATGTAATAGCGATCATGTATTAAAACCTTTCTGAGTGTATTAGGTGGAAAGGGCACATCTAAGTGAAAGCATAGCAGGATAATTTGAAGTTATCTGAAACTTCTTAGTACAGTCTTTAGGTATACTTTCATAAAAATTGGGAAAGTAAATTATTCTGATAAATAGTTAACAAATTCTTTTCAAGTCAATGGTTTCTTTTTCTTTGCTTTCAGAAAACTCTGTAAAAGACCTACTCAAGATGTCAGCAGATAGATGATTTCAAATAACTTTACTACTAGAGTATTTTATTATTTTTTTGGTACATGGCTCAGAGGTTTAAAGTATTGATGAATATTGCTCTAACAAAATTTTACCTTCTCATTTATCATGTGAATGAGATTTCTTAGGACTTGGAGCTATGGAAATTAGCAGTAGGAATAGGAATAAAACTCAACCCCATCTCAATTCTAGCAATCCTATCTAATAAAGAGGGAATACGCTAATTGACCGTCATACCCTCACAAAGATGGCAGCGCCCACATCCAATAAGGAGGGAATATGCTAATTTACTGCCACGCCCTCAAAGATGGCGGCGCCCACAGCCACAAGATGGTGGTGCCCAGTCCCCTCAGCCCCACCGGGGCAGCAGGTGCGTGGCATGGCCAGGCCACTCTGCGCGCCTGCCTCCAGAGTACCCCAGTCCCCTCAGCCCCCCAGCCACCCAGGGCCAGCCCGAGGAGCAGGCAAGCCTCAGATGGCGGCTGCCCAGCTGCCCAGGGCTGCCGAGGCTCAGGTAACCAGGGTTGGCCGAGGCTTGCGCTGCCAGCAGTAGCAGCAGCAGAGGTGTGATGGGGGTGTCACCTTCCCCTGATCACCAGGTCGCCTCTCACCCCTGAGTGCTCCTGGACTGTGAAAGGGGGCAGGCCAGGCTGAGGGGACTCCCCCCCACCCCCACCCACCCCCCCCCCCCCCGCTCCAGTGCATGAATTTTCATGCACCGGGCCTCTGGTGGGCAATATTCTTCCACAGTTACATGAACTAATGGGCCAGGGAGGACTCAGCTCCATATACCTCATTAAAAGATGTATTTCTACTAAAATTTTATTTATTATTTTATCCATTGTATACCACTAGTACTTATAATGAAAACTCAATCTAAAATAATTTTTAGCACCTAGAATTAATTTTAATTCTAAGCCACAGAAAATTTATTTTAATTTCTATTCATTATTTTTGTTAAGTATGATACAGTGATCAATAAAAGGGTCGTATTTTAAACCAAAATATATTAAGTTTGGGTTGAATTATATCTGGGTCAAGTGGAATATAAAACAAGTTCAAGATAAAAATAATGATGTAAATTTTCTGACCAGGAGAAATATTTCTTTATGTATTTCTTTTTTTCATGTTTGTTTGTTTCTATTTATTTGTTACTCTTAGAAAAATGTCATTTTTTACTGAACTCAGAGGTAGAAGCCCTCAGAGAGGACAGCCTGCATCTCTTGGCAATCTGTTCCTGGAGTGGGTTTTTTTGTTGTTGTTTTTTTGTGTTTTTTGCCTCCTTCATTCTCTTAGCCAAAAGTTTAGCATATTCTGTGGCCTCTTCCTTACTTTTCTTAGTATGTTGTTTCTTCAGAGCAATTCACTGATGTGTTGTAGGACACATGGAATAACAAGGTGCTGAATCTTGGATGCTTTGGTCCTAGATTTCTTACCTTCTTTGTTATGGGCTTTCTCACAACATGTTGGTGGATATCATCTTCTTCAGAGAGATTGAAAAGTTTGCAGATCCTGCTAGCTCTTTTGGGCTCCAGTTGACAAGGCACAGAAGTCATCAGTAAAAGCGGGAGTATCTTTCTCCCTTTTTTTTTTACAATAACCAAATTGATAACACTGAGATTGTCATCCACAATGCAACCCCGAACAGATTTACACTTTCTCCTTGGTCTGTAACAGGAATGCCCCTTATTTAGCAGCAGGTGGACATGGCCATGGGTCAAGATGCCGCACTTTTATGGGGAAACCTTGCTTGTCATTCCCAGCACTGATTTAAATCACTTAAGCCTCCCATTATTCACCCAGAGCATCAGCAGCAGCTTTTGTGGCCATACGCTTCTCATAAAAGGTACAAAATTTGTGTTCATTGTCCACTTCAATGAGTTTCTGGCAGCCAATGTCTGGGAAAGAAATGTTCAGCCTCATCCTGAAGCAACTGACCGACCGCTCTGAGGCACCACAGAAAAGAGGTGTTCATGTATTTCTTAAAGTGCATTCTGATGGGCATCCACTTGTGGTACTCAGAATCCATTGGCTACATAGAAGGAATGATATAAATTTGTTTTAAAATGTCAATATTTACAACATGCCAGGAATTATATTCTTTGCAATTATTTAACCTTATCATTAAAAGTTTATATTACCTTAAAAATATATTGAAACTAAAGCAATCTACAGGATTAATGCAATCCTTATAAAATTTCAATAATACTTATTGACGTAGAAAAACTTACCATAAAATTCTTGTGGAATTTTAAGGGACCTCCAATAGCCAAGCAATCTTGAAAAGGATGAATGAAGGTGAAAGAATCACACTTCCTGATTTCAAAACTTGCTACAAAGCTACAGTAATTAAAACATGTGGTACTGGCATAAAGACAGGCATATAGTCCAATGGAATAGAGTAGAGAGCCCAGAAATAAACCATTGTATTTATGGCCAAATGATTCTCAACAAGGGTGCTAAGACCCTTCAACGGGAAAGGACCGTCTTTCCAACAGATGTTGTGAAGAAAACTGGGTATCCACATGCAAAAAAAGAAATTGTACTCTTATAATGTGGCATATAGAAAAATCAATTTATAATGGATCAAAGCCCTAAATATGAGGGCTAAAACTTTAAAACTCTTAGAAGAAAATATAAGGTGAAAACATGATATTGGATTTGGCAATGATTTTTTTGAATATGACACCAAAAGCACAGATAATGTAGATAAATTGTACTTTTCCAAATTAAAAATTTTGTGCATCAGAAGATACTATCAACAGAGTGAAGAGACAACCCACAGACTGGGAAAAATATTTGTAAATGATATATCTGATAAGGGATCAATCTCCAGAATACAAAAAGAACTACAGCTCAATAACAAGAAAACCCAATTTCAAAATCAATAAAGGACTTGAAAAGACACTTCTCCAAAGATGATATACAGATAGCCAATAACCACATGAAAAGCAGATCACGATTTTAAAACATTCGGAAATTGCAAATTAGGACCACAATGAGAAAGAT
The DNA here is from genome assembly GCF_027574615.1 of Eptesicus fuscus. Lineage (NCBI taxonomy): Eukaryota > Metazoa > Chordata > Mammalia > Chiroptera > Vespertilionidae > Eptesicus > Eptesicus fuscus. Next base: position 12,904,290 of record NC_072479.1, on the reverse strand, counting down.
ATCAATTCACTCCTATTAAGATGGCTTCTTTTTTCTTTTTAATCGAAAATAAGTGTTGGTGAGAATGTAGAGAAACTGGAATGTTTGTGCTTTGCTGGTGGGAAAGTAAAATAGTGCAGCTGTTGTGGAAAACAGTATGGAGGTTTCTAATAAAGTTAAACATAGAATTACATATAATAACGAGCAATCCCACCTCTGGATGTATACCCAAAAGTATTGAAAGCAAGAACTCAAACAGATATTTGGACACCAATGTTCACAGTAGCCAAAAGGTAGAAACAACCTAAGTGTTCATCAATGGATGAATGGATAAGTAAAATGTGATATATACTTTCAATGAAATATTATTCAACCTTAAAAAGGAATGAAATTCTTATAATTTCTACAACATGGATGAACCTTGAAAACATTATGCTAAGAGATATAAGATGGACACAAAGGGGCAATTATTGCATTATTCCAGTTGTATAAAGTAATTAGAATATATAAATTTGTAGACACTAAAAGTAGAAAGTGGTTACCAGGGACATAGGAAGGGGGAATGGAAAGTTATTGTTTATAGGAACAGGTTCAGTTTGGGATGATGAAAAAGTTTGGAGATGGATGGTGGTGGTGGTTACAACAATGTGAGTGGACTTAATGCTATGGAATTATACAATTTAATGGTTAAAACGGTAAATTTTACCACAATGAAATAAATAAAAGTATATTGAGACTTTTTTTAGATATTTGGGTATGTAGTTTTTCAAATTTCTCTGAGGCATTTATGCATAGCTGTTCACATATTTGAAGAACACCTGTCTAGTATCCTTCACAGTATGAACCCAGTCCTCTCCTGTCACTTCATTTTTCTTATTCTAGCCACCTGGAAATTCACATCTGCTACAATTACGTGCAAGGTGTTTCAAATACATTTAATGCCACTTCCCCCCTACACCACCACCAAATTGATGAATGGAATATGATACTTCAAGATCCAGCCCAATGCGTACCACCTTTGGAAAAGCCACGGTGACTTCTATAGACAGAACCCACGTCTCTCTCTGTTATGTCCCCAAAGAACTTTTCCAGACCTCTGATTTATCCCAAGCCTGTCCCCAAACAGACTGAATTGTTTAAGAGCGAAGATGGTATCTGCTTCACTTTCATGGCTCCTACACATAGCACAGAGCATAATTTGAAGCAGAGTCATAGTAAATAGTTCAATAACTGAATCATAAAATAATAATTATTCTTTTTTATAATTCTCCTCTGAGACAATGGACAGACCTTTTCAGAACAAGAAAATAAGAAGAAATGTCACACCTAGCCCAGGCTACAGGCACCATGTGGCTGATGTGGGTGGAGAGACAGCATGAAAATTCTGCTGCCTTCTTATGACCCTGGTCTGTGGAGCGAGGCTTTAAATCTTACTGTCAATATGTTAAGAACATTACTTTATTGCTTATAAAACACATGTTCTCAAATATTTGCCATAGGTCCTGTCCATAAATGAAGTGATCTTATACATATTTCTGCTACCCTTTCTATAATAAACCCCCTGCCACTGTTCCAACACCAGGAGGTTGGAAACAACTGTGTCATTAATGAACGATAGCAGAGCCTAACCAATGACCTCCAGATGAAAGGCTCATTATTTCATTACTGGTCTCCAGAGCTATTTGGTCCCCCAACACCACAGCACAGGATTTTGGCTGAAGAGTCTAAGCCTTGAACTATAAAAAAAAAAAATGTAAGTAGTCCTTGACACAATTTGGAGCGATTACATTCTATTGTGCCAAGAATTCCTTATTAAAAATCAATTTAATTGTGCATACACCATCTGGTCAGTATTATGGTCTTTTATGTGAAGGAACACGATTTTGTATTTACCTGATGTTCCACAGTGTGAGCATGTAATTTTGCAGAAACAGGCATTTTGTGGCATTGAAAAATTAGTAATTAAGGAAACTTTAAAAGCATTTACCAGACTTCCTTTTACTAACTTTTGTGATTTGGAGCTATAAGATTCAACTTCTTGCATCATTTGGGATTTTAATGAAAAAGGAAATGCTAAAGCAAGACATTTATATGTGCACATCATATGCTACATTTATTTGCCTGTTAAATTTCTGTTCTATACTTTTGAGATTCTAATCCCATTCAACATAATTTAGATTGTCACATTAGTATTTATTTGTTTCCTTTTTTTATTCAAAGAATGGAAGGAGAGAGATTTACTTTTGATTGTCGACTGGGTTGGTTTCAACCATATTAGCAAAATACTGCAATGTTTTAGCTCAAACTCTTACAGGCAAATGTTTCAAACTGGAGTGATTGCATTTTGTTATGCAAAATGGGGAAAATTTTTGCAGCCTGTGTTTCAAAACAGTTAATACCCTAATTTAAAAAGGATACTTTTGCTCCTTTACATGGCATTAGAGGCTTCATAGTTAGATCACTTTCTTAACAAGTTTTTAATCTACTCATGTGCTTATAGTTTTGAAATGTTTTGTTGATGTTACCATCTTAAAATAGCAGCAGCATTATAAGTTAGTAACCATAAATACTGATTTGATTCTGAATTTCCTTAACATCAATGTCTTAAAATATCACTTATTTGCCATATAGGGTCTACTGTTAATACCTATAGTTTATTAAACGCCTATTTGGTACCAGTCATAATGTCTTTAATCTTCTCTGTGCCCTGACTTCCTCATTTATGAAAATGGAGAAAATACCTACTTACCCGTATTCCCATGAGGTTTCAATGATATAATCCATTTAGAGTGTTGCAAGATTCTTAGCACACAGTAAGCATTGCATGCAGATTCTAGCTTTCACCATCAAAAACAACAAAAAACAATGACAATTCTGCAGTGTGTGGTTTCCTTTACATTTATTCATTAAAAAATGAAGTTTGAATGGATTAAAGAAGATTCCCATGCTCAAACAGCAATTCAGTGCTTGAACTAGGATGAAACTTATTTGGTCAGTTCCATGACCTGTCTTAGACTCGCATGTATGTAATCTTTCTTTTTCAATGTTAAGTGTTCATACTAGTTTGCATGTACTCATTTATTTGGCACCTTCTGTATGCCAAGAACTGCACTAGATAATGGCATGTAATAGTGAGTAAAATTGATACAATCTCTGGCTGCATGTATCTTACAAATGGTGCAACAAATTTTATAGGTAAAGCAACAAAAATTACAGGATGTGACAAGCTAAGAAAGAACTGAGCATGGTGCAGTGATAGAGAATAGCAAGACCTTTTTTTCTACATAATTCTTTAAAGTAATGCTTATTTCTTATAACAATAATGGAGATTTATAAAGAAAAAATAATTTCCCCTCATCTGCCTCCATTTCTGATCAGGTAATCAATAGGAACAGTTTAGCTAGCCTTCTATACCTTCACACATGTATAAAGATACATGAACATTTTTGCTGTGGTTTTATGAAAAATGGATCCTATGCACATTGTTCTGAAACTTGCATTTTTTGTTTGTTTGCCTTAAGAAGTGCCTAGAAGTTTTATAAATATGTGGTGTTTGCTGCTAGCATTGTGCCTGTCCACCTGACTCAGAAAGAGGAGACTCTCCATAGATTTTTTTTTTTCTTAAACCATCTTTATTTTTTACTAGAGGCCCAGTGCACGAAATTAATGCATGGGGCAGGGGGTGGGGGTGGGGGAGGATTCCTCAGCCCAGCCTGCACCCTCTCGCAATCTGGGACCCCTCAGGGGATTGTCCGACTGCCGGTTTAGACCCGATCCCACAGAGATCCCTGCAGGATTGGGCCTAAACTGGCAGTCAGACATCCCTCTTGCAACCTGGGACCACTGGCTCCTAATCGCTCACCTGCCTGCCTGCCTGATCGCCCCTAACCACTCTTCCTGCCTGCCTTATCGCCCCTAACCACTCGCCTCCCTGCCTGATCACCCCTAACTGCTCGCCTGCCTGCCTGATCACCCCTAACTGTTCACCTGCCTGCTTGATCACCCCTAACTACTCTGCCTGCCTGCCTCATCGCCCCTAACTGCTTGCCTGCCTGCCTCATTGCCCCTAACCACTCTGCCTGCCTGCCTCATCACTCTTAACTGCTTGCCTGCCTGCCTGATCACCCCTAACCACCTCTGCCTGCCTGCCTGATCACCCCTAACCACCTCTGCTTGCCTGCCTGATTGCCCCTAACTGCTTGCCTGCCTGCCTGATCACCCCTAACCGCCTCTGCCTTGGCCCCGCCACCACGGCTTAGTCCAGAATGACATCCAGAAGGTCATTCAGCTGTCCGGTCTAATTAGCATATTACACTTTTATTATTATAGATTGACTTTATTGGAGGTGATCTTGGTTAATAAAATTTCATAGGTCAGGTGTACAATTCTATAATACATTATCTGTATATTATATTCTGTGTTCACCACCCCAAGTGAAGTCTCCTTCCATCACCATTTATCCCCTCTATAACCTCTCCTACCTCCCCTCACACCTCTTCCCCTCTGGTAATCACTATGCTGTTGTCTGTGTCTATGAGGTTTTTGTTTGTTTGTTTAACCCCTTCACCTTTTTCACCCAGCCGGGAAAACCCCTTCACCTCTGTTCTCTGAGTCTGTTTCCATTTGTTTGTTTGTTTGTTTGTTTTGTTATTTTGTTCATCAGATTCTACATATGAGTGAAATCATATGGTATTTGTCATTCTCTGGCTTATTTCACTTAGCATATGATCTTCTGGTCATCCAGGCTGTTGCAAAGAGTAATATTTCCTTCTTTTCTACAGCTGAGTAGTATTCCATTGTGTAAATATACCACAGCTTTTTTATCCATTCATCTACTGATGGACACTTGGGCTGCTTCCAAATCCTGGCTATTAAAAATAACTAGAGGCCCAGTGCATGAAATTCGTGCACGGGGGTGCGGGGGGGGGTGTCCCTCAGCCCAGCTTGCACACTCTCCAATCTGGGACCCCTCGAGGGATGTCCAACTGCCCGTTTAGGCCCGATCCCACCGGACATCCCTCTGACAATCCAGGACTGCTGGCTCCCAACTGCTCTGCCTGCCTGCCTTCCTGATTTCCCCTAACTGCTTCTGCCTGCCAGCCTGATCACCCCCTAACCACTCCCATGCCAGCCTGATTGATGTATAACTGCTCCCCTGCCAGCCTGTTTGCCCCCAACTTCCCTCCTCTGCCGGCCTGGTCACCCCTAACTGCCCTCCTCTGCAGGGTTGATCGCCTCTAACTGCCTTCCCTTGCAGGCCTGGTCCCTCTCAACTGCCCTTCCTTGCAGGCCTGGTCCCTCTCAACTGCCTTCCCTTGCAGACCTGGTCCCTCCCAATTGCCCTCCCCTGCTGGCCATCTTGTGGTGGCCATCTTGTGTCCACATGGGGGCAGGATCTTTGACCACATAGGGGCAGCTATCTTGATCTTGTGTGTTGGAGTGATGGTCAATCTGCATATTACTCTTTTATTAGATAGGATAGAGGCCTGGTGCACGGGTGGGGACCAGCTGGTTTGCCCTGAAGGGTGTCCTGGATCAGGGTGGGGTTCCCTTGGGGCGTGGAGAGGCCTGGGCAAGGGGCCTGTGGTGGTTTGCAGGCCAGCCACGCCCCTGGTGACCCAAGCAGAGGCCCTGGTATCTGGGATTTATTTACCTTCTACAATTGAAACTTTGTAGCCTGGAGTGGAGCCAAGCCTCCTGCTCGCTCCAGGGCCGGCAGCCGTTTCTGTTTGGATTTGTTTACCTTCTATAATTGAAACTTTGTATCCTTGAGTGGAGGCCTGGGCCTGCCAGAGTGTGTGGAAAGCTTGGATTCCTCTGTTGCCAGGGAAACCCAAGCCTCCCTTCTGGTAGCCATCTTGGTTGGGGTTAATTTGCATACTCGCACTGATTGGCTGGTGGGTGTGGCTTATGTAGCAGAGTGATGGTTAATTTGCATATTACTCTTTTATTAGAGAGGATGCTGCAGTTAACAAAGAAGTTCATATATTCATTGGAATTAATGCTTTGAGTTTATTTAGAAATATTCCCAGAAGTGGAATCACTGGGTCATAAGGCAGTTCCATTTTTAATTTTTTGAGGAAACTCCATACTGCTTTCCACAGTGGCTGCACCAGTTTACTTTCCCATCAACAGTGCAAGAGGGTTCCCTTTTCTCCACATCCTTGTCAACACTTGTTGTTTGTTGATTTATTGATGAGTAGAGGCCCGGTGCACAAATTTGTGCACAGGTGGGGTCTGGCCGGCCCACCCCGATGGGCCGGGATGGCTGAGGGGAGGGGCCATGGGCAGTTGGCGGGCCGGCCCCTCCCCCTAGTTGAACTCCCAGTCAAGGGGACAATTTGCATATTAGCCTTTTATTATATAGGATAGCCATTCTGACAGATGTGAGGTGATATCTCATTGTGGTTTTAATTTGCATTTCTCTGATGATTAGCAACATTAAGCATCTTTTCATATGTCTATTAGCCATCTGTATGTTCTCTTTGGAGAAGTATCTATTCAGGTCCTTTGCCCATTTCTTAATTGCTTTGTATTTTTGATGTTGAGTTTTATATGTTCTTTATAAATTTTGGACAGTGGCCCCTTATCAGATATATCAGTGGTGAGTAAGTGGTGAATATGTTTTTCCATTCAGTGGGTTGTCTTTTACTTTTATTGATGGTTTCCTTTGCTGTGCAAAAACTTTTTAGCTTGATGTAGTCCCATTCGTTTATTTATTTTTCTTTGTTTCCCTTGCCTGAGGCAATGTGCCAGAAAAAATACTGCTGTGAGAAATGCCCAAGATTTTACTGCCTATATTTTCTTCTAGAATTTTTATGGTTTCAAGTCTAATATTTAAGTATTTAATCCATTTGAGTTTATTCTTGTGCATGGTGTAAGAAGGTGGTCTAGTTTCACTTTTTACATGTATCTGTCCAGTTTTTCCAGCACCATTTATTGAATAGACTATCTTTAACCCATTATATGTTTTTGACTTCTTTGTCAAATTTTAATTGATATAAAGGCATTGGTTTATTTCTTGACTCTCTATTCTGTTTTATTGATCTACTAGAGGCCCGGTGCATGGATTCATGCACTGGTGGGTCCCTTGGTTTGGCCTGCGGGGATCAGGCTAAAACCGGCTCTCCGACATCCCCCAAGGGGTCTTGGATTGCGAGAGGGTGCAGGCCAGGCTGAGGGACCCCACTGGTGCACAATTGGGGTTGGGGAGGGACCACGGGAGGGCTCCAGGGTATGTCTAGCCCATCTCTCCCAATCCTGATCGGCCAGACCCCAGCAGCAAGCTAATCTACCGGTTGGAGCATCTGCCCCCTGGTGGTCAGTGCACATCATAACAACTGGTTGAAGGGTCAAATGGTCGGAGGGACAATTAGCATATTAGGCTTTTATATATATATAGATATGTCTGTTTTTATGCCAGTACTATGCTGTTTTGATTACTATGGCCTTGTAGTGCAGTTTGATATCAGGTAGTAGGATTCCTCCAATGTTGTTTTTTCTTTCTCAAGATTGCTATGTCTATTTGGCATCTTTAGTAGTTCCATATAAATTTTTGAAATATTTGTTTTAGTTCTGTGAAATGCGCCATTGGTATCTTGATAGGAACTGCATTGAATCTATAGATTGCTTTGGGTAGTATGGACATTTTAATGATGTTAATTCTTTCTGTCCATGAACACGGTATATGCTTTCACTTATTTGTATCTTCTTCAATTTCTTTCTGCAGTGTCCTATAATTTTTTGAGTAAAGGTCTTTTACATCCTTGGTTAAATTTATTCCTAGGCTTTTTTGAGCAATTGTGAATTAGGATTATTTTCTTCATTTCTCTTTTGGATAGTGCATTATTGGTATATAAAAATGCAACTGATTTCTGGATATTTATTTTGTATTCTGCTACTTTTTTGAATTCACTTATCAGTTCCAGTTGTTTTTTGATAAAATCTTTAGGGTTCTATGTAGTATCATGTCATCTGGTAATAGTGACATTTTTACTTCTTCCTTTCCAAGTTGGATGCCTTTTATTTCTTATTCTTGTCTGATTGCTGTGGCTAGGACTTCCAGTACTATGTTGAATAAGAGCAGTGCAAGTGGACATCCCTATCTTGTTCCTGATCTTAAGGGAAATATTTGTAGTTTTTGCCCATTGAGTATGATGGTGGCTGTGGGCTTGTCATATATGGCCTTTATTACATCTCCACAGACTTTAGAAATGAAGCCCTGTCCACACCATTTAATTCTGGTCACTCAATCCCATAATTTATTGGACAAAAGATACTTAAGGGGGAAGTTTTTAGGGTATTTTGCTATTACTGTGATGATGATGATGATGATGATGATGATGATGAATTCTTATAACCTCTACTCCATAATGGCATCTCTGATTTTTCCCCCCTTGATTTTCTACCTACCTATATATTGACTTACCTGTTTATTTTGCCTTTTTTAAATCAACCTATTACTATTTTTGGCATACATTTTTTCATGTACATATATAGAGAATTAACATTGTAATATATAAGTGCTTAATATTTCATAGACTTGCTACATTTACTCCTTAATAAAGAACTTTAGGGTTTTTCTTCCCTATGCTTTTTGTTTTGTTTGTTTTGTTTTCTGCTATTAACAATACTGCAAAATAAGATACGTTTTTATACAAAGGTGCTTTTAGTGATGAGAAATGAATTTTTAAAAATAGAATTTCTAAATGAGGTAGATGCTTATTTGTTAACCTAACACATATTGCCAGATCAAATTCCAAAAATATTATAGTGTTTTGCTTTTTAAACAGATATGGTTAATCCCAGTTAATCAGCTCAGACCTGATATGCAAATCAGTAGATCATGAAGTTATTGCCACTTTTGCAAGAACCCATGTGGCTAATTTATTTAATTGCTCTCTGTAGGGTACTTTTCCACTTCAATTCTCTACCATGGGTCTTGGGAGACCAGATCCTCCCATTCCAAAATCAAGACACCATCTAAGTGTGTCAGCTATTCCTTGAGAACCTGAGTGGTGGCAGGAGCAGCCCACGGAGGCTGTACAATGGCGCTGGGGCCTTTACACAGGAGTCTGTGCAATTAGCCAGGACGGTTACTGCATTTTTGGCAGTGAGGCAGCAGTTAAAGCAAAGAAAGATTTTTTCCAAGAAGGAAAAGCTATTTAATAAGTTTGGGTCAGTTTGCTCATAACAGCACTACATTTGAGGACCAAAAACCCCAGGAGCTTGGCAAGCCATCAGTGCTTGGCAGGTCTTCCCACCAGCTCACCAAGTCTGAGGCCGTCCAGGCAGGACCTAGCTCTCTCAGCTTTGACTGTATTCATTTAATAGCATTCCTAGTTAACAAGAAAGTAAAAGCAGAGGAATCTTTTCCCCCATTAATCCAGAAAAATAAAATTTAGTGGCTATAAACAAGCTGTGGGCCCAGTAACTGCACATCAGAAGGGGGACAGGCCGTCTGCTTGCATTAAGGGTTGTGTTTGGTGCAGCTTGGAAATTGTGCTCCACCCAAATGACATTAATGTTTAGGAATTGGGCTTTCTTTTTTGTATATGAATTAACATTTGTATATAACTAACCAGTGTGAAAGTCTGATTTTATAGTGTGTCGGGGAGCCATTGTGTACCTGTCTCATGAATATATAAAATAAAAACTAAGTACATTCCTGTAAATATTTAAAAATACAGTGTGTTCTCATACTTTTTCCATTTCACCTATGGAAATCTTGCCAAAACAAAATCAAGTTTGAGTGTTTAGATTACAATGTAAGAAAAAACCAGCTCATGGATTTTGAAATGAAGGAATGGGTCTTTTGTTTGTTTGTTTTGTTTATTTTGGTTTTGATTTTTGTCTTTATCACATAAATATTTACAATGAAATAAACTGGTTTGATGATCTAATGATGGATTATTTGAATGAAGATTGAAATTGAACTGGAAATGTTGAGGGTGAGCTTGTTTGTACTTTCCAAAATGCTGCAGCACCTGCAACTGATAAAAATTAGTACAAATATATCAAAAATGTTTGAAGAAATGTGGCCAAGCCAGTGCCATCTTGGACAGAATCAAAACATTGGCTGCTTATAGGAAATATTCCAACATTCAGCTAATCAAGAATGTTAATCTGAAGTGAAAATTGAAAATTTTTACATGGTTCAGAATGGCTTGGAGCAAAGGTTAATGCTGAGAGAGATGCTTGATTTCTTAGGGTTTTCCCCTTATCGTATATTTTCAACAACTGGAGTGTTTTAGTTATGCAAAACATGCTCTGTATTTAAAGTAATTTCTCATTACTAACTTATAAATATAATTTCTGTCTCAGGAATACAAATATGTGAAGTTTTGGATACACATTCAGTGCTCCTATGGCCTCTAAAGAGTAGGGCCTTTGGCTCTATGTGTGAGACCAGGCTAGAGGGGAGTTAATAAAAAGAAACAAAACTTTCTAAACCCACACATAATCGTGGCTTCATGCAACCTGTCACATGTCATCATTTTGCTTATTAAAAACATCTGTTACAACAAGATTTCTAATTTATTTTTTTCATCCAGGGTTTCTTCAGAGTTGACATTTTGGACCTGATAGTTCTTCGTTGTAAGGGGCTGTCCTGGGCATTGTAGGTTAGTTAGCAGAACATTTGGCCTCTACCCATTAAATGCCAATACACCCTCAGAAATGTGTCCAGGCATTGTAAATTGTCTTCTTAAAGCAAAATGAACCCTAGTTGAGAATTACTGCTTGAAATAGTTATATCAATAAAACATGAACATGTTTTAAAGGTTCAGAACAGTACAAGAAGTATAAGAGAGTCTCCATCCTACTGCCTAGAGAACACTTCCGCTATCTAAAGGCAATGAATAGTAACAATTTCTTATATCTTCCAAAAAGTTAGCATGTATATGAGTATATCATCTATCCTGTACAATCATGACTATTCAACCTATACCTTGATATTTTTCATTTTAATAATATATCTGTGAGATTTTTATATTATAGCACTTAACAGATTTATAATACTCTTTCTAATGTCTGCATAGTGTTTTATTGTTATGGGTCAGTGGTCAGCAAACTCATTAGTCAATAGAGCCAAATATCAACAGTACAACGATTGAAATTTCTTTTGAGAGCCAAATTTTTTAAACTTAAACTATATAGGTAGGTACATTGTTATTAACTTAATTAGGGTACATGGTATTTTGTGGAAGAGCCACACTCAAGGGGCCAAAGAGCCGCATGTGGCTCGCGAGCCGCGGTTTGCCGACCACTGTTATAGATGAACCATAATTCTTTTAACCAGCTATCAGTGTAAGTATAGGTTCTAATTTTTTTATCTTTCCAATAATGCTATAGTAAACACCCTTTTATTTTAATATTGAATACTATGTAATTATAACTGTAAGATGTAATTTAGAGCATGTCCCTAAAAGTAGAATCATTGGGTCAGAGGAAAAGTACAGTAAACTGATTTGTAGACAATGACTGGATATGAGAGTAGCTATTCCCTCAGATTTAAAAGTTTAAACAAACTTCTAAATCTTTGTTCATCTAAAAAAGAAATGTTATCAGTGTATGTGTCCGTGTGTGTGCACACACACGTGTATGGAGTTTTCAAGAAAAGTGAAATTTTCTATATTTATAATCTTTTTCTGTGATCACACTGCATATGTTCTTTGCCTGTTTTCCTAACAGTTTGTCAGCAGTTTTCTTTCTCATTTGTAAGAACTCTTTATATAGGAAATTTAAGCCTTTGTCTTCATAGATGTTATAGATGTTTGCACTATTTATTAATTTGTCCTCAACTTTATTTTTATTCTCTCAGCAATGAACTATTTCAAATGACTCCTCTTTTGTACAATTTCTGAGTTCCATGTCTATAGAGTCAGCTTCATATATAAAAAACCTTTTTTTTATGTTTCCTCCTAATGCTTTGAGTTTTGTTTTTATATTTAAATATTCAAGCCATCTGTAATAAATTTGAGTATATGAAGTGAGACCAAAATACTATATAAATTTCTATAAATACCATGATAATCTATTATATAATAAAGGGCATTTCAAACAAGTAAGATAAAGATGGCTTATTAACCAAATGCTATTGACATAATTGCCTCATATTTGGGTACAAAATATAAAGCTGGATCCATACTTGGTACTTGCAAGGAACCAATAGAAGCCCATTGTAGTTTAGTGAAGGAGAAGCAGTGTTTTAAGAACAATAGGCTACAACCTCATCTATTGGGCTTTGTTCAGTCAGGGCTATGGATTTGATCTTATTCAAATAGTGTTTCTTTTTCATGTTTGTTGGACATGTTTCTTTTGTACATAGCATATATTTTGGGTTTTATTTTTTATCCATTGAACATTTAACATTGTTTGTATTATTAATATAATGGACATATTTGTATCATCACATTTTATGTAATATTTTCAGTTTTTACTATTTCCTTGGATTCTGTATTTTGCTAAAATTCTTGTCATGTTTTATTTCCCTAAGGAGTTGTAAACATCCACTATTGGCTTCTGGTATTATGTACTGCTAGAAAGAAAGATGAAGCCAACTTGCTTTTGCAGGTTAATTGCTTTCTTGCCTGACTATATTAAAGATTTGCCCTGGCTGGGTGACTTAATTGGTTGGAGCATTGTCCCATAAATGAAAAGGTTGCAGGTTCCATCCCCGGTCAGGACATGTACAACAAATCAATGTTTCTCTCTCACATTGCTCTCTCTCTCTCTCTCTCTCTCTCTCTCTCTCTAAATTAATGAAAACATATTCTTGGGTGAGGATTATAAGAAAGATTTGATCTTATAGAATTTTAAAACTCATGAATTTATTTATCAGGGTATGTGTGGGTGTTTATCTTTCTATATCTGTTGTTTTGTTTCCTGGGGACAAGGAAAAAGGGTACCCTCTTCATTGGCTGGTTAAAGATTTAGAATATTTCAGAAAAGTTTCTTCTGCTATATCTTCGAACATTTTTTTCTAATCTACTTATTCTGTTGTTGTTATTGTTGTTGTGTGTGTGTGTGTGTGTGTGTGTGTTTTAAGGTACACCTTTTGGAATTTTAAAAAAATCATCTTTGAAAGGTTATCAGTTTCTCTTAAAATCAATGTTAACCTTTGCCCTTTGGCCAGCACTTGTTTTCACAGGCCTACTCTATTCTGACTGTGAATCCCTGATTGTGAATCCCTCAGTATCAAGTCTGGGTTTTATTTTCCTTCATGTAGCTTGCATCTTTTCTTATTTGTTTCTTTCTTTGATATCTTATATATCCAATTTTAGATCTTGTTTTAATGAAAACACATACTTTTTTAAAGCTCTCAAAGGATAACCAAGAACATTCAAAATTTTATTCTGCCTAGTGATCTGGTTTTTCTGTAGAGATGGTTTCATATTATTTCTGTCACAGTGTCTTTTTCTTTATTATTTTTGTTGATCTAGGAAAGATGGCTTCAAATTTGTCTCAGAACATTTTTTCATCAATTTTTTTTTTTGGTCTCTTCCATGTTGGTCACCCATCACTTTTCAATAGTAAGCCACCTCCCTCACCATTTCTTCTCCTTGAGTGAGTCAGAAGCCTATATGCCTGACAGTGAATTTCTGCATGTTATGGGTTTTTTGTTACATGATTTTACATTTATTTCTTTCAGTTGTCTGCCAAGTGTCTGCTAAGTTGATTGCCATCTATATTCCCTACTCTACCCTGCCATTCTCCTCACTTGCTTCTTGGGGTGGAGGGAAAGAGAAAAGGCCTACAGTGTCCTTTAGCTTCATTACCATGACTTTGCCTGCTGTATTCAATCAGTCCAGGAACTACAGCCATGACTTGTCCTTACCTCTAGATTCCATCCTCTAAATAAGAATTGGTTCAGCTATCTCTTGGGTTGTTTCCTGCATTTCTTAGAAATCTTTTTGCTTTGTAGGTTTTGTCTGCTATTGGCATGCTCCCTTGATCTTGTCATGTTAGTTTCTATTCTGTGTAATTTGTAGCTTTAATTAAGGCTCTCATAGTGTCATTAAAAGTATTTATTTCTTTTCCATTTTCAATTATTTTTGCTAATTTCAATTGATATTAGGGAGGGGAGTGCAGTAGAAATATCACTACTCCACCTTCAGCAAAAGACAATAAATTAACTGAATTAAGCAGTAAAATAGTGTTTACTAAATATTTATCAATGTTTGCTCAGTTGTTTGAATAAGAGACTATAGATGTATGGTGCAATCTTGGCAAGTTAGTTAAAACCCTTGAAACAGTTTACAAATTTGTTTGAATCAGGTGTGGATCCAGGCTCTCGTTGCACTGAAAGTTTGGTTGAAGGATTATTTGCCAAGGCCTCGAGTGATAGGGTGGCAGTGTGATTGAAATGTCATTTTAGGAAGAGCTAATATTAGAATAGGTGTTGTAAAAATATTTTGAGTACAGAGCACAACACAAACTTCTGAATTCTTAGTTCTCCACTCGTATGTCTTCACTGAGAATAGCCAGGCCTCATGGGGACCTCCTGGGAGATAGTTTGTGGAAGGATTTTTAAAGGGCAGCAAGCTTATTTTAGATTTAGGAGGGATCCCTAATAGTGGGGTTTTTGTTGTTGTTGTTTTGTTTTTAACTAGGAAATGAGATGATGAGAGCTGTGCCTAAGAAAACTTCATCTGGCAATTGATTTGAAGTATTTATTTGATCCCACTGAACTCCGTGAGTCCCTGTTTGCACCAAGTATCATATACTGTGTACAGTTGCACAGGATAGGGAATAATTCCTATCTCAAGAAACTTAGTCTGGTGGAGTCAAGAAACTGATTTTGAGAATTCTGATTCAGTACAATTTCAGTAGCAGAGTTTATCTCCACCCAGATTATTGTGGGGCAGCTGTTCTGGGTTGCCAGTGTTCCGCCATGGAGAGATTCAGTCTGTCACAGTTTTATCCCACTGAAATCTGTGAGTCTGGGATGAGCATGAAATACTTTAAGGTCTACCCAAAATCCTTGGAATCCTGTTGTCGCATATCGATTTAGCTGAATTTTAAATAGCAGCAGTTTGTATTTCCTATTTCTGTATTCACTCCCTTTTAAGTCGGGTTCCTGTTCTTCAACCTGATGGCTTGCCCTGTTCTACTCCACTCTTACCACTTCCATGTCTTCTCCAAATTACACCCGAGCGATCATCCCTTCTCTAAAATAGTTTTATTTACTTGTCATGCATGTCCCTGGCACTTCGCTCTGTAGTAGTTTTTATGTCAGTCTTGCCTAATCAATTAGAATTATAGACTACTTGAAGACTTGAATAATCATCCACATTTTATTTATTTATACAACCCATGTTGTTCCAAAACATGATTTAAGTATGTTTCTTCCATATATCATGCTTTCGCCTTTGCTACGGCGGTAGACATTCGATTATGGAGGGTCAGCATTTTATGAGCTAAGAGCACATGTGACCAGCAGAGAAATTCTTGTTGTTTTTCATTTAATTTTTTATCTATTTGAAAGTCCCACAAAGATAAATTACATTTATCAAATCAACTTTATCGGGAAAAGGAACGTGAAGTTGAGACTCTTCCAGTCAGTGAAAAAGTGTTGACACAAAACATACTAGTTATAAATTAAACAACAATTGCTTTTCTATTAATATGTGCATATTATCACTTAAAATCATTGTATGCCTTAATATAAATTTTCCTTAGATTTGTTATATTGGGAATTCATATTTTATGAAAGAACAATTGCTACGGTCCTGTGGCTTTTATCCCTTAGCAGCTGTGTCCAGCTGGTGGTCCACATTCCCGCTACTTCTTCAGTGAATGGAAACATTTAGGTCAATATTGATATAAAACTTCATGAACTTTCTTCTCTTTCAGCTTTGGTTCGCCTTTGTAAATGGATTTTCTGGGCAGATTTTATTTGAACGTTGGTGCATCGGCTTGTACAATGTGGTAAGCATTCTCCATCTCTGTCTGATAGCACACACAACTTCAGTGACATTCCTTTACTGTTTATGTCTGGGAAGTGTATCTAAGTCCATCATCTGTATACATAGCAGTCAGCACAAATACATCTTTAGGGCCTTTTGTTGCTGCGACACATCCTGCAGAAGCCCAAACTCTCCACACATGGTTTCAATCATAGCAGATCATTCTTGAATAACCCCATGAAATTATTAACCCATATATCTTGATAATGGACCCTTGTTACCTCCTTACTGAATGCCTGTGCAACATTTTCTAGTTTTTAGCTTGAGAAAATTTCTGAACTATATCTAAACTCATTCCACTTTGTGATTTTATTTCTGAATTCTTAAACATAGATATATGAGCATACAGGATGTGATCCAGTGTTCTTTTTGTCTTTCTTAAAAGTAACTGTCCTGTGGAAGGATGTTTCCTTTCACAGTCAGTGCTAAAATAATGAATTCTGACTTCCAGCTCCTGTGGTGAATGGTAATCAGTTTATTTGGTGTTTGTTAATGATCTTTAAGTTCTTTTTATATTACTTGACTGTAATGAGTTCAAAAGCTGTAAATAAATATAACCTACAAGCTTAAATGACTAAGTAGCTACTTAGCTTTGTGTGTTACTGGCGGGGGGCGGGGAGCTGAGGGGCTTGTACTAAGTGCTTTAGACACCCCAGTGTGGCAAGTTTTTTGAGTTGCACTTTCACACTTGTTTTAGACCCTAACTCTGACATTCTCTGCTTCATCATAGATAGGTATAGATGGAAGTTACCAGACATAAATAATATACAATAATATATATTGTGTTGCTATAAATATTTACAGCTTGAATATACACTTGTGGCTGGATATTCAAGGTGTCCATACATTTAACCCTTGTTTGTTTGTTTGTTTGTTTGTTTCTTCCTCCCTCCCTCCCTCCCTTTCTTCCTCCCTTCCTCCCTCCCTTTCTTTCTTCCTTCCTTTCTTCCTTTTTCTTTTTTTGAGTAGCCACTGTATTAGGTGCTAGGTATAGAATACTGCATATAGCAGGTTGCCCCAGTCCTGTACAGTTTAAAGACTAAGAGACTTGAAAAAAAAAAAAGACTAAGAGACTTGTATGCATGCATAGAAGCCTAACCAGTGGACAAAGACAACAGAGGGGTGAGGGCATGAGTGGGGGGGGGGGAGGTAATGGGGGGATGAGGACAAATATGTAATACCTCAATCAATAAAGAAATTAAAATGCGCCCTGGACGGTGTGGCTCGGTGGATGGAGTGTCGGCCTGTGGACTGAAGGGTCCCGGGTTCGATTCCGGTCAAGGGCATGTACCTTGGTTGCGGGCACATCCCCAGTGGGGGGCGTGCAGGAGGCAGCTGATCAGTGTTTCTCTCTCATCGATGTTTCTGACTCTCTCTCCCTCTCCCTTCCTCTCTGTGAAAAAAAAAAAAAAATCAATAAAGAAATTAAAATGAAAAAAAAAAAAGATAGAAATCGGATGCCTGGAGTATTCTGGGTGCCAACTCATCTGCTAAGATCCATACTAAAAATTAAAAATAAAAGACTAAGAGAGTCGGATATGTAGACTACGATGACACTGAGACTGAGTTTGGATATTGACTATACACAGCACTGGTCAGTACTGTGTTACTCACCACAGAGTGCACTAACAAGTTTGTTGCTAATACTTACACCCAAAAAGACAAAGGTGACAGGTGGTGAGAGCAGGGCTGAATTGATATTCATTTATCACCTGTATTAGAAAAGCTACTCCAACCACCTACCACATGGATAGGGACTCAAGTGCCTCCCCTTGGACAGATTGTTAACTTTGCAGGATTTAAAACTGTTTTGAGCAGGTTAAAATTATGCGACCATTTCGGGGGAAATATGCTGACTGCTCCATAATGATTTAGTGCTGGAAAGGGCCAAACCCATGCCCACATATGTATTTAGAAACAAGAGGCTGAGACCTGGGAGACAGTGATTTAAAGCTAAAGCCAAAACTGGAATACATATCACCTGATTAAATGACAAATGGAGGTTAGCCCTATTTTCACGCTCAAGAGTATGAGAGCCGGATTATTCTTTTAGTTCCATTCAGTCCTGGGCAATTCAAATTAATTAAAAAGCTTAAATTGTGTGCCTACTCTTCATAAGATGCTGATAGGCTGGCTGTAGGATGGTATTGGCCAAAATATGGTCCACAGACCACTTGCATGAGCATAACCAGGATTTGTTTAAAGATGCTGATTTCTGATCTCCGACCCAACCTAACAGAGTTTCTCAGAGCTACTGGATTTTAAACAAATTTTTCTAGTGAAGCTTATGCACATTGAAGACTCACAAAGATCTTTGATCAGTAGGGCTGGGAATATTTTTTATCTACATTGGTTCCCCAGTCTATAGCGAAGAGAATATTGCAGCAGAGAAATAAATTTCAAGGTGAGACGGCCCTAAGGTTCTATGGAGTACACAGTACAATTGTTGGAAAGGTGGCAGAGAGTGGATGTCTAGGATCTGTGAAGTGGGGTCAGAAGGGAAGGTCATTGATCTTCAGACTCAGTCATGGTGAGAGGACCAAAGCTTTTGAGAACATGGAGGTTTGCCCACAGGCACATGTGCACCCCCCCGCCGTGAACACATTTATTTCTGAAGCAGTTGAATGTAAGTTAAGACATTATGCCCCTTACTACTTAATACTTTATTGCACAGTTGCTAAGATAATTCTCTTAGATAACTGCAGTGTAATGACCAAAATCTGAAAATTCAACAAGGATACGGTGCTCTTATCTAATCCACATTAGTCCATATTTCAATTTCACTATTATTATTCCACTAATGTACTATTTTGCAATTTTTTTCTATTCCAGAATCACTCCTCAAAAACCCAGTGCAAGACAGGTTGTGACATGTATGGCATTTTCTCTTCTGCACTGGGTCCTTCTTTCCATTTTCTTTAAGCAATACTTATGCTTTTTTTCTTCTTCTTTGTTTGAGTCCCATAGGCAGCTAAAGTAGCACATCACTGCTTCTCAGTTTAACTCTCATAGCAGATGAAACAGCAGTAAACTGACTTAAACACTTACATCTCTCCAAATAATGAATGAATGCTGTCCCATTGGATTCTCATTATTATTCTAGTATCTCAAATTTCTACAGCATTATATTTTATGGATAGAATAAGAGTACAGAGGCCAGCAGTGACAAAAACTAGCATTATCAGATGGATTTCAGCCAAATTTTATTGATTTTTTTTTTTAGTGAAGCAATAACTTTGTTTTTAAACTGTTTCAGAAAATTTATACTATTTAATTTTATCAAGCCAGCATAACTTAAAGTAAACTATAGTATTTATTAGCCAGTGTCACTTAAAAACATAAATACAAAAATTCTAAGTAAGACATCAGCAAATAGAGTTCAGGAGTGTATCAAAAAAATAAAATATTTGACCAAGTAAAGTTGAAATAAATTTTACAGGAGGTTCAAAATAAATTTTAAAAATTCTAAATATCACTGTATCAACCACAAAAAAGAAAAAAAGAAAAACATGATGAAAAGTATTTGAGGCAATTCAGCTGCCATTCCCAAAATAAGAACTCTAAGCAAAATAGAAAAGAAAGAAGCCACATAACGTAATGTAGATTCTTTATAAAACATGTTGCCATAAATGGTAAAATTCTAAAACTATGTCATTTTAAATAAGAAATTAGGGATACTCTGCTATTGTGGCTCAGTGGTTGAGCATTGACCCATGAATCAAGAGGTCACAGTTGAATTCCCGGTCAGGGCGCATGCCCAGGTTGCGGGCTCTATTCTCAATAGGGAGCATGCATGTCCAAAAAGGGCAATGAAAAGGGTAAACGTATCTTTGCTAAACATTAGACTATTCTATAAAGCCACTGTAAGCAAATCTATGTGATATTAACATGGAACTAGACAAATAAGCCAGAGAATCTAGAACAAGATTCCAGTTTTAAATCCTAGGTCTATCATATATGAGAATTTAATAAATGTCAAAGATGGTATTTCCGTTTAGTAGAAAGTTTGGATTAATTAGTTGTATTCTCACAACTGGTTCTTTATTTGGGGAAAAAAATTGGACCCCCATCTTAAATCACATAGCAATAAATTCCAGATATAATAAGACTTAAATGTGAAAAATAAAACTATAAGAATCCTGAAGAAACTCCTGAAAAACTTCATAACCACAATTGGACACTTAAAAGCTATTCTTAACCATATAAAAATTAAAAGCTTTTATATGGCAAAAGAAACCATAAAGAAAGCCAGTCGACAAAGATTGCATTTGGATGAAATTTTATTACATAAAGACAGAGTTGATATCTATTATATGCAAAGAACTCTTAGAAAAGGTGATAAAACATGAATGGAAAAAGTACAAAGGACTTGACTAGACATTTTCAAATCCAAATATTCAACAAATACATGGAAACACGATCAAAATCACTGGTAGTTGGGGAAATGTAAATTTTTTTAAAGAAAGAGTTAATATCTTTAATTTTTTCAGACTAGAGAATATTAAGTATAACAATACCCATTACTGATAAGAAAGCAGAGGAAAGATTACTGTTGTCCTTTGAGAAGGAAAAAGAAAATGATTAGAACCTTTTAAGAAAGCAACCAAACAGAATCTGGTAAAATTTAAAATACTCATATCTTTTTACCAAGCAACACTACTTCAGGGACTCCATCCCATAGAAATAAAATACAAAGTATGAATGGTATAATATATTATAGATGTTTATTGCATAATGTTTGTGAGAACAAAGACCTAGAAACAAAAATGAATGCACAGTTGAAAAAGTATGGTACATCTATGCTATGAATTATTATGTGAGCAGGAAAATGCTGCATTAGTTTCAGACCCAGGGGACTCGGAGGGCTTCCCATGATGTATTGTTTAGTGAGAAAAATGTTATGAAGAAAAATGTGAATGTCTTATTTCTGTAAAACAAATAATGACCCCTCAATAGTATATATGTGTGTGAGGCATGCTGTAAGCAGGGTGAAAATCTCAGAGGGCCTCCTAGGTTGGTAGCCTTGCGGTGAAGGGTGGGGGAGGATTTGAAGAGGGTAGAAGGAGAAAGTCAAGTGGAAAGGGAGAAGAAAAAATAAGATGGCAGTATTGACGGTGTACACTGTATGCACCATATACAGTGTACATATGTGCACATTTCTCAGGACAGTTTATGTGCTAAGAGTATGCAGAGCTTCTGAGATGTTTGCTCCCAGCACCTTCTTCTAGGCATTAAACAGATAACTTCTGTTATTGTGAGGAAAATGAGGACAACTACTCTTGGTCTTTTTCTCCTTGAAATCTGTAGCGCACTGAAATCCCAGGGCCGGTTTCCTGTCTGCTCCAGGTGAGGGAAGGAGCCTGCAAGCTGTGTTGGCCTTCCTCCACCACACTGCCGATGGCTCTCTCCCAGCAGCCTGGGGAAAGCCTATTTCTCAGGCTCCCCATAACTGATGTGCATTCAGAGTTCTCTTAGAGACACGCAGACAGTTCCCATGGGCTTGAGAGCTTGCCAGGTTTGTGGGTATGGATTTGCTCAACGCTGATGCTAAGCAGTGAGTGACTCAGACAGTCTCGGTGACCCGTGTGCCCGGAACCACAGAGGAGAATGACCCACAGGGCTACCGCACCTCCCAGACTGAAATGACATATTTATTCCAACCTCTTCTTCAGCATCTGGCTTTCTCTTTCTGAAACACAAACACAAGCATGTCACTCCCCTCTAGAGTACTACAGGTAAAAGTATTAGGAAGCACAACCTCCCCCAAAATTCATTGTCACAGGAGGTAGTTCTGTCACCTTCCCAGCCTTGTCTTGTACTGACTGAGTCCCCAGCCAGCCACCATCTGGATGTATAGATGCCCTCCCCCCCCCCCCGCACCCAAATGTGCCAGGTGCATTAATGCCTCAAGGCTTTGTGAGGGGTGTCGTTTTATGGAGTGCTTCCTTCTGCTCCCCTCTCATGCACATCCCTTATCATCCTGCCAAATGCTACAGGTACAATGCCTTACAGTTCAGATGCTCTTTGGTCCAAGAATGCCTTCTTGACTCCCTCTTCTCCTTCCCCACTCTTCCATGAGTAATTTTGCAGAGCACTGTGCTTTATATGTTTGTTTATTTGCTTGTTGCTGGCTATCCCGTCCCACCTCTGCAGTAGACCGAGTTCTTGGAGGTCAGGGACCTGTTTCTTCTCCTTTTTTTCCTTCTCTTTTCTATCTCTGTATTCCTGGGGTTTATCACAGTATCTGGCCCATAATTCACTCCCAATAAATGTCTGCCAAATGAATAATGAAGTACATCATGCTTCCTGAAATTTGATCTTAAAATCAGGATGGGGGGTTGTAAAATTGTGCCTCCGCTGGCACTAACAGAAGACAAACTTCACAAAGCTAAGGGGGGGGGGGTGTGATTCTAAATCACCACTCATCTTACAAAGGAAGGTAGCTGTTCATTTAACCAGCTTTCTTGGCTAATCAAATGTTTGCAATGTTTTTAGTTCTGTATATTTATTTTATGCTGATTAAACAATAGTTGAAAATGGTCTTTCATTTATTTTCTTTGTTTGGATGGTGTCTCTAGAGTTGTGAATCATTGATGCTCAGGTTTGGACTTGCCTGAGAGTTAAGTCATCATTCCATGGAACTGAAACACTTGAGCTGTGTGAATGGAAAGGTCTCTTTTAATGGCTCCTTGTTCTCCATACAGATTTTCACCGCATTACCACCTTTCACTCTGGGAATCTTTGAGAGGTCTTGCACTCAGGAGAGCATGCTCAGGTTTCCACAGCTCTACAAAATTACCCAGAATGCTGAAGGCTTCAACACAAAGGTAAACAGAACGTTATCACAGAATTATCACCTGAAAAAGGAGTCAGCACTGCTTTTTGTCTTCCTGCTCTAGTTATAAGCCTGTGAGATCACTGAAGCTTCAGAGAGAATATTTTTTAATATTGATTTTTAGAGAGAAAAGAAGGGAGAGAGAGATAGAAACATCGATGGGCAAGAATCAACATCGATCCGCTGCCTCCTGCACACCTCCTACTGGGGATTGAGCCTGCAACCCAGGCATGTGCCCTGATTGGGAACCAATGACCTCTTGGTTCATAGGTTGATGCTCAACCAGTGAGCCACACCTGCCCGGTGAGAGAATATTTTTAATTAATTTATTTTATTTTATTTTTTCCATCACCTTTTATCCCCTCTATGTCCTCTTCCACCTCCAGCTCCCCCTGCCCCCACCATCACCACACTGTTGTCCATATCCATGAGTTCTAGAAAGAATATTTGAATGAGGTAAGACCAGGGCCCTCTTTCAACACAGCAAGCCCAGTGAATTTTAGATGCCAAATCAGAAAGGAAGTTGCCGTGTGACACATGGTGCTCCTTTTGGTTCTTCTTTGTCAACTGCTTCCTTCTTCTCCACATGTGCCTCAGACATCTGTGGCCAGGAGCACCCATGGCTCCAGTTCCTTTAGGATCAGCCGTCAGACATGCCCCTCCCCCTTTTATAAAGTCCTGCACTTAGGAGGCTAGAACCTTCTTACCACCATTACTTGTTTTGTCATTTAAAAGAAAATATTACTTTAGTTAGTGAATAAAATTGCCCAGATGTAGACACAGAAATTAAGTCAGTCATGGGTATTTTTTTTTTCAGGATTGAGAATCAGAAAGGAAAAAACATTAGACAAAAAGGTTCAGACGATCTCGACAAGAGTCAAACAGGCTGAGGGGGTCTCACCTGACTGCCAGTCACAGCTGAGAGTGGCAGAGCAGTTGCTGCCACCAGCCAGAAGGGAAGAATGTGCCTGGCTTGGCAGAAGAGGCAAAGCTGTGAACACGCCTGCATGCCCCGTTTCTGGCAGGTTTTGTGCAGGAGGGATTAGGAAGTTTAAGCAGAGGTCCACTGCCCTGGTCAGTTACAATACTGGATTCTGGTTGTGTACATGATTTTTTTGGTAGCCACTGGAGTCTTAGTAAGGAAGACATACGGAATTCTCAAAAAGAGAACAATGTCTGAAGACTTCATTTTAAGCCAGGTATTACTGATAGCCTTCCTTCAGAGCTGCCTTATTTTGGAGCATGCCCGAGATCAGAAAAAATGAAAGGAGTTCTATTGGTTCTGGTATGTTTCATACACAGGAGACTTGGATGACTGTGTCAATCCTTGTTTTCTGTGACTCTATCAGTGGGAAATACCTATCAATGGCCTGTTTGTTCTGCATTATTTACATAAATCAAATCTGTTTTTTACAGAGTTTGAATTCAAAGGCTGTGTAAGGTGCAAAATAAGTAGGGAATGGACCCTTAAAGGTAATGGAGCTGAGAAGGAGCTGAGACTTATTTGCAGGCACCTTGAAGATCTGAGAAGTGGGGGGCAGGGGAGTATAGAAGCGAGGAGGAAAGTAAACATTTAAAATAAAACCTCTTTGTCTTATAATTTTTCATTATTTTATGTTGTCCTGCCTAGGATTAAACTCTATGACAATTCCCAGATCAATCTGTAAATGTTGAAGTAAATTTAATCTGGCTTTAGTAGTTCTGTCATCTCAGTGGTTAAACAGATGATTAAATGCATTTATGAAACTGTAATTTAGAAGAAAATAAATTTTGCATTCTTCTGTTTGACCTTACAAGTGTTAAGGTAAAGAGAATTTTTAAATGTGCATGATATTAACCAAAATTCTAAAAATTAAAAAGTTGAATGGAGAGATTTAAAGGAGTAAAACAAAAGAGAATGCTGTGTAAGAATTTCATTTTAAATGTTTTTAATGCTTTCAGAAAACACACAGTTTCAGTCTCCTATTAGCAATTTTGACCAAATAACCTTTTTTCTGGATGATTTTGTTGTCTTTGGTTGTAAAAATTTGGTGTCTTTCTTAGGGTTCTAAAGAAAACAGCTCATAATTCATTTTTTCAGATGTGGATAGATTGTATATTGGTCTAAGTACATGTGTATATACATTCAGGTCTTTGTACTAAATAATAGTATCTGGAGATCATCCAGTCATTTGTGTGTAAAAAATGAGGAAATCGTTTTGTTTTGTTTTGTTTAACTTCAAGAATAATATGCTACTCCTGGAGCCATGCAGCAGGCTGCCCGTGTCCTTCACAATGAGGCGCTTGTTGAGTTACACGGAGGTCAGCGTGGTGGGCAGTTCCTGACTCCCTCGCTTTGTTTTCCCGTAGGTTTTCTGGGGTCACTGCATCAACGCCTTGGTCCACTCCCTCATCCTCTTCTGGTTTCCCATGAAGGCGCTGGAGCACGGTAACGGCCTGATTTCCACTGTCAGCAAGTAGCTTTGCAATCCCTCTCCTGCCAGTTGTTCACAATTTTTTGCCCAGTTCTGCAGACATAGAGATCATAAGACCAAATCTGAGAAGAAAAACATACCTAAAATCTAATGAGCCCTCGTCTCAGGTTTATAGCTCGTAGGTTTCATCCACTCTGGCTCTGAAAACCCATTTTCTTTCCAGTTGCCTGGAGAGCTTAAATCCTAGGAATCCTAAACTTTATTTTTAATAACTGTTTGCGTCAAGGATCTTGAAGGAAAGCACTGTACTGTAATGAAACATGGATGCCTCTTGTCTCTGAGTTTGAAATTTTTTGTTAATTATTTGGGCTTTCATTTTCCAAGCTACACAAACCTTAAGCAGAGTAACTCAAATCTTTTAAAAGTTTAATCTTAACCTAGTTTCCTGAGTCTCCTCTCCTTGGCATATACTTTTCAAACAAATGTTTAAAGTGTGTTTAAGGACATAGCTCCCGATGAGTTGTAGTCTACCCTACAGCTAGAAGATGTTTGAGAAAAGCCACTGACTCCGCATGTGTGCACACTTCTCAATACAGCCAAATGTTGCCTCTCACAGAGACAGCTTTTAGTCTCAGAAAACAAAAAGGTATCACGAGAATGCTACTCTTTCATCCCTTTCAAATAGTGATAATTCCCCTGGGAAAAATTACTCCAAACGTTGACTAGACAAGGCCTTTGATTGTTCAGAGACCCAAAGAATATAAAGTTTCCAAGCGTCTTTGTTTCTGTGTCAATGTGTTCTGTGCTTCAAGTAGAAATGATTCATCCGCACTGATATTAACCTATTAAATCCTGACAGATAAAATGCATGCACTGCCCATTCTACCCTATGACCTATTTCTTCCATTTCCTCAGACCTCGCATTCAAAGCCCTCTGTGGGGCCCTTCGAGGGTCCCTAAGTCTCTAGATCAGAAAATAAAAATTTCTGCTTCTAGCCCCACCCCGAAAGGAACGTTCTAGTGTGATCATTTTTGTTTAACTCTAAAGCTATCCTGTGATTCATCTTTATTCAGGGTGGATTTAATTTATCTGGAAATGGTTTTGTAATGGGTTTACGAATATAGGAGTGTGGGATGTGGTTTGTTTCAGCAGCTCTGACAATTTAGTGGTAGAAACAGCCATCGTTTTATTAGGACCGACTGCAGATGGGAAGCAATATGTCCGATGAACATCAGGACAATTTTGACAACTGTTCTTTTGTCCCTGAGCCCAGCTGTCTGTGCTTAGGAAGAGACAGTAAATAGTGCAGGTTGGCCACAGTACTACCTCCAGACCCAGTACCCTGATCATGTAGACATTACACTCTGTTTCGGTCTGAAGTGCTTGTCTTTGGACTCTGAGAAGTTTTACAAGATGGTCATTTACTTACCTGCTTTGAAAGGAACTAATATGGCCCCATTCTGCAGTAAAAAACATTGGTTTTCTAATCCCGGAGCTATGATTGTGTAGTATGAGATTGTGGCTTATAGTTAATGGTGAAATTGCTGTAGTTCACTAGATTTCATTACGTAAATCCATTCGTTTGCTTCATGCTCTGTGTTTAGAGGATAGACTCCCAACTGTTACTAATTTACCTGATGCATCATCAAGTGAATTTCAAGCTAGCTTCTGCTGCCCTTATCTGCTTCCCTCAAATTCACAGTTTGCCTGACAGTCAGCCAATAGGGTGATTTTTTTTTTCTTATTTCTATTATTATCATCATCATTGATGTCATCATATGGTTATATTTATTAAGGCTTCAGCATTGAGGATTTTTTCATTTGTGTTGTAAACAATAACATATTGAGTGAAATAGTTTAAGATTAAATAAATTGCAAATATTAGTTGACTTTCTCTAACAAATTGCATGAGTATTTTAGAATTAATTGCTAAATTCTCACTATTAGTGCACAGCAAAATGATTACATCATTGCTCATTAACCTTATTAATTCATGTAATATTTATGTCCAAGACACTGTAATAGATTCTAAGGGTATTAGGAATATAGATCAATGGGGTCTGATCTTCAAAGAGTTTGTAGTCTGATGAGGGAGATTATATTCACACACGGATAATTCCAGCACAAGGTATAAAATAACTGTTTCACGTAAAATACAGATAAAGTGCTATCAGATTTCAGAGGGCTGAGAAAGAGATGCCTTTTTGGGATTATTAATAGTTTGTTAGGAGAGATAACATTTAGGCTTAGCCTGGAAGTCAAGTAGGATTGAGATGTGTAGGAATGGAGGGAGGAGCCAGACAAAGTGGGGAATTTTAGGGCAGATGTGGAAAGCTGTGAGAAGTTCATTGCTTCAAGGGTGGAAGATAATGAAAAGTTTTAGGAAGCAGGCAAAAGTGGATTACAGAGGGCTTTGAATGTGAGGTTAAGAAACTGGGACTTAATTTTTTAGGAACTGAAGAGTCAATATGGAATTTAGATCAAGGAGAGTGTTATCAGAGCAATTTGAAAAAATTAATCTATCATGTGAATGATAGAAGGTGGATGACAGAAGGATACTAGGTGTGTCTCTGTGTATTCCAGGGGAGAGCTTAAGGAGGGTTAAATCCAGGAGACGGGAATGTGTGTATTGAGGAGGAAACATGTTTTGAGAACTTATTTATTCATCAAAATCATGACATATCTATGATGGCCTGACAGTGAGTGCAATGGATATAAACTCAGCCTATCTTGCCCTCTGGGGGCTTATAGAAAGTCAGAGTTGATGATCAGGAATTATGTAAATAATGTTTTATTACTGGCATGCTGTGTCTACAGACTGCAGGTGGAGCTTGTAATACAGGGATACAACCTAGTCTAGTGGGTCAAGCAAGAACCTTCTCCAAGGAAGTAATATTTAAGTTCTTGAAAGATGAGAAGGGCATGATCAAGGTGGGGAGAACGTATTCCTAGCCAGGACCAAGCAAGCCCACAGGACCTGCACTGTGGAGGAACCTGAAGAGGCCATCAGCAGTCCGGCTGATCCTTGAACAACACAGAGCTTAGGGATGCTGACCCCCTAGAGCAGTCAGAAAACCACATATAACTTTTGATTTCCCAAAAATGTATTTACTAATAGCCTACTGCTGACTGGAAACCTTACCGATAAAATAAACAGTCAATTAGCACCTATTTTGTATGTCATATGTATTATATTCATGCAATAAACTAGAGAAAATAATGTAATTAAGAAAATCATAAGAAAGAGAAAATACATTTACAGTTTTTATTGAAAGAATTCACATATAACTAGACTCACATAGTTCAAACCTGTATTCAAGGGTCAACTATCTTTCCAATGGGTGGGGTTGGGGGTGGGGGCTGGACTCTAGACTTTATTCAGCCTGTCATGAGCCTTTCCAGACACTGAGTGTCCCTGGCCTGGACAGTAAATGTCATTGGCACTCTCCTCTTTCCCTGCCCTTGTGCAGCTATAAACCAAAACATGTCTCCACATATTTCCAACTTCCCCTCTGGGGTCAGCACACCACCCCTTGTCAAGAGAGCTATGGCACAGAGGGAGGGGTCAGGGAGGAGTATGGGTGGTGGGAAGGAGTGGCTGGAAAAGGGGGCAAAGAAGTTAGGTGATGGTAACATCACAAAAACCCAGGTGAGGACTTTTTCTCAGTGAAGGTTTTAAGGTCACAGAGTTACATGGTGGAGTTTGCACATGTAAGATTGTCAAGAGAGCATGGGGTTATTGTGGGGGGTGAAGAGTCGTAGAGAAGTCAGTGGTGGAAATCAAGAAAGTTTGCAAGTTTGAGAAGACTGATTGGATTGCTTGTTTATGTGTACTGATTTACTGCCCTAAATATACATGAGTTCTGTTATACTTAGAATTGCCATTTAGAAGAACGTATTCACCCCACCCCCAAAGTAGCATAGGAGCATGGCACCAATTTGGGACAACCTGGGGCACTTTTGAAGCATTGAAGGGGATCTTGGTCTAATAGAAAGTCGCCTTTAGGCCTCTCTCTACCCTCCCAGGCCTGCCTGAAGCTGTCCCTCAGACACTTGCCCAAACTCAAAGCCTAAGGAGTTTTGCTTAACTAGGCACCAAGGTCACAAGGGTAGCTTCATGTCATTGTTTCAGACTATGTGGGTTGTGTCATAAAGACGGTGAATTTTACCGAAATTCTCTCCTCACTGTCCATGGTGAGAGTCTTAAGTACATGTCAGTGCTGTTCACTTGGGCACATAATTGTTGGGAAGAAACATTTTTGAGAAGGTGTGAGCACATTGTTCATTCTTTAGAAAGCTTCCAAGAATTTCGCTTTGCTTATTTTTGCATGGTTTTGGATAGACTTTACAAAGCACTCCTTTCCTGATGGAGTTTGTGATGATTCATTTCAAGTTTCAAAATAAATTTTTCCACTCAAGCAATTCAGTAAATCAGATTTCTTCCAACCATCACAACTTTCTGGTTACTCCCATGGCCTGCCTGCAGCTCCCGCCCTTTGATCTGAGAAGTGAATATAGTTTCAAACCAGAGATGTCACCTTCACAGGCACTGAAATTCCTCAGGAGCCTTGGTTTCAGGCCACACTTAGGTTTTCCACTGGTGTGTTCCGTCTGCATATTTGAGCAACCCTTCTTGAAGAGGAATGTGGTTATTGGCAAAAGAATGTAAAATCAGTTTTCATTTTTAAAAAAGGAAATTTTCCGATTTTTCTTGATGAAATTTAAGAGGGAGGTGATGGGAAAGAGACTACTGAATACTTAGGAGCAGAAAATTTTTTCAAAAAAATGTGTTCTCGATTGCTCACAGTCCATACCCTTAGAACCACTCCCACCCACTTTCAGAAGAAAATATACCATATGGATACTTATTGTATTGGCACTAATTAAGCAACAAGGTTTTTCAACATTTTGGAAGAAAGCTATTTTATACTTTTTAATAAATATGCCACTGGAAGATTAGGCATGTTTTATAAACTGAAATAATGCACATGCATAAAATGAAACATAGTGTACTCTCCGTGGCATTATTGGGTCATTTTAGCTTGAACTGTTTATGACCTAAACTTATTACTATAAACTTGGCTATTTTATATCACGTAAATCCTGGTGATTTGCATTGTTTTACATTAAGCACAATTTGAGCACAATTGTTCTCTGAGGTTGCACCTTCTTAAACTCAGCATTCACTCATTATAAAGCAAAAAACAAGGATTATGTTCTTTATGCTAGGCCAGTACCAGTTTCTGGGCATACAGTCATGTGTATAACAGGCACATTCCCTGCCCTCATGGAACTTACACCTAGGGAAGGCAAGATTGCACAACGAGAAGTATTGCAAAAGAAAAAGGTCAAGGTCAAATGTATGTATTCCAAGGAAAGCTGACCTGGTCCCACTGAGTTTTAAGGCTTTCTTCCTGGAGGATGTGACAGCAGAGTTAAAGGATGAGTAGCAGTGAGCCAGGTAAAGAGTAGAGAGAAAAGGGTTGTGGGGATAGCCTGGTTGAGAGTGTGATTTCAAATGCAGAAGGCATATGTGGATGGCAGTGGGGAGCACAATGTGAGATTCAGATTGCTTTGGGATGACAGTGATGAGACATCAGCCCTCCAAGGCTTTGGGGGATTTGTGAGTCTTTGTATTGTAAGTTTAATGGAAGCCACTGATAAGCAGAGAGCCATATTTCTGATTTATTTTAATGTAACCACACTGGAAGGATGATTGTTGGAGTCCAGGTTGGCTGCTGCCTCGTCTACTGTAGTGACAATGGCAGTGGAGAGAAGTAGAGGGATTAAAGGGCTGCTTTGGAGGTAACGTTGGAAGAATTCAATATTGCATTAATGAATACTTCCCTAATCTACCCAATTGTAATATGTTCTAAACCCTTCAAAAGAGTGGGCTGTTGTAGTCACAAAGTTTACCAACACAATACTATATTTTAAAGTCAGGTACATGAAACCAGAAATTGACATTTTGTTCCCCTTTAAGTCACTGTGTACAGATTTTAAAAGATCTAAAATAAAGAAGATCCAGAGATGCACATTAAATGCTAAATGGAAAAGAAAAGGGGAATAGTAGCTCCACGTGGTCTGCCATCTGGAAAAACCTGCTGAGAGGCCAGGGCAGTGCAGAGGACGTTCATAAAATCCTGCAGCATATAAATGAAGTGAGTGGAACTTGCTCACTAAAAACTAGAAAGACAGGGCACTCTAGGAGCTTTGTGATTTATACAAATGAAACTACAGCTAATAAATCTAAATAACTAGTATAATACACTTAAAATAAGACCAGGTTTCCAAATTCAAAATATATATTTTTTCTGTTTTGGTGTGCCCTAAACACAGTGGCCTGGTAGATACAGCTCTGGAGATGTCCTGGCCACACATCTATAGCACTGTTGTTTGGAAACACAGTTTGGTTGGAAGGGCCATTATTTCCATTCTGTTAAACATTTCTTATGTTTCAGTGTCTCTTTTAATAAACTCTACATTACATGTATTTTAAAGAGTTGGATTTAGTGTAATGTTATAAGAAGTGTAAGCCAGAGTATCCAGATTTGACCCTTTCAACTTTATCAGGAAGTTGAATCAAGGTGTGTTAGCCAGGGTAGGAATAGCTGCTACAACAAACAATCCCAAATCCCAGGGGCTTACCCAGTAAAGGCGTATTTCTTACTCATGTCACCACCAAATGGAGGACTGCATTGTTCATAGGTGTAGTTACCATATTTTCTGTATTTTTGATGCTCTGACATTTGGAGCCTTGATCCTGGAGAGACTATCCCTCCCAGGGTTAACAAATTCCTAGAGAGAGCAAATTACTTCCTTGCAAGATACAAAACAACCAGCCTAGACCCCATACCCCCACCATCTCCTTTATCAAACTCCCACACACCAAGCCACTATTCTCCTGACATAAACCCTGGGGCCAGGAACCAGACAACTATGGACTGCCCTAAACCCAGTGCCTGCGGAAATGATTAAACTGTTTAATCCTAGGCTAACACAGCATACCTACCCTGCCTTGTCCATTTCCTCCCTTGAAAACCCGAATAACAGCTCTAGGCCATGCTTTCCCCTCCGCCTCCTTGACCAACTCTGGTGCTTCTCCCTGTGGCCCCGCATGGCTTCCTGTGCCTCCTGTTTCTGGGGATCTGTAAGTAGAAATTTTTTCCTTCTCGACCCTCATTTCCATGTGTGCATGTCTGACCGTGCCTGAGTAAAAGAAAACCTGGGTCCATTTCAATACAATGGGACTCCATTGAGTGCATGGCCCCTGAGTTTACCCTCAGCCTTAACACTGTAAGGGAGACAGTCAGGAGCAGGATAGCTTGTTCTTAACCATCTCTGGCAGGAAGTGAGCCATCACTTCGGCTCATGTCTGGGTGGCAACAAGTAGTTTCAGGGCTCCAACTGGGTACCAGGGACTGGGGAATGTTATTTAGCTGGGCACCCGAAAATAAGCAGAGTCTGTGGCCTCATGAGGTGGCTGTTTGACATTGGCAACTGAGTGTACTTTCCATCCTCTTTACTTCCTTTTAAAAATCTATTTTTAGTAAACAAGTGAAAAAAGAAAAATACTGAAATTTGAGTTTCATATTCATCAGAAATGGCCATAGAGAAGAGAAAATCTAGCAAAAGGCTTATATAACCAGGAACTTAACCCAACGTTGGCTATAAATGTAATTATAATCACTAACACTTGAATAAACTCTACCTTTTATAGACTCTTTCCAATATTTTTTACTACTCTTTACAGAGAAAGGAAAAAATAAATTTTCTCTTCATGAAAACATAGTGTTGGAAGCAGAAAACCTCGTTTCAGTTATTGTTCAGGCAGTACAAGCATTTGAACAGAATGGGTTATAAAAGTTTGTAAATTTGTTATGTGAAACTTGGAATACATTTTCACCATTGAGATTAATCTAGGAGTAGCTGGTTGGCATTGTACCTCCTCTGAACCTCTGGAATCTTAAAAGGGCCCAGAAAGTGAGGTCGAGAAAGGCAGCCTGATAATATTCAGGAACTGGGGCTGCTCTGAACAAGTGCTTCTGAAATATCTCTAAGCAAAAGGGCAGGAGAGGGAAAGCGGGAGATGCTGGGCATCTGCTCTCCAACCCAAATTCTTGGCACATGCCTCGATGTCAAGGGAACGGTGCCACTCCACCTTAATTTTCCCCACCGAGTCACATGTGCTCGAGCTGCCTGTGATTGTTAGTTCATGTGTTCCATGGATTCTTACTACAGTCAAAATACACCTATAAATCCACCCCATCTGTTTTCCTGATTATTAAATCCGATCCTCTCTGACTGTACTGTGCTATGCTATAACGTTGTCTTCAAATTTTGCTTTTTGTCAAAACCGTTTCTGAGTAGATTTTTGTGGTTTAGCTGGGTAATGAGGTAATGTTTTTAATGAGCATTTAATTGAAATGGCATCTTTATAAATGTCATCAGCCTAGCCCTTTGGAATATTCTGAAGTAAGTTCCTTGATCATTCTGTCTGTTAGGAAAATGAGACATACTTTTCTTACAAACCCTGGGTTTTCCCGCAATTATTTTCAAAGAGGTTTTTGCATGCAGCATTTTGGGCTGCCACTGCTAATGTGGAGAGCTATGTGGTTTTGTCCCAATTGTCCACAATAGTCTGTGTTAGTGACTGTGTTTCTAAACCTCATTTGGCTAATCCTTCATTATGTTGGATCCAACCAGATTCTGCAAATAATATCAGCCTGGGAGAGCCGGCTTAACCACTGCTGTGGGTCAGTAGATCCTGAAGCCATAGCATTACCTGGGCCTCTAAGAGACATATAGGCTGTAGGCAACGCCCTCCTCTCTCTTTTCAGCCCTCAAAGGAGTGAATCTGATCCTGGATTTGCAAAAGACTGACATCTCAGATTGTTCAGTTAAATGCCAACTGTTCTTAATGCAACAGGCAGTTAGTTACTCCTTCTTGCCCCTCCTCTTGCTGGTAGCCATTGTGTGCTAATGATGGGTTTGGTCAGGCTGGTTAACGTAAGGAAACAAAGGTTTGGTGAGATCACAACTCTCCACATGCACTTTTGGTGGATTTCTTTTATAGGGACCTTCTTAGAGCCTTGCAGGGCTTGGCCCCTGCTGACCGCAAGGCCTGGTACTTACTACCTCAGCCCCACCCCCACCTCAGCTGCTCACCATCCCATTGGGTCAGGATGGAGTCAGGCTGGAGCGCCACTCCAGGCCTCTATGCAGGCTGATTCCCTTTTTTCGCTGGAATTGTCCTTTCCCTTCTCACTGCCCGCTTCCTCCCAAATATCCATCTATCCCATCCCATGCTGCTTTGTCTGAAGTAATGTTTTTACTACATTTACACAGATGGGGTTGAATAATGTTTGGAAGGCTGGCTTGGGGAACCTAACCACTGACCTTGGTTTGGGGGTTCTTTTTCCCTTATAAAAAAAAATCACGACAATTTTCAGTATCTGACTAAAATTAAAACAGCTAAACTACAGGAAAGATATTTTCCTGACTAGAGTGTTGGAATCACCACAGTACTGTTAACATTAAGCAAAGTGGGAAGAAATAATTTGGCAGCTACAACCTTTAGGAGTAAACCTGGACAATCAAAGCAGGCTTTTCCAGCCTGGGGTTACCAGCAAGCTGTAGCTTATTAATGCATTCATCCACAAATGATTTCGTAGGACTTCTGATCTCTCCTTCAGGGGTATGCTATTGTCAAGTTTTAACAAGGAATGATGCCCACAGGGATTTGCCTCTAAAACATCCTATATAATAAAGAGGTAATATGCAAATTGACTGTCACACCCTCGCACAAGATGGCCGCCCCATGTGGTCACAAGATGGCCACCACAAGATGGCCAGCAGGGGAGGGCAGTTGGGAGGGACCAGGCCTGCAGGGGAGGGCAGTTGGGGGCAACCAGGCCTGCAGGGGAGGGCAATTAGGGGCGACCGGGCTGGCAGGGGAAGGCAGTTAGGGGCAGCCAGGCTGGCAGGGAAGGGCAGTTGGGGGCAACCAGGCTAGCAGGGGAGGGCAGTTGGGGGTGACCAGGCAGGCAGGGGAGGGCAGTTGGGGGCGACCAGGCCTGCAGGGGAGGGTAGTTGGGGGCAATTGGGCCGGCAGGGGAGTAGTTAGGTGTTGATTGGGCTGGCAGGGGAGTGGTTAGGGGGTGACCAGGCTGGCAGCCAGAAGCGGATAGGGGCAATCTGGCAGGCAGGCAGGCAAGCAGTTGGAAGTCAGCAGTCCCGGATTGTGAGAGGGATGTCCGACTGCCGGTTTAGGCCCGATTCCCGGGATCGGGCTTAAACCGGAAGTCAGACATCCCCCAAGGGGTCCCAGATTGGAGAGGGTGCAGCCTGGGCTGAGGGACACACACCCCTTCCCCCTGCACAAATTTTGTGCACCAGCCTCTAGTTTGAAATATAACCTATAAGAGAGCAATCCATTCCATGGAAATTTCTGAGCCAGGGTGTACAGAGTGGTAACTTGTGACTTGTTTAGAAGATGCATCTTTTCAGAGGTGCTTGGCATGTTCCAAACCTCAAGTTGGTTTGGGAGTTCCTCCTCCAAGGAATAAATTATTTCCAGATGATATTAGTTTGACTGGGGCAGGAGACACTCTTTCCTAAGCAGAACACTAAAATGTAATGATGAGTTATCCTTCTGAAATGATGAACTAAAAAGTTAGGTTAATCCTGTCTTCATTAACAGTTACTTTAAGTGTATTCAAATAACCTCAAGGTCAACATTTTATTTAATGCCAGTAGCACTTTACTATCATGACAAGTTAGAAATTAATGCATAATAAAATTTTAGAAGCTACATTTGGGAAGTATCCTTTAGTTTCCCCACATCTTCCTTCTGCGCATGCCAAACTGCCCACAGAGTGTTCAGTGGTCTTCAGGGTCTCCAGGGAGGCTCTCTCTTCCTAAGTGAGCCATCTGTCCTGTTGGTAATCAAAGAGTTTGCCCCTTTTGAAGGCCACCAAGCATTGAGGGATTTTTAAATTAATTGAAATATAAACAACTATAGCAGCCAGTGGCTACCATATTGGACACAGCCTACACACTACCAGTGCCACCCTCCTGGGAAGATTGCTACAATCATTTCCACACCGGCATTGCACTTATTGTTACTCCAGTTTGGGTAGTCCAAGATCTGTTCTGCCATAAAATCTAGACTATTTCTTTAAGAGCATCACTCATACCAGTTTACTCCCTGCTCAGAATCCTCCAGTGGTTTCCTATCACAATCTTTATATATAAAAGCCTAAGTGACCTTTACAACCAAACGACTGGAATGACCGGTCACTATGACACGCACTGACCACCAGGGGGCAGACAACGTAGGAGCTTCCTGCTGGTGGTTAGTGTGCTCCTACAGCAGGAGCGCCACTCAGCTGACCGACCTGTCCCGGTGGCCCACCAGCCCGGTGGCAGCCACTCATTCCCTCAGTAGTCCTGCGGGTCCAATCTCCGGAGAACGGGCCAGGCACTGACAGACTAGAGCCGTCGGCACAATTCCGACAGTACTGCCGGCCTCCTGGAAGTTGGCCTTGGGCACTGTGGCTGCTTCCCCTCCCTAGACGCTCCACAAGGAAGGAAGGATATAAAAGCAACCACCAAGTGGCTCCCAACAACCGCCCGGAGGGCTGATCGCGTCCTGGCCTCCCCACCCCCTTCGGGACCCCACCCGTGCATGAATTCATGCACCGGGCCTCTAGTTAACAATAAAACCCCAACTCCTTGCCATGGCCTACATTAATTTGCCCCTTCTAAGTATTTCCGAGTTTCACCAGCCAAACTGGTCTTTGTGATGGTCTTTGAACTTATCTATGTGTCTATATTCAGACTGTTGGCAATTTCTCTCTGCTTGGAATGCTCTCCCCTTAGATATTCATTTAACTCACCCCTTCATACTGCTCAGATCTGCTCAAATGTTACCTTCTCAAAAAGATTTTTCCTGAACTCCCTATCTAAAAAAGAAGCTTCTGTCACGCTCTGTACCATTATCCTGCCTTATATTTCTTTTAGAACTTACTAGAGGCCCAGTG
This sequence comes from Eptesicus fuscus, assembly GCF_027574615.1. Classification (NCBI taxonomy): domain Eukaryota; kingdom Metazoa; phylum Chordata; class Mammalia; order Chiroptera; family Vespertilionidae; genus Eptesicus; species Eptesicus fuscus. The sequence continues at coordinate 12,867,049 of NC_072479.1, read as the reverse complement.
CATGAATTCATGCAAAGGTGGGGTCCTTTGGCCTGGCCGGTGATCGAGGCCGATTGGGGCGTGAGGGGGATGGCTGGCTGGTGGGGAGGGATCAAAGGAGGTTGGCCAGCCATGGGAGGTTGGCTGTGGGAGTGCACTGACTACCAGGGACAGCTCCTGCATTAAGCATCTGCCCCCTGGTGGTCAGTGCACGTCATAGCAACCAGTCGACCAGTCGTTTGGTCATTCGGTTGTTCAGTTGCTTAGGCTTTTATATCTATAGATTATACCTGACATTTTATTGCACATGTATTTGTGTTTATGTTCTGGCTCCCTCACTATAGTGTGAGCTACTTGAAGGCAGGGACCTTGTCTCCCAGTTCCCATAATAGTACCTGGCATAAAGTAAACTTCAAATAAATATTTGCTGTATAAAGAAAGAATAATGTTACCTCTTTCAAGGCTATAATCTATATTAGAATCAAATAAATGTTCTCCTGTCTAATCTCAAGTGTTTCTTTATTGAGGCATGCTTTTAAAATGTCACATTTAGCCCTAGCTGGTTTGGCTCAATGGATAAAGCATCAGCCTGCAGACTGAAGGGTCCTGGGTTCAATTCCGGTCAAGGGCATATGCCTGGTTGTGGCTCAATCCCCAGTAGGGGGCGTGCAGGAGGCAGCCCATCAATGATTCTCTATCATCATTGATGTTTCTATCTCTCTTTCACTCTCCCTTTCTCTCTGAGTCAATAAAAATACATTTTAAAAAAATAAATAAATAAAAATAAAATGTCACATTTATTATTAAAACAATCTTAGGGCCAGTTACTGAAAAGTAAACCCCCACAGTTTTGAATAGCTATTTGGTAATACTTCGACTTGTTACCTTCTTGGTTAATTTAGCCTCTCCCTTATTTTTTGAACCTTTCCCTTCTCTTTTATTTTTAATCCTCACTCGGGGATATTTTTCCATTGATTTTTAGAGAGAATGGAAGGGAGAGGGAGAGACAGAGAGAGATAATGTGAGATAAATGCATTGATTGGTTGCCTCCTGCAAGTGGCCCTGTCAGGCTGGGGTCGAGCCTGAAACTGAAGTAGGTGCCCTTGACCGGAATTAAACCCGGCACCCTTCAGTCCATGAGCCGATTCTCTATCCACTGAGCCAAATGCCAAATAGGCTAGGGCTCTCTTTCTTCCCTTTTAATGAAATCCTACCTAAGCTTCTGGTCTCCCTTTACCACCTCCTTTTAAATTCTTTGGTCATTTCCTCTCTCTCTCTCTTTCTCTTTCTCTCTCTCTCCTCTCTTAGGATAACCCTTATGTTCCCCACTCTAGAATTAGGAAGAAGGGCATGCCCTGGCGCTAGGTGCAGGGTTCCAGGATTACCACATTCTTCCTGTGACTACACTTGATTATTATGGTGTTTTAGAAAACTAAGCAGATTTTAATTCTTTTATAGGATTCTTCAACAAGCAGATGGGTAAATCCCTGAGCCCAATTATGTGTGGGTTGAAAATTTGAACACAAAAACTCCTATATACTTGGCCGGTAGGCCACAGGTCTGAATTTGAGCATAAAACAAAATAAAAGGAGATCGGCCATTGGCTGTGCCATTCAAAGAAACCATTCCCGATATTAAAATAGGCTTTGACTCCTCTGGATAAAAAACAGCATTTTCACATTAGGCTAGCTGACTTGAATTAGACAATTCTATTTTGTTTGCTTCATTTGGAGAAAATACACAAAAATAATTCAGAATCACAGACGTAATTTTGGAAATTCCTTTATGTGTTGACAGATATTTCTAAAGTTTTGCTTTTATATTCTGAATAAAATAGACTGCATTGCTGTCCTCCGGAGGTTAGTAGTAACTTCTTTGTTTTTCAGACACTGCGTTGGCCAACGGTCATGCCACAGACTATTTATTTGTTGGAAATATTGTTTACACGGTAAGTTTATTTCTCTGTGTACTGAGCCATTCTTAAATAGCACAGGTGTGGACTCTGCTTCTCAAAACCCTTTATATAAAGCCGTTCTCATTATCATTTATTTCAGATCTTTAAACTATATATTTTAGAGTCCTTAAAGCTCAGAATGGTTGTGAAATGCTGACCTTATTTTCTGGTGAAGATGAAGCAGGGTCACGGTTTCTGGACAATGATGAACAGATTTCCCCATTCTTTAAATGACCATTCCAGGTCTACCTATGTGGGGGGGGGAAGGGGGAGGGGAATGAGGGGAGGGAGGGACAGTGAAGAAGCTGATTTCTCCCAATTCTTCCAAGTTAAATAAAGAACAAAATTTAACTATTACTTGTGAGAAGACAACCATTAACATGAGGGCTTTTCTTGAAGAAAATCTGTCTGTATTCCCGACAACGAGCCCCTAGAGAATTAGCACCTGGATGGCACTTGCCCAGTGCAGCTGCCTTGGAGGAACCGCCTCCCAGAGGGTACTTGGGATGCCTCCTGGAAAGTAACTAACTCACGAAGGTAACACCGTCTCCCAAATGCCTCTTTCTTCCACAGTATGTTGTTGTCACTGTTTGTCTGAAAGCTGGTTTGGAGACTACAGCTTGGACTAAAGTAAGTTTTCTCTAGAATTATTTCTCTATTTACTCTAGATATTTTTCCTGGTATGAAACTTTTTTTAAGCCTTGGAAAAACAGTAAGCAATGTCCAACTGTCTTATTTTATTTTGCATGTAAAAATGTGGTTTGATCTTTATCAGGGCAAATTTGCCAAAAAGGAGAATTTTTAATTTCTGTAACTTTACCCCCAAGAGATATATGACCACTTTGCTATATGACTTTCTAGACTTTGTTCTATGTGTTTTTAAAAGATAATGCATTACAGAACATAGAGCTTTGTCATCTTTTTCACTTAAAAATACATTACAAACATTTTCCATCCCTTGGGGTATACTTCTACAAAATCATTGTTCATTTTTAGAGTATTAAATCTTTCCAATATTCCATCACGTATTTAATTAGACCCCCTTTTAGACATTTTGTTTATTTCCAATGTTTGGAGATTATACCATTAGTTTCATGATTGTCTGTCACTGCTGTTTGAATAGGCTCCTAATTCTGTGCTGAGACAATGGGGAAGGAGTGGGAGATTAATGTGGAAACAGGGAATCTCTTAAGAAACAATGGCAGTTAATCCAGGTGAGAGGGATGGTGGGTTAGCCTGAGACTTTAAAGAAGGAGGTAGTAAGAAGTGTTTATTGGGGTGACATTGGTTCACAAAATCATACAGGTTTCAAATATGTAACTCAGCAGAACATGATCTGCAGACTGTACCATGCACCCACTGCCCCAAGCAAAGTCTCTTTCTGTTCCCATTTATCCCCCCTTTGCCCACCTGCACCTGCCCTCACCACCTCCTTTTCCCTCTGGCTATCAGCACACTGTTGTCTGTGTCTGTGTTTCATATATATGTTTTTTGCTTAATTCCTTCACCTTTTTTCATCCAGTCCCTTACCCGCCCCCCCCCCATTCTGACACCTGTCAGTCTGTTCCATGTATCCATTGAGTATCATGATATTAAGAGGACAAATAACAAATAATTCACAACTCAGTAGATGGTTAAAGGGGCGTCATAAGATGTAATATCCATTCCAGATTTTTAAAAAAGTTACAGTATTTGGAAAATGAAAAGAACAATGTCTCAAAATGATAAATAAAAACATATTGTTTGTTTTGTATGTTCAGTGTTCTGTTACTAAACTAATGAGACCTTGTTTTATATAGCTCCAAATTGGAGCAACTGGTGAGGAATGAGACGGGCCTTCTAAGACTATGGGTGGATCTAGAGGAAGATCAGCTGTGGTGGCCAAATCACCTTTGTCTTCAGGGTAGTTTGGAGCCACTAGTCACTTGAACTATTGTTAAACTTTTGGAGACAAGGAAATAGGAAGATTGAATTCTCCAATGACTTCAGAGTCATCAGAGTCTTCCCATTAGGAAGGCTAGCTTGGACACAGAGGCTGTGCAGTTGATGGAGTCAGGTGGCTCTCCCATGCCAGTGGGGCGGCCCTCCCTGAGTGTGTGTTTTCTTCTGCAGTTCAGTCACCTGGCTGTCTGGGGGAGCATGCTGATCTGGCTGGTGTTTTTTGGCATCTACTCAACCATCTGGCCCACCATTCCTATTGCTCCAGATATGCAAGGACAGGTCAGTGCTGCTAACTGTGAGTGGACTTCCTGTGTCTCATGAAATGATCCTTTTCTGTGTGGGGGCTTTCTGTGTCTCATGACAGTGATGAACCTCAGGAGAGTTGGCGTTGCCTCCTGCCATAGAAATGTATCAGGAGGGGAAAAAATCAAAGCACCTGGAAGAGGTTGTCCAGTCCACAGAAATGGCATTTGAAATTTTAACTGTTGTGAACATTATCAACCTAAATCCTCTGACCTACCCAGCATGTCCACATTTCTGTAATGAATTCTGTGTGAATTACACACAATTCTGATGTGTACAAGCTCTTGGAAAACTAGAGGTATTTGGTATTGCTCATAATCCAATGAATATGTCAATTTTTGTTTTAATGTTAAGTGTATATTTATACTCTGCTTAGTTAATAAATAGTCACCTGTGAAAGATAAATCTAATATCTCTATAACAAGATCATTAATTAGTCAGAATATCTCATTATTTATCTCTTGAACTAAAGAGGCTGAAATAGAAGATTTTTACACTTGTTTCTTTTTTTTTTTTCCACATATTCTTTTCTTTATATTTTCATTGTCCAGTGTTGGAGATTGAGCCATCAATAATGACAGACTGAATCTTAGACTCCCACAGTATGGGGTCTGGAGAGAAGCTTGACAATCCCAGGTTCTAAACCTCCTCCAGGCCCAAAGCCAGCACTCCCACTTCTAATCTATTCCCTGGGTCCTTAGGACTCTGAGCTTCTTTCCCAAAAAACCAAAAGCCCACTTCCCACGCCTATCTGGTTCTATCCCCAGATCCAGGCCAGTGTGAACACCCTGGGCCAAGGGGCTGCTACTAGTATTTGCAGAGTGTGTGCACCGAGCCCGTTGGATGTTAACACTGGTGTGCACACACCTTTGCATGAGGATGCTGGTGCTGTAGGACAGGACCAAGGGTAGGAAGAAAAGGACTGTGGGTCAGGGGCTTCCTCTCTATCCACTGGTGTTCCTGGCTCAGGAATACGTATTTTAGGGGCAGGCCTGTGCATGACACACCTGGCTGCTATAATCTTTGCCTCACTTACTCTGCAGAAATGGGTCTGCCCAGTCCAGGTACAAAACTCCTGGGTCTGCCCCAGTCCAGGTACACGTCCAGCAGCTGTTTCATGTAAAATAATCCAAAGGTGGCATTGCTTGTCTCTTTCAATTGGTAAATCAATCAGCTGATGTACCACAGGGTGCCCGGCGGGCTGCCTTTGTGGGGAGGTGTTCAGAGGTTCAGACATTTCCCACTGGAGTGGGCTTCTATATTCCTAGTGCATCTTTGCTTTCTGTAAGGAACAAACACAAAAACATACACATTCTTTTTCAAATCCAAGTGACAGAGGAAATTACAGAGCAGTGAATGGATCAAGGAGATTGTTGTATAGCAAAAGGAGCATTTCCCAGCAAAGAGACTTTGTGTACATTTAAGGAAATCAGTTATATTTTTATGCAACGTGGTTTGTCCCCAAAAAGCAAGTCAAGGAAAGTATTTACAACAATGATAGTCGCTTGGTAAGTTGTCAGTGTCTAGATACCTGCTTTGGGTTCCCTCCCTTCTAGTTAAGGGTGGGTGAGGTCTGATGAATATTTTATTGGGGAATTTTACTTGCAGGACAATAAAAGGGACTGCAGCTGATTGCTGTAGGTAGTTTTCTAAATTAGAAGACAGTGACAGCTGACAGGATGGACTCAGTGGATATGTGACTGGCTAATAAAGCCAGGTCCTTTAAAAGCCGCTCGCAGTGCCAAACCAGAGAGACACTCTTAGGCTAGTTGCTGATTCTCGCTCCCATCAAGAGGCTGACTTTCAAAGTGTAGGGACCACATTTGCCATGCAGTCATTAACATGCCACATTTTCACTATCCAAGTTGCATGCTGGTCTGAGTGGTTTGAAGGCTAGTCCTAATAGTGAAATTTCCATAGTTGGAGACTTTTCGAAGACATTTAATGAGCTATTTCTACCATCCAAAAGCAAAGAAATTGCACATTAAATCACCTGTCATTTCAGTATAAAAACATTTAATTTTTTACTTATATCATGTCATTTAACTTTTTTGTTGGTTGGTTTGTTTTCATGAGGCAGATGATGTTTTGAAATCAAACATGTCTGGCTGAGAGTGAGGCTTTCTTTGAATGAGATGATTAATGTAGTCTTCGTGTCATGGGATTTCTTAGTCGGTAATCCACTGTCTGTGTTTAAAGAGCCGTTTATTATCTGCAGTCTTTCTCTGGGAAGAGTTCAGATTGGGGACAGGGTATCAGAAAATAACCTCAGAACCAACTTTAGGACTATTTCACTTGGTATCTGACACCCAACAGTTTGTTTAGTCTTTGAAAAGTGGTAGAGAAGTATTAAAAAAAATTTAAGATTTTTAAATTGATTTTTTTTTTAGAGAGAGAGAAAGGGAGAGGGAGAGAGAGAGAGAAACATCGATGAGAGGGAAAGAAACATGGATCGGCTGCCTCCTGCATGCCTCCTACCAGGGTTTGAGCCTGCAACCCGGGCATGACCAGTCAGGGCTAAAAACATTTTTAATACTTCAAAAATCAAATGGGTGGAGAGTGGCTAAAGCTAGCCTGAAGTCTAATTTTCTGCTTTCTCAAAAAAAAAGGGCGGGGGGGCGGGGGCGGGGGCTGGGCCCAGGTGTAATCAGCAAGAGGAGTTGACTTCTTTGGGGAACTGTTGAAAATATGCCCAAGCCATGTTCATCCCTTTGGTTCTAGGTTGATGTTATGGAATACATGTTTGTATCCCTTAAAATCATATATTGAGGTCCTATCCCCAAGGTGGTATATTTGGAGGTAGGATCTTCGGGAGTAATTAGGTCATGAAGCGGGTTAGTGATCTGACAAGAAGAGACCAGGGACTACCTCACTCATTTTCTGCCATGCAAAGATACAAGGAGAAGTTGGATGTCTGCAGCCCGGAAGAGGGCCCTTGCTAGAACCCTAATATCAGACTTCCAGCCTCCAGTAATGTGAGAAATAAATCTCTGTTACTGATAAGTCACCCAGTCTGTGATATTTTGTTGATAGCAGCTGAGCTAAGACAGTTGGCGAGTGCTTAGGAGGGAGGGGAAAAGACTGCTTTATCATCATCATGATCATTATTTTAAGAATGTTTCTAGTTACTTTTATAAATCATTTTGTAGCTTATGAAGCAGTAGGTTTTCGGCAAATAAATATGGTTTCTTTGAGCTCTAGAATGAAGCTAGTGTCTGATGGCAAAGGGCATTTCTCACCCCCGAGCCGGAGACAGACTAACACACCAGACGTTGTCTATTCATAACATCATAAAATGTTGAAAAGATGCATTGTTTCTGCTGGGGTTTCCTAAGCTAATTTGATTAAATATTTCTTTGTCTCATTCATTGTATTTGGAGTTTTTCTCACGAGGGGGAAGGCAGGTTTTCCCTGAGGGCAGAGGGAAGGAAGGCTGTACAAGGAGAGTGATTTTCCACTGTCAGAGTCTCTATCTTCCCTAAAGCACCTCAAGGTATGGTGGGTGAAACCCAACCAGACAAGGAGCCAGGAAGTCCCAGGGAAAGTTGCTGAAATCAAAAAAGTCATCTGTATACTTCCTCTCCTGAAAATAGGCAACATTTGTGGGATTTTAAGGAATACCCTGTTTTTCCATTTTTTCTAGTCCTAAGCCAGGTCTAAAGTGAATTAAAAACTCAGATTATGTCTATCCTTGGGATAATACCAAAGTTCTCAGCTGGGGAAAAAATGTGTGATGATGTTTACCTGTAATAGGGGACCATTTGTTTTTTCTTTCTGCCAATAGCAAAACCATAGGTAACAAGCTTTTCCATATTGGGTCCCCAAAGCCAATGCTTGAAGGTGAATGACAAATTCTTTTAGTCCAAAGTTGTCTGCTGAAGTAGAGCTTTGAATTAGGGAGATGAGGAGACCTTGACTTAAAACTGGATCAGGAAGTATGCTTTTATTTTCTTCATGTCATTTCTCAGAGCTTTGCACTTTAGGAGTGTCTGAGGAGATGCCATCTTATTTGACTGTTTAAAACTCAAGCGACATGCCCCAATAGCTTTAGTAAATCATTTAAACTGCATTAAGTTCCTTATCAGCAAAGGCAAAATAATATCACTCACCTTGATTACCTTACAGGATATAACAAGATAACCTGTGGCAAATGTATAACATGCAAACTCTTATTTTCCCTGGAGTGAGCCATTATTTTCAATTTTTTATAAATAGAAATATTATTCTTGTTGGCCATAGAATTGTAATTTTTTATAGGTTCTAGATGTGATATTTCTCTTTAAACTCTATTGACCACCTACATCTGAATCATCTGGGTTGCTTGTTAAATGACAAACTCCCCTCCACCACAAAAGAATGCATAGTTACAATACACACACACACACACACACACACACACACACACACACACTGAATCAGAATATATGGGTGTAGGGTCCCCACCTCTGATTTTTAATAACTCTCCAGGCTATGCTTCCCTTAAATTTGAGAACCACTACTCTAAAACACCTAGCATATTACTGCATGACAGTGTAAGCCAGTTCTGGGTGTTATAGGAGAGCATGGTATATTTAAAACATTCACAACCCACATATTTCTCATGAGAGGTGGTTATGTAAGACACGACTGGTAGTGCCAGTGACTGCTTTAAGGCATCTAGCTTTCTAAATAGAGGATTATACCGAAAGACATTACATCGTGCACCATGGAAAAATACTCCTCACCAACGTTGGTGCTTTTCCTTTAAAATTCTTTTCATTGCTAGTAAAACAGGAGGGGAAAACTTTCACTTCAAAGCCTACAAACTGCGAACTCTGTCTGCAGTGCCAAGCTCCAACCAGTTTCTGGCATATGTTGAGCTTTTTAAAATCCTAACTGCAGGAATGGATTTGCTTTGGAGTTTTACATACACACTTGTGTATACACAATGCAAATCCCAAGGGACTAAAAGCAAACAGGGGGAGGGATGGTTGCCATTTGCCATCCTTGAATCTTCCCTAAACAATTGCCTTCTCCTGGACTGTGCAGCCCAGTACGAACTCAGGCCCAGGCATTTCCCACATGCAATAAAAAGTAAGTGACTTTGCTTCCAAGTTGCTTGTGCTCCAGGAGGTAAGCTGACACGTACTGGTAACGGTCACGACGATTGCCGTCTTTGCTCAGCTCTGGTTCCAGGACGTCTCTGAGGGCAGATGCCTGTCTGAGGGCCAGGAGAGGGTGTGTCCTCGGGTTAACTTTCTGTGGGGTGGGGACGTGGCTGTTTGTCCCCACCTGCCATCCTCCTTCACTCTTTCCTGAGGGGCCCGGTTTGCCTCCACATTCCACTGCTGTGCACGAAGCTCAGCACCTCAGGGAAGCCATTTCCACCCCCGACTCCAGGGAGAGTGTGACCCCGGCCCCGTGCTGCACACAGTGGTTCAGAAACCCTGAAGGACGTGCGAGGAGACATTCGCTGGGGTATTCTGAGAAAGAAGCATGTCTGCTTCTGAAGGAAGTCCATCAAAGAGGCGGGCTTCTCTTGGGCATGACATAGTTGTTATGTGGTGCCTGGAGTTGTTCAGCCACAAGGAGGGAATCCAGAATCCGACTGCTGCTGTGAAAGATGGGAGAGAAAAACAAAAAGCAGAACAACAAACCTAATAAGCTCTTATGGAGCCCGCCGTGAAGCCCACCCCCAGGCAGGCTCGCCAGGCCACACCCCCTGCACATGCTGCCTGTGCTTTCTGAGCAGCAGGTGCCCAGGAAACACTCTCCACTCATGTGGATGCTGGGGCGTTTCTTTTATATTCACAAATATAAAACCTAGGTTGGTCAGGCTCATGGTGGAGCGGCTGGGACTTCCCAAGTCTGCTAGCCATCAGGCTATGAACCCCAACACTTAGTCACTGGGGAAATCGCTTAGGGTGATGCTTGGTGCAAACCAGATGTCGAATAAATGTCAGTCAATTCTCCTTAAAATGTTAAATTGTATCTGAAGTGGCTTACCCTGCAGTGCAAAAGAATATTTAAAACATAAATGTGGAGTTAGAAGGCATCTACATACTTTATGTTTGAGCAGCAGTCTTCTGCCCACGCCACCCCCACGCCAGTAAAGCAGGCTTCAAACAATAATCACTTTCAGTACGTTGTGGAAAGCCTTAATTTTTTTGTTCCTGCTCTCCCTCCCCCCTGCACAGTTTCTCCATGCTGGCAGTTTATTTTATTTTGGCCTCTCGTTTCAGGGATGCTGTGGGCTAATTAGAGGCCAGGCGGCTTTGATTGTGAGCTGTTTTTCTCTGGGTTAAAGGTTTTGTTGTGGTGTTGGCATTTGTCATTCATTCTGATGTTAATTTTTTAAATATCTGTCAGCAAATTAAAGTACACATTACATGCTGATTTTGTTTGTTTGTAATATTTATATCCAGTGGTCACAGAGTATGTTTGATGTGGTTTTGAACTTTTCCTTTCTCCAAACATGTGGAAATGTGTATGTGGGGCCCTGGAGTTGAGATTCTATGCCCGGTTTACTTCTCCAACATCTGCCTTGTCTGGTGACTGTAGCTGTAGCTCTGTCCCCGGAGACATTGGAGTTCTGTAGGTTTGTTCTGTTGAAGAGGTAGAGGTGCCAGATAAAGGATTCAGGCAAGAAAAGACAACCAGGGTTGGTTACTAAAAAAGGAGAAAATAGAATCACAGCACACTATTAAGGACATGCCATAGTGTTCCTATTCTATGTAAATGATGATATAAAGCTATTGTTGCCCAGCCACCGTGGCTCAGAGGTTGAGCATCAACCTCTGAACCAGGAGGTCAAGGTTCAATTCCCAATCAGGGCACATACCCGGTTGAAGTCTCGATCCCCAGTAGGATTCTTTCTCATCATTGATGTTTCTCTCTCTCTCTCCCTTCCCTTCCTCTCTAAAATCAATTTTAAAAGTATGTATTTTTTTAAAAGCTATTGTTGACAGTACTAAGATGACCAAAATATAGTGAAAGGATTTACAGTAGGAGAGTTTCAGTTACTGTTGTTGCCATCCGTGTTGTAAAACATCAAACATCCATTGAGAAGATCATATGCTTTTGAACCTGGATTAGCCAGCTGTCATGTGAGTTTGGCATCCCTTTAGCTAAAGATAGGAGAGAGATATCTAGGTTACCTGAGTCTATGCCGGAAGTGCACTTTCATTCATGGGAGACAGAGGGATTGGCAACTATTGCAACCTGATTTTGATAAAAGATAGAACTTGTAAGAGGGGCGTGTTTAAATGTTCAGAAACTTACCAGTGCGCTGTGAAGGCTGCCCTCCCCCTCTCCCCCCACCACCACCACTCCGCTCAGCAGCGGCAGACGCCTTGTGCATTCTTGGTACTGTGGCACCTTGTCATCTGTCACCTGCCCTACATCCATTTCCCCCTTTTCTGGTCACAGCCCCTAAATCCCTTCTCCTCTTTCAGAACATGCATTCAAGCAGTGCTAGTTCCCCCCTCAACTCCCCCTCTGGGTCTGGACCCACACCCAGGACTAGTCACCCAGAATCTTCACCTCATGGACCACAGCTGTTGATTCAGGAATGGGCATGGTGACCCACACCAGACCACTGAGACACATTTCGGATTTTTTATAGAAACAAATAGGGGAAAGGAAAAGCTCTCTTGCTGCTGGGTTTGTGATATAGGGATGGTACCAGTCTGGAGCGGCTAGGGACCACCACAGAGAGGGCGTCTGGCTGGGCTGAGTGCAAGAGGAAAGCCGAACTGAGATTGACAGCATTGAGTGCACTCCTAGATCCCAGTCTGCCCAAAGCAGAGCATCTTTGAACTTGTAGGTACACATAAATCAATATTTTTGCATAAGATTCAAGTTAGATTTCTGTTACTTCTGAAAAGAACCCTAATTAGTCATTACAGACACAGAAGGTAAAATTTGCTGTCGTCATATTGTGGGAAAGCAGCTGGGGAATGTCTCCTGCTGTGAGTCCCCAACCTAGAGGGCCAGGGCCTTTGCCTCCTTGTTGTGGCTTCAGTGTGTCCCTCCCCTCCGCCCCAAACAAGAGATAGAAGACAGGCTTGAGTAGAACTCATTGTTTGAAACCGAGATTGAAGGATATCGAAGCTTTTCTAACAGAGGCCTCTTTCTCAGCACCAACAATTCAAAATGGCTTAGAGTCAAATGGTCCTGAATAGTGCCATCCAATAGAAATATAATGGGAGACACATGTCATTTAAAATTTTCTAATGGCACCACTGAAAAGGTAAAATGATTTCTTTGTCTCATTCAAATCAACAATGACAAGTGCTGGCGAGGATGCGGAGAAAAAGAAACCCTCGTGCACTGCTGGTGGGAATGCAGACTGGTGCAGCCACTGTGGAGAACAGTATGGAGTTTCCTCAAAAAACTAAAAATGGAACTCCCATTTGACCCAGTGATCCCACTTCTAGGAATATATCCCAAGAAACTAGAAACACCAATCAGAAAGGTTATATGCACCCCTATGTTCATAGCAGCACAATTTACCATAGCTAAGATTTGGAAACAGCCTAAGTGCCCATCAGCAGATGAGTGGATTAGAAAACTATAGTACATCTACACAATGGAATACTACGCTTCTGTAAAAAAGAAGGAACTTTTACCATTTGCAACAGCAGGGATGGAACTGGAGAGCATGGAAGAAAATCGAAGCTTTTCTAAGAGAGGCCTCTGATTATGCTAAGCGAAATAAGCCAGTCAGAGAAAGATAAATATCACGTGATCTCACTCATTTGTGGTATATAATGATCAACATAATTTGATGAACAAGAATAGATCTAGAGACAAATGGCAGGGGAGGTGGGGTTAGAGAGCAACCAAAGAACGTGTATGCATGCATATCAGCATAACCAGTGGACACAGACACTGGAGCGGTGGGGGCTTGCTCGGGGTGGGAATGGCTGGGGGAGGGGAGTCAATCGGGGGAAAAAGGAAACATGTAAAACTTTAGACAAAAAGAAAAGAAAAGAAAAAAGGCAAAATGAACCAGGATAAGTTAGTTTTATTAACATATTTAGCCTAACATTTCCAAAATATTATCACTTCAACATGTAACTGACATTAAAAGAAATGATTATTGAGATAATTTACATTCTTTTTCTACTAAATCTTGGAAATTTCATGTGTATGTTAGATTTACAATACATCCCAAGTCAGACTAGACCTATTTCAAATGCTCAGTAGCCACTTCTGACCAGTGGTGACTGTATTGGACAATACAACTTTTCACCAACAGGTATTTGGAAACACAGAGTCACTCTTCAGAACTCAATGCAGTGGAAGTGAGATTGACAAGTAGGAAACCCAGCTGCCAGGTTCTCCAGGTCCCTCCGCTGCAACCAGGGTGTGACTACCTGACTTGGATTTTCACCCCTTGCAATAAAAGGGTCTCAGGTCTTACACAGGCTTTTCCTAAAATGTGGGGACAAATGGGCTGTTAATCTATGCTTAGTAATTGCTTTATGCAGAAAGAAATTCTGTCACATACTGCAACATGGGTGAATCTTGAGGACATTATGCTAAGTGAAATTAGCCAATCACAAAAAGAAAAGATTGTATGATTCCACTTATTTGAGGTACCCAGAGTAGTCAGATTTGTAGAGACAGAAAGTAGAAGGGCGATAACCAAGAGTTAGAGGGAGAGGCAAATGAATTTAATGTGTAACAGAGTTTCAGTTTTGCAAGATGAAAAGGTTTTAGAGATCTGTTGCACAATAATGTGAACATAGCTAACACTACTGAACAATATACTTTAAAATGATTAAGATGGTACATTTTATGTGTTTTTACCACAGTGTTTAAAAATTTACATTTTTGTGATTAATATGAGTTTCTTCATCTGAACAGTAAGTTCTATGAGAAAAGTGAATGCTCTTCAATATATCCTTGGCACCTAACTTCCATTTATTCTGGCATTCAGTAAATATTTAAATGAATGAATTGATAAAATTAAATTAACAACCTCTCATGTACAATTGGGGAGTATATTTGGCTTTGTGCAATACGTGCTTCATGACACAAGCAGATGACAAGTACTCAAACATTTGGAAATAGCCTCGCAAGGATCCTCACATATTAAGTGATTGATAGATTAATGAATTTAGCATCTTTCTAAAGAGAAGTGTATTAAAAAAACAACAACAACACAGTAGCATACACCTTTTTTCCCACCAAAAGAACGATTTCCAGTTGCAAAATTTTTAGACCTTTTCCAGTTAAAATTTTAGTTAGCTATTTCAGCTACATGGGTGGTATCTGCAGTATGATATTCATTGATATTGATATCTGTAAAGGGTTAATAATAAAGTTTAGTTACTTCCTGGAAAATGTTTGTTTTGGATTTGATATTGAAGAAAAGGCAAAAATGGAATCAAAATGGATTTTTTTAGTACCTAATTCAAGGAAGTACTGAGATAATCATTGTCCAGTGGTCTTACGATGGGAGATGAAACCAATAAAGACAGTGGATCACAGATAGTTCTAGCAGAAATGTATGTTTCCTAAGCCAGTACATCACTGGGCAGCATTTTCATTATTTTGTTGAGAGGACTGGTATTTTTGGAGTAATAAATATAAGCACATAATTGGAGAGGAAATTTTGGTCAAGAAAATGTCAAGCTTAGGTAGAGTTTAGTGAGCAGCTGGCCTCTAATAAATCTTGGATAATTTCATGGAAAAAATGGACCCTCCCTGGCAGGATTGTTTCTTAGTCAGTCAGATGGTGGAGCATTCTGGCCCATCAGTTGCCTTAGAAGAGGTTTAAAGAGGTGGATCTGGCACCAAGAGCCAAGCTGGGACATAAAATTTTAGCATCAAGTAAAGTGATATTACAAGAAAAGAAAAAGTAAGATTTGAAAAGTCTGGCCCCAAAACACAGCACTTTTTAAAAAATTCTTTGTTGTTTCAAGTACTACATATGTCTCCTTTTTCCCACATTGACCTCTCCCCAGCCACTCCCACCCCCCAGCACATGCCCTCACTCCTGCCCCCCAGTGTCTGTGTCCATTGGTTACGCTTATATGCACCCATCCAAGTCCTTTGGTTGATCTCTTACTCCCTCACCCCCCACCTTCCCTCTGAGGTTTGATGTTCTGTTCAATGCTTCTCTGTCTCTGGATATATTTTTAAAATACAGCATCTTAATTAAAGGAAAGAAAAGCAGTAAGTAAAGGGATTCTGCATCCAGGAAAACCAGAAGAAGCAGAGGTGGGAAAAGAAAAAATGGGAGGCAAAGTGACTGCCATGTAGGGGACGAGAAGTCTCATGGTGATGGACAAGGCCAAGTGGAGCCGTGAAGGCTCAAAGGAGAGCACTTCAAACTTTCACTGAAGGCAGTTGAGAAATTTTCCTCAATGTGGCATCAAAAGGGAATAAGAATGACCATGAATAAAGGTCCTGTAACATAATGAGTTAGAATTTTGCCTTTTTATGATTATGTGGGAAAAAGTAATTCTTAGAAACAAAAGAAATAGAGGGCATATGAATGTTATTCTGAATTAATCTTTCTGACTGCTAAATCAGTTAAAATGAATCTTAAAAATAATAGCCCTGTCTGGGCTGTATAAAATTTTTTTAATCCTTCCAGCATTAGAAGAGAATTAAATATTACCTTAGGGCATTATAATGGTTTTTTGTAATATAAAATTACTGAGATTTTTTAAAAATCTGAGATGATCATGATTTTGGAAAATAGGTCATTATGCCAGACTAGTTTATTTTACACAGGTAATATAAAGTCAAGAAGCAATTTTAGGTACAAACTTCCAATTATAAGATAAATAAGTTGTGGGGATGTAATGTACAACATGGTGACTATAATTTATAATACCATACTATAGTTTACTAGAGGCCCAGCGCATGGATTTGTGCACCGGTGGAGTCCCTCAGCCTGGCCTGCAGGGATCGGGCTGAAACCAGCTCTCTGACATCCCCCAAGGGGTCCCGGGTTGCGAGAGGGCGGTTCTCAGGTGACACACCCTGGAATCAGGCTCCCTCCTCTCTGGTTCCAGGTGCGTCACCCGAGAACCGCAGCTGCCAAGTCACTGCAGCTTGACAGCTCCTTCATTGAGCATCTGCCCCCTGGTGGTCATTGCATGGCATGCTATTGGTCGGATGGTCAGATGGTCACTTAGGCTTTTATATATAGAGATAATACTGTAGTGGTGATTTATAATTGATATTTGCTAAGAGAGTAGACAAAAGTTCTCATCACAAGAAAAAAATGTATAACTATATGAGGTGATGGATGGTTACTATACTTGTGGTTATCATTTTGAAGTATATACATATGTATATCAAATCATTATGTTGCACACCTGAAACTAATATGATGTTACTAGAGGCTCAGTGCATGAAATTCCTGCACAGGTAGGGTTCCTAGGCCTGGCTGGCGATCAGGGCCGGCTGGGGCCTTCCTTCCCCTGGCTGCCAGCTGCCAGCCAGGGCCTTCCTTCATTCCACGCTGCCCCCTAGTGGTCAGAGCACGTCATAGAGTGCAGTCAAACTCCTGGTCGGTCAAACTCCTGAGGGGACAATTTGCATATTAGCCTTTTATTATATATAATATATCAATTATATCTCAAGAGAAATGGAAAAGAAAAAGAAGGCAACTTTAGGTAATTAAAAAGTTGTCTACATAGGGACTTGTTCATTTTGCTAAAAGAAAAACTAATTTTTTTCAACACTTTCCGTGGTTCAGATTTAGTGGAATAAGATTAATGGAGGTAGTATTCTCATAATACAGCATAAATGTGAATTTTATTCAAGCCTTTTATAAAGCTCTTCTGACATAGGTCATCTTAGTGATGGCTTGCCACCTAGTATATGCCATTTTAGAGCCACTTTCTCCCCATATTTTTTTTTTTTAAGAAGAGTAATTACTTCTTTATTCCTCAGTATCACTTATGTAACTACTGAGATTGGGTTGTCATTCTAGAAAGCTGAAGTTTGGATCCAGACCTCTGCAGAGCCCACCTTTTTATCCACCAAACTTCTGACAGGGTGAACCAAGCTCCTAAAAGTTGGAACTCTAAGCATTAAACATTTGATGAATAATGTGATATATTTGGAGCTGTACTGTTTGTGAATTCTCCATTTCATTTTGCTTTCAGTTTCACAGAGATGTTTATATTCATTAGTCTTCTTTATATTTTGCCTTCTTTGAAGCTAATTCTTTATTGTTTATTCCTGTTGATGTCCTCTACCACTTCCCCCCGGCTCTTCCCTTAACTCTAATTTTCCTTCAGTCGTAGTTTCTAGGAGTTTCTTAGAGTGGGTGCCTTTCTAAGCTTTTGTACACTATTGTGATGGTTTAAGTTTAAATTTTAGTTTATTGATCACAGTTTTACCAAGAGAACCCTCTCAAAACCAACACCTCTGGGGTTTATTACCAAAATTACTATCATCATAAATTCCTAAGTCATTTTATGAGCCCCCAAACATTCAGCCATGGCTTGGAACATCACCATGTTTGTTAAGGGCTCATTCAAGACATTCTTTATTACAAGTGATTGCCTACAAAGGGAAAATGCTTCTTTTCTAGTGGCTTCCTAACAGAGCCTCAACTGTACATAGAAAGAGAGCCTTCAAGACCTGAAATACATATGTCAATATTAGCAGATTGCCTTAGAAAATAATTGGGTAAATAGACTGTAAGCAAAGGGTTAATAGTTGAACCACTCACTTCCACTCAACACTGGAGAAAAATAGGTTTTCAGTTATTCCCTTTAGATGGAAAACTCCTTAATGACAGCATACTCAGTTGCATGTAGAAGACAGTTCAGTGTTTAAAGAATAGATGACTGAGGTGGGAGTGGAGGGCTGTGTGCATGAAATGAACTGCTTCCTCGGTCATCACCAATCAGGCCCCTCAGACATGCCCGGTTACTTTTTATTTGTTGTGTAGCTTGTATCAAAGCTAATGAATAATGTTATAGAATAGTGACCATATGGTGAATCTGTACAATTTTGACTAATTCTGTGTCATCCACATGGTTGGTCTCCCAGTATCTTACGCTCTGAAATATCTAAAGCACAACTCTTGGATGTCTTCTCACCCTGACACCTTCCTTCATGTTTCCTCTCTGCTGAGTGACATCGTCACCCTCCCATCATCATACATGCTAAATTAAACCTGCAAGCTACCTTCCTCCATCTCTCCCTCATCACCAGAGCTCCACCCAGCACATCCAGATGTTGACCCAACATCATTAATTTTCACTTTGTGCAGCTGTATTGTTTGTGTGTTATCGCATTTGTAGCATTGTATCACCAGTCTCATATCTGATATTTTACGTTATATACTCCAAGAGGGCACAAATAATCTGCACACATACTTGGTCTATTGGATGTGTTGAAATTACAGAAGAGGAGAGAACCTTTGGTATTGAAGACAAGACTTTCAGTAAACTCAGAGTCAGGACGCTGGATATTGTCTTTTCTTGTGGTTTATTTCCATGAAAAAAAAATCTTAAAATTTTTACTCTTATTCCCTACTAGTGTCTCTTTTTTAGAATTTTTTTACCCAGCACCCAGGAAAATATCTACAGTAAGGCACTAAATAAAGCCTTCTTAGGGAGAACAGGCTGCTCTGTTGTCCTTTCACCTTGACTTGCCAGTTTGGGTTATAACCCAAACATGCTAAACTTTTCTTTATTAATTATACTAGTCAAGGTCTTTGGTAGCAGTGGGGAAAAAAAACTGGCTTTGACTTAATAAACATAAAAGCAATAAATATAGGTTAACGATGTAGCCCACACAATTTTTGGAAAGGTGTATAGTTTGTAGGAACCACAGAGGCTACCCTGGGACCATGTGGTCAGGACATGACCTGGTACTGCTGCCATTGGCTGTGTGCCTCTGTTAGTGATAAACTTTGGACTCCACCACTGAGAATAATCCTTGAGTTACCCGAGTATAGGCAGGAGCATTTAATGGACAAGCCCAGGTCTCCTGCCCTGCCCCTACAGTTTCCTCTATACGATGGTTCTTCTAGCATATTTATTATGAATTGACTCAAATGTGTTTTTAGAAATATCCTTATAACCACCCACATTCTCCTGCAATAACAGAAGGAAAAAACAGGAGTTAGAAGGAGAATTCTGGACCTTTTTTTTGAACAGCTTATCTCAATGAGAAGACAAATTTGCCTAATTTACCAATAACTGGAATAAGTTCAAGATGTACAGTTTAAAAACATGATAGTTAATAATGAGCATAGACAAAGCAAGACTCATCCTTATAAGAAAACTTACAGGATGTAAAGATAGCAACCAGCAGGACAGCAGTGAGGAAGAGAGTGTGAGAGTGAGGGGACAAAAGGAGAGTGTGTGGACGTGTGTGTGTGAGAGAGAGAGAGAGTTAGGGACAGTTAGATCCTCCAGGACTTTCAGGGGCTGGCGGACCAAGCAGTCTTAGACTGAAAGACCCTGCTGCCACTGCAACCACTCCTGGGTGGCTGGCGCTGGCACAGAAACCATGCCATCTTGAAGGGCAGAACTGCTGAGACTGGGAACCCAGCCTGACCACCACCCAGACTGGCCTCAGACACAAACCAGAACCCTATAGCCACTCTGGACAAAGACCTACTACCACAGCTGCAGACCCAAAGACACTGAGACTCCAGCCATCCCTGGAGATTCATGTGAGTCACAGAGCACATCCCCCACCCGCTGGTCCACTGCAGCAGCATAGGGCACACACGACCCACAGAGTGTGAGTGGGCCACCTGCCGACACAGGGCAGCCATGCAACCCAGCTCCCTAGCAGACCTGTGACTTGGATTCTCGGCACGGAGGTTCCACACTAATCCACAGCCGCCAAACCGAGCACCCTTGACTCTGATTCTCGGCACATGCATGTGGGGACACTGATTCTCAGTGTGTTTGTGCAAGGCCCTCAGCTGACCCAAGGCAGCTGATCTGAGCACCCATGACTCTGATTCTCAGTGCACATGCGCAAGGACTCTGATTCTTGGCATGGAGGCCCCCAAGTGACACAAGGTGGCTAAACCGAGTGCCCACAACTCTGATTCTTGGCGCACACATACGGGGACTCTGATTCTTGGCATGTACGCACACAAGAGGCCTCCCACTGATCCAAGGCAGCCAATCCGAGCACCCATGACTCTGATTCTCAGAGCAGGCGTGAGACCCCCACTGACCCAAGGCAGCCGCACCAAGTGCGCATGACTCAGGATCTGGGCGCACATGCTCCCAGGGGGAGGCTGCTGCTGACCCCCAGCAGCTGTGCCACCCGCCCCCAGGTGGGCCAACTCTCGCCACACATGGCTCCCACCAACCCACGGCAGCCATGCGTCTCGGTGCCTGAGCTCTTCAGTGACACTTGGGTTGTGCAGTGCTCCTGCTGCATGTGGCTCAGGCCCCCACAACTTGGCACTTGGACCTTTCGGTAATAGCAAAAATGGAGAGACAACAAACAATACCCAAAGGAAAGAAAAGGAGGAATTGCCAAGAAAGGAACTAAATGAAACAGAGGCATGCGATATGTCAGAAAAAGAATTCAGAGTAATGGACATACAGTTCATAAACCAGATGGACAAGAAAAATCAACAACCTATGCAAGAATCAGGAGGAAATCAAAAGTGATATAGCTACAATCAAAAACACAGTGGAAGGTTTCAACAGTAGACTAGAAGAAGCAGAGGACCAAATTAGTGGGTTAGAAGATATGATAGAGGGAAAAGCCCAATCTGAATAGCAATTGTAGGAAAAAATTAAAAAGCAGGAGGAGAGCCTAAGGGAGCTTTCGGACAACATGAAACGAAGTAACATACCTATAATAGGGGTGCCAGAAGGACAAAAAGAGCAGCAAGGATTAAAGAACCTATTTGAAGAAATAATGACAGAAAACTTCCCTGACATGGGGAAGAAAGTCACACAAGCACAGAGAGTCCCAAACATGATGAACCCATAAAAGACCCACACCAAGACACGTCATAATTATAATGGCAAACATTAATGACAAAGAGAGAATCTTAAAGGTTGCAAGAGAGAGACAGAGTTACCTACAAAGGATCTCCCATCAGATTATCAAATGATTTCTCAACAGAAACACATCAGGCGAGAAGGGAATAGAAGAAGGTATACAAAGTGATGCAAAGCAAGGGACTGAATCCAAGAGTACTCTATCCAGCAAGACTATCAATCAAAATTGAAGGGGAAATCAGGAGCTTCACAAAAAAAAAGGCTAAGGAAGTTTATCACTACCAAGCCAGAAATGCAAGAAATGCTAAAGGGACTGTTGTAAAAAGAATAATTAGGAAGGGAGGAAGGAACACAGGCATAAATAATATAAATGGCTACAAACAAGTACCTATCAATAATAGCATTAAATGTAAATGGATTAAATGCTCCAATCAAAAGACATTGAGTGACTGAATGGATAAGAAACCATGACTCGTATATATGCTGTCTACAAGAGACCCACCTCAGAACAAGGGACTCACATAGACTGAAAGTGAAGAGATGGAAAAATATCTTTCAGGCAAATGGAAATGAAAAAAAAGCTGGGGTAGCAATACTTATATCTGACAAAATAGACCTCAAAGTGAAGGCCATAATAAGAGACAAGGAAGGCCACTTCATAATTCTAAAGGGATTGATACAACAAGAGGATGTAACTCTGGTAGACATATATGCACCCAATGCAGGAGTACCCAAATACATTTAAAAAAAAACTTCTGAAAGGTATCAGGGGAGAGATTGACAGCAATACAATCATAGTAGGAGACTTTAGTAGCTCATTAACTTAACTGGATAAATCCTCTAGACAAAAAATCAGCAAAGAAACAGCAATCCTAAACAACTCACTAGATCAGATGGACTTAATTGACATCTTCAGAACATTCCACCCCAAAGCTACAGAACATACATTCTTCTAAAGTGCACATGGGTCATTTTCAAAGATAGACCACATATTGTGATACAGTCAAAGTCTCTCCAAATTCAAGAAGATTGAAATCATATCAAGCATCTTCTCAGATCACAATGGCATAATATTAGAAATAAACTACAATAAAAACAATCACAAAAATTCAAACACTTTGAGGCTAAATAGCATGCTATTAAACAATGATTGGGTTACCAAAGAGATCAAAGAAGAAATAAAAAAACATCCTGGAAAAAAATGACAATGAAAACACAACAATCCAAAATCTATAGGACACAGTGAAAGTAGTCCTGAGAGAGAAGTTCATAGCATTACAGGCCTACTGAAAAAAAAAAAAAAAGAAAGAAAGAAAAGAAAAGAAAAAGAACAACTGGTAATAAACCATCTTACTCTGCAACTTGAAGAATCAGAAAGAGAGCAACAAGAAAGGCCCAGAGGGAGCAGAAGGAAGGAAATAATAAAGATCAGAGTGGAAATAAATGACATAGAGACCCCCCCCCCCAAAAAAAAGAAAAAAGATCAATGAAACCAAGAGCTGGTTCTTTGAAAGGATAAACAAGATTGATGAACCTCTAGCCAGGCTCACTAAGAAGCAAAGAGAGAGGACCCAAATAAACAAAATCAGAAATGAAAGAAGTGAAATAACAACAGACCCCACAGAAATACAAAGAATCATTAAAAAAAAAATACTATGAGCAACTCTATTCCAACAAACTGGTCAACCTAGAAGAAATGGACATATTCCTAGAAAAATATGAACTTCCAAAACTCAATCAGGAAGAATAAAAAAATCTGAATAGGCCAATAACTATAGAGGAAATTGAAGCAGTAATCAAAAAACTTCCAACAAACAAAAGCCCTGGACCAGACAGATTCACAGGGGAGTTTTACCAATCATTCAAAGAACTAAAACCTATCTTCCTCAGACTATTCAAAAAAATTGAACAGGAAGGAAAAGTTCTAAACTCTTTCTATAAAGCCAGCATTATTCTAATCCCAAAACCAGATAAAGACAATACAAAGAAAGAGAATTACAGGTCAATATCCCTCATGAACATAGATGCCAAAATTCTAGCAAATAGGATCCAGCATTACATTAGAAAGATCATATACCATGACCAAGTGGGATTTATTCCAGGGATGCAAGGATGGTACAATACCTGCAAATCAATAAACATGATAGGAGGAGAAACCAAGATGGCGGCATAGGTTAAACACCTAACCTGCAGCCGGGCACAACAATTTCAAAAATACAACTAGAGGTCAGAACGGACATCGTCCAGAACCACAGGAAAGTTGGTGGACTGAAATGCCCACAGCTGGGGGGAAGGAGAAGGCCACGGGGACAGTCGGGGAAGCCGTAAAAGCCTGAGGTATGGAGAAACGGGCGGAGACACGAGCACACGCGCCTGCGGGGAGGATGGAACCAGAGAGGAAGGGGCGGCTGATGACCTGGCCGGAGTTCACTGGCAGGAAGGAGATAAAGGCTCCGGAGTGCGCTGAGCACCGGCTCCGATTGCACTGAACCCCATTCCGGGCGAAACCCTGGGAAACTCACTCACTTTTGCAACTCCGCCGCCCCCGCAGGCCGCCCGGCCCGGGACGCTGGGGACGCCGCCGCAGCGGCGGCGCCCGGAGCCCAGCGGCCTCCCAGCACCCGTCCCCGCCGCGCAGCCCCCGCGCGCCTGGTGCCGCGGGCCGCGCGCCCCGCACACCGGACGGAGGCCCGGGCGCCCTCTCCGTGCACCTCCCGGCGGCGCTAGACTTCAGTAGAGTTGACTGAATTCAAGAGATTAAGAAGTACAAATTGGGGGGACGCCGCGGCGGCGACGTCCGGAACGCGGCGATGGCGGTGCCTGGAGCTCGGCGGCCGCCCAGCGCCAGTCCCAGCCGCGCGGCCCTCGCGCGCCTGGTTCCGCGGGACGCGCGCACCGCGCACTGGACGGAGGCCCGGGCGCCCTTTCCGTGCACCTCCCGGCGGCACTAGACTTCAGTAGAGTTGACTGAAATGAAGGGATTAAGAAGTACAAATTGGGAAGTTTGAAAAAGATGGCGGCGGAGGTTAAAGGCTGTTCTGTTGCCTCGCACCCAGCGAAATCGGAGGGGATGAGGTGTGGAGGTGCGTGGGTCTGGCTGGTGGCGGGGGAAAGGGGCTTTTGTTCCAAACCTAGGGGAGATTAGCTCTCCATCACCCTGAAATCCATCTTCTGGCGAACCCCGGGAGACCCAGATGCCTGCGGGGAGAGGAGGGACTCTTGCGGAGGTGCGCCCAGCAATCAGTGTTTGCTGCGCTGGAGTGCGGAACGAGGGGACTTAGATACGTGGAAGGCAGAAGGACCAGACTCACAGCCATCGCGGCTCGCCGCACCATGGCCTGTTGGCGCCCTGAGACCCCGCCCCGCCCTGGGACCCGCCCCGCACGTTTTGAAGACCTGCCCCGCAAGTCTTGCAGGCACACCTGCGCCCCAAGCAACGGCTTATGCATGTGGGTGGCCTGCCCTCTGGCAGCGGACCAGATGAACTGCTGTTCTAGTCGGACTGCTCCAGGGCCACTCAGACAGGAGGAAGAAACTACAGTTTTTGCTGTAATCCTTGCTGAGTGCCTAAGGCAGTAGCTGATCTACACCCCATTGGAGACCCAGAAACGAGGGCATCTAGTGGTCTGTGGGAGATGACACCAGATTTCAACCACGTGCATAAGGGACACATTCAACGGGAATATTCAGTGAGCGCCAAAGCTTTGCTGCACCAAGACCCGGCCCATAAACGTGTCTCCTGCACAGCAACTCTTCCTTTATAGACAAAGAGAGCCCCCCAGTGACACCAACAACAATCAAGACTTAACTATACAAAGGAGGACCAAGATGGAGGCATAGGGCGGAAGCCTGATTGTTGCCTACCACAACAACTTTGAGACTACGACAAGAGAGCAGAGCAGACACCATCCAAGACCACCATAGGACTGGCTGAGTAGATGCTCTACAACTAGAATAAAAGAGGGGTATGTGGGATGATGCTGATGCCGGTGACCCAAAGACCACACTTTAAGAACTACGGCTCAGGCGACACAAAAGAACTATGGCTCAGGCGATACAACAGCGGCCTGGAACGTGCTCGGCGCAGTTCCCCCGGCGGTCTCCGGCTGAGGGGACGGCTCCACTGGCAGCCAAGCACGGACAGACGAGCCCCTATGAGACATGGGGTGGGAGACTCCGCGCTTGCTGACCTCCGAGTCCGTCAAGAATCTCAACGCCCCGGAAGCGGCCAGGTGTGCATGCTCGGCGACCGGCCACCGATGCAGACCCAAGGGCCGACGCAGCGACGCCAGACCGGCCCACCGCCATGCACCGGGTGCACCGGAGCTTCGCCGAGCCGCCGCCCGACGAGTTCTGCAGCAGCCATACTGGAGCTCTGGAAGGATGGCCAGGGGAATTGCTGAGGGGGGATTGACCGGCAGGAATTGGGATCGGGAAGACGGGGCCCCGCTGAGACCCGGGTGCGGGCGGGGTTGCGCGCCTCTGGGCTCGGGTGTGGTCACACGCCTCTGGGTATAAGTGAGGCCTCACGTCCCTGGGTCTAGGTGAGGCCACATGCCCCTGGGTCCAGGTGAGGCCGGACTCCGGGTCCGGGTGAGGCCAAGTGCCCCTGGACCCGGATGACGCTGGATCCCGTGCCCGGGCAAGGCCAAGCGTCCCTGGGTCTGGGAGAGCCCACACACCCCTGGGTCCAGGCGAGACCATGTGTCCCTGGATCCGGGTGAGGCCGCGTGCACCTAGGCCCGGGTGAGCCCAAGTGGCCCTGGGTCTGGGAGAGGCCAAGCGTCCCTGGGTCCGGGTGAGACCATGTGTCCCTGGATCTGGGTGAGGCCTCGTGCACCTAGGACCGGGTGAGGCCATGTGCCCCTGGGTCTGGGAGAGGCCAAGCGTCCCTGGGTCCGGGTGAGACCATGTGTCCCTGGATCCGGGTGAGGCCTCGTGCACCTAGGACCGGGTGAGGCCACGTGCCCCTGGGTCTGGGAGAGGCCAAGCGTCCCTGGGTCCGGGTGAGACCATGTGTCCCTGGATCCGGGTGAGGCCTCGTGCACCTAGGACCGGGTGAGGCCACGTGCCCCTGGGTCTGGGAGAGGCCAAGCGTCCCTGGGTCCGGGTGAGACCATGTGTCCCTGGATCCGGGTGAGGCCTCGTGCACCTAGGACCGGGTGAGGCCACGTGCCCCTGGGTCTGGGAGAGGCCAAGCGTCCCTGGGTCCGGGTGAGACCATGCGTCCCTGGATCCGGATGAGGCCTCGTGCACCTAGGCCCGGGTGAGCCCAAGTGGCCCTGGGTCTGGGAGAGGCCAAGCGTCCCTGGGTCCGGGTGAGACCATGTGTCCCAGGATCCGGGTGAGGCCTCGTGCACCTAGGCCCGGGTGAGCCCAAGTGGCCCTGGGTCTGGGAGAGGCCAAGCGTCCCTGGGTCCGGGTGAGACCATGTGTCCCTGGATCCGGGTGAGGCCTCGTGCACCTGGGCCCGGGTGAGCCCAAGTGGCCCTGGGTCTGGGAGAGGCCAAGCGTCCCTGGGTCCGGGTGAGACCATGTGTCCCTGGATCCGGGTGAGGCCTCGTGCACCTAGGCCCGGGTGAGCCCAAGTGGCCCTGGGTCTGGGAGAGGCCAAGCGTCCCTGGGTCCGGGTGAGACCATGCGTCCCTGGATCCGGATGAGGCCTCGTGCACCTAGGCCCGGGTGAGCCCAAGTGGCCCTGGGTCTGGGAGAGGCCAAGCGTCCCTGGGTCCGGGTGAGACCATGTGTCCCAGGATCTGGGTGAGGCCTCGTGCACCTAGGCCCGGGTGAGCCCAAGTGGCCCTGGGTCTGGGAGAGGCCAAGCGTCCCTGGGTCCGGGTGAGACCATGTGTCCCTGGATCCGGGTGAGGCCTCGTGCACCTAGGCCCGGGTGAGCCCAAGTGGCCCTGGGTCTGGGAGAGGCCAAGCGTCCCTGGGTCCGGGTGAGACCATGTGTCCCAGGATCCGGGTGAGGCCTTGTGCACCTAGGCCCGGGTGAGCCCAAGTGGCCCTGGGTCTGGGAGAGGCCAAGCGTCCCTGGGTCCGGGAGAGACCATGTGTCCCTGGATCCAGGTGAGGCCTTGTGCAACTAAGCCCGGGTGAGGCCACGTGCCCCTGGGTCTGGGAGAGGCCAAGCGTCCCTGGGTACGGGTGAAGCCAGATCCTGGGTCCGGGTGAGGCTGTGCGCCCCTGGATCCATCCGGGTGAGGCTGGGTCCCAGGCCCGGGTGAGACCACGCGCCCCTTGGGTATGGGTGAGGCCACGTGCCCCTTAGTCCGGGTGACGCCATGCCCCTGGGTTCGGCCGAGACCAAACCAGAGGGAGTCGGACCTCCATTACCACCATTTGTCCACCATCCAGAGCTGAGGGGTCAGTGCTGACATGTACACATAAGGAACTACTGGACATCGAAATTGGGTCTCAAAAGAACTGTTGGTCCAGGGGGAAGCTCGCTACAGATTGATTCATTTGCCTGTCAGCATAACTATTATTGCTCGTCTCACATTCAGTTCTTATTAGTATATATCTAGTGACATATGATCTCGCTCATCTAGGGGAAATGATGAACAACATAGACTGAGGAACAAGAACAGAACCAGAAGCAAGGAGGCATCGATCGGACTATCAGGCCTCAGAGGGAGGATAGGGGAGGGTAGGGGGAGGGTGGGGGGGAGGGGGAGAGTTCAACCAAAGGACCTGTATGCATGCATATAAGCCTATCCAACGGTTAAGTTCAACAGGGGATTGGGGCATGCGTGGGGAGAGGGGTGGGATGGGAATGGGGGGATGAAGACAAATATGTGACACCTTAATCAATAAAGAAATTTAAAAAAAAAAAATAAATAAATAAATAAACAAATTGAGAGATAAAAACAATATAGTCATATCAATGGGTGCAGAAAAAGCATTTGACAAAATCCAACACCCTTTCTTGATAAAAACTCAGCAATGTGGGAAGAGAAGGATCATACCTCAACACAATAAAAGCCATATATAACAAACCTACAGCCAACATCATACTCAATGGGCAAAAACTAAAACCATTTCTCCTAAGAACAGGAACAAGACAGGGATGCTCACTCTCACCACTCATGTACAGAGTACTGGAAGTACTAGCCATACCAATTAGATAAGAAGGAGAAATAAAAGGCATCAAAATTGGAAAAGAAGAAGTAAAACTGTCCTTATTCAAAGATGACCTGATATTGTACATAGAAAACCCTAAAGACTTCATCAAAAAGCTACTAGAATTAATAAATGAATTTGGCAATGTAGCAAGATACAAAATTAACACCCAGAAATCTATGGTTTTTTTATACACCAGTAATGAATTCACAGAAAGAGAAACTAAAAACAAAATCCCATTTACCATTGCAACAAAAAATTTTAGATACCTGGGAATAAACTTAACCAAGGAGGTAAAGGACCTGTACTCAGAAAATTACAGGATGCTGAAATAAAGAGATAGAGGAAGACATGAACAAATGGAAGAATATAGCATGTTCATGGATTGGTAGAATCAACATCATTAAAATGTCCATACTACCCAAAGCAATCTATAAATTCAATGTAATCCCCCATTAAAATGCCAATGGCATATTTCAAAGACCTAGAACAAACTCTCCAAGAATTCATCTGGAATTTAAAAAAAAAAGACTCTGTATAGCTGCAGCAATCTTGAGAAGGAAGTACAAAGTTGGAGGGATCACAATACCCGATATCAAGCTGTATTACAAAACCACTGTGCTCAAAACTGCCTGGTACTGGCACAAGAACAGACCTATAGACCAGTGGAACAGAACAGAACCCAAGCCATTATGCCCAATTAATATTTGACAAAGGAGGCATGAACATACAATGGAGTCAAGACAGTCTTTTCAATAAATGGTGTTGGGAAAATTGGACAGATACATTCAAAAAAATGAAACTAGACCTCCAACTTACACCATACACAAGAACAAACTCAAAATGGATAAAGGACTTAAACGTAAGATGGGAAACCATAAAAATCTTAGAAGAAGCCATAGGCAGCAAAATAGCAGACATTTGTCATAGCAATATCTTTACCAATACAGCTCCTAGGGCAATGGAAACTAAGGAGAAAATAATCAAATGGGACTACATCAAAATAAAAAGCTTCTGCACAGCAGAAGAAACCATCAACAAAATAACAAGAGAGCCCATTGCATGGGAGAACATATTTGCCAATATTATATCCGATAAGGGTTTAATCTCCAAAATTTATAGGGAAATAATACAACTTAACAAAAGAAAGATAAACACTACAATCAAAAAATGGGCAAAGGACCTAAATAGACACTTTATGAAGGAGGACATACAGAAGGCCAAGAGACATATGAAAACATGCTCAAAGTCACTAATCATCTGAGAGATGCAAATCAAAACAACAATGCAGTACCATCTCACACCTGTCAGAATGATTATCCTCAACAAATCAACAAACAACAAGTGCTGGCGAGGATGTGGAGAAAAAGGAACCTTCATACACTGCTGGTGGGAATGCAGACTAGTGCAGCCACTGTGGAGAACAGTATGGCATGACCTCAAAAAATTAAAAGTGGAACTTCCATTTGACCCAGTAGTCCCACTTCTAGGAATATATCCCAGGAAAACAGAAACACCTATCAGAAAGAATATATGCACCCCTATGTTTATAGTAGCACAATTTACAATAGCTAAGATTTGGAAACAGCCTAAGTGCCCATCAGCAAATGAGTGGATTAGAAAACTGTGGTACATCTACACAATGGAATACTATGCTGTGGTAAAAAAGAAGGAATTCTTACATTTGCAACAGCATGGATGGAACTGGAGAGCATTATGCTAAGTGAAATAAGCCAGAGAAAGATAAATATCAGATGATCTCACTCATTTGTGGAATATAATGAACAACATAAACTGATGAACAAAAATAGATACAGAGACAAAGAAGCATGGAACAGACTGTCAAACTTCAGCAGGAAGGCAGGGAGTGTTGGGGCCGGAGACGGGGTAAGAGATCAACCAAAGGACTCGTCTGCGTGCATATAAGCGTAACCAATGAACACAGACACTAGGGGGGTGAGGACATGTTCCGGGGGGTGGGGGAGGCTGGGGGGAGATCAATGGGGGAAAAAGGAGACATATGTACTACAATTTGTAATACTTTAAACAATAATAAAAAAATGTTTTAAAGAAAACTTACAGAGGATGAGAGCTTGTGGAAGGCAGCTTGAGCTTGGTCCACCTAAAAAAGATAAAGAGCAGCCCAGCCGGCATGGCTCAGTTGCTTGAGCATCATCCCCTGCAACATGCTGAATCTCAGACCCAACTGGTTTGATTCTGGATCAGGGCACATGTCCAGGTTGCAGGCTTGATCCCCAATAGGGAGCATGCAGGAGCAGCTGCTGGATGTTTCTCGTTGATGTTTCTATCTCTCTCTCCCTCTTCCTTCGTCTCTCTAAAATCAATAAAAATATTACACACACAAAAAAGATAGAAAGTAAGAAGGAGATAGCATCCTGGACATAAGCTGCAGGGGCAAGGGCTTGTCCATAGGATCGCCTGCTTGGGGCAGGACTGAGATGGATAATCAGATGTCAAATAATCCTAAACTCAGAAATTAATGTCAGAGTCTAATGAACTCTAAGTAACAATTTTTCTTTACTTGTGCTTCAATAATATTCAGTAGCTAATCCATACAGGGTTGCCTCTTGGCAGACTTGCTTCGTGTGGAGTAGCTAAACATTCCTTCCGATTAAAAAGTATAATTCCCTTGTTTATTTCTGATACTGGCAAATCAGCAGCAACCAAAAAAGAGAAGAAAAAAATGTGATTAGCATTATTTCATCATATTAATTAAAACACTGTGGTAGTTTCAGCTTGAGGGAATCAGTTACTAAAACTAAGGGAAGTTGCTCCCCAGCCATAATCCTTACATGAGGCCTTGAGTGAAAATGAAAAGTTTGAGGTGAATTTTGTTTATGCAGCATTGTAAGGATCTTTCTAGAATACAGTTAGGTTGATTTATGTAAATGTACCAGAAGAACCTTTACAATAAGGAAAGTACTGATAAGTACTCTTTATCTTTACACATTGCTATGTACCCCTAATTTCATCTACCCCTGCATGCCCCCATAAAGCTATTCATAAATTAATCTTTTTTATTGAATTTATTGGTATGACATCGGTTAATAAAATTATATAGGTTTCAGGTGTACGATTATATAATACATCATCTGTATGTTGAATTGTGTGTTTTACACCCCAAGTCAAGTCTCCTTCCATCACCATTTATCCCCCCTTTAGCCTCTTCCACCTCCCCCCGACCCCAGCATAGGTTAATCTTTTCAACAGGAGCAGCCAACTTTTCTAGCAAAGGAATTTGCCGTTTTTGTGGTTTGGGTAAAAAGGTGGTTCATTTTACTGGTTTCTTGGTGAAATATGTATCATGATAAATTCAATCTTTCCTCAGAAAAAAAATTCCCCAAATCCTACTTTTCTGTGCAAAATTTGACATGAAAGCCTTTCTCTGTTGAAGCAGCCAAATACTGAGTTTGTGTGGACCTGGGCAAACAGTTTTGGGTCCAAGGTTAAGGATATTTATTGCTGGAGATATTACATGTATTTGTATCCAGGAAGAACAAAATCCAGCACATTGACACTGGTTTTCAAATATACTCTTTTGCTTTCTTTTGTTTAGGGGGAATGTTTTTCTCCCTGCTCCTCTTTTTAATCCTCTTCCACACTTGGTAGAATTTGGAGGGATTTTTGCCAGGGATAACTAATGGAGGTGCACAATGTGTGAATACACAGGAGATCTGCTGGTTTTCTTGCACACACTTCAGAGAAAGTTCCTTGCACTCTGACTTTGGCATAGCATGCGGGAAATTCCTTGTTGGCCTGCCCAATGCAATAAACAGACCTCCTGCGTCTAACCACGGTCACACTGATGATTCTTATGTGGGGTTACTTTTGCCTTTTGTGTAAAAGGTAAGGGTCCCAGCCTTGCTATTCTATACTTTCTTCAGCTCCTAAGCTTTGGAATTTGTGCAGGCCTGTGTTTGGGGTTAATAGGACTTGTGGTTTGACTTATTCTGTGTTCGTTATGCACGCATGGAAAAGGAAGACAAGGTACACAGACTCCCTGTGCATGTGCTTCTGATAAACCTTACGTTATATCAGATCAATCGGAAAGTTCAGAAGTTAGCATCACCTTTTGGTTACTGATTCAGGGCATTGCTTGTTCTGTTCAGCGCAGGTGAGTCCTCCAGTAATCCTGCTACTCAAAGTGTGGCCCCCAGCTGGGCAGCCTCAGCCTCCCCAGAGAGAGGCTTGTTAGAGATGCTGAATCTCAGACCCAACCCAGAGCTACTGGACTAGAACCTGCATTTTAACTAGAGGCCCAGGTGGTTCTTTGGACGTAAAGGCGCAGAAGCCCTTGTTCAGTGCATGCTCCCAGAGTGCCGAGTCCATTCCCACAAGACCTCCACGGGAGGCTGGGAGGGAGGAGGCAGGCCGACCAGCGGGGCACAGAGGAAGGAGAGCAGGAGGACATTGCCTGAGTTAAATTATGCTCATTAATTCAATTTGAGGCAGGAATGTGTGTAAATAAACGCTGGCAGCTGCAGAGGCTCCGTTTCCTGCAGGGCTCAGGCAGGAATGCAGGGGCCAGTGGCCCTGAAAACCTGACTGGGATCAGTCAGATAGCCCTGCAGCCGCGAGAGGATGACGGAAAAGATGGTATTATCGTTATCGAATTAGGGAGGTTTTCAATGCAAAGCGAAGTGCCAAACCGAGTGGAACTGGAGAGGCTTTGCTCGCATAGATAAAATCTTAATTATTTGAAAAGCTTAAGCTCACTCACTGCTGGCTGCTCTTTTTTTTTAAGTCGATACAGATCAGATTTCCAGGCTTAAAATGGGCAGGACTGTGCCATGGTCCTGTGCAGCCTGTCAGCATTTCCAAATATCAGTTACCTGCTCACATCCACCTTTTCCCTTTCGAAACTGAGTCCGTGAGAAACAGGGAAGAGAATTGAGTTCTATAGGTTAAGGGCAACTCTTCTGTACCACAAGCTGAACGGGGGTTTGACTTTTGGCCCTTCATGTTCCTTAAGTGTTTGAGGGGCTGAATGATCACTACCAGTTAATATTTATTAATCCTCACGTGGCATGCTGGGCAAAGATGCTTACCTACCCAGTTTTTAAAATATATATATTTTTTATTGATTTCAGAGAGGAAGGGAGAAGGAGAGAGAGATAGAAGCATTAATGATGAGAGAGAATCATTGATAGGCTGCCTCCTGCACATCCCCCACTGGGGATCAAACCCACAACCCGGGCATGTGCCCTGGATGGTGATCGAACCATAACCTCCTGGTTCCTAGGTTGATGCTCAACCACTGAGTCACACCAGCGGGCTTGCCTAACTGTTTTAAAATATGACTCTCACACTGTCATTTTTTAGGAGCTCATTGAATGTTATTTATTCCAAAGAGACAACTATTTGCCAGCTTAAATATTAGCTACTAGTCCCCTGTTCCTATTCACTAATGGGATGGCTATAAATGAGAAGAGTCATATTCTTCTTTAATTTTACCTGGAAATATTTTCCTTAATGCTGCTGTGCCTGGGCTGCTGCTGCTATGAAAATCGGTAACGAAGTGCCAACACTTTATTGAATGCTTTCTATATTTAACCCTCACTACAGTTCCTATTCTACAGACAAGGAACCGAGGCCTGGTGATGTTAAGGAACCTGCCCATGGTCACGTAGTCAGCAGGGCAGCTGGGATTGACCAGGCCCGCCTGGAGGGCCCATAGCAGCAGCCCCTCACCCTCCTTACGCCTTCTCTCTGAGACCCCCACTCCCCACACCTCCTCCCGGAGTGCTACATGCCTTCTCTGTGCTCTTAGAGTCCTCAGCATAATTTCATTTATGAAAAAATGCTTTTATTATTACTAAAGACTAATGTGTACACAAGTCTCACACTGCATTGTCGGGAATTTTAGGGAAGGGACGGGCATAGAGGAGGCCTTCAGTGAACGTGACTAGTTCCTCCTGCGTCAGGCAGCCAGCATCTCGTTCCTATGCCAAGCTTCAGTCCTCTGGCAGGGCTTGCGGGCAGTCAGACCTTCCCAACACTGAGCTGAATTCTGGGGATCAGCCCTTGTCTCTTGGCCTGTGCCCATTTCTTTAAGAGGCAAGAGAACAGTCCCCAATAGGCCACTCTGCGGAGAACACCACCTCGAGGTCTGCAGCAGCCACACAGAACTCCCACTAACGAACGGTGAGGCAGCCTGTGTGTGCAAGTCAGGAGACACTCAGGGAAATCTTACAAGCCGCTGAGACCTTGATTGAAAGTCTCAGAAGACACACTGCTTTTAGCTCAGGAGGGATAGAAACCCTGGGCTGAGGATGACAGGAACCAAAGCAAGTTTTCATTTCTAGTGATTTCATCCCTTTTGTACACATAATCTCTCCCTTCAGGGGAAAGAGAACTCATTTGGGGGAGGGGGACACAAAAATCTGAGAAATCCAGCTCTTCAGGCCCATCCATCTAGCCCACCCTCAATATTCTACCTTTTACCAACATGGAAGGAGATCGGTTAAGAGGACAGTGGGCGTTGCACTCCTGCCTCTGTGAAGACCCACTTTTGGGAGGGTCGGTGGCCTTGACTGGCTCCAGCAAACCAGTTCAAGCTGAAGTTAGGTGGTCTCGGCTCCCTCCTCCACAGCCGTGTTGCAGTCCTTCGGGATTTAGGATGGCAGCTGAAGAGTTGAAGAAAGAAAGTCCTTTCAGGGTTTGGTCCTCTGTCACTCATCACCCACACGCCAACTCCCAGAGCCAGGGACTGATTTATTTGTGGATAATGCAGTTCCCCTGCTTTTGTGCCCACTCTCTTTTCTTGCCTGTCTCCTCCAGCTTTCTCTGCTCATTAACAGGCTCTCAGAGAGCAGGCTATGAGGGAAGCAAGGAATCATCCTCAAATCAGCGTCCGCTTTGGCTTGTGCTTCAAGTTTGCTTCAGAGGAATTTTGCACCCTGATCTCTTGAGCTGGGTCAGTGATAAGTCCTTTCCCTTGATAGATGTTTCTGAGGGTGATGGCTACTTTCACTCCCAGCTCTTATTTTTACATTGGCCTGAAATGTCCTAAACATGCTATGAAATGTAAGGCATTTGAGGAATGGGGCCCGAACCAGCTGGGTGAACAGAATCTGATTTCCCTACTGCAGTTGCTCCTCTCATCTGTTGACCTCTGGCACTTGTCCCCCTTGGAGCCATCTCTAAATCCGGGGCCCCTTCTTCACACCTCCGTGTCCACTCTCACCCCTCTCCCTGCTCTGCAGACTGTGTACTCTGTGGGGACCAAGAGAGATCAAAGAGGCTTGCTTGTGGCCCTTGCCTGCGTGGGACATTGCCTTTGGAGCAAGGACAAGCAGGCGGCCTCACTCTGCCCTTCTGGCCTCCAGTTCCCTGTTTTGCCCAGGACTTACTTCGCCACTCCAACCTAAGGGTCAGTCTCCTTTCTTTTGCCTCTTTTCTCCTGTCCTTTTCCCTGACCCTGTCCTTCTCTCCTTCCATCCATCCACCTGTTGTGAGAGGCATGTTATGTAAAGAAGGGAATTTAATGGCTACATATGAGGTCAGGCAATGGTCTGAGGAATGGTCCCTTTCCGGCTCATTAACTGGATAGAGGGTGGCTGGTGTTAGAGTCACCAATGGCCCACATGGATCAGTCCTAATCCAGAGCAATCTTAGTGTCCCACTGTTTCTGGCTGTGCTATTTTCTTCCTATTAATTCTAGGTCTTGTTTCTCTTAGAATTAAAGTCAGAACCTGATAGGAGGGCCGTTCAATTAGAGCAAAGCATTTTTTTTCTCTCTTTTAAAGCTGGCCTTTTACTCAGGGATTATTGCATGCATTACTCCTTAAAGATATGCCTGTTTACCTAGACTCACTTCTCTTTTGCCCTGGGTAATTCAATATTAACTTGTAATAACCACCATTCCTGTTGAAGGAAGAGACTTTTCAAAGAAAAGCAAAGGGGACTGTGGATTCAAAATTCCCGAGAGAAATCTGAAGAACACACTACCAAAGAGGATGTTGGAAAACGGCTGAGTTAAGAGAGCAGCCTCCTAAGTAGCACGTTGCCAGCCCTCTCTGCTCACGCACCACTGTTTTAACATTGCATTCGGTTTGAAGGAAGTTTCTCCTCCAAGAATATTACAGCAGCTAGTTCGGAAACTGGCAGACAATGTTATATCATCTTTTAGATGAGGTGTATGGTTTTCTATACCTGATCCAATCAATAAAATGACATTACGTTTTCCAACTCACCTAATATGGCACCCTAACAAAAGAAGTTGGGATGTGGGGGTAGTGCTGGTGGAATGAAGTATTTGTTGCTGGGATTGGGTCATCAGTCTAAAATAGCTCTTGTTCTGGAAGATTCTCAATGTGGAAATGGTGGCATTTGGCGTTAGCTGAGTTTTGTGTTTCTATAATTAGAAGGAGATTCTGTGCTTCTGCTTTATAGACAGTGCCTGTAGTATGTTGCCCACCCTCTTGGCCTCCCTATTTTGGGGGCACATCTGCAGGTGCAGTCTGCCTTCTGTAAACAGGTCACTAAATCCAGACTAGTGGCGTGAAATAGAACCAACGCCATGCATGGCCTTACACACCATATGTGCTGATGCTGACAGTGGGAAGGAGGGGGGAACAGAGGGCTCAGCCTTGTGTTTAGAGCGCCTCCCCCAGCCACTCCTTGGTCCTGTGCCAAGCAGCAGCCAAGCTCAGCCAGATGGCAGCTTTCTGTGCCATGTGGTGGCTGTTGAGTGGCTTATAGAAAAATGTTCTGAAACTCAGGGCCTTGTCCAGAGGGGCCATCAGAGATTAACTGCCATAGAGTGGAAAATTATGAGAAAAACATGAGGAGGCTTCCAGTCCCGGCCCTTTGGTGTTCCACAGGTTTCGTATCTGTGTGAGTGCTGCCTGTTCACTATAGTCAGGTTTGCAAAGAAAAGGGGTGTCAACTTAGGCATGTGGGCAGCACCCAGTCAGCTAGCAGACAAAACATTTTCCCGCTTATAGTCAGCTATCCGTAATGTCTAAGTGGTCTCTGTAAACATCCACGCTGTGTGATTACATCTGTGGAAAGTTCAGAAACTTGCAAAACTAATTTATGGTCAGGATAGTGGAGTAGTGGTTGCGCTCAAGTGGAAGGAGGATGAGTAAGAAAGGGAAGAGGCATAAGAAGCTTTCTGCTAAGTTTCTGGGGTTTGGTTTTGTTTTTGTTTTTTTATTTTTTTTCTGAGTACTGTGTCCACAGGTACTCATTTTCTGAAAATGAAAAATCATTTGAGATGTCCCAATATATATGCACTCAGTTGTTGTATATGTCTAACTTCAATAAAAGTCTGCATTTTAAAATATGACATTAGAAAATAAGGAAAAACTTCTTTCCCCAGTCTAGCTTTCATTAATAATAAATTCAGACAGGAGGAGAAAGAAGAAGGCAACAGCTTTAAGTAGGCACTGTAGGTGTTTTCATATGTGGCACTCTGAGATAGGAACTTTATATATACATATTTATATATACATTATATATATTTACATATACATTATATATATTTATGTATATGTATATATACACTGAGTGGCCAGATTATTATGATCTCTGAACGCATAATAATCTGGCCACTCAGTGTATATCCTATATAATAAAAGGCTAATATGCAAATTATCCCCTCAACCAGGAGTTCGACCAGCAGGCAGGCTGGCCAACCGCCCATGTCCCCTCCCCCTGGCTAGGCTGGCCGACCCCCACCCATGCACGAATTCATGCACCAGGCCTCTCTCTATCCTATCTAATAATAGACAAATATGCAAATTGACCATACCTCCGACACACCCACAAGCCATGCCCACCATCCAATCAGAGTGAGTATGCAAATTAACCCAAACCAAGATGGCTACAGCCACAGAGAGCAAGGTTTCCTAGGTAACAGAGGAAGCCAAGCTTTCCGCCTGCCCTGGCCAGGCCTAAGCCTCCACTCAAGCTACAAAGTTTCAATTGTAGAAGGTAAACAAATTCAAACAAATGGCGGCAGAATGGAGCTTGAGAGAGCAGGCCAGGGTTGCCGCCGGCAACAGGGGAAGCAAAGCTTTCTGCACACCCTGGCTGGGCCCACCCGCTTAAGGCAACAAAGTTTCAATTATAACCCCAACAGAAATGGCTGCCGGCCTCCTCGGAGGGAGCCCCAGGCTTGGCTCCGCTCCAGGCTACAAAGTTTCAATTGTAGAAGGAAAATACATTCCAGATACCAGGGCCTCTGCTTGGGTTGCCAGGGGGCATGGCCAGCCTGCAAACCACCACAGGCCCCTTGCTCAGGCCGCCCCACACCCCAAGGGAACCCCCACCTGATCCGGGACGCCCTTCAGGGCAAACCAGCTGGCCCTTACCCCTGTACCAGGCCTCTATCCTAACTAATAAAAGAGTAATATGCAGATTGATCATCACTGCAACACACAATATAGCTGCCCCCATGTGGTCAAAGATCCTGCCCCCATGTGGACACAAGATGGCCACCACAGATGGCCACAGGAGAGGGCAGTTGGGAGGCACCCAGCCTGCAAGGGAGGGCAGTTGAGAGAGACCAAGCCTGCAAGGGAGGGCAGTTGGAGGTAATCAACCCTGCAGGAGAGGGCAGTTAGGGGTGACCAGGCCGGCAGAGGAGGGAAGTTGGGGGCAAACAGGCTGGCAGCAGAGTGGTTAGGGAGTGATCAGGCTGGCAGGCAGAAGCGGTTAGGGGCAATTAGGAAGGCAGGCAGGCAAGCAGTTGGGAGCCAGCAGTCCTGGATTGTGAGAGGGATGTCTGACTGCCCATTTAGGGATCCGACTGCCCACCGGGATCGGGCCTAAACGGGCAGTCGGACATCCCTCGAGGGGTCCCATATTGGAGAGGATACAGGCTGGGCTGAGGGACAACCCCCCTCCGTGCACGAATTTCGTGCACCGGGCCTCTAGTATATATATATATATATATACACTGAGTGGTCAGATTATTATGCGTTCAGAGATCATAATAATCTGGCCACTCAGTGCGCGCGCGCGCGTCTGTGTGTGTGTGTGTGTGTGTGTGTATCAGAGAAGAAAGAAGAGGGAGAGAGAGATAGCAACATCAATGATGAGAGAGAATCATTGATCAGGTTGCCTCCTGCATGCTCCCCACTGGGGATCGAGCCACAGGAATCAAACTGTGATTTCTTGGTTCATAGGTCAATGCTCAACCACTGAGCCACATCAGCTGGGTGGAACTTTCTTCATATCTGCCCTTTGAGCTGTTTAGTTTCTCTTCTTATTAAGTTTTAGTTTGTCTATTGAGGGTTCCCAATTTGGTTTTTCAGTTTTGTTTTTTAATAGACTAAGCATATCAGTGTTCTTTTTATCTCAGTAGGATGTTTTTGAATAAGTGTTTCAGTTGCTGCTTATGTAATGAATAATCTAAAAAATGTATTTCAATGTCCTGACTTGGAAATTGCCATCATTTTAGATGGTAGGTAGAGTCATGGGAGTAGATGGCACTGTTCATGGGAGTAGATGGCACTGTTCATGGGAGTAGATGGCACTGTTGGTAGTAAGGGGGGAAAGGGATTAAGGAAAAGAACAGAGGCCAGAGCCCCCAGGGACTGCAGACACTCACAGGCTGATGCCGGCCTCTGCTCACCACAGGTAGTACAAGTTAGCTAGACAGAGTATCGTGCTCACTCTGTAAAGCTTAGTAGAATAATTCAATCTTGTTTTCTCATAAACGATGAAATGGCTTTTAGCTGCTGTGAAATTCCTTGGCTGAAATTTTAGGTTATAACCAAAACAATGTCCTGACTTTAGTAGCCCCACAGTTTTCTTCATTAAAGAACTTTGAAAGATGCCTGTAAATATCTTATATAAAATTTCTGAAACTGGCTGATAAGGGAAGTTTCATTCTGTTTTTTTCTTTATCAAGTTAAGAAAAAACTAAAAACAAAAGGGAAAGCAACTAAATATGGACCCTGTATGCAGTGCATAATCAAGAGCATCCATGTGCTTGGGATGATCAGTGAAGTCACGTGCTGGAGCTGGGCTCTTCCCCCAGCTTGCACAGAGGAGTGTGCGAGGTTCGTGGGGGCATTGTGGTAGATGGAAATTTTATTGGAATAGGTATATTTCTTTCCATGTGTTTGATTTTATGTAAAAATACTGCTTCTTCTCCTTGATATGGCATGTTTTTTTCCTATG
Organism: Eptesicus fuscus; assembly: GCF_027574615.1. Lineage (NCBI taxonomy): Eukaryota > Metazoa > Chordata > Mammalia > Chiroptera > Vespertilionidae > Eptesicus > Eptesicus fuscus. The sequence continues at coordinate 12,826,642 of NC_072479.1, read as the reverse complement.
ACCTGTCAAGGACTGTGCCAGGAAGCAAACAATTTAAGTTCCATCACATGAGAGAGATTTTTTTTAATAAAGGAATAATTAACCTTCCATGATATTTTACACCATTTGTACAAATAATTTATTTGTTCTACTATTTTTATTGTTATGTTCTTGTTTCACTTCTGATCGCCATTTCCCAACAAAGACCAGTGTCTATTCATTTCTATTAAATTTGTTTTATCATCATTTATCATTTACATAAATTTAAATGATTTATTTAAAATAATAAAAGGTTTTATGATTTCAGGAAGTGGAAAATCTCATGGGCAGAGCATTGTATGAATAAATTTTGTTTAAATCGCTTTTTCCTCTCTATTTCTTAGCTAGAGAACTCTTTTTAAAATGACTTCATTCCTCTTAAAACCTTTGAGATGTGTTCTGATCATAACGCTATTCACACTTGCTTGAGGCTCAATGGTATATTAATAAAGTATTCTTTAAGAAGGACTATTATTTTAGGCTCAGTGTAGGTTTTTGTACAAACCTCAGCTCTTTCCTGTTGGATATTATCAATGCCATTTCCCCCTCCCCCTCCCTAATGCAGTGACCTCTTCTTAACCTTCATGGCGGTTGATCTCCTGGCAGCACTCAGCACTCATTGCTTCTAAAAATTCTATCTTTTGCTCTTGAAACAGAATTCTCTTCTATCTCTCTTTATTATTATTTTACTATTATTTATTGATTTATTCTATTCTATGGCCTATCCCTTAAAATAACTGGTCTGAAGGATTCTTTCGTGAGCCACATTTTTTTAACTTTCTTCCTAGGTTACATCATATATACCAAAGTCTTCAATTCCAGCTAAAAACTAACAACTTGCAACTATATATCTTTAGGCCAACACTTTATAGTTGTCTACAGTTTGATTTAATTTGAAAATGAAGGCAGAACTTTTTCATCTTTTGTATATCTTTAAATACCTAACAGAATACCTGGTACATAGTAAATATTAAATGGATGAAAACCATGCTCACATCAGTAAAATTTTCTTAATTTCTATTTTCGATTTTATAATTTTTCTAGAGGCCTGGTGCACAAAATTCGTGCATGGGGGTGGAGGGGTCCCCTCAGCCTGGCCTGCACCCTCTCACAATCTGGGATCCTTCAGGGGATGTCTGACTGCCAGTTTAGGCCCAATCTCTGTGGGCGGGATCAGGCCTAAACTGGCAGTCAGACATCCCTCTCGCAATCCGGGACTGCTGGCTCCTAACCGCTGGCCTGCCTGCCTGCCTGCCTGATCGCCCCTACCCACTCTCCTGCCAGCCTTATTGCCCCTAACTGCCTCTGCCTGCCTGCCTGATTGTTCCTAACTGCTCACCTGCCTGCCTGATTGCCCCTAACCACTCTTCTGCCAGCCTGATCACCCCTAACTGCCTCTGCCTGCATGCCTGATTGCCCCTAACCACTCTGCCTGCCTGCCTGATTGCTCCTAACTGCTCACCTGCCTGCCTAATTGCCCCAACCACTCTGCCTGCCTGATCGCCCCTAACCCCTCTGCCTGCCTGCCTGCCTGCCTGATAGCCCCTAACCACTCACCTGCCTGCCTGATCGCCCCTACCTGCCTCTGCCTTGGCCCCCGCCACCACCGTGGCTTTGTCCGAAATGACGTCTGGAAGGTCGTTCAGCTGTCTGGTCTCATTAGCATATTATGCTTTTATTATTATAAATTCTTCTAATACACCCCAAACAGTGATGGAAGAACCCATGCAGATGTTTCCTTTCCTGATGCATAATTATACTTCTGTCATGATGACCAACAAACTCCCCTTACAATTGATATGCTTTTAACTAAGGACTACTTCTGTCAGACTTCTTGTGGAAGTTGGATATTTGGGGGATTGAGATGACACTTTGCGGGACTTTTTTTTTCCTTCGTGCTATGGACTAGAGATTTTGACCATAAGTCCATGGAGCAGAAATGCTAAGACGTTTGGGAACATTTTGCTCCTAGTAGGAGCCTTTTATTGCCAGAAGTGAATATCCCATGGAGATGAAAAAAGACCTATGAAATTTCGCTTTTAAAAACAAAGCTGTGTTTAAGTTTTGTAGAAACAGAAGGTATTGCTTAAAAATGACATGGCAGATGTTATGAGAATTTGTTTTAGAGAATTTCTCTCAGGTTAAGTCATGTTTGCCAAGTTACAACCGGGACCAGATTTTGACAGTTCAGCAGAGCTCAGCAGTTGAGGGTTTGCGGTGATAAAGATGAAGAGCACTCATGCCGCGTGATGGCCACAGGCACTGTGAAGGGAGGAGAATGAGCCTCGGGTTGCCTGACAGGTACCCTGCTTCTCCTCCTGAGTCGACTTAGTCAAGTCAAAAAGTAGAGTGAAAAATGTAAGCTATCTTATCTTGGAGATTTACCTTTGCTTAATGAAAAATATGTATGAATAAATACTGTACATTGCTCTCACTCAAGGAAACCCATGGTTTTCTTCAATGTGTACTTGATGTTTCTTTAAAGCAAAGTTATGCCACTCAAATATGATCATGTTAAAGCCTATAGAATTCAAAAAGGGGTAGAAATTGGGATATTCTTAGATCTAAACCATTTGATCCCTGGCACTAGCCACCTTCATCCCTGGGAATTTCACTCACACACACACACACACACACACACACACACACACACACACACACACTCATTAGGGAGTCTGTGCAGTAGGTCCTGACTGACTGGAGGGCATGCACTGCGGTGTGAGTGTTTCTCCAGGTAGGCCAGCGTGTTCCATGCTGGGAAAAGGACAAAAAGCTGAAAGACCAACCATAGCTGTCTTTTGTCTGACACACTAGAAAGAAAAAAATCCCAAGGTAACATATCTAACTGACTGGACTGCAGAGGTTATTTTGTTGTTTTTGTTTGCTTGATTCTGACTCTTCATATCCTTTTAGAAATGGAGGTGTGTGGTCTTTAAAGTCTTTTTCTTATTTTTATTAGTGGGTGGGGTCGGCTTGGGTGCTTACCACGTACAGCCTGTCTTGGCATGAGGTGGCATCTCTTTGGTTATGAGATATTTATTTTGGCAGTAGGGGTGGAATTTTCTTGATGCCTATGGAAAATAAGTTAAAGCAATGGAAATAACAAATAACTTTCTTTTTTCACACACATACCCCTTAGTGTCTTTTTCTCCTTTCTTCCACATCTCTTTGTTACATACTGAGATATTCTGGGACGTTCTGTGCAGGTGGAGGGCTGAGCTCTCCCATTTACAGCCAGAAGCTTCTCATGGTTTCCCGCTCCGAGCACCACGGCCAGGTTGCCTTTGTGTGCAGATGCAGAGGCATTTGATTATTTGCATAAAAATGAAGACGGGATCATTAAGGGACCTGCTGCCATTGAAAATATTCTTCAAACACTATCCAGGGTTGAAGGCATTAAATGCCAGCACAAAGTGTTAGTGGTGGTTAATGGCTCTTAGGCCTGGTGTTTGGAGTTTCTATCAAACACTTCGGACGTATGAATTAAATATTGTCTTAGTACAGGTCTGCGGAAGGCATTGCTGACCAGCATGGCTGCGTGCTGTTTGTGGTTCCCAGTTTGGACGCTGGAGTCTGCAGAGCCGTCCACCGCTGGGATGGCCTGCCATGTGCCACTGCTGCCAGCGTGAGGAAGGGCTGCCATTTCAGCTCTGCTCAGGGGGCTGTTGGCCCCTCTGCCCCTTGCTGTGTGACATGTCACAGCTTACTTAACCTCATGAGCATGTCTGACAAATGGAGGATTTAGAGTCCATTTTATTAAGGGTTTTGTGAGATAACGCTTGAAAGTGTCCGATAAACTCCTTTGATAGTTACTTGGTAAAAGGCACTTATTATAGGATTCTTCTCAATTCATAGTATTAACCTGTCAGAAATAGTTTGGGACCATTTTTGTCAAAAACTCTGTAGTCATTGGACATAAATGAATTCATGCCCTTGATATACTAAATACTGTTCCAGAAGGTGAGGCCCAGGGATGGCTCTCCACTGGCCTAGGCAGGAAGAAGAAGGGAGTGAAGAAAGACAGGGTGGTAGCAACAATGCTGTGATTGCAGAGAAACTAGCTAAAGTGGGTGGCCAAAGGAGGCTGGTGAGATTTGCTGAAAACGCCAGACCTGGAAGAAGAAACACTTCTGGAGGCTTCTGCCAATCTGGGAGCTAGCAGAAGTGGCTGATGAACAGTGTTGGGCCGAAGGATTTTGTAAGTAGAATTGGGGTAAGGGAAGCTGAGAATTAGTTTGAAGGGAAGAAAAAAAGAACAATGGACTGAACTGAAAGGGCTTGGGGAGTTTTGTGGGATTGAAGAATTTTTCATAAGGAAGGAGTTCCAGTGGCATTTGTTCATGTAAAAGAAGAAAAAAAAAAAAAACACAGGTAGAACTTGAACTTGAAAAGTTTCAAATGCATGTATATGCCTTTTGTTTTGCTTTGGGTGGCATATTATGCTCAGAGACTGAGTTTGTCTTTGCCAGTAATTTATTTAACACAGGGTTACTGCAGGAATTGTCATAAGCCAATAGCATAGAGGATAATGTCTCTTAATAAGCCAATCCTATATAATAAAAGGGTAATATGCAAATTGATCCTAACAGCAGAACTCCCGGGAACAACCAGTCACTATGACGTGCACTGATCACTAGGAGGCAGATATTCAGTGCAGGAGCTGCTCCCTGGTGGTCAGTGCACTCCCACAGGGGGAGCTCTGCTCAGCCACAAGCCAGGCTGATGGCTACGAGTGCAATGGCGGTGGTAGTCAGACATCCTCGGCAGCCCTAAGGATATCCAACTGTGGGCCTAAGCTGGCAGGTGGACATCCCCCGAGGGCTCCCAGGCTGCCAGAGGGATGTCTGACTGCCAGCTTAGGCCCTATCCCCCGGGAAGCAGGCCTAAGCCAGCAGGTGGACATCCCCCGTGGGGTCCCGGACTGCAAGAGGGCACAGGCCAGGCTGAGGGACCACCACCCCCCCACCCCCACCCCCAGTGCATGAATTTTCATGCACCGGGCCTCTAGTAAAGAAATAACATAGTCCAAAGAAATGATAGATTAATTACACTACCATTCCAGGCAAGGGGAAAGTAAAGAAAGAAAGTCCAAATTTAGATGAGGTAGACCTTTTTATGCAAGTAGGCACTCAGGAGAGACGACTTCAACCAATCACAAGCTGACTTAGAGCTGCCAACAGAGCATGTTGCTAGGGAACGAAGATGCCAGTATTGGTGGGTAGACTGGCTGCCTAGAGTGAACACTCCAGGGACCTACAAGGTGTGCCTAGCTGATGCAGGACAGGTGTCCCTTCTCTTCCTGGCACCCTTGCAGGATTAGCACCATTGTCAACCAGAGTCGCCTTGAAGATCTTGTGAGTCAAGATCTTCAGAGAGGTGTTTAGGTCAGCAAAGTGTTGCCTTGCCCAGAAGGAAATTCTTGGCTATTCCTCACAGATTGTCAGTATTTATAGTCTAAATGTCCCCTTGCTGTAGTTGCTTCTCCACATGTTCTTGTCAAGAAGCCCTAGCAGGGCTCCTCAGCAGCTGAGCTATGGAACCCTTCTCAGTGACAACAGATGAGATGATGACATCCTCCCACAACTTATCTCACTCTTATGGCAAAACAACTTTACTTCTAGAAACAACTTTGTTTTACCTTTGTCATAAACAAGTGGATTAAAGCCACTTCACTTAAGTTATAAACAAGTGAATTTGAAATCCTATCAAACCAACACACAACACCTGTAAAGGAATTCATTTATACCCAATAGATGTGTATTTTAATGTAAAAATCTATCATAGTTATAAATACAAATTCATGGCTATGTTATATACACATAATTTAAAGTGTGACTTTTAGAAGAAACTAAATCAATGTGATAGGACAAAATAAAAAATTTAATCATTTTCATATTCAAATTATTCCATTATTTTCATATACAAATCTTAGAAGCAGGAGCAGAGTTGGTTCAGAATTCAGTTTCTGAGGGAGTAAATATGCATGTTTTCAATTGCCGTTGATAACAAAGCAACTGCTATGGATGGCTGAGGTTTCAAAGTTAGCTTCAGTTTCACACTGGAACTCATTTGCTAAAGTATAGTTACTCTGCATAGGCCTCTTCTAGCCTGTTGGCTGGGAAACTTATGTCCAAACAGGATATGATAATTATTTGTAAATGATCATTGCTCTTTCTGACAATAGCTCGTCACTGGGTGCTCAGGGGAATAGCTCTTCTAAAATATGCATATAAAGACAATTTGAATGAAAATATCATATGTACAAGCATATAAATAACTAGGGGCCCAGTGCACGAAATTCGTGCATGAGGGGGAGGGGGAGGGAGTGTCCCTCAGCCCAGCCTGCACTCTCTCCAATCTGGGACCCTTCAAGGGAGGTCCAACTGCCTGTTTAGGGATCGGGCCTAAACGGGCAGTCAGACATCCCTCTCACAATCCAGGACTGCTGGCTCCCAACCACTCACCTGCCTGCCTGATTGCCCCTAACCGCTTCTGCCTGCCAGCCTGATAACCCCCTAACCATTCCCCTGCCAGCCTGATCGACGCCTAACTGCTCCCCTGCCAGCCCAATTGTCCTTAACTGCCCTCCCCTACCGGCCTGGTCACCTCTAACTGTCCTCCCTTGCAGGCCTGGTTGCCCCCAACTGCCCTACCCTGCAGGCCTGGTTCCCCCCAACTGCCCTCCCCTACCGTCCTGGTCACCCCCAACTGCACTCCCCTGCAGGTCTGGTTCCCCCCAACTGCCCTACCCTACAGGCCTGGTTCCCCCCAACTGCCCTACCCTACAGGCCTGGTCCCTCCCAACTGCCCTCCCCTGATGGCCTGGTTGCCCCCAACTGCCCTCTCCTGCAGGCCTGGTTCCCCCCAACTGCCCTCCCCTGCAGGTCTTATCCCTCCCAACTGCCCTCCCCTACAGGCCCAGTAACCCCTAACTGTCCTCCCCTGCAGGCCTGGTTACCCCAAACTGCCCTCCCCTGCAGGCCTGGTTACCCCAAACTGCCCTCCCCTGCAGGCCTGGTCACCCGCAACTGCCCTCCCCTGCAGGTCTTGTCCCTCCCAACTGCCCTCCCCTACAGGCCTGGTCCCCCCCCAACTGCCCTCCCCTGCAGGCCTGGTTCCCCCTCCCCCCCGAACTACTCTCCCCTGCTGTCCTGATGGCCCACAACTGCCCTCCCCTGTTGGCCATCTTGTGGCGGTCATCTTGTGTCCTCATGGAGGCAGCCATCTTTGACCATATTGGGGCGGCCATCTTGTGTGTTGGAGTGACGGTCAATTTGCATATTACTCTTTTATTAGATAGGATAGTTGATCTACCAAGCTGGAGGATGCCTAAGTAAAGCTAATTCAAAATTATTTAGTTATATTAACCTAGATTTGGGATCCATTAAGTAACTTGCCTAGTATTTATAGAAAAGGGTATCAAAATAGAAATTCTTGGCAATCAAATGAAACAAGGACATTGGGGTTTTAAAAAGGACAATAGAAAGTTTACTGAGCCAGAAAGGAAGATTGTACCACAGGTCTGCAGGAATCTGCTTCTTCCACCATCATCTCTGCATTTCAAATGGCAAATCCAACTCCAGCCAGAAAATATTATGTGACTGTGGAGTGATATGCTAATAGCCTACCTGTTTTTTTACTTGCACAGTGAAACTTCCATAGTATCTTTGTATTACCCTCCCCAAAGCCCTGGTCGGGGGGTCCTTTGGACATTTCTCTGTACAAACTGATTGGGTTATTTTTCAGATGACTAGCATTTTTAAAATAGGAAATCCAGCTTCTATCCATAAGAACCCATATCAGGTGGGCAAAGAATAGAGTGTAAATACTATGTGTTTGATATTTTTATTTTGGATCATGAGTGGTTGAAACAATCAATTCTGCTATAGCATTTGAGTCACAGCACCAACCACTGCTCTTAGTGATCCCAATTCTGAGTCCAACCCAACCTCTTCCTGAGTCTCAGACCCAGGCTTATTGAATGAATTTCCACTTTTTTGACTGATCATTTTTTTCCTAAATGTCTCATGTTCTCTAGGCCTCTCAAAATCAACATGTAAAAATATTAACTTTAGACACACCCCCAACACATACACACACACGCATGTGTGCAACAAAAGTGAGCAAACAACATAGAAAAAAAATTTGTTTCTCCTGCTATAAATCCTGTCTTGGTTTCAAGTAACTCAAACTAAGAACCTGAGATTCATTCATGACTTCTCCCACTCCCACACTTTCTTGTACAAACAGTCCCAAGTATGGCGGTGTTTACCCTAACATTGGTCTTGAGCTTATCTCCTTCGGACTACCCTCATTATTTTCCCTCTCAACCACAGCAACAGCGTCCTGGCTGGTCTGGCTGCCACATCTCTTATTTATTCTCTTTATCTCAGCCCTCCACACAAAATTCATCCAGACTCCATTGCTCCTCACCACCCTGACACCCCCTCCTGGTCTGCCACTTCCATGCCGGCCATTCTCAGTCTTTTCTTTAATACAGCAACCAGAATGATCCTTTAAGAACCTAAATCATTCATGTCATCCCTCTATTTATAAGCCTCTAGTGGCTTCCCACCTGATTCAGAGTAGGTCCTTGGGATGGTCTAGAAGAGCATTCATGACCATCCTTTGCTACTGTCTTCCTCACACATTCTCGTCTACCACACTGGCCTTGTCATTCAACCCAAGGTATATTCCATCCTCAGGCTTATGAACTTTGCCCCCTTCCTTAGAAATCTATGTCCTGGCACTGCCACCCCCTCCAAGTCATTACTCAAATCCTCAGCAAGGCCCATATCAACAACCATACTATACAGATTGTGCAACACCTCGAACCACCCATGTTATCCTTCTTTCCATGTTTAATTTTTATCCACAGTGCTGTTCACCTTCTGATATACCATAGAATTTACTTACATCTTTGATTTGTCTTCCCATACACATAAGCTCTAGGAGGCTGCAATTTTTGTCTATTTTATTCATTGTTGAGTCCTCTGCTTAAAATAACAGGAAGCAGATATTTTTTAAATAAGTGAATGAGCATCATCTGGGGAGCATTTAAAAAACACTGTTGTGCAAATTCCACCTCAGACCTATTGAATGAGAACTTTCAGGTGTGGGGTCCAGAAGTTGATATTTTGATAAGGTCCTGGGCTTCAGAGCCATTGATACCAGAGAGAGATTTTTTAAACCGTAAATATCCCCAGCTTAAAACCCTTCAACAGCTCTCCATTTTCCTGTGAGGTTATGCCCAAACTGCTTAAGGTGACTCTGCAGATCAGTTCTCTGGGGGACTTTTCAGCCTGTGTCCTCCCACCCATCCACCGTCCCCCTGCAAGCCCCCTATGGAAACATGTGTGTTTTCTCTAGTGTGTCTTCATTGTGCACATGCCTTTTCTCTGCCAAGAATGTTATCTTCCCACTCTCTGTCTGGTGAATTGCACATGGGGAAAGTTCTGAATCATATATCAGTGGTTAAATATAATTTTCCCTTATACCCGGTTTCTACACAACCATCCCAGTAATCAAGGGTTACTTTTATTGTGTGTGTGTGTGTGTGTGTGTGTGTGTGTGTGTGTGTGTGTGTATACTTTATATATCCTATTTATATCATATTCCATTATAATTAGACTCTAAATTCCTAAAAGATTTATAAAAACATCCTTAACATCTAGCAAATTATTAAATACTAGAGGCCTGGTACATGAAATTTGTGCACTGGTGGGGAGGGTCCCTCAGCCTGACCTGCGCCCTCTCACAGTCCAGGAGCCCTCAGGGGATGTCCAACTGACAGGGAGTGGGCCTAAGCCGGCAGTTGGACATCCTTAGCACTGCAGCAGAGGAGGGAGAGGCTCCTGCCACCACTGCTGCACTCGCCAGCCGTGAGCCCGGCTCAGGGCTTCTAGCTGAGTGGCACTTCCCCCTGTGGGAGCGCACTGACCACCAAGGGGTAGCTCCTGTGTTGAGCATCTGCCCCCTGGTGGTCAGTGCACGTCATAGCAACTGGTCGTTCTGCCATTTGGTGGATTTGCATACTAGCCTTTTATTATATAGGACTAGAGGCCCGGTGCACAAAATTCATGCACTCAGGGGGGGCTCCCTCAGCCTGGCCTGCTCCCTCTCAGTCAGGGAGTCCTCGGGGGATGTCTGATGGATGGCTTAGGCCCACTCCCCAGAGAGAGCTCCTGCCACCACTGCTGCACTCACCAGCCATGAGCCTGGCTTCTGGCTAAGCAGCGCTCCCCCTATGGGAGTGCACTGACCACCAGGGGGCAGCTCCTGCATTGAGCATCTGCCCCCTGGTGGTCAGTGCACATCATAGCAACCGGTTGTTCTGTCGTCAGGCCAAAACAGGCTCTCCAACATACCCCGAGGGGTCCCAGATTGCAAGAGGGCACAGGCCAGGCCGAGGGACCCCACCAGTGCATTATAAGGCCAGAGAGGGACACGAGAGGTTGGCCAGCCAGGGGAGCGACCACAGGAGGGCTCCAGGGCATGTCCGACCCATCTTGCTCAGTCCCAGCCGGACCCCAGCAGCAAGCTAACCTACCAGTTGGAGCATCTTCCCCCTGATGGTCAGTGCATGTCATAGCGAGTGGTTGAGTGGCCTTAGCATATCATTAGCATATTATGCTTTGATTGGTTGAATGACCAACTGGACGACTGGACACTTAGCATATTAGGCTTTTATTATATAGGATAGTTCTTTAGTTAATGTACCAAAACAAAAATTTGATATGAGCTACCTTTATTGGATTTTCCTTTGTGTGTATGTGTGTTTGTGTTTGTTTTTTATTGTTGGTTTTTTTTTTTTGGCACTGTGTCAATATTTATTCAACATGTGAATGAATATTTAAATGAATACAAAAATCTACAAATGAGATACAACATATTGTTTCATTGAATCCCTATGAAGAAAAAAATCCATTATTATGCATATTAAGAATTTGAGACTTAATGTGAACACACAAGTAAGCAAAGTAAATAAACAAAAATATTTTAAATGGCTTAAAATGGCCAACAATAATCCTAATCCTATTCTCGCTAGGCATGTTTAGTTATCTTAAATACAAAATAGTTAAAATACCAAGACACATGTATGAGTGTGTGTGTGTGTAGTATATATATATAAAGAGAGAAAAGAGAAAGGAATAACTTTTTGCTTAATGAGATACAATAAAAATATTATTTTTGTACTTTTGGAGTGATTTTAAAGATTTATGAGAGAAATATTGAGTATATGTGTCTTAAAGCTTTGAATTTATAGCCAAATTCTTAAATTATGCCTTCATTTTCACTGTGTGCATAACTGTGTATACATGTTTTCTTTCTTTTTTTATCTTTATTGTTGAAAGTATTACATATGCCCCTCTTCCCCCCCCCTCCATTGACCTTTTCTAGCCCACCTCCACCCCACACCCCAGGCCTCCACCACCCTATTGTCTGTGTCCATGGGTTATGCATATATGCATATAACTTCTTTTCCCACCCACGCACCCACCCTTTCCCGCCTTCCCTTTGAGATTCGACATTCTGTTCCTTGCTTCTATGGTTCTGGATCTATTTTGTTCATCAGTTTATTTTTTCATTAGATTCCACAAATGAGTGAGATCATGTGAGACTTGTCTTTCTCCAACTCGCTTATTTTACTTAGCATAATACTCTCCAGGACCCTACATGCTGTCTCAAAGGATAAGAGATCATTCTTTTTTACTGCTGCTCAGTATTCCATGGTGTAAATGTACCACAACTCCTCTATCCACTCATCTACTGATGGGCACTTGGGCTGTCAGATCCTAGCTATTGTAAATTGTGCTGCTATGAACAAAGGGGTGCATACATTCTTTCTGATTGGTGTTTCAGGTTTCTTAGGATATATTCCTAGAAGTGGGATCACTGGATCAAATGGCAGTTCCATATTTAATTTTTTTGCAGAAACTCCATACTGTTTTCCACAGTGGATACACCAGTCTGCATTCCCACCAGCAGTGTACTAGGATTTCCTTTTCTCCACATCCTTGCCAGCACTTGTCATTTTTTAATTTGTTGATGGTAGCCATTCTGACAGGTGTGAGGTGATACCTCATTGTCATTTGAATTTGTATCTCTCTGCTGATCAGTGACTGAGCATTTTTTCATATGTCTCTTGGCCATCTGTATGTCCCCTTTGGAGAAATGTCTATTTAGGTTCTTTGCCCATTTTTTAATTGGATTGTTTGTCTTCCTTTTGTTAAGTTGCAATGAGTTCCTCATATATTTTGGATATTAAACCTTTATCAGATGTATCAATGCCAAATATGTTCTCCCATGCAGTGTGTTCCCTTTTTGTTTTCTTGATGGTTTATTTTGCTATGCAGAAGCTTTTATTTTGATGTAGCCCCATTTGTTTATTTTCTCCTTAGTTTCCTTTGCCCTAGGAGTATCTGTAAACATACTGCTATGTGAGATGTCTGAGATTTTACTGCCCTATGGTTTCTTCTAGGATTTTTATGGTTTCATGACTTAGATGTAAGTCTTTTATCCATTTTGAGTTTATTCTTGTGTATGGTGTAAGTTGATGGTCTAGTTCCATTTTTTTGTTTTGGCATGTATCTGTCCAATTTTCTCAAAACCATTTATTGAAGAAATTGTCTTGACTCCATTGTATACTCTTGACTCCTTTGTCAAATAATGGCTTTGGTTGATTCCTGGGGTCTCTGTTCTGTGCCATTCATCTATATGCCTGTTCTTATGCCAGTACCAAGCTGTTTTGATTATAGTGGCTTTGTAGTATTATTTGATATCTGGTCTTGTGATCCCTCCAACTTTATTCTTCTTTCTCAAGATTGCTGTGGCTATTTGGTATATTTTTTGGTTTCATATAAATTTTTGAAGTATTTGTTCTAGATCTGTGAAATATGCCATTGGTGTTTTAATAGTGATTGCATTGAATCTGTAGATTGCTTTGGGTAGTATGGACATTTTAATGATATTAATTCTACCAATCCATGAACATGGTATATTCTTCTACCGCTTCATATCTTCCTCTATCTCCTTTTTCAATGTCCTGTACAAGTATTCAAGTACAAGTATTTTATATTCTTCGTTAAGTTTATTCCTGAGTATCTTAAAATTATTTTTTTAGCAATGGTAAATGGGATTGTTTGTTTAGTTTCTCTTTCTGAGAGTTCATTATTGGTGTATGAAAATGCCATCAATTTCTGGGTGCTAATTTTGTATCCTAATATGTTGCCAAATTAATTAATTTATTAAATGGTAGAGTCTTTAGGGTTTTCTATGTACAATATCATGTCATTTATGAATAATCAGAGTTTTACTTCCTCCTTTCCAATTTGGATGCCTTTTATTTCTTCTTCTTGTCTGATCACTGTGTCTAGGACTTCCAGTACTATCCATATCTATTTATATAAAAGCCTAATATGCAAAGTGTCCCCTCAGGAGTTCGACCAACTGGGCTTCGATTGCTTGCTATGACATGCGCTGACCACCAGGAGAAGGCTTGGAATGCAGGAAAGCCCCAGGTGGCAGCCGGCAGCCAGGGAGGGAAGGCCCTGGCCAACAGCTAGCAGTCGCTAAGGGCCCTACCCATGCACGAATTTCATGCACTGAGTCTCTAGTGTTGAATAAGAGTGGTGAAAGTGGACATCCCTGTCTTATTCCTGTTCTTAGGGAAAATGGTTTTAGTTTTTGTCCATTGAGTATGATATTGGGTGTAGGTGTGTCATATATGGCCTTTATTATATTGACATATACTCCCTCTATTCCCACTTTGCTGAGAGTTTTCATCAAAAATGGGTGTTAGATTTTGTCAAATGTTGTTTTCTGCATCTATTGCAGTGATTCTCAACCTTTTTTTGGCCATTTCCCACCTAAGCATCTCTAAAATCCTGATGCCCCCCTGTGACATATAATTCTTATTCAAAAAATGAACTCCTATTCACGTGGAGGAAGCCTAAAAGGCCATTAACTTGGTCTAAACAAACTTCCAAAGAACAAAGTATCCATGAAAGAGAAAAATAAAAGAACAAAAGGGCAGTTGAAGTACTGAGGAAGAAATTACTAAGAAATTGTTAAAAATCTATAATAAAAGTGTAATATGCTAATTAGACTGGACAGCCAAACTACCTTCTGGACATCATTCTGGACTTCTTTCTGGACAAAGCCATGGCGGTGGGGGCCGAGGCAGAGTTGGTTAGGGGCGATCAGGTAGTCAGGCAAGCAATTAGGGATGATCAGGCAGGCAGGCAGAGTGGTTAGGGGCAATCAGGCAGGCAGGCGAGTGGTTAGGGGTGATCAGTCAGGCAGGCAGAGTGGTTGGGGCAATCAGGCAGGCAGGCAGGAGAACAGTTAGGAGCCAGTGGTCCCAGATTGCGAGAGGGATGTCCAACTGCCAGTTTAGGCCCAATCCTGCAGGGATTCCTGTGGGATTGGGCCTAAACTGGCAGTCAGACATCCCCCGAGAGGTCCTGGATTGCGAGAGGGTGCAGGCCGGGCTGAGGGACACCCCCCCCCCATGCACAAATTTCATGCACCAGGCCTCTAGTAATAATAATAATATGAAGTGATATGAAAAAATAGCAAATAAAGTTTCAAAACATATAATAGAGAACTGAAATGCATAAATATGTTACAATATATATTTATATACTGTATATGAGGCCCTCAGAACCATAAGAAATGCAAAAAATTCACTGTTAATAACTCATTCTCAAATTGCTCCCCATAAAAATCAAGTTGCCCCCTGTAGAACCACTGGTCTATTGATATGATCATGTGATTTTTGCCTTTCAATTTGTTTATGTGATGTATCACATTTATTTGTCTTGTGAATACTGTACCAGCCGTACATCCCTGGAATAAATCCCACTTGGTCATGGTGTATGGTCTTTTTAATGTATTGCAGGATCAGATTTGCTAATATTTTGTTAAGGATTTTAACAGTTATAGTCATCAGGGGTATTGGCCTCTAATTCTCTTTCTTGGTAGTGTGTCTTTATCTGGTTTTGGAATTGGGATAAAGCTGGCCTCATAAGAAAGGGTTGAAAGTGTTGCTTCCACTTGAATTTTTTGGAATATTTTGAGGAGGACAGGTGTTAGTTGTTCTTTGAAGGTTTGGTAAAACTCCCCTGGGAAGCCATGGCTTTCGTTTGCTGGGAGTTTTTTTGGTTGCTGCTTCTAATCAGTTGTTTGTTTTTGTTTTTTCTACTTAATTATTTATATGATCAGACCACAAATAACATTCCTATAAATTATAAGCATTTTTGAGAATGTAAATAATTTTTTTAAATTTTTAAAATTTCTTTATTGATTAAGGTATTACATATGTGTCCTTATCTCCCCCATTACCCCCACCAACCCCCCACTCTCACCCCCCTGTTGTCTATGTCCATTGGTTAGGCTTATATGCATGCATACAAGTCCTTTAGTTGATCTCTCCCCCTTACCCCCACCCTCCCCTACCTTCCCTCTGAGGTTTAACAGTCTGATCGATACTTCTCTGTCTCTGGATCTGTATTTGTTCATCAGTTTATGTTGTTCATTATATTCCATAAATGAGTGAGATCATGTGGTATTTATCTTCTCTAACTGGCTTATTTCACTTAGCATAATGCTCTTCAGTTCCATCCATGCTGCTGCAAATGTAAGAGTTCCTTCTTTTTTACAGCAGCATAATATTTCATTATATAGATGTACCACAGTTTTCTAATCCACTTATCTGCTGATGGGCACTTAGGCTGTTTCCAAATCTTAGCTATGGTGAATTGTGCTGCTATGAACATAGGGGTGCATATATCCTTTCTGATACGTGTTTCTAGTTTCTTGGGATATATTCCTAGAAGTGGGATCACTGGGTCAAATGGGAGTTCCACTTTTAGTTTTTTGAGGAAACTCCATACTGTTCTCCACAGTGGCTGCACCAGTCTGCATTCCCACCAGCAGGGCATGAAGGTTTCTTTTTCTCCGCATCCTCACCAGCACTGTTGTTTGTTGATTTGTTGATGATAGCCATTCTGACAGGTGTGAGATGGTACCGCATTATCATTTTGATTTGCATCTCTCAGATGATTAGTGACTTTGAGCATGTTTTCATATGTCTCTTGGCCTATTCAAGTTTTCTGATTCTTACTGATTCAGTTTTAGAAGATTGTATTTTTTTAGGAATTTGTCCATTTCATCCACATTGTACAGCTTGTGAGCATATTGTTATTCATAATATTTTTTTACAATCCTTTGTATTTCTATAGTGTCAGTTGTTACTTCACTGCTTTCATTTCTGATTTTATTTATTTGGGTCCTCTTTTTTGTTTCTTAATGAGTCTAGCTAATGGTTCATCAATCTTGTTTATCTTTTCAAAGAACGAGCTCTTGGTTTCATTGATTATTTGTGTGTGTTTTTATGTCTGTGTCATTTATTTCTCCTCTAATCTTCATTATTTTCTTCCTTCTACTTACTCTGGGCTTTGTTGTTGTTGTTGTTCTCTTTCAAATTCTTTAAGTTGTAGGGTTAAATAGTTTATTATTAATTTATCTTTTTTTATGAGGTAGGCCTGTAGTGCTATGTACTTCTCTCTCATAACTGCTTTTGCAGTGTCCCACAGATTTTGAGTTGTTTTGTTTTCATTTGCATTTGTTTCCAGGAAGTTTTTATTTCTTTCTTGATCTCATTGGGAACCCATTCATTGTTTAATAACACGCTATTTAGCCTCCATGTTTTTTAATGTGTTTGAGTGCTTTTACTGTAGTTGATTTCTAATTTCATTCCATTGTGATCTGAGAAGATGCTTGATACGTTTTCAATATTCTTGACCTTGTAAAGACTTAT
This sequence comes from Eptesicus fuscus, assembly GCF_027574615.1. Taxonomy (NCBI): domain Eukaryota; kingdom Metazoa; phylum Chordata; class Mammalia; order Chiroptera; family Vespertilionidae; genus Eptesicus; species Eptesicus fuscus. The sequence goes on along the minus strand of NC_072479.1, from coordinate 12,809,802 downwards.
TTTGTGTCCTAACATGTAGTCTGTCTTTGGGAATGACCTATGTGCACTTGAAAGGAATGTATATTCTGCAGCTTGGGGTGAAATGTTCTATAAATGTCTATTAAATCCATCTGATCCAGTGTGTCATTTAGAGTCTCTGTTTCCTTGTTGATTTTTTTGTCTAGAATATCTATCCAGTGATGTCAGTAGGATATTCAAGTCCCCTACTATGACTGTATTGCTGCTCATCTCTCTAGAAGTTTTTTAATATATTTAGGTGCTCCTATATTGGGTGCAAATATGTTTACCAGGGTTATATCCACTTAATGGATCAATCCCTTTAGTATTATATTGTGACCTTTATTGTCTTTTGTGATGGCCTTCATTTTGAAGTTCATTTTGTCAGATGAGTATTGCTACCCCTTTTCTTTCATTTCCTATAACATTTTCTTTCATTTCCTATAAAATGTGCATGGAAAATTTTTTCTATCCCTTCACTCTCATCCTATGTGAGTCTATTCTTCTGAGATGGGTCTCTTGTAAACAGCATATAATTGGGTCTTTTTTTTTTTTATCCACTCAGCTTCCCTATGTCTTTAATTGGAGCATTTAGTCCATTTACATTTAAGATTATTATTGATAGGTACTTATTTACTGCCATTTTAATTCCTTATGCCTATGTTTCTGTATATATATATTTATATATTTCTTCTCAATACAACAGTCCCTTTAGCATTTCTTGCAGTGGTGGTTTGGTGGTGATGAAGTCCTTTAGCCTTCTTTTTTTTTTGTCTGGGAAGCTCTTTATTCTACCATCTATTTTTGAATGATAGCCTTGCTGGATATAGAAATATTGGTTTCAGATCCTTGCTTTTCTGTACCTTGAATACTTCATGCCATTCCCTTCTGGCCTATAGAGTTGTTAATTTAAAAAATCAGCTGGCAGCCTTATGGGAGCTCCTTTGTCAGTAACAAAATGCTTTACTCTTGCTGTCTTTAAGCTTCTCTCTTTGTCTTTAATTTTTGTCATTTTAATTATGATGTGTCTGGTGTGGTCCTGTTTGGATTCTTCTTGCTTGGGACTAGGGAAGTTTTCTGCTATTATTTCCTCAAACAAGTCCTCTATCACTTGTTCACTTTTTTCCCCTTCTGGTACTCCTATAATGTGAATATTATTACATTTCATATAATTCCACTGCTCCCTTAAACTGTCCTCCTGTTTTCTAATTGTTGTTTCATTTTTGATTCTCTGATTGAGTAACTTTTTTTTCTGCCGTTTTCTAACTCACTGATTTAATCCTTGGCTTCCCCTAAACTGCTATGTATTCTTTGCACTATGTTCTTTCTTAGTGCTATGTCATTCTTCATAGTTCCTATATCATTTCTCATGCTGTTGAGCACTTTGCTATCATTATTCTGAACTCTATGTCTGATAAATTTCTTATCTCTTTATCTATTCTGGAGAATTCTCTTGTTCTTTTATTTGGGGATTTTTTTGTCTCCCCATTTGGCTGCTGTGTATTAGGTAGATCTGCTATGACTCCCAATCTCTATTGCAGGACAATGTCAGATACTGTTTGTGACTGGCCCTGAGTACCTTGCTTGGAGCTATCAGCAATCCACAGCTTATGGCTCCCTCTGCTTAGTCTGGGTGCCTTTGGAAAGGACCAAAATGTGCCCCAGTGTCTGCTCTTCCTAGCCCAGGCCCATAGGTAGATCAGGCATAGACTCTAAGCCTCCAGAGGTCCTCCTCTGTCTGTACTCACATTGACACTCAGTCTTGATTAGCCTCAGGCTATCAACCACAGGGTGGGTTGTGGGGTCTTCCAGCATGATGGACAACTGCCTTTCCCCCAGGCAAAAACCTCCTGGATAACAAAGTTCCACTGGAATAAGATTTCCTCTGCAGCATGATGGAATGACTCAGCACTGGAAACTGGGGTGGCTGCTCACCAAGCTCCAACCCTGGACTGTCATCACACAGCTCCAGTCCACTCTGCCTTCTCTCTTTCAGAGCCCCAGGTGAGTGGCTGCACACCAAATTTGGTGCATTGGCCCTTTAAGAGGTTGCCTGCATTTCCAGCTGTCTCTCGCTGGCAGACAGCAACCCTGCTGCTTTTCACAGCCATATGTTACATAGGCACTTTTCTTGGTTCTGGTGCTCTGGGCTGGGGAGCCCAGTTTGGAGTTTGGGAAACCACCACAGCTGAGATACCCCTCCTGAACTTCAGTTGCTGTCTGTAGGAGCCGGACCAGCCCTTTCAAGCTTCCATACTTCCTACCAGTTTCTATGAGGTCTCCACTTTCCGTCTTTGGTTATCAGGGTTCTCTCTAGCTAGTCTTCAGTTAATTTCTGTTACTTAGTTGTAATTCCAGTTTGGTCCTGGGAGAGAGTCAGTGTGACTTCCACTTACCCTCTGTATATACTTTTTAAGTATATAGTTTGGTCACTGTTGTTATAATTAACTCTGTAGTTATTCCCCCTTTCATTGAGTCACTCCTCTCTTCTCTTTTACTGGCTACATATTCTCATATTTTCCTTAAAATATGGATTCTCACCAAAATCTGTATATCAGTCTTCTTGCTGTCTTCCGCTTCTGGAGTATTCAGTAGTGCAGCTCGATTCCTGCACAGACAGAGATAGATACACACATACATGTAAGAAGTGTGTATTTTCTGTCCTAGTCCTGAAAAGAGAGCACAAATTACCCATTTTTCTCTTCCCCTCAATGGCCCACCTTCTTCTCTTTCCCTAAATTTAACCTCTGCTACTCTCTCTTTCAGCACATGATCTCCTAGGTACATTATTTAAAAAAAAAATTAAAGGAAGACTTTCTAAGTGACATCTCCAATGTACTCATTTCTAAACAAATACCATTTTTCTCTTTTTTTCCTAATCCTAACCCTCTCCAGATTTAACCTCTTCCTGTTCTCTAATCTTATCTTCTATTTCTTCTTAATGGACCTTAATTCTGTTTTCACCCCTATTTATTCTCTCTCTCTCTCTCTCTCTCTCTCTCTCTCTCTCTCTCTCTCTCTCTTCTCTCTTTCTCTCTCTCCACACACCTCTCTTTTAATATTCTAGTCTTTCCTAATTACTTAAAAATAAGAACTGTGAAAAACACCTGCCTAATCCCCTGTGCTGAGCTCTCTTTGCTGTCTTCTCTCCACTACTTCACTGCCTGAAGTTGGTGAGTAGTGAGTTTTTGCTTGCTGCCTGAGTCCTCACTATTCTTAATGCAGAGATGACTGATAGCCAGCTAAACTCCAGGCTTGGTGCCCATCACCATCATGGTTCTCTGTAAATATTTCTCTCTTTTCCTCATCCAGCATGGCTAGAGAGTGGTCTAGTTCCTCAGTAGGGGCGGCTGGGGATTGAGAAAAATGAAAGAAAAAGACAGACACAGATAGAAGTAAAAAGCTGGGACCGCTGCCCTCTTCTGATGGAGAGACAGTGACCCAGAGCTGATGCAGCGTGTTTATTTTATACCCCAAATACCAGGAAGTTTTCCTATTGGTTCCTGGTGCTCGGCTGGATTTACATAATAAAACCCACCCCCTAGCACCTGGGCAGAGATGAAGGTCAAGCCTTTTGGCAGAATGTGTTTCCAGCACGTGGCTATGCCGACCCTCTGGATTCAGCTGACAATAATTAAAGAAATGCCCGTGTGCCTTTCCAGGTGCTCTCTACAGATCTCCTCTGCCTACTGATGTGCAGTATCGACCTCTTGCTGTCTACCTCCCTGAAGGACGCAGTATAGGCTCCTGTGAGGCTTTGCTCCCTTTGGTCCCTTTCCTGCTTCTGTGATGATCTTTCATCTTCCTGTCCTTCTTCACCTTGCCAGACCATTGAGAGCTTTTGAGAAAACCTGTGGCCACATAAGTGTTCAACACACTCTTGTGTCTCCTTCTCAAGTCTTGGTGATTTCTCCTTTGTTCTTTGTTGATATTCCTCAAGAAAAACTCTTAGAAGGTGACAGTTATCCCAACTCTCCCTGCAATCTTTATGCTAACACCATCTGTACTTTCTGTGTGCTAATAATGTCTTCTGTCCTTACCTCAAACTTTACATGTCTAAAACTTATCTTTTCTCTTCCTCACCCCTTTAAAATAGATCTGTCCTAATTTCTGTTTGTCATTCATCTTTTGACTTAAGTCCCAAGCCTCTGATCATCTCACTGTCCCTCCCCTTTATTTGCCCTTCACAGCCAATCAGACTTTGCATCCTGTTGACTTTTTCTTCCCTGTCCTAGTGTAAACCTTCTTATCTTATCCTCTATTGCTTCCTGTCTTCCTGCCTTCAGTCTCTCCTTTTCAATACACACAACACAACCTTGACTTTTCTCAAAGCCCATTTTCATTATGTCACTTTGCTCAGAATCTGTAGTGATTCTGCATATAACTCTACCTAGTTTTCCAGGTTTCCCTCACCCACCTTACAGATTCCCTGGACAGTGGCCCCTCCCCCTCTCTTCTTTTCTGCCTGTTAATGAATGCTTTTTTTCTTCCTATATAAAATGTTTCCCCTCCTTCTCTTCACCTAGCCACATCTGCCCATTCTTCCTTTCCTCATTCATCTATGAGTACATCTTACACAGGTCTACTTTTCCATTGCTTATTCTACTTAATTATCAAGATGACAAAATGAGAGCCTGAAGATAGCAAATCCCAGTTTCTGTGACATGTTGTTCTATGCTCTTTCCTGGTCAGGCCTTGGATCTTCATCTGTTTCTCCCTGGTGATTATAACAGTACTGGGAGCAGATGTCCTTAATAAATACATCTTGTTGATGAGCAGTCAAAACAGGGTACTTTCAAGGAACTGGTATATTGTTGCATTGCAACAAATGATAACTTTGAAAAGGAGCTAAATTAAAATCAAAATTCCGTTTTGATAATCATTTATACTAACAACCATTTGGAATCTTGGCCTTCTTAGTGGGTTTCTTTTATGACAGAGGCCTTAGATTTCTTTATATATCTTGCTTTTCTCATTTACAAAGTAAAAGGGTTTATTGATTCAGCCATTCAACAATCATTTTATGACTATCTATGATGGGAACCTGTTAATTTCTAAGGCCCCCTTCAATTGTATAATAGCAATAACATTTTCTAAAGACAAAAACATTATTTGATTATCAGGCTACACAGAGTTTTTGTTTCTTTTGGGTTTTTTTTGTGTGTTTTTTTGTTTGCTTTTTGCCATTACAGGCTTTTTTCATACCCCTTCCTTTCTTTGTGTCCTAACTTCATTTCTAATCCAAGGTTAGGCACCTATGCTTTGGGCTCACTATACTTTTAAATCAGCCCAGTGGGATATAGAATAAAAAGATTCTGTCTGCATTCTATGATAGACCAAATCATGAAATGATAGGAAGGTAGGATCTTACAAATTATTTTCAGGAGTTAAAATGTCCTGTTGCATTGCTTTTCTGTTATAAGATATTGACTTATTTCAATATCCTTGACAGATTTTTTTCAGATATAGGTTCTATGATAATAAATCAACTCCTATGAGACTGTCCTCCCTACCAGATATCAACATTGAGATAATTTATATAAATACCAGGATTTGAGATAAACTTTCAAAGTAAGTCTCATAGTCCTTCAATGCCTGATGGTTTCCTATTGAGACAGACTTTCTTTGCTCCTACATATATTATAGCAGATCTTTCAATGCAACAGTTTCAGTAATTTCTGCAGGTCACAATCATTGTGTGCTCACAGCATGTGTGACTCTATTTTAAGCCCTTGGGGTTTGTGGTAATAGTCACTTAGGTGTGTTGGACACAGTTTTACCCATCAAGTTGTCTTGCCCAGGTGGGATTACAAAGGAACTGAGAATTTTCCTATTAGTCCTTACACTGCTCTTGGACTTTCATCTTTGAAAATTCTTATCTTGTAAGAAAGTATGAGGCAGTGATTGGCCTCCCTATTCAGAATAAACAAGGGTGTCTGTGAGGCCTCCAGTCCCTCAGAGGTGTCTTGTAACAGCATTCTACAACAGCTGTTCTGTTTTAAGACAGTGCTCTCAACAAATTCCAGACCCCCCATCACTGCAGTAGTTGCTAAATGGTGACTTCAGGCTTTACTTGGTTCAGGCCTCAAGGGGGCTGAGCCAAACCTGACATGACTTACTGTTCAGGCAACAAGTTCCGAAGAGAAAGAAAACATTTCAAATGCCAACTACTGCTGCTTTATTCTGAAGAAACTGACTTTAGAGAAGCAACTCTTCCAGGCAGTCTTGATTCCAGCTTCATTTACTTCGACAGCATTCTAGTTTTCTGGCCTTTTGTTGTGGGGAGACAGTTGACTCAATGATTTTGAATAATTTTGGTGTGTGATACTTAACTTTTAAGTAGAAAATTTTATCAGATTATAAGAGGAGAAAACAATATTAAGGAGTATTTTAAAACTATATATTTTATATGTGGCTTTAAATTGAATTATGGTATTAACATTTTAGATTGTGTCCAATAGTTTGAACTTTGAGTATACTTATTTACCAGTATTATCTGTATATTAAATTTTATTTAAACCTAATATATTTTAACTGAATTTGAGACTCGCAAATATATATTGGAGTGGTTGATTTACTTATCCTATCTAATAAAAGAGTAATATGCAAATTAATCATCACTCCACTACACTCACAAGCCACACCCACCAGCCAATCAGGAGCGAGTATGCAAATTAATCCAACCAAGATGGCTGCAGCCACAGAGAGAGCAGGAGGGAGGCTTAGGTTTCCTCGGTGATGGAGGAAGCCAAGCTTTCAGCACACCCTGGCCAGCCCAGGCCTCTGCTTAAGGCTACAAAGTTTCAATTATAGAAGATAAATAAATCCCAACAGAAATGGCTGCCGCCACGGAGCGAGCAGAAGGCTTGGCTCCACTCCAGGCTACAAAGTTTCAATTGTAGAAGATAAATAAATTCCAGATAACAGGGCCTCTGCTTGGGTTGCTGGGGGGCGTGGCCGGCCAGCAAACCACCACAGGCCCCTTGCCCAGGCTGCCCCATGCTCCAAGGGAACCCTGATCCAGGACACCCTTCAGGGCAAACCAGCTGGCCCCCACCCATGCACCAGGCTTCTATCCTATCTAATAAAAGAGTAATATGCAGATTGACCATCACTCCAACACACAAGATGGCTGCCCCCATGTGGTCAAAGATCCTGCCCCCATGAGGACACAAGATGGCCACCACAAGATGGCCAGCAGGGGAGGGCAGTTGAGAGGGACCAGGCCTGCAAGGGAGGGCAGTTGGGGGTGATCAAGCCTGCAGGGAGGCCAGTTAAGGGTGACCAGGCTGGCAGAGGAGGGAAGTTAGAGGCAAACAGGCTGGCAGGGGAGCAGTTAGACATCAATCAGGCTGGCAGGGGAGTGGTTAGGGGGTGATCAGGCTGGCAGGCAGAAGCAGTTTGGGGCAATCAGGAAGGTAGGCAGGCGAGCGGTTGGGAGCCAGCAGTCCTGGATTGTGAGAGGGATGTCTGACTGCCCGTTTAGGCCTGATCCCAGCTGGATCAGGCCTAAACGGGCAGTCGGACATCACTTGAGGGGTCCCAGATTGGAGAGGGTACAGGCTGGGCTGAGGGTCACCCCCTCCCCCTGCATGAATTTCATGCACCGGGCCTCTAGTTTATAATAATTTGTTTACTTTCTTAAAAAGGAAATCCTGAGTACATATTTACATATTTAAGTATTAGTAATAATTAAACTATCCTAAGGTAAGTTTCACAAGCTTAATGACATGAGTTCCCAGAATAATGTAACTGGTAACAAATATAACTACAACTGACTATGCCACATTTTATTTTATAATTATTTTAATTATTTTAACCATTTTAAGTGTAAAATTCAGTGACATTAAATATATGTTATGTTGTACAAACATTGCCACTATCCATTTTCAGAACTTTTCATCATCCCAAACAGAAGATCTGTACCCATTAGATAATTCTTCATTCCCCACCCCCTATTATACTTCCTGTAATCTAGGTACCTCATATAAATGGAATTATACAATATCCATCCTTCATGTCTATCTTATTTCATGTAGCATAATGTTTTCAAGTCTGTTCCATATTCTAGCATATGTCAGAATTTCATGTCTTCTTAAGGTTGAATAACATTATTCCATTGAATATTTTGTAGAGGAGGGATAAAGTTCTCTTTGATCTCTTAGGGTCTCTGGTGGGGTCTAAAAATTAAACTGACAAATTAGTAGGAGAAGCATACAAATTTATTTTTATATATTGTATATGATAGGAACCTTCATAAGGAAATAAAGGCCCAAAGAAATGGTTAGTGGTTAACCTGAAAGGTGTTTTTGTGTGTGTTTTTTCTTTTTGGTTAATCTTCACTGGAGGATATTTCTTCCTTTGATTTTTTTTTGAGATAGTGGGAGGGAGGGGAGAGAGAGAGAGGGAGAGAGAGATCAAGAGAGAGAGGGAGAGAGAGAAACAGATGTTGGAGAGACACGTCGATTGATTGCCTCCCGCATGTGCCCTGACCAAGGCTGGGGATCGAACCTGCAATACAGGTACATTCCCTTGACTGGGAATCAAACCTGAGACCCTTTGGTGCGTCGGCCCACACTCTAACCACTGAGAAACACTGGCCAGGGAACCTGAAAGTTTTTATGCTGAGTTTGGTGAAGAGTAAAAAGTCATGGAAAGATGTGATAGGGCAAAGAGCATGAGCTGGGTGTAGTACCCTGGGGAAATTTGGCAAGGCATGCTTGTTTGGATTCTTCTCAGCACTCGTGCTGTTTCACTCTAGGTATAGATGAGAAGGGCAGCAGAAGGTGGGAGAGAACACCTCTTCTGCCACTTACTCCAAACTGCTTTAGCTTAATATATTGGGATGGTGTGTCCTGAACCCCACATTTTGTGATCCATTCATCTGCTAATGGACACTTGTGCTGTTTCACCTTTGGCTGCTGTGCGTAGTGCTGCAGTGAGCATTGGCGCACGTTTCTGTTTCAGTGTTGGTCTGTTTAGAATCGTGCCTCACTCTCTTTTCCTTACAATAGGAAATATTAAGTATTTCTCTCCAGCGTGGTCCAGGATTGGCTGTTTTACTCTTTTCAGATGAAATAATACTTTAATAGGTATAAGCTTCTTATTTGAAGGTCTAGGTTGACAAAGTTGGAAGAGTTGTGTAAGTCTTCATGCCTCGTTGCAAACACCATCTTAACAGGCCCATTCGCAGCACCTAAAAATGATGAAATAAATATGAAGAGAGAGCTCATTATCCCTCCTTTAGAAAAGGCTGAGAGACTGTGAGAGAGGTATTTGTGTCACTGTGATGTTTTGCTTATGAACAAAAGATATCACTATTTTCCAGGAAGTTTGCCTCCCAGACGCTGTCAGTCATGAATCTTCCTGGGGCCTCAGGCTCTTGAGCCTATGTGTCCAGGCTGTGGCACTCCAGACCAAATGGCCCGGGGAGTGCGTGCAGGGGTTTCTGAGTTCCCTGGAGAACTGCAGGCCTGTGGGAGCTCGGCTGTCAAGCTACTAGCCCCCATGTGTGAGCCTGGCAGGTAGCAGGTGGAAGGCAGTAGAGGGAGTCAACAGATTTGGTTTTCTTTTTCTCTAAATTTCTATGTTTGAAAAACATGAAACTATATTTGGTTTGTGCTTAGGTCTGTTGGACCTGGGGAATGTGTTTTTGTTGTTCCTGGTTTCCAGTTAGGAAAATATACTATTTTGCTCCCAACGTTGAATGAAGGTGGTGGTCTTGGCTCCATATCATCAAATATTAATACATTAACAATAACTGAGTCTATAATAAGGAACTGTGACCTTTCAAATGATCTGAACTGTCTCCTGTATGTCACATTTTACTTTTTTAGAGAAGTGCTAATTCACGTTAAGTCCGCCTGAGAGATTTGTTTAATGAGCAGATTTAACGGATGATTATCCCTCTCGGTTTTTTTTAAAAGGAAGGGCTTCTTGTGATGTCCCTCTGCTATTTGGCACGGGAACACAGAGGGGTCTTTTAAAAATTACCCCTGCAGGGTCACCGGGACCCAAGCTGTTTGCTTCATTAAACCCTGGTGGCTTCTTTAGAGCCGGCCCCTTCCAAAAGCCCTGACACAATTGTATCTAAATTAGCATCTGACTGACCCTCTTTCTCTCCTTTTTTCAAGCCCCAGCTGACAGGGATTGGCAAAAGATGCTAATTGGTTGGGCCTGGCTCAGAACAATAGACTTGCCAAGTTGACAAAAGGACTGATGTTTCTTTCAATATGCACCCAGATTCACATAAGTACCTCTTTTAATTACCAGGAATTATTGTAATGCCTGGTCAATGGAATAATTGACCCTAGTCAGCTAGTGCTTACTCTGTAATAAATAATGGCCCAGGCCTGTCAGAGTAGCAGGTACTAGGATGATTTGTGGGACTAGAAAGAGGTCTTCTCAGCCAGCCTTCTGTGATGTACTGAGGAGCCCAGTGGGAGTCCAGGAGAGGGGACTAATTTGGGCTTCACCGTAAGGGAATGTGCTGAGAGCCCTTAGAATTTATCCTCAGAATCATAAAGAAACGAGTTAGTAGTTTAAAGAAGTGAATTGGCAGCGTGGCAGCTCAGGACTCCTAGTCAGTGACAGGTCAGCCAGCTCCAGCGCAGGGAGAAACGTTCCAAAGCATTTGCTTTCACACTTAATAACACAAGTTCATGTCCAGCCTATATAGTTCAGTTCCCCCCTTTGAAAAGAAACATTTTTATTTCAAATGTTAAGGTAAATGAGCTCAAAACCTAATGTCACCTCACTCTTTATTATCACAAATCTTAGATATCTTACAAATAATTTTGTACAGTATTTAGGTTCTTGGAAAATTAGTTTTAAAAATTTAACTAAGTCGGGAAGGGATGGGAGGGGATGGGATGGGATTCACTCCATAACAAAAGTCTACTTTGCAGCTGACATTCTAATTCTAGTCAATGTTAATATTGTAAACTAGCATTCCTCCTCTCCACCCCCATTATAATATAGAGTGGGCACTACTTTCTGCTTAGCATTTCACATGGAGCCTTCCTTTATGATTGTACAACCCAATCTGAGTAGGATGTATTTGTGAAACCTCTGAACCACTGCGCTGGGTAACCTTGTGGCCTTTGAAGTCAGACTGAACTGGGTCCCCTCCCAACTTAGCTGCATTCAACCTTTGGGACTCTAAGCAAGTTACTAAAATGCCTAAGTTTAAGTTTCTGCCCCTAAAAGGGGGCTTGGGGATAAAAATGCCTGCTTCATAAAGTAATTACAGAGATCAATTAAATGGGCTCATCTATTATTTTATCCAATACAGCACCAGGTAAATACTGGCCCTTGCTATGTTATCAGTTATTATCACCCCAAAATTGTACAGCCAGGAAATGGCAGGGATATACAGGGTACTGACTGCTGTCTCACTCTTTAAGCCTATGTTCTTCCAGGACGCCCCATTGTCAGGTCATCCCTAGAAGTTAAGAGAAAACACGAATACACTCAAACATGGTAAAAAATGAAAGAATACTTTCATCTTTTAAAACAAAAGATGACAAAAAATGTCAGTATAACCGAGGATTTATAAATACCATTGTGATCTCCTTGATTAAGAAATTATCTTCCTTTTATAAAACTAGCATGGATTTCTTTCTGACAAGTCCTTATTGGGAAAGGAGACATTTAAGGTTGTGAGTTCTCATGATAGTTATTTGTCTCCCACAAAGAAAAGATACAGTTTATAAACTAGATTGCGCGGGTGCATGCTAACACCTGAACTGTGGTGTAAAGGTCTTTTAGACTGAGAACATCTCAATCAGAAGTCTGTTTTGTGTTTGTTTAGTTTTTGATCTGGTGAATAATTTCAGTGTTAAGAATTAAGTTTTAGGATGTGTGGATAAATATTTAAAAAATGACTGGCAACCCCTCTCTCTACATTTCTTGAAGTGACTTTAGTTAGGGAATTAATGTAGAATACCAAGTCTTTCTGAGCTTCTCCATGAGAAACCTTGGTTCTCATCATGGAGAGTGGGCTCTTTAGTAGGAAACATTCTGGTTGACCATCAAAAGCCAAAGAACTAGACCAGCTTTACTATGAAACAGTTCTGAGCCCTTGGGCAGTTTAGTCAATCGCCCCAGGATCTATTCCCTCAACTGTGAAATGAGGGAATAGAACCAGATGACCTCTTAACTCCTCAACAAGTTGACATATGAAATTAACCATCACAACACCAGAGCAGAAGACATCCTAGTCATCTCACTTGATGTTTGTCCTGTGATATATTCATGGCTACCTTCTACTTCTTAAAACTCTTCTCTGTTGACATCTAAGTTATTTCTTTTGCCTAATTTCCTCCTGTTTCTTTCCATCTCATTTGCTGATTCTTCTTGTCCTTTCTGGCCATTAAGTGTAGTGTTCCTTTATGGAGTTTAGTTCAGTCCTTTATGGATTTCTTATCTCTCCCTAGGATCATCTCTTCCATTCCCATGCTTCAACCAAATATAAATATTTGCATTGCAAATATAAATCTGTAGCTCTTACCTCTTTCACGAGCACCAGACTGGCATTTCTCAGAACCTGTCACACTTTCCAGCTGTGTTTGCATGGTTACTTAAGATTCAACATACTCAAAAATAAGCTCATTGCCTACAACCTATGTGCATATGAGCATTATTATACATCTCTCTGTTCAAACATGAAACAGAGAATTTTTCTTACATTCTTACCACTCCCTGACCTACATATCCATCTTTTTTCAATCTCATCCTTTCCTTCAGCAGTATATTTTGCAAATCTACTCTTCTCCACATTCCCACTGCTACCATGCTGATTGTGACCATCATCACCTTTCGCTCAAATATAGCAGTTACTCTGGATGATCTCCGTGTCATAACCTCCTTCACTCCTATAATATAACCTTTTCACTGCTTAGAAACTTGGTAAGGGTCACAACTACCTGAAAAGCAAATCCCAGACTCCTTGGAAGGGCTTCCAAGAGCCCCACAAGGGATCCTTTCCCTACCCTCTAACCACCTCTTTCACTGCTGCCTGTGCTGGAGACATGCTGTCCATTTCCAAGTTCTGGTTATGCTGTTCTCCTTATTGAAGGTCTTTCTTTCTCCTTCCTCACCTATTAAGATTTGGCTCACCTTTCAAAGACCAAACCCTCATCTTTTGTCAAGGTGTCACTATAACAGTTGCTACTATCTCTGTGGGGTCTTCCAGACTTCCCAGCAAAATTAATCTTTCTCTCTGTGCCCACCCATAGCTCTTGAATGTTTTTGTTCAAACTGATAGAAGAACAGCTCTTAAACTACATTGTCATTAAAGGGCTGTGTATCAGTCAGGGTCAACCAGGAGTACAGAAGCCAGGCTAATTATTTAAAACTAGAGGCCCAATGCATGAAATTAATGCAAGAGTAGGCCTTCCTTCCCCCGGCTGCCAGCACCAGCTTCCCTCTGGCACCCGGGACTTGGGCTTGCTTCCCTCCGGCTGCCAGCAGGCACCCAGGACCTGGACTGGCTTCCCTTTCGCTGCCCGCCGGCACTCAGGACCCAGGCTTTCCTCCAGCCCCAGCTTCATCCAGAAGGACATCCGGAATGACGTCCAGAAGGACATCCAGTCTAATTCAGATTACCTTTTTATTATTATAGACTAGAGGCCCAGTGCATGAAACTCGTGCACGGGTGTGTGTGTCCCTCAGTCCAGCCTGCACCCTCTCCAAGCTGGGACATCCCTCTCACAATCCAGGACTTCTGGCTCCCAACTGCTCACCTGCCTGCCTTCCTGATTGCCCCTAACCGCTTCTGCCTGCCAGCCTGATCACCCCCTAACCACTCCTCTGCCAGCCTGATTGATGCCTAACTGCTCCCCTGCCAGCCTGATTGCCCCTAACTGCCCTCCCCTGCCAGCCTGGGTCCCCCCAACTGCCCTTCCCTGCAGGCCCGGTCACTCCCAACTTCCCTCCCCTGCAGGCTTGATCACCCTCAACTGCCCTCCCTTGCAGGCCTGGTCCTTCCCAACTGCCCTCCCCTGCTGGCCTGATTGCCCCCAACTGCCCTCCCTGGCAGGCCTGGTCCCTCCCAACTGCCCTCCCCTGCTGGCCATCTTGTGGTGGCCATCTTATGTCCACATAGGGGCAGCCATCTTTGACCACATGGGGATAGCCATCTTGTGTGTTGGAGTGACAGTCAGTTTGCATATTACTCTTTTATTAGATAGGATAGTGTATTTTAATTCAAAGAATAGGGTGCAGAGGTGATATAGGGGCTGAGAGAAAACCTAGAAGTGAACCACAACAGAAAGTTCCCACCCTCCTAGCTTGGAGGGCCAAAGGAAAGGGCAGTGGTATCCCAGTGTAGTGGCTGGGTCACTGCAGAGCGGGGATCCTGGTGGGGCTGTCCAGCAGGACCAAGAGCCTGGGGAAACATGGCCACTCCTGGAGACCTCCAGGCAGAGGGGACAAATCCTGGCTTCAATCTTCTTCCCACCCTCTAATCTCATACCAGAACCTCCCAGTGGCAGAACCCAGCTGGAGCTACCAGAGCATGCAGGCTGCAGGGTCGGGCACTGTAACATGAACAGAGCAGGGGCTACTGAATAAATCTGAGTGCAGAAGAGACCAAGAACAGGCACGGGTCATATTGGTCTCCCTAACATATTTAGAGCTGCTTAAAAACAGGGACCTCATCTCACTTGTTTTGTAACTACAGTGACTAGCACCAAGAAAAATTTAATAAATATTTAGTGGATTGAAATGAACTTTAAAGTTTCCTTCCAAGTCTAAAATCATGCTTTCTCTACCAGTGCATTCCCTCCATTTATCATCATGTTAAAACAAAAACATAAAACATTTCTATGAAATTTTTCTTTATAAAATCATGGATTTTGTATAATTATTTACTTAAACCCATGCTTTAGTTCAATCTCGACCCTGTTCCTTTATTAACATTTAGCCACTGCTATTTATCAGCTCTGGGTTGGTTCTGAAAACATTCTCCACCTACTGTGAGTCAGATTAAAATACAGGAAGGGAAATGGAGACATTGATTTAATAAATGCTAACAATGTGAGAGAAAAAGAAAAAAAGGATGTTGTGGGCAATTTTCACATAACTCATCTTGAATATGCCTTTGAACCAGCTCCTTCCCTGGTCTGTGGCCAGGCTCCCCTGGGCCACACGGAACAGACCTTCAAGAGTGTCGCAGGCTGGCCGTGGGCAGAGCACGGCAGGTCTGAGGCAGAGGGCTGGGCACCAGTCCCTGCCTGCCTCTTCTAGTGGTCTTGCTTTTCCTCAAAGAACACATTCCAAGGAAGAAAGACAGGCTGTCACCACAGCAGCACCCGTGGCCCGGCTTCAGCTGCGTGCACTTTCAGAGATCCAGCCCTTGCTATGAATCAACTTTCAGGCTTACTCTTCTGACGTTGCCCAGCTGCTGCAAAATCCTATAGATTGGATCGGTCGGACACAGGGGTACAACTTAAAATGTGCCACGCGATCTAATGTTTGAGACATGTGGCTGACCAAAGTGGAGGAAATCTCAGCGCACTTCCCACGCCCTTTGTTTTCTCATGAGGAAATTGAAGCCCCCAAACGGTTGCTCAACTGCCTTGATGGCAACACACCTGGCGTGGAACCCAACTCATGTCATTCCTAGCCCACTGCTGTTTTTATTTTACTGCTCAAGTTCCAGAAGTTGTTTAAACCTTCACTTTGAACAGAGTATTACAGTGTTGTCATTGTCCCTATTAGTGAATTAATCTGCTTTTCCTTGGTTTGTGTCCTCTTATTTCTAACTCATTTGTATTCATTCTTTCTGTATACCTCTTTTATTATTTTATTTTGGGCTTGGACACAGAGATCATCTATTGAGCCCTTGCTGAGTTCCAGACAATGTCTGGGGTCCATGTTTCCTGTTCTTCTAGCACCTATGTTTTTCCCATCAGTCCAGTTGCTCTCACTCCTAAATCCTTAAACCTCACGCTCATTGTGACTGCTAGGAGCATAAACAGATCGTACTCAACTCAAAAGGATTAAATCACCTGGTAGCAACCTTCACGTGTAGATAAAATTTTAGTGTCTTTGAGATCATCATCCAGTTTAGCTCCTGGCCAGAACAGTGGTCTCCTTTCCTCTGGATACCAATATGGATACAGGTCATCACAGCTGACCCTAGATATTACGCATAATGACGTATTATTTTCATTTCCTTCCTTCCATTTTCTTCCCTTCCTTTCCCTTCCTTTCTTTTTTCCCCCATTTAAAGACTTTCTAAATTTGCAGGTTGGATTAGTAGGTGTCTAATTCAAGCCAAATACTATACTATTTATTTTACATTGATTATATCTATTTCTCACAGTAACCCTATTGTCCACACTTTTTGAACAAATTGAGAAATGGAGAGAGATTGAGTAATGTACCCAGTGTCACAGAGCTATTAAGATGCAAAGATGGGATTCAGTCCCAGGTCTGACTGCTTTCAGACCTGCTCACTACACTGTGTTACAATATGTATAATCAACTGGTGACTACCCTAATTTTAATTCATACAAGTAATTATAATTTCAGGAATAATTACCAGTTAATATTGACATAAATAATTTACTAGAAAACTCTGTCTTGGTGAAGTTTAAAAATAGCATCTTTCACTGTGCTGATAAATATTTAAGGAAAGACGCCTTTTTTTCTCCCAGCAAATATAAACATAAGTTCTTCATAATGGGATGTATCATTTTAAAATGTTAATTGATGTATAACAGCAATTGACTGTAATAGAATAAGATACCTTATTTAATTCTAAAATTTCTTAAATATCAGAGAATACATTTTTATTCCTTGACTATTAAAAGTCCCAAAATTGTTGGCCATGAAAAGAGAAGATGAGAGAAAATAAGACATGGCGGATGTTTAAAGAGACTAATTATCTGTAGAGGGACATATGTTTTTAAATTCAGTGAGTTCATCTTTATGAAGGGGAAATCCTGGCCAAACCACATGAATGTACTCGAACAGGCTGCCAGATAAGGAGCATTGGAGAAAGGAAAGGGCACCAGTGCAGCTTAAAGGATTGGCTTCCCTGAGAATTCCGATAAAAATAAAATACTTCAAGATGCTAGAGGCACATGAGACATAGATAGGAGGTTTTCTTGGGGAGAATACCAATTACTAAAATATGAGGGAGGGAAATTTGTTACAGGAAGTGAGGAAGTCAAAATGTTATACTGTATTTGTCAATTTGACTGTGATATTCCCATTACAAGGTTACTTTTCGCTGGTGATTGCGTTGTGGCACAAAGAGCCAGATCCATGATTAAAAACAAGAAAAAGGACCCTGGCCGGTTTGTTCAGTGGTTAGAATGTTGGTCTGCGGACTGAAGGGTCGCAGGCTTGATCACCAGCCAGGGTCGGGGTGCTAGCAGGAGGCAACCAATTGATGTGTCTCTCACGTCAATGTTTCTCTCTCTCTCTCCCCTCCCCTTTTCTCTCCTCCCTCCCTTCCACTCTCTCTCTCTAAAAAAAAAAAAAACAATGGGAAAAATATCCCGGGGTAAGGATTTAAAAAAAAAAAAAGAAAGAAAAGAAAAAGGCTCATGGCCCACACAGTGTGGAACGTTCAACTGTGTAAAAACCATGTCTGTTACTCTGGCACCAAAGGGGGACCCAGAAAGAAGAGTCCACTCACGAAGCAGATGGGAATGAGAAGGCGTTTGGATGCTAAATATTACAATGACTTATTTTAAGGAAGATTTGCTCTAATTTGTGAACGTTTTGTCCCCCCTAAAATTAATGCATCAGTACATGGAAGACTTGGAAGCAGTGAAACCCAGGGTACCATTATCTCCACTAACACGGCTGGTGTTTGTTCCCCATCCATCCCAGCAGTGTGTCTCTGGACATTTCACTTCATTTTGGATCCCACTTATAACACGATGTTAGGGGATTACATTTGTTACTCTGATTATTTTAAACTAGAGGCCCGATGCACGAAATTCGCGCAAGAGTAGGCCTTCCTTCCCCCGGCTGCCAGCACCAGCTTCCCTCTGGCACCTGGGACCCAGGCTTGCTTCCCTCCAGCCACCTGCAGGCACCCAGGACCCAGGCTTCCCTCCAGCCACCAGCAGGCACCCAGGACCCGGGCTTTGCTCTGGCCACCAGCAGGCACCCGGGACCTGGGCTTCCCTCTGGCCCCAGCTTCATCCAGAAGGACATTTGGAATGATGTCTGGTCTAATTAGCGTATTACCCTTTTATTATTATAGATTAACTTCCCATTTATTCTTCATAAAAGACTTATTAAAGGAAGCAAGTTGTTATCTGGGATTTGGTACTGAAATGGAAGTTAAGCAGTAGGAAAAGGGGTTTAAAATACTATTCCTCTTAAGCAAGGGTATTAAAATATGTGATTCCTAAAAGTCAGTATGAGCATCTGTGTTGCTTGAGACCTCATACAGGTAGATAATGAATTGGAGGACAGCGCCAGCCAAGGTCATAGATAATGAATTTGCTTCTCACCCTGAACTAAGTGGTGCCTAGAAAGTAAATGAAATTCACATGTGAAGGAATGTATGTTTCCAGAAATGAAGCCATGCATGTTTTAATATATTATCTTCCAAAATTATGCATTGTTCTTCTTACTGGAAATGTTCAGGTGAGCTCATAGACAAGACTTAGGTGTAGGAAAAAAACACATGTTCATCTAGGGGGGAAAACACAAATACGGACTTGGCTGAGGCTTTCAGCATCATGGCAAATGACATTCTTCTCTGTTCATTGATTCCTTACATGTGGTCTTTGAGCTAAGCAGGGGGAAAGAGCTTGTGAATACCTTTCAAGAGTAAACTGAGAGTGGCTTCCTGTACCCCCAGGAAATCCGCTCCCTGGCCTGCTGGTATGATTCTAGAAATAGCTCGGCTCAGAGCTTCGGCCACAATTACAGAGGTGTCCTAGAATGCACCCCAGCAAACATTTATTGTGTATTTACTATTTGCAAGGCTCTGTGCTGTGTGCTGATTGTTCATACTTCTAGTTAATTGACCAGGGGCTAATTTTTAAATCTACAACTTTTGGGGTTGTTATTATTATAACTATTACCTTGATTGCAACCTTTTTACTGTAATTTTGAATTTTAGTTTTGAAATGTTTTTCTTTCAGATACTTAAGTATATTTGTTATAATATACGTATATTACATAGCAATTACATCTTGCAAAAATTACACTAAGTCATCAGCCAGGGATAACAACTTTTAACATTTAGGATTGGTGTGATTTTAGGGTTGGTGAGATTCTTAGCTCGGTGTACCACCACCTTTATAACTGTGTTCAGATCCCTGTACCCAAGAGATTTGAGGTATTTGGGTTTGGATTTTGATTTTAGTGTGTAAAAGAATGTAATTTATTTATGTGCTGAAGAGAAGGGTCCAGTAGAGAGGGTGCAGTCTATGCTCTAAGTTAGTAGAAATGCTGTGAGCCCTCTGGATTCTCTACCAACCCCCACCCCCAGCTTCAGTCCTAAGAGACTCTACAGTCACACTTACAAGGAAGTTTACCTTACTAAATCCCCTTCTCACTTCCAGTTCAGCCCTTGACCTATCGGAGCTGACTGCTGCCCTCATCATTCCTCTGAAACTAGTCTCACCCAAGTCTGCAATCAGCTCTTAACTCCAATTCCAAAGAATATTTTTCGTCTCCTTCTTACAGACCTTTCTGTAGGTGTTCTGTTTTGTTTTAACCACTCCTTTCTTTTCTTTAACCATCTTTTGTGATTCTTCTATATTCCAAACAGCCTTCTTCATTCTAGACTCTTTTCCCATAATATCCAGGCTGATGCTCCCCAAGGTTCTATCCTTAGCTTTCGTCTAGCTTTTCCAGCTTCCACTGTTACCTGTGTGCTTATGACTTCCAAGTCTAAAAGCCTGAAAGGTTAGATCCCTCATCTAAATGCCAGACTCAGTGACCTAATGCATTCCAGACTTTCCAGCTTGGAACACACACACACACACACACACACACACACACACACACACACACACACCACGTTCAGCAAGTGTGAGAGATGCAACCCTGCATCCCCCTAACTTGTCAGCATTTCTGTCTCCGAAAATGGCAAATGGCTCCACCATCTACCAGCTCACATAGCCAGGAGCTAGACTCCTCCTCTCACCAATCTAATCAGTCACCAACCTGGTAATTTTACGTCTGAAATTTTGCCAAGTCTCCCAGCCTTCTACCCTGTGGCCTCATTAGAAGCACACCATTTCTGGCTGAAGTGGCCCCAGGAGTTCTTATACTGCAGCTTTGCAGTTTGCCCCAGGGCTTTTGAGCTCCCACACCCTCCCACACCCTTCCTCTGCCTTTTCCTGAATATTCCCAACATTTTCTTTCTTTTTCTTTTTAGAGAGAGAGTGGAAGGGAGGGGAGAGGGAGAGACAGAGAGAGAAAAGCATCAATGTGAGAGAGACACATCAATTGGTTGCCTCCGTGCACATGCCCCGACCAGGGCCAGGGTTTAAGCCCGCAGCCCAGGTATGTGCCCTTGACCAGAATCAAACCCGGGACCCTTTCAGTCCATGGGCCAACGCTCTATCCACTTAGCCAAACTGGCTAGGGCCAACATTTTCTTATTTTACTTTCACTTATTTGTGCTCTGAGAAAAACCATGAGAATCCAGAGGGCAGAAACTGTTTCCTTCCTTGTATCCAAAGAAGCAAGACTGCCCTTGTTTTCCCACTCCCACGTACACTGTAAAAGCAATGACTAATGAACACCATCTACCAAAATCAACAGCAAGGCTAAAGACTTTGCCTACAACAGAATAAGCTAGTATAAGTGAATATCAAGGACAAGTTATTGTTGAATCATTTTCCCTTTTAAAACATGTCAAAAAATTATCAGCTATTAGAAAAACTGAACTGAAAGTAAAGTCATATTTATGTGTCATGCTTAATGTATTTACCTATAAGATCTTGTGCTGGCATGAAAGACTTAGCCTAAAAGCCAAGATATGCTATTCTGATTAATTATGTGACACATTGTAGAATAGTATAATATTTATAGTTTGAAGTACAGTTCTTGGTGTTTATTTGATCAAATAGTATAAAAGTGAAATATATATTATAGTTCTAAACCAGAAATAAGTTAAATAATTTATTTCAATAGTGAGTATTTTTCCTTCTATGATTTATTTCTTAGACATTTTAAATGGAAAACCAGTGATACCCTTATTTTGTGAATTTTGAAGACTCAGAATTAACTGCATTTAGTTGTGGAGTGCAAGTATTGGCTGTCTTTTTTGAACAGAACAGGAGAATCCTGGCATGGTGATTGCCTATATCCTATACGTAAAATAAGGAATTGGAACTATCCCTCCTGATCACTAAGACTGTTTTAACTCTAAAATTCTACATGTGGGTCCATCATCCTAATCATTAACATGCAATTTTTTAAAAAATCTCTGTGGTCAGTTCATTATGCTTATTAAGAGATTTATTCCAAACACTCAGAATTTTATTCTAGTATTCAGAATTTGGAAATCGGAGTGATCCTGATCAGGACCCCATGTGAATTTGTAGGAGTTTAAAATAAAAGGATGACTTTACAAGAATGACTATTATTAGTCTTACTAGAGGCCCGGTGCATGAAATTCAGCCCGACCTGCACCCTCTCCAATCTGGGAGCCCTCAGGGGATATCCTACTGACAGCTTAGGCCGGGGAGCGGGCCTAAGCCGCAGTCTGGCCTCCCTCTGCAGGAGGCAACTGGGCTGATCAGGGGAAGGCACCGCCCCTACCCCACTGCTGCTGCCACTGCTGGGCACTGCAGCCACCAAGGTGTTTTCATCAACACGGACTCCAGTCCCTTCACCATGATAAAATGATAACCTTCTTTAGGCATTTTCAAGATTTCTCTTTCATAGGATATAACTTTTCTTTCTTTCTTTCTTTCTTTCTTTCTTTCTTTCTTATCCTCACCTGAGGATATTTTTCCATTGATTTTTAGAGAGTATGGAAGAGAGAGGGAAAGACAGAGAGAAACATCAATGTGAGAGGGACACTTCGATTGGTTGCCTCCTGCATGAGCCCTGACCTGGGCCCCGGCCAGGGAGGAGCCTGCAACCTAGGTACATGCCCTTGATCAGAATCAACCCGGACCCTGCGGTCGGCAGGCCAAGGCTCTATCCATTGAGCCAAACCGGCTAGGGCAGGGTATGACATTTCTTAGCCCCTCCAGCAGCGGACCTTTGTTTTTCCTCCAGGAGTGAGGTGGAAAAACCCTAGATCACCTTCTTGGATTCTTATTACCCAAGTTACCAAGAACACTGTGAATGGTATATAGGGAGCTTAGCCAATGAGCGGTCAGAAAAGGTGTTTCCTCTGCAGCTCACGTGCAGAGGTGGGACTGCCGGTGTGCGCGGCTGGCAGGCCCTGTTCTCTGCAGGCCTCCTCGCTGCCACGGCAGCTGGCAGGCCCTGTTCTCTGCGCCTGCGCCATCCATGGCTTGCCTCACCAAGCACGCAGTCCCCTCCCACCCACCTGCACGCACAACCTCCTCCTGAGTGGTCGTGACGTTACGGCGTCCTGGACTATTTGCATACTACGTCTTTATATATATATATATATATATAGATTATTGCAACAGTGTTTTAGGCATTAACAGTGTCTGGTGACAGGATGATGAGCTCTTTAGATCCTGAAGTTTCAGTGAACCACAAATAGAAGGAAATAAGTTGACAACTATCACATTGTGGAATTGCAACTATTCCCAAAGATGACAGAAAGGAACATGTGTTTCCAGTCAGTGGGCAGGGCAGTTGGTTTCCTGTAGGCAGTTGCCTGCTCCTTCCATGGAAGGCCACCAAGTGCTCAGAGGTTATAAATAAGCAATTATTGGAGCTCCTTCAGAGAGCATTAAGCAGAAGCGTTAGCGACTCCTTGCATTCTTTGGTTGGCCTGCTATTAGAATTAGTATGGCACATCTAATATGCCTGCCTGTGTCCAAATATCCTGCACAAGGGTGTGGTTTCCCAAAAAGGGTTGGGCTGCTACACACATTTGTTGCTCATCTGTTCGCATCTCAATTGCCTGCCTGCCAGCCGCGCTTTCCGACTGTGACATGCACTAATTCTAATCCTTGTAGCCTCATTCCCATCATTGTACCCAGAATCTTGCCTATGAGAGAACCCAAAGAATGCTTCTTTTATGGGGACTGAGTCTTAG
Source organism: Eptesicus fuscus (assembly GCF_027574615.1). Lineage (NCBI taxonomy): Eukaryota > Metazoa > Chordata > Mammalia > Chiroptera > Vespertilionidae > Eptesicus > Eptesicus fuscus. The sequence goes on along the minus strand of NC_072479.1, from coordinate 12,786,623 downwards.
ATGCTGTGCCTTGCTGGTCCAGGTCTGATGTGGAATCTCCTTTTTTCATTATCGACTTGAAGGGGAAAGGACAGGTGGGGTTAAGCAGACCCAGACTCAGCTACCCTGTTTACTTTAGAAAGCAAAGAAACGACCTAGAAACACATGTCTTGGTAGGAACACATAGTAAGAAACAGTGCCCCTCCTCACATCAGAAAAGGTTTGCAATTATCATATTTGGCCGAACAACGTAGTAAAGTTTTCCCATAACCAGATCCACCAGCAGAGCTCTGCCAAGTGCAGCAGTCTACTTGCCAGTTCATGAAGTCTTCTAAAATAGTATTTTATTAAAGTCTTTTATTTCACTTTCAGTGGACATTTATTGTTCGCCTGCTTCGAGCCAGCACTCCACAAGGCACAACAACGCTTAGAGTAAGCCATAGTCTGCAGCCACAGGGGCTGGGCTAAGCTCTAAAGAGCATAGGATGCTCAATGAGTGAAATCTTTTTCTGTGTTTTACTGTTACCTTTTCCAAGATAAGAAAAATTACTCTCTTAATGTTTATGTCCATCCAGATAACATTTATTTTAGAAAAATGATCAAGACTGAAAGCACAATGATCAAGTCCAGATTCCATCCTACCGTCTACTCACATTATAGCCTTGGGATAACTCAACCTATAGCCTTGGGATAAATCAACCTTCATTTTTATTCTGTGCATTGATATGAGATTAAGTCCCCTTGTACCTAGAAGTTATCAAAATAATGGACAATGGTGGTCCTGTGCAGTATTCTCATTCAAGATGCTGCCCACATTCGGGAGGGGGTGTTTTATGATGGCTTTGGTCTTCCACTTTCTGTAGACAGAAGATTGAATAATTTAAGTCCTTTTTGGCTTTATTTTTCTAAGAGTATCATCTAGATAGGTTTATGTAATTCTGGCATTTTCAGTAACGTGTTCTCTGGCTGCAGAAGAGACTACAGAAAATGATAGTATTCTTAGTTACATGTCTGGCTTTTTACTTAATGGATTCATATCATTATTAAAGGGTAATTCTTTTCCAAATAGCTTACATTGGTAGGAGAAATAATACTAGCCAGTAAGCTGCCTTTCAACTTATTTTCCCTTGTCTTTGCAAGAGTTAAATGGGTTGATACTGTCCCACAGTGCACATCCTATAAAACAGCTCCCACTCTGCCCCAGTGGTCTCCTGTGCCTCTCCACTGAGTGGAGTAATGGAAAGCTTAGTAAGAGCAAGTGAACAATGAATAGTAGACCTCCTGTTAACGTGTTTTCATTTCCTAGGGCTGCCATAAGGAAGTACCATAAGCTGGGTGGCCTGAACAACAGAAATGATTATCTCACGGTTCTGGAGGCTACAAGTCTGAGATGAAGGTGTTGGCAGAGTAGGTTCTTTCTGAGGGCTCTGAGGGAGAATATATTCCAGGCCTCTCTTCTAGCTCCTGGTAGTTTGTTGGTGTTCCTTGGCTTGTGGAAGCATCACCCCCAATCTCTGTCTTCATGTTCACATGGAGTCCTCCCTGCCTGCATGTCTGTGTCCAAATCTTCCATTTTGAAGGACACCAGTCACATTAAAGTCTCATCCTTATTACCTCATCTTAACTAATTACATCTGCAATGATCCTATTTCCAAACAAGGTCACAGTCTGAGGTACTGAGTGTTAGGACTTCAACATAAAAATTTAGAAGGGACACAATTCAACCTATAACACTATCTCAAATTGATTTTCTATTGAGGTTTTTTTGGTTCCTGTAATTCTCACTAAGAAAGAACCAGATAAAAGACTGGATTGTGTTTTGTTGTTATTTTACAAATGGTGTAGTACTTCTATTTGGCAGGAGTCATTTCTCAACTAGGTTTGAAGCACAAGGAATTTCCAATGCTTGCTGTTTTTATTGAACTCAAGTAAAATAACTATTTAGTGGGTCTCTTTTCTGTCTGGTATTAAACTAGGTGCTGAGAATGTGAAAATGTAATGCTTTATCATTGCCCTTAAATATTTAGTGGAAGAAACAAACATATGGTAAAATATATTCTGTGTAATGAATGAAGTCATGTACACGGAACAAATGTCTCAAACTACAAAAGAACATGGTCAACTTTGGGGTGAGCTCAGGGAAACTGTGGGGACTTCTTGAGAATAATAGAGACTCCCCTCAGCAAGATCCTAATGGAAAATAGAGATTTTCCCCAGTATTTAAGGGTCAGGGCAGCATTACAATAGGAAAGAATATATTCTAGGACTAGAGAGAGAGAAGATAAGGCAGGGGAAGGAATGGCTCATGGCAAGAGTAAGGAATGGATGCAGAAGAGAAAGAAATGGAATCAAGTGTTCAGGAAAAACAGATTACTTTGGACAAAAAAAAATAACATCATCTGAAGTTGAAATGAAAATAATTAATATGGGTGTGATTAAAAAGTGGTTTAGAGTTGAAATTTCAGGCTGAAGTTCTCCGTTGTTACAGAAGATTTTCATGATTAAATCATCTTTCTTAAATGTAAATCTGTGTATCACTGTGATGCTTAAAACCCTGTAATAGCTTCAACTTGACATTTTTATATAGTCCAGGATTCTTAACAAAATTCAAGGACCCTCTACACTCCAACTCCTCTTTGAGTTAGCTCTTCCTTGCTCTCTCTGCTCTGCCATATTACTTCCTAGAATATTCCAGGCTCTCTCCAGCTTCTGGGGCATTGCTCATGCCTAGAACAGAGTCTTCTACTTCTTCCAATTGCATGCCTCCTCTCCTGTCACCTGATCAAGCTTATGGTGAAAAGTGACTTATTCAGAAGGACCTTTCTTGATTGCTCCCAGCCCTGGCCCCAGCTGCCATCAGTTCCCAGAGCACCTTCTTGTCCACTTCGTCACTTTCATGGCATTCACTTTGTACCTATTTTTCCCAATGGACAGGAGACGGTACAGGGTATGAACTGTGTCTCCCATACACTCCACTGTATCTCCAGCATGTAATACTGTGTCTGGCATATAGTAGGTGTTCAGTGGATGTTGTACTAAATGAATGAATGATAATCACATCATTGATGGATCATGTCTCAAAAAAATAAGCTTAAAGTTTGAAAATAAAAATAAATGACTACCAGTCAGAAGAAAGTTAAATTTTCAATTATTGCAGAACTAATATAGTTTGTGTTGTCAGAAATTTTGAAAGAATGAACTTGTGGAGTGAAGAAAGACTTGGTAGTAATTTACCGAGGTGCCTAAAGCCACAGAGTACCACAGAAACATAGACAATGCAATTTTGCTAGATTCTCCTGGGCCTCCCTCTCTCTTTTGATTATTTTGTATTTCCTTTTCCTCCTGCCCACTTTCCATTCTTTCACCTTCTCCCCTTTCTGGTATCTCACATACTCAATCTGTTCTAATCCAGGTGTCTAAATGCTAATTCCATGTTGTTCCCCCACCCCCAGCAGGGCTGACCTTTGTGCTCAGGAACCCCACTGTCATCCTATTTACAACTCCTGTACTACTCAACTGGGCGGGGGGGGGGGGGGGGACATTTAATTAAAAGGTTAAGATTCTGTATTTTATCACTTTACTGAACAAAATTTAACGGCTTCTTCATTTCAGAAGTGACTTCAGTGTTTGGTTTTTCTCTTACAAAAAATAAATCAGGTTTGATTTTTGGGGGAGCCCTTAATCATTCTCAATCCCAAAATAAGCCAGTAACTGTCAGTTACTTTTTCTGTCCTGATGCCAGTTCGTATTCCTGTAACGGTGCAGCTGGTCCTGGGCCAGCAGAGTAGGAGAAGGAGTAATACAATATGCGCTGCAGTGGATGAGTCCATGGTGAGAAATGTGTGTCTTGGCACTGGAAGATTTTAAAGGTTTGAATATTCATCAGGTCTTATCTAAGCAGCTCACTGGTTATTAGTTCTTCACATTAAGTTCAAGATATGTAAATCCTCAGAAGTTCATGGTATATCCAGGCTGAATAAATCTGAACCTTTAAAAAAGAATTGGCACATTGAATTTTATGTAGATGTCTGTTCGTTCTTCTCTGTAGCCCACTCATCTAACAATGCTTTTCTTTCTCATACTGCCTTCCAACATAGAGCTTAGCAAAAGCCCAGATAAAATGGTGATCATTTCGTCTTCAGAACTGCATTTGATCTAGTTTTATGTTTATACCATTTATCTTCTTTGGCTTCAAACACTTTGCGTTGATGAAGACGGCTTTGAACGTAGAACACCCACGTTTGGTGTCACTGCATTCATTTTTCTTATGTTTTGGCTTGAATTATGGTGCTTTTAATATTCATGAGGTTAGAAAAAATAAACATCCTAGACTATTTCCTCTGAATGGAAATGTTATGGTTTCAGACCCCAGAGAAAACAATTGGTAAGTTCTGCAGGCTCCCATTTTCTCCCTGTCAGTTGGAAAGCAGCTCTGGCTTGGCAGAAGCCACAGCCTCCTGGACACTTGTGGGCTTCCCAGAGCAGACACTGGGGTCTGTTTTACAGAAGAGGCAAAAAGTCAGCACACATGCATATTTAAAGACTCCCTTTGGAAAAGTAGATACTAGTATCCTTTTAGTCAATTCAAAAGTGTGTCATTTCTGTCATTGAAGAAGGTAGAAGAATTACTTGTTCAGTTTTGTTCTCTGTGTTCACATAGAAATTGTCGATAATATTTCTCAGTCATCTGCTTACTTTACATTAGGCTTGTATTGATATTTACCTCTCCAAAATGAGCTTAACTCGTCCCTTAAATATTTTAAGAATATAGAGCAAGAACTTTCCACAAATTTGAAAGCCAGACTTTAAAGAAAAATAAAATGATTATTCTAAGTAATTCTAAGAAAACTGATCATTAAAAGTAGTGTTTCAATAATAGAACATTGTTCTAGGTTTTATGCACGTAAATCTATGGATTACCCACTTTGTTGACTCTATCACATTGCCCTAGATGAGCTTCTCAAGTTCACCTATTCTCTCCTGATTATAGCCCCTTTCTCCCTCCCTGGATCATGCTTTATCAGAGGATTGTCCCGTGTCCCACACTGATGATCAAGCTGTCTCATACACCTTTTGCTTCATGTTTCTCTGTCTCAGAATTCCTCTGTGTCATCTATGTCTCTTTCTCAGAAACTGTCACTTTCCTGTATGCTTAACGCTACTACCTCTTCCCTAGATGATACTCTACATCTCTATGGCAGACTCAGATGCCACTAACAACCTCTTTCATTCCTACCATTTTCCACTAAGGATGCTGAGAATAAAAATATTTGGGCCCCCACCTCTTTTGCAGCACTCGGGGACGTTGGCCAAGAGCTTCCAGCACCAGGTGGAGCAGGCAGAGCTCCCTTCCCTTCCTCCCCTGAAAGGAGATAGAATGCCTAATGCTGTAGCGGACATCTGCGGACTAAAAGGCCACGGCAAGAGAAAAGAAAGCCAACACCAGGGTGGTGTTGATACTTGCCAGGGTCGTTGACAGCACTGAGAAGCAAATACCAACTTGCAGATATATTTTGGGAGAAAATGCCGCCACTGTTTGGTAGTTGAATTTTTAGTTACACACAGATAAATAACCTAACTGATACACCCTCTCCCCAAAACAAAACAAATGTAAAAATGTTGCCTAACTCTGGGACTTGTACATTTTTAATTTGTCTGTCTTGGTTGGCTTTTTCATTAACATGAGCTCCCCACAAGCACCTTCTGTGTCCGTGCTTTTCTTCTTAAATTACTCTGAGCTCTGTTTCTCTGTCAAGTGTGGGGCAAGAGGAACCTCCCCGTGCTCTCTCCTCCCTTCACGTTCCTCTCCTCACTCCTCCTGGCACTGACTGCAGCCCTCACCACTTAACGTTCCTCTCACGGGTTCTGAGTGCCTTTCTGGTCTCTGGAACCTGTGAGTCTTTCTTTTTCTCTTCCTCGGCCTCTCTGCAGCATTTGGTATTATCTTCTCCCCCAGGGTGCAGTGCTCCTGATTCTCCTCTGACCCTCCAGTCTTACTCTGCTTTTCTTTCTTTTTCCTCTAAAATATAAGGTTTCCTCAAGGTTCTGTCACATTTTTCTTCTCTCTCTACTTTCTCCCTGGCCAATCTCTTCTACTTTGTGCCCATCTTCAAATATTACTTCTATGTGAATAATTCCCAAATTTCTTCCACTTTGGCCCATTGTTGAAACTAGTTTGTTTCCAACTGCTAGTTTATAGATCTTTACTTCAAGTCATCCTTGAATCTTCCTCATCCTCTTCCCTGAAACTCTTCATTTCAAGCATCAGAACATGGATTTTCTCTCAGCAAAATTTTTCATACCTTTCCTGCAATTTCTATTTTCTGTGCTATCCCTTAAGTGTAGGAATATTCTAATTAATTTTTCTATTTCAATCTATCCTGGTGTAGACCACCGCCTTGGCACCTCCCTGTCTCTAATGCTCATGCCCAGTTCATCAGTAAGCCCTGCTCATTAATCCTCCAACATGTCTTCCCAATCTGTCCATTTGCCCTCTTCCCCACGCCCTTACCCAGCACAAGGCTCCACCTTCACTGTATCATCACCCCGCACTTGGCTCTCTGCTTCTAGTCTTGTTCCTCTCTCTTCTGTTTTCGGCACTACATCTAGGATGTTCTTTTAACAATGTAAATCAAATTATGCTCCGCCCTCTTTCAAACCTTTTTATGATTTAGAACCAAAATCCTTTACATGGCAAACAAGACCCAGGCTGATCTAACCCTGTCTATCTTGTCTGCTTCATCATAAAGCAGTGTCTCACCATCTGCTCATCTTTTGGTTCCTCACATTGGCTTAAGTCTTTCCCACCCCAGGGCCTTTGCATGTGCTGTTTCCTCTGTGTGCAGCACTCTACACTCATTGCCCCCCTCTCTTGCCAATTTCTACCCCTTCTTTTGAGCTCAGCACAAAGGGTATTTCTTAAGAGATGCCATAGGCCCCCTCGTTGTTCTCCGTAATGGCATCAGAATCTTTTCCTTTATTGCTATTGATGACAGGAATGTTAATTGTGTTTTTTTTGTTTAATGTTCCACCGCCACTCTCAGTCACTAGAATGTAAACACCTTGAAATAAGGAATCATAAACCCTTTTGTCTTCACATGCCCAACAACTAGCTCAGTGTCTTCCACATAACATAGGCTCAAAAGTACTTTTCAGATGAATAACAAATGGAGGCTCGGTACTGTCTCACTGCCTACCAAACAGAATCTCAGCTCCTCGGCAACTTGTGCAAGGACCTCTGTGGTCTGACTTTAGCCAACCTTTCCCATGTCTTCCCTCCCAACTCCCACATATATGGTGTGTGATTGAGCAAATGGAACTCTTCATTACCACCTGCACCCTTTGTTGCTGCTGGGCCTCTATGAGGAGTAAATCCTCTCCCATTTCCATTTTTTATATTGAAACCCTCCCCATTCTTTACAAGTCCAGTTCATGTCACTTTATGATGAATTTTGGATTTGTCCCCAACCAGAGGTCATCTCTGCCTCCCCTGCTCTCACATGGTACATTGCTGTATCTTCATTTTGGCTCTTACCCATATGTTATACAGAAATTTTATGTACTTTTCCTCTCCTGACCTTGAATGTAAGATGCTGGAGAAGCATTGTGTCCCATTGGCCTTGGTGTCCAGCAAGCTGCTGAGCACAGGGTCTTGGTTGGTGGGCATGCTGGAGAAACAGGTGGCTGAGGCAGCTGCGATCGCAGATTACTGAGGCAGCGTGAGAGCTGAGCAATCTGAAACACATGAACCAAATGGAGGTCATTTCGGGGAAGAATCTTGAAGTTCTTGGCCAACCCCAGAGGAGAAGATACTTGATAAGAAATGCTGAGTAGCATCCAAGAAAGAGTAGAGCAGAGTTATAACAAAGTTCCGTGCTGTGCACTCTGGACTCTGGGCCTACATCAGATGGTGCCAGCGTGACATGACTTCATTACCCTAAAATAGGAAAAAGGCAGCACTGACGAGTCCTGGCTCAGCTGGCTGAGAGGATGTTGTGCTGACTATGGAGCTCAATCGCTGAGAGGAGCTTTAAGGGCAAAGGCCCCGGTGTGGTCATTAGTAAAGGGTGCCTCCCCCCAGTCTCTTGGGATTGGTCAGCTTGGGGATTCCCTGGTGCCTGTTTTGTCACAACTTCCCACAAGAAAGAATCCTTTTCATCACTTGAGTAATCACTGCCCCTCCCCACAAAGGAAAATAAACAGAAAATTCTCCCTTTGGGTGGACTGAGCATCAGTGGTAGTTGCTGGAGCAGAGATCAAACCAGAAGACTTGCACCTTGTGGTCACTGGCATCAAAGGCCGCAGGTTTCCTTTTCGCCTAATTTTAATATGCTGTGAGCCTTGGGGAGGCATAATTAAAACTGCAGGGGAGCCAAAGAAAGCATATAAAGGAACTGTTTTGATGCTTCAAAAACCCAAGCAAACAGAATCTGTATTATTCAATTAGGTATGCTTATGGGATTTGTCCTGGGTGTTTTGACTGCTCAAAGCCTGCTGGGGAAGTCAGTCATGGGCTTTAGACCTGAAAGGAACCATATTTAATGCCCTCCCAAATTTTACTTTTCAGTTTCTTATTGAAGCCTCCCAGTGCCAGAGCTTTATTGTAGCTGTGTGTGAACGTTTACTCTGACTTCTGTTTACTCAGCTTCTCCTCCACTGATACAGGATTACATTTTTCTGCCTGGTTCTTAGGTTCCTTTCCACTTTTTATGGATGTTCTTTGCTTCAATGAGACTCATTATAGCCTGACAGGCAGGATAGCATGGCGGTTCTGAACACAGGATCTCCCCGCTGGACCACTTCTTGTGTGTTTGACCTTAGACAAGTCACCTAATCGCTTTATGTCTTGTTATATTACACTAGAGGCCTGGTGCACGAAATTCGTGTACGGGGGTGTGTGTCCCTCAGCCCAGCCTGCACCCACTCCAATCTGGGACCCCTCGAGGGATGTCCAACTGGGATCGGGCCTAAATGGGCAGTTGGACATCCCTCACACAATCCAGGACTGTTGGCTCCCAACTGCTCACCTGCCTGCCTTCCTGATTGCCCCTAACTGCTTCTGCCTGCCAGCCTGATCACCCCCTAACCACTCCCCTGCCAGCCTGATTGATGCCTAACTGCTCCCCTGCCAACCTGATTGCCCCCAACTTCCCTCCTCTGCTGGCCTGATCACCCCTAACTGCCCTCCCTTGCAGGCCTGGTCCCTCCCAACTGCCCTCCCCTGCTGGCCATCTTGTGGTGGCCATCTTGTGTCCACATGGGGGCAGCCATTTTGTGTGTTGGAGTGATGGTCAATTTGCACATTGACTGGTGAGCGTGGTTTGTGGGTGTAGCAGAGGTACCGTCAATTTGCATGTTTCTCTTTTATTAGCGTAGATGCAAGAAGGAGATTAGAGTGGTGGAAACTACCAACATCTTAGTGTTTATTGTGTTCATTCAATAAAAGAATTCATGTTAAAGTACTTAGCACAATGCCTGTCTCAGTGTTCGGTAAACAGTGATAATTGTCACAATTATCCTAGCACATAAGTAGGTGCATCCCTGTTAGCTGCAGCCAACAGACCAGGGGAGACTAGAAGGGTTGTGCACCTAGGTCCTTAAAGGACACCCAGACTGAGAAGGCCTCCAAGGTCACATGGGAAACTCCACACAGACAGCTGAGGTCAGTGGAGTATCTGTCCCGTGACTGGCTTTCCCCGCAGGCATTTTCAGTGGCAGTGACTACTGCAGTGCGCTCAGCTGTAGCGAGTTTGTCATTACATATGGGACTCTTTCTGAAGACAGCATCCAGAGTCAGGATTGCAGTCACACAATACCTAAAGGCAAGCAGCCATGTCTGCCATGGCTGAGGCGGTCTGAACTGACTGGGAGCACATTGCAGGCCCCTCATCAACTGCATGCTTCTCCCCAATCAGCTCAAAATGGACCCGGGTGCTGAGGGCCTAACCTAATCCCAAACTGCTGGAAAGCTACCCCCAAGGACAGGTTCTCCTGATGCCAAGTGAAGAGTCCAGACAAAAATCCTGGGTCAGTTGCTAAAGACTCACAAACAGGTGATATCTGGATGGTACTCACATGCTGGGCTTTCACTTTCTTGCCAGATGTTTATATCCAACAAAGTGGGCACTATGGAATTTACATTAGATATGGATAGCCTGTATAGGAAGTAGCTCCCCCTTCATTGTCTCTAGTGAATTTATTAATAAGTGGCTGCCTGTGACATACCAGCTGCTGTGAATACAGGGCTGTGAAGAACACATCCCAACCATTAGGAGGCTTTCAGTCTAATAAAGATGAGTAAACAAGCATAATACTGAGCATAATGCAAACCCACAGGGCACAGTGGAAAGAGCATGTACTCTGGACTCTGGGCCTAGATCAGATGGTGGTTCTTACCTCTAGCCAGTGGTGTGAGCTTAGGAAGATCATGTGACCTCTCTGAACCAAACTTCCCACATCTATGTATTGGAATATAATGTCCTTGTTGTAGGTTCATCTGTGTGTGTTAAAGTCAGGATAAGGCCAATAACTAGTACAGTGCCTAACAAATGGTCGTCATGCAAAAAATGGTAGCAATAGAATAGATATCATTAAAGAGGAACACAGGGGACGATGCATATCATTCTGCCTGGAGATACAGAGGATGTCATATTTGAACTGAATTTGGAAGGAGGAAGGAGAATTCTTAGAACAATAGCAAAGTGGGGCACCATCAGCTGAGCTGAGAAAAAGATGGGTGAAAATAAGAACTTTGAGGACTTGGAGAAATGCAGATAGTTCACTGCGGCTGGAGCATCAGGTGCTGGTGACGGAAGGCCAAGAACAGGGTCTTGACTGAGAGGAGCCAGACAATGAGTGGCCTCCAATTTCTAGAGAGTTAGATTTTGATAAATTTTACAATATACTAAAAATTCCTGTGCCAAGTACTCTCCTATGCTACTTACATACGTTATTGGATGCCCAACAACCAACCTGCAGGCATAAGATAGCATCATTATACAGATGTATACCATAAACTAAGACTGGAGGAGATTACTAAATCATTAAATTCGCCATATTAACTGACGCTAAGTTAGGCAAGCTGCCTAACTGAAGGACATGTCTCATTTGTTAAATTCTGTTGCCTTTTTTGGTTGTTTCGATTCACTCATTTTTTGGATACATTTGGAACAACACAATACTGCAAATAAAATAAACTGTCCCCACTGGTAATCCAACTTGAATAAGTTTGGTCCCCTTCCCCCGCTGGACCTTTGATTAGGTAGAAGTGGACAAGTGGCTCACTATTATAGTGTAATTCATTGATACAGAGATTCATCTGTACTTTGGATCATACCATTTTCCCAAATAAATCAAGCATTATATTAAAAACAGCACACTATGTTTTCATTTTTTATGATAGGTATTAGGCTTGAGTCCAAAATAAGGTAACATGGGACATTTGATTGAGGTTGAAATTTTGCATGTCGCCCAAAAAGGAATCAGACTCAAACCAACTTTATATAGACAATCCTCAATAAAACATTTGAAAAATACATGTTAGTATCAACTCTAGGAATTTGGGGCATGTAATGCACCCAACTACCCAGGGCTCTGTAACCTGAACTGCTGCTATCAACCTCAACCCCTCAAAATACTCAACACGTTTATTTTGGACGCATTCTAAACAGGTGTTTCCTCTATGTCGCAAATGGTTTAAACTAGAGCCTCGCTTATGTCCGGTGTGTTCAGCTGAAATCACAGGGCCAGCTGACGCTCTGTGAGCATGTGTGCTCATCTGTGCTGATGCTGACAGCCAATACTTGCTGATTCCCACATTGGTCAGCACTGGACATAGAACAGATGTTGGGGATTATAAGGGAGGATTCAGGGAAGCTGTGGGCCCGAGCGTCTGCGGAAGTAATTTATTGTGGAGACGCAGAAAGGCCCCGCTGAACCTTCAGTGAGAAGTTCGATGGAACAAGCCTCAGTGGGCCTGCGAATCAGGACTCAAAACAAATGTTTTCCTGTTGTCCTTTAATTGAAAGAAAAATAGTAAATCATCATCTTTAAATCCAGCTGAATGGAGAAAGGAAGAAATCCTGATCCCACAAATTTTCATTAAAGTTCTAATCTATGAATTAATTAGTGGGATCATGACACTGAAGTGTCAACGTAGAACGTCTAACGAGGTCCAGGGTGAGTCATTGGAGGAGAGTTTGCAGATGAGTGAAAGGTTGGCTATGCTGCATCCCTCCTTGGGAAAACTCCTTGAAGACTGGCTTTTTGTGTGTGTGAAGTTTACCCCAATATGCACAAAGCTATTTCTCCCTCACCATTTCTGGCCATCCTGGAATTTCTAGTTATTCCACCAATGGTGTTGTCTAACCTTCAACTCAGCTCACTACCCAAGACACTATGATTTGCAGGTCCAAAGGCAAGAATGCCGTAGGTTATGAGTTTTCGTGCCTTCTTAGTGGACCACCTGTGATCCTCAGCTCTTACTGTGGCACTGCTCTGTGGAAAGCTAACCAGAGACAACTTCTTTCTTTCTTGTTTTTGGGTAGCTCTCTATAGATTTAATGAACTTCATTTTGATACTTCTCATAGCAATCCAAATGTATTTGTTGGTACATTTCAGTAAGTGTTTTGGTTTTAAAATCAGATTATTTAAAGAGCTGCAAAGAAAGGGGTGATATGAGAATTATCTTGACCAGTAAGGGTCATCTAAAAAAAATTTAGAAGTAAGGCAGAGTATTTAAATAAGGGATTCTAAAATTAATCAAATTCAAAAACACATTTTTCATATTTTTCTCCTCCATTGTTTCCATTGTGAACATATTTATAGCCTGTTAAGGATTTCAGCAGAAAGAATTACAGGCAAATATGTAAGCTCAACTGTTACTGCCTTAGAGTTGATTTGAGGCAACTAGTATATATGTTGCTTTTTCTGGAGGTAAGCATATAAATGTTCCTGCTAGGGAGAAAGCAAGTAGTTAATATGGAAAACAAATGAATTGTCACTAGCTTACTAATAAATTTTTTTTCATCAAGGAAGGAGACATAAATTGTGTATCATTGGCATTAAATAATACACTGAGTAAGCAAATAAAAATATGAGGAAAAACAAAATGGATCCTTACAATAAATATTCTATGATTCAAAATTTCAAATGCATTAGGAGAATTCATTCATTCAATCAGCTAGGAGTTCTTTCTTTAAAAACAAAAAAAAAACAGCAACTCAGAGTAACCTCTTTTTGTTAGTTGGGGTTGTGTGTTTGTGTGTGTGTGTTTTTGTGTGTATGTTTTTTAAAAGTGGATAACTATTGTAGTTTGTTTCTCCTCTGAAAACATCTTCAGTTCTCCAAAATTAGTAGAAATATAGGAAGGAAGTTCTGTAAAAGCAAAATAAATCCTTCAGGGCTTTCAACAATATTAAGGAGAACTAAGACATAAGAAAGAAGATATCAATTTTATGAAAAGTATATAATAGCAAATGTTGTTTACATATTAACTCAATTTTAACATGGGAGAACATCTCAGATGTAGAAGCCTTTCCATAGAAGAATCAGTCAAAAGTATTCCTGTTTAGTTATATCTATTAATTTTAAACTAGGGAAGTTGTATTGAAAAGATAAATTGAAATATATGGGAAAGGGAAATGTAGCTGAAGTGTTTCTATTAGGGTACAATGAAAAAATTGGATCTGTTTTATGTAAATTTTCAAGTGGCTTGGTAAAGAAAGTCACGAGTACATTAATTAAATTTACAGAGCCAAAAAAGGTGAGGACCCAGGAGGTTAGATGTAAAAAAATACAGATGGACTGAGAGAGATGAGAGGAAATGGACAGACTTTTACAATATGATATTCAGCTTGGAAATATGCAAGCTAATACGGTGGGGAAAACTAGCCAAAGACAGATAGCTGGTTTAAAGAAAAAGTTAATAAAATGTCAAGTCTGAAAAACTATACAGACCAAAGCCAGGAAATTACAGAGTTATGTATCCCACAGTAACTGTAAATTAACCCCATTGCACATATGTAGTATTTCACATTACTGTAGATGGTGTTAACTTTCACACCTAAACATGCATGTGTATGTGTGTATTTCGTCTGAATTACGGTTGTAATGGGAACAAAGGTGCAAACAGGACACGTAATGGATTGCCTGCTTTTTTCACAAGTCACCCAGGAGCTTTCTAGCCTAAGCTGCTCATACACCTCAGAAAAGAGGAGAAGGGAGACAAGTTTTGATTCAAAGTCCAGTTGTTCACCAAAAGGGCTAGGAAGATACCAACATTTCTTAGCAATTGTAAAGAAGTCATGAGTGTCCTGGGTATGTGGAATGAAGTCCATAGTACATTCTTGAGATTGAGCACATTGTATCGAAATATGTCCCCACACTAGTTTCTCCTTTCCTTTGCTTGCCTTATATCTCTAACATGCTCCTTTTACCCCTGTTTTTTGCCCAATTACCATCCATTTTTTCTCTCATATTAGGCTCATTATAGAAGTTAAAATACAGTATTTCCCTTTGAAAGCATTCAATCGACTGATCTGGTTGGTTGTTTGCTTTAAAAAAAAAAACACACACATCATTCAATCAACTTATACAATATATATTCCAATATAGCTCTCACTTGAGACATAGGACCAGGATGCAGGAGTCCACATACTTCTTCCTGAAGCATACTCCAGGCCATTTCCCTTTAGTTCATGTGTCTACTTAGAGCACCCTCTACCTTTGTCAGATACACACTGATTTTTCACTCTTAACTTTTGCTGCAGCATTGGGGGTGTAGTGGACAAGCCCTCTGTTTATCGTGTCTTCCTAATCCTTTGATTTCCTCAGCACCTATGAGGTCCTCCTCCACAGCCACCTCACCATTCCTTGGCAAGGCTATACCTCCATTACCTGGCACTGAAATCTCTTGTCTTCTACACACTATCTTAGCATCCGATTCCACTGGGCTCACAGCAACCCCAGTTCACCTACCACCTCTAGTGAAATTGCTTGTTCCCACTGAACTTGCTTTTCATCTTCATTGTCGTTATCAGTATCGCACCTTATAGTTGGTGTCCAGTAGATACTCTATGAATATACTCTTACAAGTTCTCTCAGCCTTCATCTTCCCTTTTTTCAGCTGGACTCCAAAATAAATTATTTAAGTGGTTCATTCATTCTCCTCCTTAATTCCCTTGCCCTTCTTGGTTCTGATTTTTCTACCTTGTCACTCACACCATCTGCTTGCTTAGCTTTTACTTAGGCTACCAGCATTTTTAGGAAAACTCAAATGATTTGTATCCTCATCAAATTGATCTGTTTGTCTTAGAAGTTGGGCTGTCATTGGTATTGTCATGTCTATTTATTTGATTTCCTGTCTCCAAGCTGCATTTTTCAAAGGTTATTCTCTCTTCTGTGGCCCCAGATTACTTTGTTCTGAACACGACTTCACCTATTTACTCATAGGGATTGAGGTCACTTCCCTCATCAGTTTCTTCCACATCCTCCTGGCCACCCAGAAATCTCTTCAAATTGCCATCTACTCATGCTCCCTTCCTCCCATCTCTTGAGTTCACAACTGATCCTTGAACTTCCAAAGCCATTTCTTCCCACTTGGCTCCCAATGTCATGCCCTCTCACTCACTCTGGGACCACTCTCCACCAGTTCCCCTCTTGATTTTTTACATTTCAAGATTCTCTCTCCTCTCCCACTGCCATCTCATTATTCTGGCCAAACCCCCATCTGGCCCTCCGTCCTCCCGTCCCCCGCCTCCCATTTACTCATGCAGTTTGCTGCACTCCCTTTCATCCTCCCCCACATCTTCCCTAAAACGCCCTCACCTTCAAAGTACAGCTCCATCCTGGGTCTTCTTCCTCCCTGACTATGACTGAATTAAGTCCTGACTCCTTTTCTTTCTGCCACCTCCTAAGATAGGTATCAACCAGATTCTAATCTCATGCCTTTTCTTACTCAGGTTCACCCATCCCTATGGTACAAGTGACCCCTAGATAAATAGTCTAGCCCACCTATCTGGTGAGAGAGCTTAGGCTCCGGGGTCTGATGGCTGGGTTCCAGCCCTGGCTCTGCCACGTGCCAGCTGTGTGACCCGGGCCATATTATTTGACTGTTCTTGCCTGAGCTATTCATCTGTGGGACAGGAATGGCACTAGTGCCTACCTCCTGGGTTGTTGGGAGGATGAAATAAGCTAATTCACAGAGAGGGCTGAGAACATTGCTTGGCACACAACCAGCACAGAGTAAATGTAGCTCTTTCCTTGTTGTCACAGCTGCCCTCATCAGTCTCCATGGTCATCTTTATTGTGACCTCCACAGCCACACTTCCCAAAATCAGAACTTCCTGAAAGTTAGTCGGTCAGCCTCCGAACCTTTGGTTTCACCTTCCCCTTCATTGCCAGCTCCTGCTTTTGCTGGGGCCCTGCCCTTCCCCTTCTCTGCTGCCCCTCTGACTAGTCAGTGCTCTCCTTTGTCCCCATGGCTACTTCAGAGGCCTCCTTTCTGGTCTCCAGAATCTGCTCTCACTTTGAGAGCTCCTGTAAGCTGGTGCCTTGATCCATGTTCCCTGTTCCAGATGCCTTCTGTAGCTTTTTCTTGTCCCAGGAGTGAAATCTAAACCCCCAGCCCAACATTCTTTCCTTCCTTTCCAGGTTTACTTCCCTACATATACCCTAAACCCAAGCACATTTTTCTTTAGCAGAATAAACTCCCTATTTGGTCTTTATCCTGCTCTTCTGGCCAGAGGGCTTTTCATCACCTGCAGCTGGATGGAATCTCAGTGACCCCAAAGAACTAGTGTTACTCCACTTTGCCTTAGAACTCTCTGTCTACTCCTCCTGTGGGGACCCAAGGCTGCTAGAGAACAAGGACTGCCCCTCTTGTTCCCCAGTGGTCCTGGCAGCATCACAGTCTAAACTGAACCTTAGTGAATTCCTACCTATGGACCCATCCTTTAAATCCAGCATTTGGTATGGGGTCTCATACAGCGTGTCATATGCCATGGCCTCAGAATAGAAGTTTTCAACATGGACACAAAGGACATGCATTAAATACCTGGCCTATTCAAATATTACTATACTAGTTGCCTCGTGTCTTTTTGAAAAGAAGTAAAATGTTAACTGTAGTGTTGAGCCCCCCCCCCCAGTTGCCCTGCCAGTCTCATTCCCCTTGAAATAGAAATACTCTCATTACTTTAATGTTTACTATTTTTGTGCATGTATTATGTACACATAAACCTATCAAAAATATAAATAATACACAAAGTTGATTTTTGCAGGGTTTTGAAACTTAATATAGATTGTATTATATACACCTTTCCCCTCAATACTGGGTTGTTTGGGATGATTTTATCTCCCACTGTTTTTGACATTTATCCATAGTGATATTATTGCAATACATTCATTTTAATGCTCTTTTCAGTTATATAAATATACTATAATTTATTTATTCTCCCATTGATAAACATTTACATTGCCTTTTTTTTTTGCAATTACTAAAAATGCTATAGCACACATTCCTGTACATGCATATCTGTGGGCTTGTCTGAGTTTCCCTAGAGTATAGAATTGCACATGGAATACCCATTGGCAATTCTCTCAATCTGTGGCTTTTCTTTAAATTTTGCTTCTGGTGTCTTTTAGTGCAGAAGTTTTCCATTTTTATGCAGTCCGACTCATCTTTTTCCCTTCATTGTTTCTGTCATTTTGTATATTTTCTAAAAGCTAAACAAGGTCAAAAGGATATTCTCCTAGGTTTTCTTCTAAAAGTTGTAAAGTTTTACCTTTCACCCTGATGTCTATGATCTTCCTGGAAGGGGTGTGTGCTTGTGGTACAAAGTCGGGTGTAACTGGGTATTTTTACTTAGATGAGCAGTGCCATGCCCCGAGCCCTCCTTGCCCTGTGGATGTGCAGGCTGCTGGACTGCCACATCAAGTAGGGTCACATGGGACTCTTCATGTCCAGGCCCAAAGTCTCTGGGGTTGCATCTGAGGGGCAGGGTCTGAGCAGCGAGGGCCTGGCGATACTCTGCTAGCTATGTTTAGAGGAATGTGAGCATTTGCCTCCAGGTTTTGAACCTAGAGAGCATCTGAGATGGTCTATGATTCCTGTGCAGGAGACTTTGTCTCTTTGGGGAACTGTTGTATGTCAATTAGAAGCCTCCTCTATTCACTCAACTTACTTCCCTTTTAGAAAAATGATTCTTTTCTAAACTGTCAATGCCCTCTCAGATGCTTTAAAGAATTGCATGGATTGTTGTGGAGCTTAGAAATAATACATATGAGAATACCCAGAAAGGGAGGTTTGGGAGAAGAGAGTAGAAGCTAAAACCAAGACCTACCTACTTCTCATTTGTGCCCGAGACCAGTGGTGTTATTAATGAAAACAGGAAATGCTAGAGAAAGGGGTGGGAAGACGTGAGGGTTGGTTTTAGATGAATAATAGACATGTATGTTATTTTGGATACCTTTCTTGGGAGTTTGGAGTTACTGTAAGGTCTGCTGATGTATCCCTGTGTGTACCCAGCAGCGTATACAAAGAGGTGAGTACGTAGGTTAACAATAGGCACTGCCTGCTGTCAGTGCGCAGACTCCTGTAAGTGAGGAGGAGGAGGTGCTTTCTTCATCTTTGCGTCTCTTATAAGTAACTGAGAGGATGACACATGATGAGTGCTCAAAACTGCTGGAGGGAGGAAGGCAGATCGTTTGTGACTGTGAAGCTTTTAGTTTCATGAAAGAAAGAAATCATCTTGAAAAGCAGAAAGCATGATGTTAATTTCTTAATTTTCTACTTGGAATGGATATTTTTGCAGTATTCAGTAGGTCATCATAAGCTATTATGTCAAGTCTTTTCTCCCCAATAACCTTTTAATCTCTCTATTAAAAAAGAAATCTGAACTTTGATGTGGAGGAGCAGTAAAAAGTAACAGCAAGAGTGAGAGAGAGAAATATGCTAAAGGAATCCCAGGGGGCCACAAGCTGCTGCTAAATTTCAGTTGCAGTTGTCAGAGTTAAAGAAAACATTGGAGAAAATGTCTCATGGAGGGGTCCCCAGATTGTTCTGCTCCAGGAAGGCCAGCTGAAGGATGGATGGCAGCCAGCTGGCAGGGGCTCAGACGCCCAGGTACCGTGCGCCAGCCACTGAGCTCATTTGCTCCATCTGAGTCATTTTACAGCCAAAGCTGTTTCAAGATCAGCACAAGGCACCTTACAGATGTTTGAGGGTGGGGGTGCAAGGTAGAATTTGGAGGAAGGAAGAAGTATATGCTTATTTTTGAAGGTTTAGCGCAGGACTTGTTGAGGTTTGGGTGAAATGGAATGTGTTATGAACACTGCTAACTGTATGAGGGCCATGACAGCTCTGTGAGGCAGAGGCTACTGCCACCTCAGTTTTACAGATGAGGAAACAGGCACAGGGAGGTTAACTAACCTGTTTAAGTGTCATAGCTTAAGGCCCAGAGGCATGATTCCATTCCATTCTATTTCATCCTTCACCACCATACTCCACCACTGAGAAATCCAAACTCCCACCTCAGTGAAGGAGAGAAGCTCAGTGGCCATGTCCCCAAGGAGACATCTCTCTTCTCCTGAGAACCCTTCTCCTAGATCTTCCTTCTGGGATATAGATTGGGAAGCCCCCTAGGAAATCCCAAGAGGGGAAACCAGAAAGATCTTGACCCACAGCAAGAGCCAAGCAAAGCCTGGGTCTGAACAAAATCATGTTGTAGCTAAAGTTTGGTGACTCAAAGCCTTTTCATGTCCACCGATGGTTCCTGCTTACAATTCCTGTGAATGTCCTATGCCTACTGACAGACCATCTAATGTATAAATTATTGTTTAACTCAGGTATGCATTCATGACTGTTAATTCCACTTTCCTCAAACTTGCCCATGAAACACTCCTAACAGTGGAGGAATGAGAAGAAGACATGAAGCCCCCTGGAGGCCTGGGGATATATCCCATGGCATTGCCTCTCAAAAATATTTATTTGAAGACTCTGGTTTTAGGGGGAAAATCATTCAAATTATTGTGAAAATATTCTTGATTTTAATATGAAAGTATCTATTTTTCAAATCTTTGAGTGAGATTGAAGATTTAAGATCTTGTTTCTCTTGTGCTTTTATGCAAATATCAACACATTGGTACTCTTAAAAAACACAAATCTCCCAGGTCATATTAACACTTTCAAAGGTACTCCAAATGCCCAAAAGAGTGATTGACAAGGACTTCCCAGTGAGAGTAAATATCTCACATTTCAGATCTGTGCATGAGTGTATCATTTCTATTAATTATGTAATTCCCATGGTCTCTATCTTCATCAATGTCAAATAGAAAAGCTGAGGAGATGATTCTGCCCAGGGCCACTCCTCTCAGGTCACGTGGGTTGCTACTTGCCTTATGTACCTGCAAGCCAGCTCCAGGGGTGGGAGAAGTCTTTATCGCCAGAAACAATGATTTTTGTCTTTGGTTTGTGATTCCTGACAACTAGGAGTCTACAGAAAAACCTGAAAGCCAAGATGATCTTCAGGATCTTCCAGCTCTGAATTCCTTTTCATTCTTTTGTAAGGATAAGAAAATGGCCATGGTCTGATTATTTTACAGCAGTTCAGTTCTGTATGATTGGGGAGACCCCACTCACACCTCAGTTCAATGGAAGCAGCTAAGCTCTGGCACACAATTTGGGTTGAAAATTTCCTCTCTTCCTGGGGCTGTGATTCAGGCGGGCACTGTATTTAGCATCTTGGCATGCAGCTCCACAGAAAAGATTAGCACCTACTCTTTTTTCTTTTCCATTCAGGCACAAAGTTATTGGTGAACATCCTTCATCATGGGACAGGAACAGCTGAGTCTGGGCTCTAAGTGCCATTCTATGGAGACTAGAGATAAGCGACAGTGCTTGGCCTGGAGTGATGATAGGAAGTCCACCTCAGTCCATTAAAAACAGAAGACAGCAGATTAGCAGTGAGCACAAGTGAGCTGTGCTTAGACTAGAGCATAAAGAAAAGATCTTGCCCGGCCAGTGTTGCTCAGTGGTTGAATATCCAACCAAGGAACCAGGAGGTCACAGTTCAATTCCCGGTGAGGGCACATGCCCGAGGTTTCAGTCTGGATCCCCAGTAGGGGATGTGTAGGGGGTAGCCCATCAATGATTCTCTCTCGTCATTAATATTTCTATCTCTCCCTCTCCCTTCCTCTCTGAAATCAATAAAATATATATATTTTAAAGTACTTTTTCAAAAGTATAGATCTTACCTTTCTACCTGCATTACTACTAACATTTTGCTGTCTAGCACCAATAAGCAACTTGTTTGCAGCATAATTTGGGAATTTTTCAGTTTACAGTTTAACCCACCGCCTATCTGAGAACAGTGACTGGTTCCTCATACACTGAGGAAGACAGTGAGGCATGGTGATTAAGTTAGATTAAGTTGAAAAACTGGGACTGGAGCCTGGGCAAGCTGCCCATGCTTGTTATGGAATAAATGCTTGTGCCCTCCTCCCCAACTAATACGTTGAAGCCCTAATCCCTCACTGTGTTGGTATTTGGAGATGGGGCTGTTGGGTGGTAATTAGTTTTAGATGAGGCCATAAGAGTGGGGCCCTTATAATGGGATTAGTGCCCTTACAAGAAGAGACACCAGAGAGAGTGCTCGCTCTCTCCCCATCCCTCCCTTCCTCCACACAAGGATTGCAACCATACAAGGATTGCACACAGACACACACACACACACACACACACACACACACACGTACACAGGTCATGTGAGCACATAGTGAGAAGGGGGTCATCTACAAGCTACAAAGAGAGCCTCATGAGGGAACCCCAGTCTGAAAACTGTGAGGACAGATGTCTGTTGTTTAAGCCCCTCAGTCTCTGATAATCTGTTATGGCAGCCTGAGCTGGCTGCAGCAGGGCTCTTTTCAAAGGCCGTGTAATCCAGCCTCCCACAGAAATCCTCACAGCCCCTCAGCCTTTCCGGAAACACTTTCCGGTCACTCTCTCTTTGGTCCTTTCAGACTCCCTTTCCCAGTGGTGCCTCCACCAAGCTCTTTATTTGAGACCCCAGTTTCACCCATGTCTGTAGGAGGAGGAGTGAGCAGAGCACCTCCTTACTCTACCTTAGCAAGTGTGGGTGATGCCACCAGACTGTGTTCAGGTACCACAGCAGCCAGCGAGTGAATGGCCCCAAAGCGGCTTCTGTCTATCCAAGCAGGGCCCTGGGCCTGTGGGGGGGAAAGGGCAACTTGGAGGGTGCCTGGAGCCAGTCTGTGAGTCTCTGGACCTTCTAGATGCAGGGGAAAAGTGAGTCATAATCATGGGGAGGGGCACTCATCCCTTCTGGGGGCTCATCACTCGGATGGAAATCAGCCAGATGGGCCATTTTTATTCATGTCTGTCCTAAATACTGTGCTTTAATGTTGAACCTAATTTTCTAAATTATCAGGGTTGTTGAAACTGTTGGACATCTGGTTTTTCTCTTCTGGAAGATAGAGAACTGTCAGCATGGTGTGCTTTTAGCTTTCTGAACAATGACACAAGGATTGCAATCTAGAAACCGTGATTGTTAGAATTGCCCATGAATTCACAATTTATACACTATGCTGCAGACACACAGACCCACAGCATAATTTCCGGAAGCCAGCAAGCTCACCTCTGTGGCAGGAAAATCAGTTCCGGTACATGGTGTCCCTGCAGCCCTCCCCATCACCCTGCGGGACAAGTGCCCCTGTGACATAGAAGATAGAGACTGCACATATGTCCCTGTGAACCTTGCTTTTTTTGTTCCTGAAAGTAGAAGAACATACAGATTACACAGCACCAGTTTTAAACTCAGAAATGAGAGTCCCGTTTTCCCTGCTTTAATTTCCCATTCCAGACTGCTAGGAATTGCCTATCCTCACACACCCCAAAAAATTGTAGGAAGTTAGTGCAAAGCAAGGTGCAGGGTCGGTCATTCCGGATGATTTAGTACAGCCGTTTGGTTAGACCAGTGGTCGGCAAACTCATTAGTCAACAGAGCCATATATCAACAGTACAACGATTGAAATTTCTTTTGAGAGCCAAATTTTTAAACTTAAACTTCTTCTAACGCTACTTCTTCAAAATAGACTCGCCCAGACTGTGGTATTTTGTGGAAGAACCACACTCAAGGGGCCAAAGAGCCTCATGTGGCTTGCGAGCCACAGTTTTCCGACCACGGGGTTAGACCAACCATTTGGTCTCTAAAATGAGGCACTTTCCCAGCTGGCGTGACTCAATGGTTGAGCATTGACCTTTGAACCAGGAGGTCAGGGTTCGATTCCCAGTCGGGATACATGCCTGGGGTGCAGGCTTGGATCCCTGAGGCGGCCAATCAGTGATTCTCTCTCATCATTGATGTTCCTCTCTCTCCCTCTCCCTTCCTCTCTGAAATCAATAAAAATATTTAAAAGAAATAAATAAATAAAATAAAATGGGGCACTAAAGAGAAAATAGGAAATCAAAATGACCATTACATGAAAAAGAAAATAAGTTAATAATTCAAGGGATTTGAAGACTCATCTTTCTCTCTGATAAGTAGGCAAATTGCAGTGACAACATTCTACCTCTTCACAGCCTGTTTGGGGAAATTGGAAATACCTTCTTTTCACAGGCTGGGAATAATTCATAATTTGAATGTTACCACCAATTTTTGAAAAGTCATCACATTCTATATGCTCTGAGGCAGGGATTAGCGCCCTTGGAGGGCAAGGGGGGGGCGGGCAGTCTTCATTAGCTTCATTCAGGGTTTGCTTCCAGTAGCTTTTAACTTCGAGCTGCCCTGCCAGTCATTGGAGAAGGGCCCCTCTTCTCACGTGGCTTCCATGGGAAGATGACATTGTTTGTCAGAGTAACCCCCACACGCACAGCCCCACCACCACAGAGAGCCACTCGAATGGCTAAAATAAAAAATATTGACTCTACCAAATGTTGGTGAGGATGTGGCACAGCTGGAATGCTCATACACTCACTTCACTCAACCCCGTTAGAGAACTCTAGCAGTTTCTTATAAAGTTGATCATATACTTCCCATATGCAGAGCAACCCCACTCCCAGGTGTTTACCCAAAGGAAAGGGAAACATATGTACACAATAAAGGACTGCATAGGCATATGCAGACCAGCCTATTCTTATAATAGGCCAAAGACTGGAAATAACTCAAACGTTTATCCACAGAATAAACAAATTGTGATATATTCATACAATGGAATACTATTCAAAAAAATAAAAAGAACAAGTTACAGATACATGGATGGAATAAAATCAATGACTCTCAGAGACATTGTATTGGGTGAAAGAAGCCAAATGCAAAAGAATGAGTACTCTGTCTTTCCGGTTTTGTGATATTCTAGAATAGGTAAAACAGCTGTAGTGACAGCAAGCAGGGCAGTGATTGCCAGTTGGATGTGGAGATTGTTTGGAGAGGGCACAGCAGACTCTTTGGGGTGAATGAAATAAATGTCATATCTTGTTTTGAGTGGTAGTTATACAGAT
Organism: Eptesicus fuscus; assembly: GCF_027574615.1. Classification (NCBI taxonomy): domain Eukaryota; kingdom Metazoa; phylum Chordata; class Mammalia; order Chiroptera; family Vespertilionidae; genus Eptesicus; species Eptesicus fuscus. Next base: position 12,762,132 of record NC_072479.1, on the reverse strand, counting down.
GTAGGCAGTTGTCAAAAGTCTTATAACTAAGTACTTAAGGTTTGTGCATAGTAGTGTACTAGAGGCCCGGTGCACAAAGTTAGTGCACAGGTAGGGTCCCTAGGCCTGGCTGGCGATCAGGGCTGATCTGTGGGGAGACCAGCGGGGCAATCAGGGGGCCCCACTGGAACCTACCTTGGTTGGCCTGGGGCCTGCAGGCTGGGGGCAGCTCCTGGATTGAGCATCTGCCTCCTGGTGGTCAGTGCGGGTCATAGAGAGCGGTCATTCCACTGGTCATTCTGCCGTTTGGTCGATTTGCATATTAGACTTTTATTATATAGGATAGTTCTCACTTACAGGAACTGACATATAACAAAACCAATTTGACCATCGGCTAATTGATATAAACAAGAGTGAAGTTCCTACAGCATCTCATCAACAGTATAATGAAATAAAGTTGAACAAAGCTACAATATTCGACAACCTGTTGTACTTAAATTGTAACCTCCAAGAGCACTGCTTTAACCTCTTGGTGGGTAAATTTGCTTGGTAAGAACAGTGTTACTTTTGAGAAACCCTTTTCAGAGGATGATGTTAATGAACCATCACTAACATTTGAGGGTTTCAAAATGCATCCACTGATAAAGCTACCTTACGCTCTGTGATAAAAACATTAATGTTGAAAAGACTGTACTGGTTGTATCTTTTGTCTTTAATAAGATTGCATTTGTAGGAACTTTTAGATGGTTGCTTAATCTCTCCCGTCGTCAGGTGCAGATAATAGAGAGGCTGAGGAGGCAGATTTTTGTGTTGGAGGCTGTAGGCTCAAATCCCCTTTCGTGCAGGTGGACAAGGTATCAGGATGGAGTGTACTGGCTAGTTTTTTGACCTATCAGAGGTATGTCCAGTGCTTTGGGGATCACTTGATAGTTTTTCTGAAAATTCATTTGCATTCACACCAGGCTTCTGACCTGCGTGCTTCAGAAGATGTTGCACAGTATTGAACTGAGATGTCTTCCCCCTTTTCAGTAAATCGAAACTTAAAATTGGCACCAGGCTCTAGGCGTTTTGTACGGGGAAGAATGATTACAGGAAATGAAGGACTGGATTTCAGCCTGGAATTTGCTTCCTCCCTCCTGTGGCAAGTAAATGTGGTCTCGCTGAGTGCTTTGCGTGGCCATGCCATTTTCTTTTCTGCTGAGGAGAAAAGGGATTACAAGTACATGTATTCTTGGAGCCTATCGTTATGTTTGGGTTTTATTTTGTTGTTGTTGCTCAGTGGGAGTAGAGGGATTGGGGAAATTTTTCTTCCTGTGTTTCTTTTTGTTTTCGTAACTTTACACATTCTGCAGTGTTTATCCTACTTAAATTTTGAATTTGGTGTCTCGTGCTTCTGGTGTAAAATTGATGTCAGACTTGTGCCTTGAGTGTTGTGCTCTCTCTAAACTTAGGGATGTCTCTTCTGCCCTGGACAGGCAGGTGGGAGATGCGGGGGAGGGGGAGGTTCATTCCTCAGGCTGCGGGGAGGGAGGAGCCTGAGGAATGAAAATCTGAAAATCAGGATGGGTTTGAACTTCAGTTTGAAACTTGATGACCCTACTCTCTGGCTTCAGGTCCTGGGGGAAGTTGCAGAGTTAATGCTTCTTTGTAAAATGAGGACTATGGAGGATCCGACGAAGTTCTCTATGGGAAGTCTGGCACATCATGATGTGCAAAGAATCTTAGCTTCCTTCTCACACGTGAGCCACTGCCTTCTCCATCTCTATCACATCCTTTCACATTTGCCCCACACTGGGAACACAAAGTGACCTTCCCTAGCTTGGGTCACTCCAGCCTCCTTTTAAAACCCTTTCCCCGCTGTCGCCGTGTTCACAGCGGGCTGGCCCTGGGCACTGCGGGCATGTGGTGTGATGAGTAGCACACGGAAGCTAAGGCGTGCACTGGTCCCCCGTTACTGGTTCTGTGAGTGTCCCTGTTTAACAAGTGCTTGCATGACTCGAGGTGGTGCTGTGCAGCATTACAATTGGACAGGCCTCGGATCCCTTCCAGCCCTCACCAGTTTGTATGCTAATTTCTCAAATAATTGCACCCACCTGAGCCTCACTTTCCTCTAATTGACCAGAGTGGTTCCTATGCATTTGGCACCTCACTGGTTAATAATGATTGCTAGCTGAGGACTTGTTAACCTAGAGGTGCATTCTTCCCAATGGGACTGTTAGCACATCAAAAGGATGTTTTTAAAACCTCACTCAATAGTGTATGTGGAGGGGAGGGGAGAGTAATTAAGAGCCATTTGTCACCTAGCTCAGCTCAATAAACATTTTTTGTTATGCTAAGAAACAAGAACAATCTAACAAAATTTAAATGACTAAGGCTGTGGCTTTAGCAAATACTTCAGGAATCTGGTCAATCTGAAAATCAGGATGGTAGAAACCTTCCTGGAGACACACTGTTAAAATTAGTTATATATATGATACCTTCACAGCTCCAGGTTTTAAAAACCAACAACAAAACAACAATACTTTCAAATCTCCAGTTTATCTTTGTTAATTTAGGAGGGTCTTCATATTTCAAACAGGGCAGTTCAAAGTTCGTTTTCTTTATTTCCCTCAGCCGTGAAAAGTTCTAAGATTCATAATGTATTTAAAATATTACATTTTGGTTGTAAAATGTTATTTTTCAATAATTGGATTCTTTGATAAATATGGCTGAACAAGACTGCCTTCCATGGGCCAAGCACCACCCTAGGCATTTGTAGCAAGAGCAAAACCCAAGGGGTCCCCTCAGCTGGGCTCCTGGGGACCCTGTCAGCCGGGAGACCAGAGTATTGGAGGTGGAAGGCTGGACTGCAGAATGGGGACTGCTAACCATCCAACTCCTTCCGGAAGTTTGCTTGGGAGTGGGGGCGGGGGGGGGCGGGGAGAATAACTTTTTCTTTCATGTAAGTAGTATATGTTCTCTATAGAAAAAGCAGGAAGTAGAACTAGCTAAAGATCTCTGAAAATAAAAGTCAGCAATTCTCCTACCCAGACAGTCCTTCTGATATCCCATGCCATGCATTTCTCCTGATCATATAAGCACTCACATATGCAAAGGGGTTAGTAGTCTCAAGTCCATCAAGGCCTGGCCACTCCACTGTTTTTGAAATCCTAAAATGTGCTTTTTAAAGGTGAGGAAATACCGAAACAGGACTACAAAAAGTATGATGTATATTGATGTATATTGACATATATGTAACAACAACAAAAAAAGAAGGCATGACATGTGGGTGGACTGCATCTCAAGTGTAATTCTGAGGCTTGGGCCAATCACCTTCCTTTCCACACACCCATTTCCATGTAGGGCTCCTGTAAGAGGTTGTCTCCGAACCCAGGTTTTCACTAGGAATGTAGCATGGCATCTCTGTCAACACATGTAATTCTATATCACTTTAATTTCTGCATAGCAGCCCATTGGATGGACCACAATGTATTAAGTCCTCTTCTTGGACATTTATCCTTCACTTTCCTTGATAGTTCATACCATGGTGAATATTCTGGTACTTGCTTCTTTACACATTTCCTTACTTGTTTCCTTGCAATGAATTCTAAGCTATGATTGATGGGGCAAAAGGTACTCGCCTATTTGTAAGGTTGAACTGTTCTTTCTGAAAGATGGCCCTCCTGTTTTGAGAAAGGAGAATCCTCCGTGCTAGGGCTGGAGCGAAGCTTCTGTTTCACAGTCACAGATCCCGAGTCCCGCAGACAGGGCCAGGTGAGGGGCTCAGAGGCCACACCTTCTCTGTGTGAAGAGAAGAGCAGTATGAGGAAGGCTGCTCTGGGACACCTTTGATTCTCATCCCAACCCATTTCCAGCAAGAGTCCCTGACATTAATCTTGCCACATCTCCGCCACTCCCCTTCACTTCTAAGCCTCACTCCACTTTGCAATGAGTTGTGGCAAAATACCTATTCCAGCAGGATCAAATGGTGAGAACTCCAGATTTTAAAAACCCCGATGAGCAGGAAGGGTCTGTCACACTTTATCCTGGCTTCTTGTTCCAAGTAGCCCATCCTTCTAGGCCAGCTTGTCAATGGCCAGCCAGCTCCGTGTTCCTTGCCACCAAAACCAAAACCAAAATCTCACTCAAAAACCAAAATCTAAGGACTCTGTACTCCCCAGCCCCCATTTGCTCAAAATTCTTTTCAGTTCCTCACCTCACTGACATCAAATTTGGCCCTGCAACTCTCTCCTGTCAAACCCTCTCTACCTGTTCCTCCCGAACCATCTGTCTCAGTATGCCAGGAACAGTGTCCTCAAAGGTAGTGCTCCTGGCTGTCCCCCTGTCGTCCACCCTTCCATCTGGACTCACTCTCCCTGTACCCTTCTCCAGCAGGTCCAATCCTGTATCTCTCCAGGCACATCCCATATGCTGTCTTCTCCAAGAAGTCTTCCCAGCCTTCTAGCCTAATAGCCTTCCCCTAAAGCTCCATAGAATATGATCATGACCTATACACTCCACTGTGTCATGTAAATGGCACCACACAATTGTGTGTGTTTGTGTGTGTGTACCACATGACTTTAAGTTCCTTGAAGGCAAAGCCTGTATTATCTGTTTATCCTCCTCTTCTGAGTATTGGGAATCACTGTGCTTTACTCCAAGATATTGGTTCCATGAATGAATGAGCAGTGAAGGAACGTGAGCTGATAGGTAAGTGAAGTGGATGAAAGGAGCCTACTGGGTAAAGGTTTATTCCATAGGAGTCTGGTGGCCCCCATTCCTCATAGGAGGGATTTAGGACAGTATTCTGATTGGAAAGGGGCTTCAAACACTTCATAAAAGAGTGAGACAAGAGCTCATGATCATGGAGAAGAGCTTGTCCCATCAGGCCCCCTGACATCCTTCCTTGTGTTAGGGAATGTTTTGCCTTGATTAAATTATATCTTGATGTTTTTGAAAGAAAAAGTATTAAAGACGCCCATCATTTCTGCTTCTTGCAGGCAGCTATGGTCCTGAGCTCCGCACACTTCTGGTTGGGATTATTTCTGGTTCCTACTGCATGTTTGATCGAAGATGTGGCATGGAGAGCGTAAGTGGAAACTGAAGGAATAACCCTAAGTCTTACTCATCTGTCCCTGCAGTTGTCTTCCACAGCATTGGCATAGGATATGAAATGCTGAGACTTCTGGAGAAACCCATCTCCTGCCACCTGCCAGCAAAGGATGTAAAGGATGTTGTGTTTGGTTTTCTTCCTTTTAACCTGTGCTTCACCTTAGACAAAAGGGAGTCCAAGACGGATTGTGTGAAGGTCAAGAGGGATGTTCCTCATACTTGATTATAAGGGGGAGTTTCTAAGTACAGACCCAATTCCACTAGCTTTAGGAAGTATGACTCGAAATTCATTTTCCTTATGTCTAAGAGTTATTGCTACGTGATCACAAATATAGCCTGTCTTTGAGGAAAATTGTGTCTATATAATTCATTTCAAATTGCAAAATACTTGGAATTAAGTATTCTTTATTTTTCCAAATAATTCACTATAGGAATCCTTCAAATATAATTCTTCCAGAGCGTCAGTTTACAGGTCTATGAGAAATTAACCACAAAGATGAAATCATAATGTAGGCTAAACAGGAAATAATTCATGCTTAAATTTTGTTTATATGTTTTAAAATATATCCTTTTTGAAATATCTTGTACACAATATAAAAGAAGCAACAAGGTAATGTAAATTTTAATTCTGTAAGCAAAAGATAGAATACTGAAATGAGATAATACTGATTTTTGAGTTGGGTAGGCCTGGTTCCTCCCTCCTACAAATAGTTGCCAACTTCCCTGAAAATTGAGACTCTTGCATTGGCTTTACTTTGGGCAAAGCATAATTATCTGGGGGCCCTGAGGTAGAGAATTGAGACTTTAATCCTAACCTTCCAGGAAAAGACATCAGATTTCATCTCTCTCTCTCGCTTCCTCCCACACTCAATGAGAATGTTCTTGCCTGACAGTTATGGATATCTTTTAAAAGAGTCTTCATTTTGGCATTATTTTGACAGCCGATGGCACCTAATGCAGAGAGAGGGAGGAGGAGAGACAATTTTATAGCACATATTTTGGTGTTTGTTTTTTTTCTCTTTCTGTTCACTAAGTTTTACAATTGTTAGTAAAAATTAAATAATTCTAATTTCTTAAATGTTCCAATTTACCACTGTTTCCATGTTACCTACTGAAACTGTGCTTTATAAATAGTAGAATCAGAATCTTTGGAAATGAATTATAGTCAGAAAAGATGTTTTCTCAATCTATTAAGTGCACTAAAAGAAAATGGTAGTTCTATCATGCACATAGCTTAATTGTGGCAAAATATATTACCTTACCGAATTTTGTCAATTTTGCAAGATAATCAAGTTAGTTTTAGGTCTTTGCTACATCAATGACTTTTAAATTTATAGTGACTGACAATAGTGATTTGACTGTAAATTAATCTTAGGGCATTCTATTCAACTATCTTAAATGAATATCATGAAAAAAAATTTTGTGAGACTGTATATTTGCCAAGTGAGACTTTAGCAGAAGTATTTTTCTACCATTTCAAAGAGAATGTTTTCAGATTACAGTGTCTGCCTCTTTCTCTATTTTTTTTTAAATATTTTCCAATACATTCCAAGTAAAAGTTCCTCATCAATCAGGAAGCAAATTACCTATTCCTTCAAGCAGGAATATTACCTATTCCTGACTCCTGGCACTGTAAAATTAGCACCACTTATGTTTTTTAAAGGATAAAGCAAATGCGCCTGCCTCCAGCTCCACCAAACAAAAAGAGTAAAAGTCGCTTTCTTTCCAAGAAGCTTGAAGCAGGCTAGGAGCCCTGTAAAGAAGGCCCGCTGGAGGGAAGGGGAGCCTGAGCAGAGGCTGACCCAGTGTTGTCCTACCCACTGCCCTGCACCGCAGGCCCAGGACAACCCTCCCAGGAGCACAGCACCCGTGCTTTGGGCTGAACCTGAAAGGCCCCTCCTGAATTCCAGAGGCACTTCCAGAAATGCATTTTTTGCCTTGGTTTATTTGGGGGAGTGGGAGGATGGCATATATTGGCGCTCATCTGGAGGAGTTGCCCAAAGTATATGCTCAGTTTATAATATACATTTAATGTCTAAACTACAGTCCCCTCTCTCCTCATAAACAATAATTCTGCAAGTTTATTTGAGCACTTTTCCTCTGACCACAAGGCCCAGGTTTTATCTCATATTATACCCCCAGACTGAGATATTTGTTGTTGAGTCAAGTAAATTTGGAGACTTCTCCCAGGAGGAGAAAGCACTGCCTGAGCTGCTGTATCACTGAACTCTCAGTGGTCTTTCTGAACCTCAGCTTTATAAACTCTGTTTTTCCTTCCTGCACGCTGAACTAAAATATTAATCCTGAATGTCCAAGTCCACCCATCATTTGGTTCAAATTGTCAAATATTTATTGAAACATGATGTGCTATGATGCACCTTGGACAAGAAGAGTTTTCAATGAACTGAGTCGGAACTGAGGCGCAACTGCAGAGAGTGCTGTGAGGGCAGATGGCGAGGGCGGGGATCTAACTCGGTTTGTTACTGTCCTTCAATCTTGCCGAGGACCAATCTTCAGGATTTTTTTGTTTTGTTTTGAATTTTGGTGGTTAACTATTTCAAAAGAGCTTTTAAATTCGAGCACAAGGTAGGCCTGCCTTTCCCCATATATTTCTATGAGTGCTTAAGAAAGTAAATTATTCTTTCTGCATTTTCCCCCTTCTTTGCCCTAGTCTCTCTCTTCTGTTTTGGGACTTGGAGTGTTAAGAATAAGAAAAAAAACATCATGAGGTAATTCAGTCATTTTTCCCATGAAGTCTGTCAATTTTCTGGATGAAGATCCATTGTTAGACTATCTTAAGTCAGATTTGGATGCCGTAAGATACCCACTCTGTTATCCTGTTCACCAGAATTTTCATAAGGGACCAAACTAATACATTTTTTATTAAAATAATTGATTGATTATATGTGATACCTGGCTAATGACTATTTTTATTAGAAGCATGAAGTTTAAATTGCCCAGAACTATTTTAATATCCTTTAGCTTACACTCTTCCAAAATGTTTACCTATGACAACATTCTTAGGTTAGCAGCCATGTACTTATTCTCCTCTAGGAGAAATTTGTCAGGATTGCTTTCTAAAAATAACATAAAGCTCAAGGCCACTGAACACGGAATCAGTCTCTTTAACCTAACTTGTATCTCCTATAGTCTACCAGTCAGCACACAATGCATTCAGCAATTCCAGAATGACTTCATTTCCTTATTATAATCCCAGATAGGCAGTTAAGTGGAAATAAAAGGTAATAAGAAATTTCTGTATACAATTGGACCTTGGTTTTTCTAAAACTTTCTAACTACACTAATTTCTTTTGAAGCACATTGTGTATACATTTTCATCCACCTTTAGAAATTAACATTTCCTTTTAACTTGTTATCCTTCCATGCAAAAGAACAGTTCAGGAAAAACTTTTAGAAACAAAGAAATGGAAGTCCAAGATTCTAAGCCAATCTATTTATTTAGAAATTCCTTAATAACCTGGAGATACCTTTAGCACTATCTGAGGGCTCACACCCTCTGACAGTGACTAAGCACCCCACCCTCCCCTTGTGTGATCATCTGGTCTCTTGATATGGGGTTAAATGAAGCAAGCCCTGGACCACTGGGGATTAGCTGTTCAAAGATAATGGGGCTCACTCTGTCCAAGCTGTGATTCATAACAAGCCAGACTCCAGTTCCTGAAGAGACCTCAATTACACGCCAGGGGCTAATACTTCAAGATTGGCTTCTTAAACCTTCATGTGTTAGGTTTTAGTCATTTCACATGCAGACTTTGACAGGGGAGATTTTAGATTTGTCTGCCTAATTAAGGCCTTATTGGGTAAACGTTCTTGAGAAAACACTTTTAAGTTGCTAGCATCCATTCTCTTCCAGTGCTACCTACATGTGAAGAGAATAGCAGAATCCTCCCCAACGTCGCCATTCATGTTCTTAAACACTGATAGGTGCCCAGGCTAGCTCTCGGATTGCCACGTGACTCTTGCACATGGATGCAGTTACATCCACTGAGAACCTGCACAATGCCTGGTAGCTTCAAGATATTTAGATCATTTCCCTCTGTGAATGAGTGAAAGCTGGGGCAGATTCCTTTTATTCTTGGCCTAAGCTCTGACATCCAGTGTCCTGCGCCCAGTGGCCCAGTCTTCCTATTCCAAGCCCGCTTCTTAGCGTTGCCCTTCTCTTGCAGCCCAAGAGATAACACTGGGGGCTGGTCTAGAGGTGATGAACCCCGCTGGCTCTGTGTGGGGCATCAGGGAAGGAGGAAGGGAGGAGGAGGTGGAGTGAGGACAATCCTGAAACAGTGAGAGAACGTGCGCATCCTTGAGCACTGACCAGACACGTTCTCATGGGCCCTGTATGTCTGGGGTGAACCCAAGTGTGGTGGGGGTCGCCACTCAGTTGGCTTGTTATCAGTATATCCCTGTAAGCCCATGAGATAAAGGGAACGTTTGAGGCACAGCATGTTTAATAATATTGAACAGTGTAAATGTTAACCTTCTTTTTGACTGCCTTCTTCACAGCAAAATGTTAAACATTTTCTCAATTATTGTTTAAATTAAAATTCCACGGTTTCTGCTTTGAACTGCAGTATTTTATCACTACTGAGTCTCAGGACACTGCTTGATGTAATTAAGGTATTATGTGTTAAAACCTGTGTGGTTTAGTTCTCTTGTTTACTTTGGGAAAAGGAATGACAGGCACATATACAGTGTCTTAGTACTAATACTCCATTAGAGATTAACTCAGAGTGTTAGGGGATGACTGGGCATTATCTCAATAGACTTTCTTTCCTTGAAGGTGGAGGCTGGGCGGGAGTGTGTGATTCCACTAAATAAAGCAGCTCACGTCTTCAGAATGTCCCCGTTACACTTTTCACTTCTTTGCAGATATATGCTCAGTCTTTGTCCTTATTCTGTCTTCGAGCTCTGGTGTTTAGCAGGATCCTCATACTCCTTTATACTGAATTTAATGAAAAGCTTTTCATAATACAGGGTGGTGCAAAAGTGGGCTCACCGTTGTGAGTACACGAAACACAGAGTTGGTTCTTGTATTATTATTTATTATTTATCGTGTTATTTTCCATATGAACAACCGTAAACCTACTGTTGCTCCACCCTGTATGTAAGCCTGCCTTGCATTGCTAAGTCATTAGTGCTTTTCTTTCTACAGCTTTTTTTCCCCGTATTTCTAACTTGCATCTTGTAAAATGCTTTTCTTCACTTGCATTGTTTCCAACCAGTAGCTTTCTGCTTAGTCTCAATCTTAGGAAGACCCTGAAGTCAGGATCTTGAACTTACTTGAACATTGTGGGGTATTCTTCTCAGTTTAATCAGAAAGAGGGTAACTCTCCCTCCAATTCCAGAAGAGGGACGTGTCCAGGCTGAGGTTTGAGCTGTGGTGGAGAGGCCCAGCTTGCCCCAGCTGACACCATCGAGACCTACACCCGCAGGCCCTCGCGGCAAGGCTGTGCAGGAGGAGCGGTACCTGGGTGTTTGTGTCAAGCCCAAGTCTCAGGGCAAGGGTTTGGCATGAAGAGCATGAACTCTAGCACTATAATGGCAGTGGCTCTTTCCACACTAAAGAAAGAGGGGAAGCTGCTTACCCTGGACTTTCTGGTCACCGTAGAGGACAGGGCAAGGGACCAGCACACGTCCATAGGGTGGGGATGTAAAGCATCTTCTGAGTTGTTAGATCATGCGGTGAAAAGCTTTAGACAGATACACGAGTATCCAGGAACCCCCGTCTTTGTTCTGAATGGCTGTGACCCTCAGATCTGCAGGCTTTCAGCAAAAAAAAAAAAAAAAAGCAGGAGTCTTTAGGGGGCTGACTCCTGATTCTCCCCAGGTAGAGTCCTTGCCATGCACGAGACTGAGAGCGCTCCCTAATGCCCCAAACCTCAGCAGCCGTCGGTCAGAGGGCATCCAGATGTGGCCCAATAGGAGAATACCCAATCTCCACAGCTGTGTAAAGTTCAAGTGTCATGTTCTTACTGTCTTTTCCTTGTGATACAGGGTCAAGCACACCTGTCATAAAACATTGCTGGAGGAGGTGCAGGAGCTGGAAACGAAGATGGGAAAAGCAATGCTTCGGGACAGTAATGGAAAGAGGTGGGCATCTCCATCTAACTATTTGAAGAACACGTGTCCTCCAGTCCTTTTCTCTACCTTTCCTGTGTTTCTCTCTTCTCAGTTTTCAATGTGAGCCTGGGGTGCTCCGTTTTAAGCATTTTGGTTATTTTCTAAGAATGTCGTCATGGTGAGACTTAAGTCACACTCTCCCCATGACAACATAAAACCTGACTTTCTGGTTCACTGAGCCTGACCACAGGTTCAACTGGAATTTTGACTGCGTCTGGACTTAAGCAAAGCAAGTCAGATGCAGAAAATACAAATAGTAGCAATATTCCCTTAAGGTGGGAAAGTTTAGTAGCTAGGCTTTTGGATATCAGGCCCAATTATTACACTAAAGGATGAGTATCTACCATGAAAGTTTGTGTGCCATTCATGTAAATGCATATTATTCATACAAATCTTGTTACAGTTTCCTTCATGTGTAACTGTGGCTTTGTTTTTAATGAATTATTATTTCCTACTGGTGTGGAGAAAGTATAGTATCTTACTGGCTGGTTCGTGGAGACAAATACCATTGCTCCCTGTCCTTATTTCTCATTGAGCATCAGCCTTCTCTTCCCCACACGTCATAGTTGAGCATGTGCGTAGTTTCTATTTAATCGCATATGCTAAAATGTTATTAGATTAAATTTAGTTAAAACCCAAATACTACCAAAGAAGTTTGCCTGGGCCCAAGAGCAATGTGAGTGTCATGAAGAGGCACTCCTGTATTAGAGACATGTGACGTCTGGAAAATTATGCTCTTTTGTAAACAAATGCTTAGAAAGAAGTCTGTAGCTAACTGCCAATGAAAAAAAATCTAGAAGTTGAATACTTCCAGAGATTCCTACTACGTGTCTTATTTATAGTCTGTTTATTTGTACCATCTTTCAAAGCAATAAAGAAAAAGTATGTTTTCAAAAGAAAGAGAACCAAACATTTTGAAAAGTATGAGGAGATAATTTCCAATAATGGTCACTATTTTAGGAATGGGATTGTATAATACATAGTTGAAGTTGTGGGTTTTGTGTTCATTTAGGACTTATTTTTTAATAAGTGAGTCCATAGCATTCATTTATGGCAATTGTGCTAGTCACTCTAAAAAAGTCAGCCAATAAGACAAAAATCTGTCTTCAGGAAGCTTACAATCCTGAGGCCCCGGGCAGGGCCTAGGCTCACAGCAGATCTATCTATAACCGTAGGTGAGATAGCACGTGGCTCAGGCGTGAGCAGGGCTGCCCTGCCCTTATTAGGCACAATGCTTAGCTCCTACTAGATTTTCAAGGGCCTACAAAATTCTTTGAGATCTAAAAAGAAACATATTCATAGGCTCTAAAAATAAGGGAAAGCCTCTGCAAATTGAAATTAACAAATGTTTACACAGGGTTGCTGAGAGGCCATAAGTAATTCTAAGTAAAAGAGTTTCAAAGCAAAATTCTAAAACTCCTTTCAAACATCGGACAGGAAAACATTACCTATAATGTGGCATGAGAATGCACTTCAACGTGCTGGAGCTGATGTGCGGCAGGGTCTTTTGCTGGCCTGGCCATGAGGTCAGCAGCACGGAAGGCCCTCAGAAGAGGCAGCAATCCAGGAGGCTCAGAAAGGCTTCATGTCCAAGACAGGATGGAAAACAGGGCTTGGAGGCTGTAAAGAACTTGAAAAGACAAAAATGATGAGAGTACCGTATTTTCCGGCGTATAAGACGACTGGGCGTATAAGATTTTCCTGGGTTAAAAAGTTGTCTTATACGCCAGAAAATACGGTGTGTGTGTGTGTGTATGTGTGTGTGTGTGTGTGTGTGTGTGTACCATATTTTCCGGCGTATAAGACAACTTTTTAACCCAGGAAAATCTTATATGCCCAGTTGTCTTATATGCCGGAAAATACGGTATGTTTCTGGCAAAAGGAGTAGCCTTCATCTGTTAGAGAAGACGACTAATATTTTGCGGGGAAAGGAGTTATGGTTTATGAAACAATATGGACAACACAGCATGTTGCCTGACCCATAGCAGGAACCAGAACACCAGCCGCTGGTCTTCAGATTGGCCGGGGAGTCATGCTATTGCAGGGAGCCTTGAAAGAGAGTGTGAGCCCATCTCTGCTTGTTGTTGATAAAAAGAACTGTACAATTCAGTTGTCCTGTTCAGAATTCACTTTTAAATGTTCCAATGGAGATCAGAAGATAATTGGAGTTCAGATGTGGTTTCCTACCTCCTGCATTTTAATATCTGTCTCCTGGTCGCTTTGTGAATGTCGTCACTCCCCTGGCTGCAGAGATTGTGAGTGAACGTCATTGTGCCAGCCCCACGTGGTGATGATGGTTTCCTTTTCCTCTGGTCCCGGTGTCTTGCCTTGCTTTTGTGTTCCCAGCAGAAGGTAGTTTGGGACTCCATCCCTCACATCATCCTCAGCAGCCCCCCATTGGTTTTTCTCCCTCCTAATTGCTCCCAGGTTTTCTGGGTGTTCCATCTGCAAACTAGAGAATGGCCATGTGCTGCTCTCTGCCAGAGATTTTGTCCCGCTGAGCCCCTCCAGAGCTGCCTCACAATTGTTCCTTTATCACCATTGTTTGCTCCTTTCACACCTGGTTGGAGTCCTGTGCACCTCTGGTGCTGGTGCGGGAGGGAGCACCATGGGGGTGGGGAGGAGAGTTGCGATTTCTTCAGCTCTGTTCTTCTAAGATTTATAGACTCCCTCGTTGAGAGATCTTGAGTATTCTGGTCTCTTTCCACACTCCCCATTCCTTATTCCTGATCCCTACCTGATGTTTCCATTTACTTTGCATCTCTCTCTAGCTGTTAGTCTGACATGGTAGAAGCACCACGAACATTTGTTAACTGACTGACTGGAAGGAAACACACAAGTCTGGTCAGGTGGCGCTGAGGAAAAGAAGGCTGAGCTGCATTATCTGTGCAGAGCTGCTGTGCTGGGTGTGTTAGCTCATGTTGAAAGTGTCCCCAGAGAGATGCTAAGAGATTTGCAGGTGGTCACTTGGCTCCAGTGAGAGAGACACTTATCTCATGGCTTAAGAATAAAGCTAACAAAAACTCACAGATGGAGAGACGTTTAGTGCTAGCAAAGTTGAACAGTCGTGGGGTGGGTCCTCCCAACAGCCCACAGCCATCCTGCCCACAGCCACCCTGCCCACAGCCATCCTGCCCACAGCCATCCTGCCCACAGCCATCCTGCCCACAGCCATCCTGCCCACAGCCATCCTGCCTTGGGTGCCAGCAAAGCTCTCCACCTCAGGTGTTCTGAGCATCCCTGCCATCCCAGGGTTACTCAGCTCAATTCTGCAATCCTTTAGGACATTCTGCCAAGTCATAAAACCCAGGTCCAAGTCACTGGCAAATATACTAGCAGTTTTTCTCAGGAATGTACTCACAAGAAATACAACAAAAGTCTTTTAAGAAACCCTCGTGTGCCAAATTTACAATTACAATTTGAAATGGTAGCTAGGCAGTCTATGCATCCCTCTAGGCCCATTATTTACTCAGTAAAATACTTGAATATTTTATTGATCTTGTCTAAGCCCCAAACTTTTGCACTATTTTGGTAAGCATTAAAATTTTATTAAATGCTTCTGCACGGTCGCATTGATGAATCTTGTCTTCTGAAATTAACCTGCATAATTTATGCATAAATAAGCCTGTTCTCATGACTTAGATAAAACTATATTTTCTATACTAGAAAGTATACTAAAGTACAAAAATGCTAAAGGCAATGACAACAGTGTTTTTCTTGGTTTTAGTGTGTCTGTTTTTGGTGGAGCCTTTTTCGGGCTGTGCTGTTTGTGGCCAGACCCATTTCTACATGTGAACTGTGTGGAAGGCCTTTCCCCAGAGCATCGTCCCAGTAACCTTTATCCAGAGGTCACCCCGCTGCTCTCTGTGTGGAACAGTCTATCATGCATGTCCTTACTTTGCACATGTCTAAAAAATGAGGAGCTAATTAGAAGAATTCCTTTTTTCAATGTTTAGGTCATTTTTCCCCCCTCTATATTCCTAAAGTGCAACATATGCAATTTTTTTTTTTTCTGGTGGAAGAAGACCCATTAGTGGCCATTTACCTTTAAAAATAGCATTTAAATAAATGCCTAAAATGTCAGGTAAGAGGACAAACTAGCATTTTTCCTCCTCGAATTGCTTTTCTTTCTTGGTGTGGGGGAGGAAGTATTCTGAGTTTTAGGTATTTTGTCAAGCAAGAAGAAAGGTGAATACATTTGATGAAAACATCTAGTTTTTCACTTATACTTAGTTTGAATAAACAACAAGGACACGCTTGTTTTGTTGTAGACCTTCCTTCTATTCACCATAGTTGACGGGAGGTGGGGGGGGAAGGCACTGGGCTGATTTTCTCCAGTTTCAAGGTCAAGGAATTCTGGTTGCTGCCCCTGCTTTTTGCCAGCAAGGTGGTGGGATTCTCTTTCCTTAAGTGCTTTCCCTGCCTGAGTATAGCTTACTCTTTGCCTTTGGTCAAGGTCACCACTTTATGGTGAGCGATCACTGAATCTCCCCTTTGGTTTTATGTTCTCCCTCAACGCGGATGCATGGGCTCCTGACCCCAGGGCTGAGCTGGCGCACACAGTGTAATGTACACAGCCCATCCGCCTCTTGGAAATTCAGGAAAGAAATCTGAGTCACTCCTCTGTCTGGGAGCCTGTGCTCACCCGGCTTCCATTTCATCACGACTCCTGCTACAGAGGCAGGGCGCCGGTCCAAGCTGGTGACCTGGGAATCCTGATACAGGACAGAGCCTGCCACACATCAGCAAGATCTCAAACCAATGAGAGCTTATCCCTCACTCTGGGCAGCACTCTCCTCGTGCTCTTCCTAAAACCAATTATATTAAAAACAAACCCCCTCCCCAAACATTTGGAGTGAGTACTCACCTAAAATATATCCAATATGCTTTGACGTTTAAGCAGAAATCCTTTGTTCTTTAAACTAATGTTTAAAGAGCTTCTTGGTGTTGTCACAACTACAAGTCAAAATTTGTACAACTGCCTGGTCAAAAATAGATAGAAGCTCACCCCCAAATAGGAGGTACACCAGCTTTGTTGTGTAGTATTTCTTCAATATAAACTTTATATTATTTCAGGGACAAAATCTTTTTCTTAACATATTGGCACTGGCAATGCAAGTTTCTGTCTTCCCTTTGCTTTCCTCTCACTGCTTCCCACACTTATTTCCCCTAAAATATCTTTTTTTTTTTAAATATGTTTTTACAAAATAGATCTAGAGACATAGAAGCATGGAACAGACTGGCAAATCTCAGAGGGGAGGAAGGAAAAGGTGGGTGGGTGGGAAGAGATCAACCAAAGGACTTGAATGCAGATATGCATCACCCACGGACACAGACAACCGGGTGGTGAAGGCCTGGGGCGGGGGACAGGGGTGGCCTAGAAGGTGCCAATAGGGGGGAGGAGGATATACGTAATACTTTCAACAATAAAGATTTTAAAAAATAAAATACGTTTTTATTGATTTTAGAGAGAGAGGAAGGGAGAGGGAGAGAAACATTAGTCAGCTGCCTCCTGCACGCCCCCTACTGGGGATCAAGCTGACACCCCGGGCTTGTGCCCTGACCCAGAATGGAGCCAGCAACCTCTTGGTGCATGGAACAGTGCTCAACTCACTGAGCCACACAGGCCAGGACTCTCTTATTTTTTTAATGAGCTAAAAGGGTAGGAAATTATGGTGTCATTTTGGCAAATCTCTCCAGGCCAGGTGGCAAATGTCTGCTTCCAACACCTGGTTGAGATTTATTTCACTTCCAGCTGCATTTTTCCCGTGGCTGGGTCATGACGTAGAGAAAAGAGCACAGACTGAAGAGGCAGACGGACCTGAGTTGGAGTCCAAGCCCTGCCACTCACTTAGCCGTGTGACCTTGGCTGGGTTATTAACTTCTCTGAATTTTAGTATTCTCATTATTCATTTGATTTAAGGTTTAAATGAAATAGAACATATTAAATCGATAGCATATGTAGACATTCAGAAAGTGTTAATACTCATATGTCCATCTGCTGACTTAGAAGCTGAGTCAAAATTAAGTTTCACTGGCCATTTTAATTCAGATGGGTTTACCCAGAGCACACAGACAGAGTGTGAGAATAGCAGATTCTCTGGGGTACATCTTTGGGGTACACCTCAGGCTAAGGGAGCAGGCAGAGATCAGCTGAATCCCAGGCATATCAGAGCAGTGTGGGCAAGCCTGTGAGCCGTGAGCTTTGGGACTGTGGGATTGTGGGATTGGGGAGAGTTCAAAATCCTGGCCATTTCCCAAGTCATCCTGTTTGCAAAGAGGAGGGTGTACCAGTCAGGCCGCCTCCCCCAGTCCAGAATCTCCTGCTGAACTGCTCTCAGGACATCCACCTGAAATGCAGGGCATCGCCAAAACTCACCTTCTCCCCTCAGAACCAGCCCTTTCATTGTGGTTCTCAGCCCCGGCGATGACAGGTCGTTCCCTCTCGGCCTCATGTTGTTTCCTCTTCATCTTTGCATCCTGAGGGACATCAGTCTCATGTGCCTTCCCACAAATGGGTGGCTTTCCACCCACTTGTCCACAGCCCTGTTTTGGAGGTCAGTTACTGATCCCATGCTGTGATCCCAGCTGGTCTGCCATTGGGACGCCTTTCCCTCTTCGCTCCATCCCCCACACAGCTGAAGGCCTTGTTTCCCAAGCACAGCCCTAGCCATGACACTTTCTGGTCTGAAACCTTTGATGGCTTCCCACGCCCTGTTGAATCAAGCACAGACCAGGGCCGCAGAATGGTTTCTGCCTCCTCTCCCTCTTTTTACCGGTGTGCACCTTAGCCTCCTGCCTCCCTGTCTTCCCTAGCTCCCCGCACCAAGCTGGCCCTTGCTCCTCTGTGCCTTATGCTGCCCTCGGCCCTTCTCTGTGGACCGCTTTTACACCGCTCTGTCGGTGCTGGGCCGAGCTCTGGGTCCTTGGGGACAGAGGAGACAGACCCTGTCCTGGAGCAGATGCTTCCAGCTCCAGGCCTGCTCTCTGACATCACTCCACTGTGTCTGGCTTTTCCCACCACGGTAGTGTCAGCCTGGACTTCCCTCAATACATTCCTCTAAAAAGCATTTTTTAAGTTACTCAAATATTCAATATACACAATAGCAGAGAGACACAATGAATTGACATATACTCATTGCCCAGATTGAACACTTACCAAGATTTTGCCATAATTGCTTCATCTAGCCTGGTTTTGCTCCTGTTTTTTCTTTGCTGTAGCATATAAAGCAAATCCTAGACATTACAGCAGTTTACCCTTACACACTGCAGGATATAGCTCTAAATATCACATGAATTTTTTTAACATGTATTATAGCTAATACATATTATATTTGTCTGTGTTATTACATGTAAACACTATAACTCCAATGCCTATTATCATATGAAATACTAACAGTAATTTCTTGGTATTAACTGATATTTAGCTTATAAGTAGATTTTCTGGATTGTCTCAATCCTATATTTTTAGGGTTTTATTAGGTTTGTATTAGGATCTAGGTAAGATCCAAATTTGGTTGCCTGTTCTTGTTTTCAATGCCACAGGCTTAACAGAAATCATGCCTCATTTTCTGTTTCTCCTAACGCTTATCAGCATGTCCTGCTCATGCATTTCCTCCCACACGGAAAAGGGGGCGTGGTCTCAGGGACCTTCCCAGTGCCGCCCCGCTGAAGACAGAGGCTGGACCCCCATCTTCTAATGCCAGGCCTCTTTCCATAAAGCCAAGATACTGAGAGTCACCCGGGGCTTCCATTTTCAATGTCATCTTTATCAGAGTGCGTGGAAAGCAGTAGAGTCCTAGAGGGACCAGGCAGGAAAAATGTCAAAGTCTGCTAATTTGACAACATCGTGTGCAAAACTCCAAGGAAGCTAGAGAATGGTAGTTGAATGCTGTTGCCTTTCAGATCCCTCTATGTGGAAAGAGCATGGAGCAGACATAGAAACCAGACCCTCCTCTGGAGGAATACAGAAGCCAAACAATCTGACAACTTCAGAGCAAATGGAGCTAAGGCGTTTGTGAACGCTGTGACTGCCTCCATGCAGCTCAGAAAGGAGAAGACATACAGAGAAAGGTGATCTCTGGCCAGAATCACCTTCATGGGGACTGGTGCGGTCTATAAAATAAATGAATGAATGTGTTTCACCTTGAGTAGGGAAGACCCTTGGGCAAGGCCCGATGCCAGCAAATATCTCAGGAAAGCAATAGGAGCGTCCACAACACTTCCAAGGGAAACCTCTGGCCTTGCTGCCAAGCGCGCAGAACAGAGGAGGAAATGCGTTGGTGGACAAAGGGAGTAAATGATCCAAGAAATTACAGAAAGGCTGACTGGTCACCAAAGGGTGGTTTCTGGTGACTGCATCCTGGGCACCAGGAGAGGGTGAGGAAAATAAACTGTTAAGGAAGCAAAAACGCCTAATTAGCATTTAGTTAATGCTTAAGCTGCCTGTGTCAACTAAAAATAATCGATTCTCTCTTATTTTATGGTTGTTAAATCCCAAGTGCCTTTGTCATCATCGTTGTTGTTATAGGCTAGTGTTTAATAATTTAAACTTTTATAAATACCATGTGTTATTTGTTGTGACGTAATAAACGAATGTCTTGTGCACCTTTAAGTGGTGCTGCTGACGGTACTAGGCATCTGCCCAGGAGCTTAGCCACTGCCCAGTGCTGTAATAAAAGGGTTACAGCATCTTTCTCGAATGTCTGGAGAGGAACTGGGAGAAACAGCGCTTCCTTGTGAGAGGGGGAGGGGAGCTGGTGCGCTGTTACTCAACGCTGCACTGATAACACGTCCTCAGACTGTATTTTAGGATGCCTTGAAGAGATTTATTTTTGGATTAAAACCTAAGTTAATGTCCACTTTCTCTATTTGCCAATAAGACCCCTTTTCAAAAATTATTTTCACTCATGAAGTTAATGTCAGTAACTAACTAGTACTGATGGCTCATTATGTCCCTTTGAAAGTAATATGAAATATTTCTGTCCTTTTTTTGGAATTTGTTTTTATTTAACCCATATGAGCAATAATAGAAATAGTCAAAGGTAGATT
Source organism: Eptesicus fuscus (assembly GCF_027574615.1). NCBI lineage: Eukaryota > Metazoa > Chordata > Mammalia > Chiroptera > Vespertilionidae > Eptesicus > Eptesicus fuscus. Next base: position 12,741,873 of record NC_072479.1, on the reverse strand, counting down.
AATTTTTTTTCCTTGTATAGGTCCTATGACTTGAATACTGATATGCCACATGCCAAGCAGGGATTAGTTCTTCAAGAGATTCTTAGAGGATCTTGGTTAAGCACTTTTCTACTTCATTATCAGTGACCTGTTTGCTTTTCAGTTTGACTCCCCTTCCTCCCCTCCCTTTAAAGCAGCTGAAAACAGGTGACCAGGTACAGCCATTCTGAAACGGAGTTACAGTTTATACCTAACCCAGGAATAACCAGGTTCTACTGCTCATTTCTCAGTGGGCTACGCCTAAATCCTTGAGGAAGCTGAAGAGCAAAGTGTAGACTTTCTGGCACCCTGAAAGCACAGGTTCAAAGTTGTTTTTGTAGTTTGTTTAAGAGAATTATGGAATCTCTTGGATGTACTGGACTCAGAAGGAAAAGGAACCCAAGAATCAGTGCTAGCCACTTTTCATTTACAGTTGGTGTCTGTCTGCTTTTGCACCGACACTACTCTGAACATGCGGACCCCAGTCCCGGGCGTGGTCCTTGTTGTAAGGCACGGTGGTCCCCATCTCTGTGTCTGCCACTGGGAAAGCTAATTAAGACCCGTTTGGTCACAGGTGAATATGATATCTTTGACCTCGTGGTTGAGATGAACATAAAGAAAATGTAAAAGTTATAGCTAGGAGATGGTCATTGCAGTGGGAATCACTGTACTTAGGCAATAATAGGTTTATTGGACTTTTGGAGAGATTTCTCTTTTAATAAAAGCAGAAAAAAATTGGTGTGTCTCCAGTAGTGCACCTAGGATTAAATCCTTCTTGAGACTAGAACACAGGAATACTTATCATAAAGCCTGTTCTTTAGCCATTCAGTGAGTACCAGTTGAGTCTGCCCTTTCTAACAAGGCAGTGATAATACAGTTTGTCAGTGTTTTTTCTCTTTCTCTAGCAATTAGGATTGGCTCAAGGCACCTTAGATGGTGGTAATTGGTAATTCACACTTACTGATGAGTAAACACGTTGGCTTCCTAGCAAATAGAATCAGTGGTTGACTTATACGGGACAACTCATTTATTCAACCACACCACAGACATGTATTGAAAACTGAGGACATGCCAGTCCCGGGTGTGGCAGAGAATGAGACAGACAGGTTCCCACTTTGTTAGAGCTTATATTCTAGTGGGAGTAACAGACAATGAACAAACAAGTGAATACACGAGAGTCAGTGACGACTGTTAGGAGGAAAATTAAAGGGGTTTCTAATGGAGAATGGATGACAATGTTTAGAGGTCAGGAAAGTTTCTCAAGGTGACACACTGAGACCTAAATAGAAGACATTGCCCACTCATTAGAGATCTGGGGAAGAAGCACTGCAGGCAGAGGAAGAGCTGGTAGGAAGGCCCAAGGCGGGAACACACTTTATTTGACTGGTGCCTACAAAGTATGGGGCAAAATCATCTAAGAGGCTGCAGGGGCAGACACTGGGGGGTTTGTGGGCAGGACTGGAATCCAGATGTCAGCCACCAGGAGCCATGGAAAGGGTTTAAGCAAGGGAAATGTAAGACCTTGTTTTCTAGAAGATGTGATTCCCATGCCATATTAAAGCCATAGAATCCCATTCTCAAATTAAAAAGTTAAGTAAAGCCCAACCTGCATGGTTCAGTGGCTGAGCGTCGACCTATGAACCAGGAGGTCACAGTGTGATTCCTGGTCAAGGTCCTGGTCAGGGCACGTGCCTGGGTTGTGGGCTCCATCCCCAGTGGGGGGCATGCAAGAGGCAGCTGATCAATGATTCTCTCCTATCATTGACATTTCTATCACTCTCTCCCTCTCCCTTCCTCTCTGAAATTAATTAAAAAAAAATTTTTAAAGTTAAGTAAAATCCCAACATATAAAACAGAAAGTATTTATTAGTATAAATTTATTATAAAAGATCAAATTATCACATTTATTTGTTTTAAAGCCAGTGGTAACAAATGATTTTCAGAATGTCAAAAATTTGAAATAAGTGTTATGGAGGACAGATGTTTTTATCATCTATATCTAATTTTTTTCTATTTTCTATTGGGTTGTATTGAGAAAAATCCTGATGTACCAAGATTAGTTGCCAGTTTTAACAGTTTCACAGTTCACTTTGTAATCTCAGAAAATTTATTTTTTATTCTTGATTATATTTCATATGTAAAATAATATAACATGTAAATAATATTAAATAATTATCTTATAATTATTAATTAATATATAAATATAAATAATACATAAATAATTTATAAATTTGCTTAAATTTCTTATCATAAATATGTGAGTCATATAAAGACGTAATCAACTTTCATGTAAGCACTAAAACTTCCTAAAATAGCATCATGTAATAAATGGATTATTCTCCTCTTACTCAACTGACATATTCAGATTGGAGCATAGGTCAAGCAGTGCATTGTCAGTATTATTTTATTTGAGTGAACACATAAAAATGCTTTCTTAAAAAAAGCAATATGTAATATAACCTTTCTAATAAGCCTATTCCTAAGATCAAATATAGGAACCTTAATCTGAAATCTTTACAGAAACAAGTTAACTTTAAAACTTTAAAATTCAGATTTAATCTGAATTATGTGAAATATTTATATATTCCTATTTTAGTTAAATATTTTAAAAATATTTAATATATATAGAATGTGGTTTAAAAACTATTGTTTGAAAGAATGTAAATAGTGCTGTAATCTTTAAAGCGTATGTTATCCTTGTATTTCAATTTAGTTGCAAAGTTCAGTCACACACATTCTTCAAAACTTTGAAGTCTTTGGAAAGAGTATACACGTTAGAGAGAGGAAATAGCACAATTATTTTAATATTACTTATGCATCTAGTTGAGGAATATAAAATGAAGAATTTTGGTATTTAAATTAAAAAGTATCATTTAGACAAGACATATATATACTCATTGACTTTACTGATAAATATAACTTTTTATTACTAATGGAATAAAAAAATTAAAGCCATCAGTTTTAAAATACTGAAGAGCCCTAGCCGATTTGGCTTTATGGTTAGAGTATCGGCCCATGGACTGAAGGGTCCTGGGTTTGATTCTAGTCAAGGGCATGCACCTTGGTTGCAGGCTCAATCCTGGCCCCGGTAGGGGTGCATGTAGGAGGCATTGAATTGATATGTCTCTCTCAGATTGATGTTTCTCTCTCTCTCCCCCTCCCTACACTCTCTCTAAAAATCAATGCAAAAAAATATACTCGGGTGAGGATTAACAACAACAACAAAGAATAAAAATAAAATACTGAAGAAACTAAAGTCAAAAACTTTGAGGAGCAGCACAAATGTGGTCTTCAGCCAGTTCATCAGAATCAGAAATAGTGAGGATTTCATCAGATTGCTGCAGGATTTGAATCTGTCCTGTTCTGGTGGCCCACTGTAAACAAGAATGTGGATTGTATTAATTATATTGACTATAACCAGCAAAGGATTGTTAACTATACTCGAGATGCAGTTAAAGGTATAGCTGAAAAACTAGATACCACCAGCAGGATGGTGTGGGAGAATGGGCTGGCCTAGGAAAGGATTCTGACAGGAAAAGGAGGAGTTGTGTAATGTTGGGGGGCCAGTGTTGTACATTCATCCCCAACAACACAGCCAGATGGACCATCACTGAGGCCCCGCAGGGATTAACAACTCTGGCTAATGAGTCAGCTGAGAATCCTAGGATTGAGGATCCTTTCTCTAGTTCACTAGAGCAATGGTTAGGAAGGTGGAAGGGAATGGTGGGATCCATATTCACCCCTTTGATTAGGAGTTACATTAATGGGATTGTTATATCTATCATCCCATGTATGAGAGATCTTATGCAAAGGTTAATTGAAACAATATTCACCAACAGCAAAATAATCTTCTCCTAGACACTGCAGAGCATGAAAGTAAAGGAATGTTAGCAGAGTTTGAAGAAAAGAGTTAAATAAGAAAAGGGGGGAATTGTGAGAATAAACAAATAATCTTTTCTGTCAAAGAAAGGAGTTTAGGCAGCTGCCATTTTGGCTCATGTGACTTGCCATTTTGAAACGGCAGAGGTCAACCCCTTCCTTTAAATTAGCCAATCGCTCAAGAGTGTGAGCCTAAGCTCTTCCAATCAAGAGTGAGGGACAGATCATGTGTGTCAGAAATAAAAACCTGAGCGGACAGCCCCCTCAGTGTGTGTGTGCTCCCAGACCATGTGTTTGTGCACCCTTCTGCAGAAGTAAAGATATTTGCCTTGAAGAAAGAAAGAAAGAAGAAAGAAAGAAAGAAAGAAAGAGAGAGAAGAGAGAGAGAAGAGAGAAGAGAGGAGAGAGGAAGAAGGAAGGAAGAAGGAAGAAGGAAGAAAGGAAGAAAGAAAGAAAGAAAGAAAGAAAGAAAGAAAGAAAGAAAGAAAGAAAGAAAGAAAGGAAGGAAGGAAAGGAAAGAAAAGAAATAGTGAGGATTTCAGATGGAAGAAATTTTAGCTATTCAGTGTATTACTAGAATGATAGTTGTTTTGTTTATTAAAGCATTGGCATATTACCAAGATCTTTTGTCCTCCTGGCTATGTCCTACCTATTCAGAAAAGCACTTGCATTTTTAAAAAGAAGGGAGGCCCAGCCAGCAAGGCTCAGTGGTTGAGCGTCAACCTATGAACCAGGAGATCATGGTTCGATTCCCATTCAGGGCACAGGCTCAATCCCCAGTGAGGATTGTTCCGATCAATGATTCTCTCTGATCATTAATGTTTCTATCTCTCTCTCTCCCTCTCTGAAATCAATAAAAATTTATTTTAAAAAGAAGGGAGGATAGGAACTTGCTGAAAGTACTTTTATTATGCGGAACTTGGGCTCGTTGGCCCATTGTTCAAGCTCTCATCTTTCTCCATCCTCATAAATCTATTGAAAAGTGAAGAACTACCCCAGTTGCCACAGGCCAGAGACAGCACCCTTGGCATGCTCCTAGTTCATGCCGTCCTTTATGCGCGGCAGAGATGAAAGGCACCACAGCACTCAAAGGCACAGAGGTGTCCATGCGCTGTGTGCAAGCCTTGCTGCTGCCATGTTGCTGGACAAATCAATTGTATTCTTTGCCAAGACATCTACAGATATTCTGTATATGGAGCATTTGAGACACAATGCCTTTTCAAAGTAAAATCCAAGTGAGCTTTTTCTTTGATAACCCAGAGAAATGTGGCAGCTACACAGTTCTGCGCCATTATGGCCTCTTCTTGTATCCATAATCATGCTGCCCCGATTCAGCTGGCTGAAGACCACATTTCTGCTGCTCCTCAAAGTTTTTGACTTTAGTTTCTTCAGTATTTGAAAATGAAAATATGCTTTTATCCTCAAAAACAACTAATCTGTATCTGTGCTGTTTTGTAAGGAATGTCCACAGGCAAAGTACACTGTGAGATCCCAGAGAAAGAATTGTGCTGAAGACCTTCAGGAACTTCTCCCATCAGGCCCAGCAGGCATCCTCATTTATGTACTTTAGATCCTAGGTTCTTATTGTTTCTTACAGGTGACTTTTTCTTCTTCCCTTTTATATAATATTCTCAGAGGACATAACCACATCATTCCTTCAAGTTGACCTCATCATTGTGTCACTGCTGTGTTCCTTGCATTGATTCCTTTCCTGAATACAGCAGCTTATACCATGCCTAGGTTTCATTTTTCAGACTTTTGTTCTTTTATAGCTCTGCTGGAGCACGTCCAACGTATGACATCATTAGAAATGTTGTACAGGCTCAGATGCACCTTCTGTTTAGCCATTCTGATTTTCTGTGCTGCTGTTCATGTTAGTGTCAGCAGTAAAGATTTTTACATTTCTAACAACTGAGATGTGTGTGTGAGTGAGCAGCATTTCCCATCTACTTCTACCATTTACAAGAACAAAAGAAAATGAAGTAACAACAACAAAAGAAAAACCTGATCATAGAATTTATAATCTGTTCTCCCAACATGTTGTCCACCCATCTGTAAGCAGCGCAGGACACAGTGTGCTTTTAATTTTTATTAAAGGTCTAAACTCTTACAAACTATTTTCACAAAACATCCACCGAGCAAGTAGGATCATGATTTTTTTTTTTTAAGGCCTGTGAGTAGGTAACATCCCGTTGTTGAAGTTTTAAATAGGTTTCTCTGACAGAAACTTGGTGCATTTTTCTCCAAATCATCAGGGGTCAGCTCGGATAAAAGTAGATCTTTTGAGAATTTTCTACACGTAGTTGCTCATATGTATTCGCTAACTCAAAGATGCCAGTATTGTCATCCTTCATGGTGATGCTAATTCAGGCATGAGCATGTATTGAATCCTTGCATTTTTCCAGAGATCATGCTAGACAATAAAAAAAATAGAAAAAGAATCAAGTAATGATGACAGATGCATAGGTAGAGCCAGGAATACAGTGTGAAAAGTGTTTTTGATAGAGTGATGGAGAAACTACCATCAGAGCCCAGGATAAAATAGAATTTATCAGGGAGTCCAGCAGGGGAAGGGAATTGGGCTGCAGGGGATGACTGGGCAGATGTAAAGAGTTTTCCAGGCACAGTGCAAAGCTCAGTCTGATAGGACAAGCATTCAGGATGGTGGGAAGTTAGGTTGGATAAGTAGGTAAGAGCAAAATCATATGGTCTGTGATGAGGTTGGGGCTTTATTCTGAAAGCCACCGGGAGCTATCAAAAGTCTCACATAAGAAATAACTCTAGAATGAGATCTTTGAATAGAAAATATGAAAAAAGAGCCACTTGACCTGTCTTCACCAAGGTCTCTACAGTTTGTCCTTGCGACTACAAGGTTTATATGTCCCGGGACTCCTCTCCCACATGCAGGTTTGTATTGGGACGTGCGTACTTCAGCTGAAAGTGTTTGGAAGTTACCTCTCATCTCTACTCTAAAACAACTTAACATTGAGGAAAAGTTTTCTTATAGTGGCCCCACACCCTTTTTGAGGATAAAAGGACATTATAGGGCCTGGCAGATAAGCACTAAGTAACCAAAAGTGCAAATTTAGAATGATGCCCCTTGGGCTGATCATAAACCCCTCTCCAGCGTTGGAGTTCATGACACTGCTAATCTGTGGGATTCAGTTCCTCATGCAAGACCTCCTCCTTCTGTGGAAATAATGTGTGCTGGTTACAAGAATAAAAAGCTGATACACAAAGTACAGGGGGAAAGTTTGGGAAAGGCGGGGGAGTTATGAAATCAAACGAAGGACTTGTATGCATACATATAAGCATAAACAATGGACGCAAAACTCTGGGGGGGGAGGGCATGTGTGGGTGTGGGGTGGGGGGTAATAGTAAGATATGTACACATATAATACCTCAATAAAAATATTTAAAAAAAAAAAAAAAAAAAAAAAAAAAAAAAAAAGAAAAAACAATTTCACCTGAAACAGTAAAAGGACAATAAAGGCACAGTTTAACAAAAAAAAAAAAAAAAAAAAAAAAAAAAAAAAAAAAAAAAAAAAAAGCTGATACAATTCATATTATTGCTATGAATTACATCTAAAAAGTGTACTTTAAAAAATACCCACTAGGCGTATCTCAAGGTCACAAGGCCAAGGTCACATTCTGTTTCTCTTCCACTCTATATCTTTTCCATTCACTCTCCTGCTCTCTGTCCTGAGCATACACTCTTGGTTCCTTAAAGTCTGTCCTTGGGCCAATGCTTCTTCATTCTTTTGGAAAAAGAACTCCTGTATCCAGGTAGAATGCTTTCAGTTGCAAATAGCAGAGGCCCTAATTCAAAATGCCCTTCAGGATGCAAGAAGTCTCTGGCTCATACTGCTGTAGGGCAGTCATGGCTGCGGTCCCTAGCCAGGAATGTCATCAAGGACCCAGTTTTTTTTCCATCTTTTCATTTTGCTCCAACATGTTATAATCATTTTTCCCCACACCCCTCTATTCTGATTACAGGGAGGTCACTCCATGTGCAACCTTGTTCGAAACCAATGGAGGGGGAGTTTGCCCCTGACAAGCAGTTAACAAGTTCCTGTTTGCCTTGATGGGACCCTCCTGAGCCAAACCTTATAGGCAGGGAAATGCCATGGTAGACTGGTTGAGGCCTGGCTCACCAGAATCTATCTCTGTTGGAAGTTTGGGGGTCACTGTGAGTGTCCCTCAGCAGGAAAGGGAAGAAATGTCTACTTCAGCCTTCTGATAACCTGATGAGAGCGATGCCCCACATCCCTCCATGTCAACTTTGCATTCGATTTTTAAAGGATCCGCCAACCCCCTAACAACTGTCATTCTTTAGCTTAGAAAAAGAACACTCTTCTCGGAGCAGAAATGCATCTTGCCCTTAGATTTCAGCACTTTCCTGTACTGTGTACTTCTTCAGGAAGAACAGTGGTCAAACACTGGGGATAAATTGTGTCTTTTAGTTGCTATTTCATAATTTTTATGGATGACCCAAGGAGAGGCTAAGTAATAATATATAAATAACTTCAAACATTCAATTCTTTTTTTTTTAATTGTAATACAAAGGTTTTTTCCCCCCATTGGGAAAGTTTAAGGGGGGGAGGGTTCCCCCTCCTGTGCCCTGTGTATTTTTTATTTTTTACCATGTCTTTCACAGCGCTATCCCCACATCAGTTGCAATGAATCTTTCCTCAGACTGCTAGGTAACAAGTGTAAAGTAATCTAGCCAGACCTGTCAGGACAGCCTCACATTGTGGAATCCAGGCTAGTCTTTTCAATGAGGGCTCTTCTTCAAACTGGAGAACATGAGCAAGCAATGATGTGGACAATCATCTTATTTTGCAATTTTAAAATAAATGGTTTGCCAGAAATACTGGGCAGGTTTAATAGCTGTTTTACCTGGAAGAAGGCAAGGGCCTGACCTCTGAAGAGCTTAGCTCTTGGCTATCCATGTGCTTATCAGTTTTCTCTAAACTCTGCTTTAAAAGAATGAGAGAAGGCCCTGGAGAAGTCGTGGCATCACCTCACTCCCCATCTCCACCTGGACAGCACTTCCTTCACGGTGGGGACCTGAGAGGGTCTGAGGTGTTGCCAAGACCACCATGGCCACCAGCCAAGTGGAGTCGGGGGTTACATTTCTTAGCCCCCTGCAATCCAGACTGTCGATCTGGGTCTCCATCTGATCAGCCCTCAAATGGCACCAGAATGTTAATTTTCCCTTTTCATTTACCTTCACTCTCAAAAATCAGCATAAAAAAGGCATCTGTGGTATGGTGCTTGCTTGTTCCACATTGAACTTTACCACAGGTGTGGCCTCAATTTAAAATTACTCCACACTTGCTCTCTTCGCATTGCTGATTTGAAAACCCACTGTTTATAGTCATCTTCTGCTGAGGAGTATGGGTTAATTTTTTAACCCAGGGACATTTTCAGATATTTAGCGAAGCTGCTTGGCCACAGGAAACAAAGTTGTGTATGTATCTATACAGGATTTTGGATGAAAAATGAAATTTTAACTCCAACTCCAAAGCAGCTCAGCTAGTTAATGGAGACCTGTCACAGGTTAGTGACTGAGGAGGGTCCAGCTCAAGCACCTAGGTGTCCAGCCAGCCCTGGCTCACTACGTGCGGGCATCAGCTCCGCTGGACGTGTTCACAGCCTGCCCTGTAGCATCACACACTCAGATGCCTTCTCTGATCTGAGAGTGAGGACCCTGGGCCCCAGCACCGGCATGGGAAGCCCAGGAGAGGCCTTGACTCACATGTGATGAGAGTGGCAGCCGCACACTTTTTACTCATTCAGCTCAGCCACCAATCTACAGTTACTGCAGTAACTGTAGGAATGTCTCGGCCCCATGCCACATCCTACTTACAACGCATTCACCAGAAAAGGGAGGGAAGCTCAAGTGCACACAAATTACTTGTTCCTATGGCCTTTTCTGAGTCTGCCTAGGACTTCATTGCTAATATCACGTCCCTCCACATGGGAGGAGGTAGAGAAGAATGAGAGGAAAACACTTCCAAATGCTGGTGGTGGCATGGCTAGACTCCAGAGTACTCAGGATCGTGAGTTCATTCAGCCCTTTATAATGTCTTATTTACACACACACCTGGTTCTAGAACGGGCTTAAGCAACTCAAAAACATGACTGAGGTCTATAGTTTAAAAAACAATTTCTTGAAGTCCTCTAGCTTCCTCCATGAGCTGAGCTGAACTTTGAGTGACTCACTCATGATCTGAAGTCCTATAAACAAACTAGAGGCCCGGTGCACAAAATTCGTGCACGGAGGGGGGTTGCCCCTCAGCCCAGCCTGTACCCTCTCCAATCTGGGACCCCTCGAAGGATGTCCGACGGCCCTCTCACAATCCAGGACTGCTGGCTCCCAACTGCTTGCTTGCCTGCCTTCCTGATTGCCCCTAACCGCTTCTGCCTGCCAGCCTGATCACCCCCTAACCACTCTGCTGCCAGCCTGTTTGCCCCCAATTTCCCTCCTCTGCTGGCCTGGTTACCCCTAACTGCCCTCTCCTGCAGGGTTGATCACCTCCAACTGCCCTCCCTTGCAGGCCTGGTCCTTCTCAACTGCCCTCCCTTGCAGGCCGGGTGCCTCCCAACTGCCCTCTCCTGCTGGCCATCTTGTGGTGGCCATCTTGTGTCCACATGGGGGCAGGATCTTTGACCACATGGGGGCAGCTATATTGTGTGTTGCAGTGATGATCAATCTGCATAGTACTCTTTTATTAGATAGGGTAGAGGCCTGGTACAGGGGTGGGGGCCAGCTGGTTTGCCCTGAAGGGCATCCCGGATCAGGTGGGGGTTCCCTTGGGGTGTGGGGCGGCCTGAGTGAGGGGCCTGTGGTGGTTTGCAGGTGGGCCACGCCCCCTGGCAACACAAGCGGAGGCCCTGGTATCTGGAATTTATTTTCCTTCTACAATTGAAACTTTGTAGCCTGGAGCAGAGCCAAGCCTGGGGCTCCCTCCTAGGCCGGTAGCCATTTGTGTTGGGGTTATAATTGAAAATTTGTTGCCTTAAGCGGGTGGGCCCGGCCAGTGTGTGCGGAAAGCTTTGCTTCCCCTGTTGCCGGTGGCAACCCTGGCCTGCTCTCTCAAGCTCCATTCTGCCGCCATTTGTTTGAATTTGTTTACCTTCTATAATTGAAACTTTGTAGCTTGAGTGGAGGCTTAGGCCTGGCAAGGGCAGGCGGAAAGCTTGGCTTCCTCTGTTACCTAGGAAACCTTGCTCTCTGTGGCTGTAGCCATCTTGGTTTGGGTTAATTTGCATACTCACTCTGATTGGATGGTGGGCGTGGCTTGTGGGCGTGTCAGAGGTATGGTCAATTTGCATATTTGTCTATTATTAGATAGGATACACTAGGCTGAGATCTGCAAGATTTCCTCTATGTCATTCTTATCAAGAGCGTTTATTGTATTTCCTCAACTGAGCCTTGCATTTTCCCAAGAAGACAGCATGAAGCAAGCACCTGCATCCACTTTATCCCTTTCCTCAGTGTATCCTACATGGGCCACCAGCCCACATATGAGCTCGGAGAACACAGAGGTAGGGCTGTACCAGGCACCTTGATCCCTCATTATCTTTAATTAGTGTTTAGGAGGTTAATTGGTAATGAAGTTCATCTTTCTTTAATTACTTCAACAATTGAGTCAGGGGGGCCTTGTGGCCAGCTTTGAATTATTCAGTTTGTTTGGATGCCTATTTTGAATTTGTAAAGTCAGATGTTTATTACCCAGACCCTGTGTATTAGAGAACTGTAAGGAAAAGAAGAGAAATGGTACCAGGAAAGTTACTTTTATTGTACTTAATTTGCAGAATGGGCCTACCAGAAAGTTTGTTATTTGAAAAGAAAATAACAGACATGAGAAATAACAATGGTTTCAAACTTGATCCAAATCTTCTTATGCTCTACTAGGCAAATTTGTTTTATTTTTTATATATAATGGCAACTTCACATTAATGGAATTTAATTAAGAAATAAAATTCAATCATTATCTGTATATCCTTACCATCATATATTAGATGCTTTTCCAACATTTAATTTTCAGTACTTTACATGATAAAGCTGTCAGCTAACGTCGGGAAAGTATATTCCAGCCCAGCATGCTTCACTGTTCAAAAACTGTTCTTAATACCTGGCTTAAATTTCCCTTTGCTTCTTTTGAGCACCCTGTGCCATTTCTCTCCTCCAGTTATTATCTGTGACCATCAAATACTTTAAATAGCCTTTTTATAAGTGACCTTTCCACTCTTCTGAGTTTTTTCATCACTCCTTCATTATATTCACACACTTGTCTCTTGTTAGAAGATAAACTGAGGCATATTCAAATATTTAAGAGCTTATGTGAGCAAAAATCAATTGGAACCAGGCAGCACGAAACCGGAAGTGGGCCAGAGCACTCCCGGGACAGGAGCTCAGGAAGGACTTTTACAGAGAAAAGGGAGAAACACAGTAAGGAAATTCTTGAGTGTGTGTGTGTGTGTGTGTGTGTGTGTGTGTGTGTGTGTGTGTCTTAAAGCCCAATTGGCTATCTGTGATTGGTTGTCCATAGGTTTCAAATTTGTAAAGTTGAGGCATTTTGCAGGCTTACATTTTGGGGTGCTTATGTAAGTTGCTGTGGACTTAGAGCCACCTCAGTCTAAAGGGCCTTCTTGCTTTATTAATTTAACAAGCTTAAATGAGGCTGTTGTGCTCAAGCTTCACATGATGGCGAGCTTTGGACCTGGGCTGAAGTGCGCATTTCCCGTGCATGGTGTTAGAAAGTCACTCTTAGCCAGACTGCATCTGTCTGACAAGTGTCAACTCTTTTTTTTGGCAAAATTAGAATGTAGACTTGGCAGTCCTGTGGCCCTGGGAATTCTGCTTTTTAAAAAGAAGCTCCTTTTGACAAGATCTTGGGAGATGAGGCTAGCTCCTCCCTCCTCTCCCTCAGCCAGAGGGGGTGCTCACAGAGGCCTCTGGAAAAAGAAAGAGAAGGGCCCCGTGGCCTTGTCATTTCCATCTTCGTCTTTGCTTTTGAACTTTAGCCCCACCTGCACTTATTCTTCATTTCTTCAATCCTTCAATAAATAGTTCTTGAGCATCTACTGTGTACTAGGCACCAATTTTTGGTCCTGCATATATAACCGTGAACAAAAAACAAAATTCTGGCCCTCGTAGAACTTACATGTTAGTGGGGAACACAGACCGTAAACCCTGGTAGTGAAAAGTGGGATTAAAAAAAAAAAAGAAGAAGAAGCAAGGTGCGGGGATAGACAGTGAGGAGAAGAGGTTATACAGTAAGCTGGACAGAGGAGGCTGCTTTGAGTGAACTCAGGGAGAGAGCCCCATGGGAAGAACATCGCAGGCAGAGAGCTAGCAAGTGCAAAGGTGGGAAACGAGTGTTCTCGGAATGGCAAGGAAAGCCATGTGTCTGGGGCAGGGGGGGGAGGGGAGCACCGTGGGAACCTGGGCTGGAGAGCGTCTTGCAATAAGCATATGATTTTGAGCACAGTCCCATGGGTGGAAACACTTCAATAGACCTCTCTGTTTGCTAAGCTGCATCTCCCTGGTTAGCGTGGTGCGTCACCACTGTGGTGTTGTTTTGTCTTGTCCTTTCCCAAATGCCCCCATCAGGAGACGCACAGAGCCTTGTCTAGTCCTCCATTGCACCTGCGGCTTCTCAGCCCCACACAGCACTGCCCAGAGGCCTCTCTGGGTCAGCCAGGTGCCCTGCTAATTTATTTGTTCCTAACAGCCCCGTGACTCTGACCTGACCTTTCGTAGGCTCACGCACTGGACCAGAGAACTCAGCCTGTTTAAGAGGAATCTCACCATCTCATTGCAAAGTCATGGAATGGGGTAATGGTTTCCATATGTGCCAGGGCTGTCATTCAATTTTGACTTTGCCTGCTTGGCTAATGAGGTCAGACGGCTCTGCCTGTGGTGGACAGCATCTCCCTCGGGTAGGGTGCCTGCAGGAGATGGATGAGGTCTCCCACCCCCTGTTAAACGCAGCTCGGTGATGTAGCATTTCTTCACACTGCTTAAAAAGGATGACTTCAAAGAAACATGAAATAGAGGGAATGCATAAAAACTGAGAGGGATCTTTTTTTATTTAAACTTTCTATTTTGTGATAATTGCAAGTTCACAGGCGTTGAAAGAAATAATAGAGAGATTCCATGTGCCCTTTACTCAGTTTCCCCCAATAGTAACATCTTGCAAAACTACAGTACAGTATTAAGACCCCAACATTGACATTAAGGCAGTCAAAATACAAAACATGTCCAGCATCACAAGGATCCCTCGTGTCTTTTTATAGCCACAGTGACTTTCGGCCTTCTCCTTAACCCCTGGCAACTGTTAATCTGTTCCCTATTTCTATAACTTTGTCATTTCAAGAATGTTATATGAATGAATCCTACCATATGGAAACTTTGGGTAGTGACCTTTTTTCACTTGGCAAAATTCTCTGGAGATCCATCCAGATTGTTGTATACATCAATAGTTTCTCATACAAACTAGAGGCCGGCGCATGAAATTCATGCACAGGTAGGGTCCCTAGGCCTGGCCTGCAATCAGGGTCGATCTTCCCCAGCTGCGGGCAGCCAGCAGCCAGCCCTGTCCCCCCCCAACCCCCGCCACTGCCCACATCCACATCCACCGCCACCCACCCCCGGTTCCCCATTCCCCATTGGACGATCAGAGCCTGCCAGCCAGGGGGTGGGGGGGGGGTGGGGTGGTGGGAGGGACCAAGAGGTTGGCTCCTGCATTGAGCATCTGACCCCTGATGGTCAGTGCACATCATAGCAACCGGTCATTCCGCCATTTGATCAATTTGCATATTATACTTTTCTATCCTCCTTCCTATCTAATAAAAGAGTAATATGCAAATTGACCGTCACACCAAGACACAGGATGGCTGCCCCCATGTGGTCAAAGATGGCTGCCCCCATGTGGACACAAGATGGCCACCACAAGATGGCCTGCAGGGGAGGGCAGTAGTGGGAAGTAAGGGGTGACCAGGCCAGCAGAGGAGGGCAGTTGGGGGTGACCAGGTTGGCAGAGGAGGGCAGTTGAGGGAGACCAGGCCAGCAAGGGAGGGCAGTTGCGGGGGACCCAGGCCTGCAGGGGAGGGCAGTTGCGGGCGATCAGGCAAGCCAGGAGGGCAGTCAGGGGTGACTGGGCCAGCAGAGAAGGGCAGTTGGGGGAGAACAGGTCAGCAGGGGAGGGCAGTTGGGGGGGACCAGGACTGCAGGGGAGGGCAGTTGGGGGGGACCAGGCCTGCAGTGGAGGACAGTTGTAGGCAGTCAGGCCAGCAGGGAGGGCAGTTAGAGGTGATCGGGCCAGCAGAGGAGGGCAGTTGTGGGTGACCAGGCCAGCAGGGGAGGGCAGTTGGGAGGGACCCAAGCCTGCAAGGGAGGGCAGTTAGGGGGGACCAGGCCAGCAGGGGAGGGCAGTTAGGGGTGACCAGGCCTGCAGAGGAGGGCAGTTGTGGGTGATCAGGCCAGCAGGGGAGGGCAGTTGGGGTGACCAGGCCAGCAGGGGAGAGCAGTTGGGAAGGACCAGGCCTGCAGGGTAGGGCAGTTGGGGGGGACCAGGCTTGCAGGGGAGAGCAGTTGGGCGGCACCAGGCCTGCAGGGGAGGGCAGTTGGGGGAGCCAGGCCTGCAGGGTAGAGCAGTTGGGGGGACCAGGCCTGCAGGGGAGGGCAGTTAGGGGGACCAGACCAGCAGGGGAGGGCAGTTGGGAGGGACCATGCCTACAGGAGAGGGCAGTTGGGGGAGACCAGGTCTGCAGAGGAGGGCAGTTGGGGGGAACCAAGCCTGCAGGGTAGGGCAGTTGGGGGGGCCAGGCCTGCAGGGGAGAGCAGTTGGGGGGGACCAGACCTGCAGGGGAGGGCAGTTGGGCGGGACCAGGCCAGCAGGGGAGGGCAGTTGTGGGAGACCAAGCCTGCAGGGGAGGGCACTTGGAAGCCAGCAGTCCTGGATTGTGAGAGGGATGTCCGACCACCCATGCACAAGGCTTCTAGTATATAGATATTTCAGAAAGGAAGAAGGAGAGATAGAAACATCAATGATGAGAGAGAATCATTGATCGGCTACCCCCTGCACATCCCCTAGTGGGGATCAAGCCCACAACCCAGGCATGTGCCCTGACCAGGAATCAAACTGTGACTTGCTTCATAAATTGAAGCTCAACCACTGAGCCATTCCGGCTTGGCTCTTCCTCTTTCTTGCTGAGTAGTATTTCATGGTACAGATAGACCACATTATGTTAAACCATTCACCTGTTGAAGGATATCTGGGTTTCTAGTTTGGGGCTATTATGAATAAAGCTCTTATAAATATTTGTATATAGGTTTCTGTGTAAACATAGTCTTCATTTCCCTAGGGTAAATGTCTAGGAGTAGAACCGCTGGGTTTGTGGTAGTTGCATATTTAGGTGTGCGATTTTTCCTTTAAAAAGAATACCATTTATTTAGCTTACAATTCTATGGGTTGGCTACACATTAATACAGGTTTATCTGATTTTATTTTATTTTTTTTGAGATTCAAATAATCTTCACCTTTTCAAAATATATAATTCAGTGGTTGTTAATACAGCCACACAGTTGTGGTATTTGTTTTTTTAAGGGATTGCCAAACTATTTTGTAGAGTGGCCATGCATGCCATTTTACATTGCCACCAGCAATGTATAAGTGATCTAGTTTTTCCATACCCTTGCCAGCATTTGGTGGTGTCACTTTTTTTGTTGTTAGTGTTTGTGATAGGTATGTGGCAATAGCTCGTTGTGGTTTTAATTTGCATTTCCCTACTTGCTAACAATGTTGAACATCTTTCCATGTGCTTATGGCCATATGTACATCCTTTCTAGTAAAACATCTCCATATCTGTTGCCCATTTTTAATTGGATTCTATGGATTTTTTCTGTTGAGTTTCAAGTTCTTTATATATTCTAGACATTAGTCCTTTGTCAGATATGTGGTTGACAAATATTTTCTCCCACTCTGTGGCTTGTTCTTTCAGCCTCTTTCTCAGAAGCAAAATTAATCAGTTTTTCTTTATGGACTATGCTTTTCATGTAAAATCTAAGAACTCTTTGCATAGTCCTAGATCCCAATGATATTTTTCTGTTTTTTTTTCTAGTGGTTGTATAGTTTTATGTTTTACTTTTAAGTCTGTGAATTACTATTTGTACCAGTATAAGGTGTGACACTGGATAGAGGTTTGTTTTGAGGTTTTTCTGGCCTATGGATGCATAGTTCCTCCAGCACCATTTGTTGTAAAGAGAACATTTCTTTCATTGAATTGCTTTTTACCGGTGTCAAAAATTAGATGGATTTGCTTTGATGAGTTTATTTCTGGGTTCTCTATTCTGTTCTAGGTATTTGTGTATCTATTCCTCAACCAATGTCCTACTGTCTTGATTAGTATATCATAAGTCTTAAAATCAGCTAGAATGATTTCTTCCATTTTATTCTTTTTCAAAATTCTAACTATTCTAGTTCCTTTGACTTTCTGTGTAGTTTTTAGAATAGTGTTGTCTATATGTACAAAAAAATCTTGTTGACATTTTGATAGAAATTGCATTAAATCTATGTATAATTTGGGGGAGAATTAATATCTTTACTATAGAGTCTTCCAATCCATGAACATGGTATGTTTCTCTATTTACTCAGGCCCTTTAGGTTTATTTCATCAGCATTGTATAATTTTTAGCATACAAATCCTGTATATGTTTTGCTAGATTTACATCTAACTATTTCATTTTTTGAGTATTCATAAATTGCACTGTATTTTTAATTTCAGGATCCATGTGCTAATACTTAGAAATGTAGCAGATTTCTGTATGTTGGTCTTACATCATGCAACCTTGCTGAACTCATTTATTCATTCTAGGAGTTTTGCATGTATATGTGTGGTTGTTTTCATATTTATATATTTATATTTCTTGTTATTTTCTAGACAATCATTTTATCTAAAAATAGGAGTGCTTTTATTCCTCTTTCTGATCCATGTGTCTTTTATTTCCTTTTCTTGCCTATTGCACTGGCTAGAAATTCCAGCACTCTGTTGAATAAGAGAATGGACATTTTTGCCTTGTTTCTAATATTGGAGGGAAAGCATTCAGTCTTTCATCATAAAGTATGGTGTTAGTTGAACGTTTTTTGTAGATGTTCTTTGGCAAGTTGAGGAAGTTCCCCTTTTACTACTGGACTTTATGAAAGCCTTCCTCCTGACAGCATTAGATAATTTAGATTCCCTAGTTGGCCTCCACTGATGCCTGCTGGGTAAGAAAGTGACATCTGTGCTAGTACAAACCTTTCTTCCCTCCAGTTCCTAGTTTTGATGGTCAGAGGAGACATTGAGACCAGGAAGAACTAGAGGAATCTATATTATTTTGGAATGTAGTTTATATTAAGTTAGGTAACCTTGAATCCTATTCTTTTCTCAGCCAGACTGTTCTCTAATTGTTCTATGTAAGCTGAATTCTTAACAAAATACAATATCCTATCTTTGTAAAGGATGAAAAGTGGAGACTGCATAGAGACTGGTAGGAAGTGCAGAGGTGCAAAAGGGCTGGCTGGGCTCCCACAGACAGCAGCTGAAGTTCAAGAGAGATATATCAGCTGTGGGGAGTTCCCACTAAGATATCTGGGCTCCCCAGTCCAGAGCACCAGAACTAAGCAAGGTGCCCACAGAACATCTGGCTATGAAAAGAAGAAGGGTTGTTTCCAGAGAGACGGCTGTAAATGCAGGCACTTTCTTAAAGAGCCAATGCACAAAATTTCATGTGCAGCCACTCACCTTGGGCTCCAGAAGAGGGAGGGCAGAGTGGACTGGTGCTGTGTGAGCAGAAGCCAGAATTGGGGCTCTGAGGTTAGAGTTCAGAGGGCAGCCACCCAGCTTTCCTGTGCTAAGTCATTCCCTCAAGCTGCAGAGGGCATCTTTCTCTGGTGAACCATTGCTATCCAGGTGGTTTTAGTCTGGAGGGAAGGCAGTTGCCCCATTCTGTTGGAAGACCTCTCCCCTCACCCTGTGGTCAATAGCCTAAAGCTAATCAAGACTGAGTGACAATTGGACTGAAGGTAGAGGAGGATCTCTGGAGGCTTGGAGTCTATGCCTGATCTACTTCTGGTCTAGGAAAAGCACAGCCTGGTGCACATCTTGTTCCTTTCCAAAGGCACCCAGCCCCAGCAGAGGGAGTCACAAGCTGTGAATTGCTGATAGCTCCAAGCAGGGTACTCAGGACCAGTCACAAACAGTGTCTGACCTTGTCCTGCACTAAAGATTAGGAGTCATAGCAGACCTACCTAATACACTGACACCAACCCAAACAGGCAGACAAAATGGGGAGACAAAAAAACAAGCCCCAAATGAAAGAACAAGAAAATTCACCAGAAGAAGAGCTAAATGAAATGGAAATAAGAGATTTATCAGACATAGAGTTCAGAATAATGATGGCAAAGATGCTCAACATCATGAGGGAAGATATAGTAACTATGAAGGAGGACATAGCACTAAGAAAGAACACAGTTGAAGGAATACACAGAAAATTAGGGGAAGCCAAGGATCTGATCAGTGAATTAGAAAACAGGGTAGAAAAAAAATCATTCAGTCACAGAACCAAAAAGAAAACAAGAGAACAATTTAAGGGAGCAGTGAGACAACATGAAATGTAACAATATTCAATTCTTAGGAGTGCCAGAAGGGGAAGAAAGTGAACAAGGGATAGAGAATGTGTTTTAAGAAATAATGTCAGAAAAATTCCCTAACCTGGTGAAGGGAAAAGTCACACAAGTTCAGGAGGCACAGAGAGTCCCAAACAAGAAGACCCCAAACAGGCCCACACCCAGACACATAATAGTTAAAATGCCAAAAATTAAAGACAAAGAGAGAATCTTAAAGACAGCAAGAGAAAAGCATTTTGTTATCTACAAAGTAGCTCTCATAAGGCTGTCAGCTAATTTTTTATCAGAAACTATACATGCCAGAAGGGAATGGCATGAAGTATTCAAGGTAATGAAAAGCAAGAATCTGAAACCAAGAATTCTATATCCAGCAAGGCTATCATTCAAAATAGAGGGTGGAATAAAGAGCTTTCCAGACAAAGAAAGGCTAAAAGAGTTTATCACTGAAACCAGCACTGAAAGAAATGCTAAAGGGAATGCTTTAATGAGAAGAAGAGAGAGGGAGGAAAAAGAGAAAGAGAAAGAGAGAGAAAGAGAGGGAGGAAGAGAGAGATAAACATAGGCATAAATAATTAAAATGCCAACAAATAAGTACCTATCTACACTAATAAAAGGGAAACATGCAAATTAACCATCACTCCACTATGGCAAGCCACGCCCACCAGCCAATTAGGAGTGAGTATGCAAATTAACCCAACCAAAATGGCGGCTGGCCACAGAGCTGGAGCAAGCAGAGGCTTGGGTTGCTCCAGCAATGGAGGAAGCCAAACTTACCGCCCACCCTGGCCAGCCCTGGCCTCCTCTCAAGGCTACAAAGTTTCAATTATAGAAGATAAATAAATCCCAACAAAAATAGCAGTAGCCACAGAGCTGGAGCAAGCAGGAGGCTTGGGTTGCCCCCGGCAATGGAGGAAGCCAAGCTTCCCGCCCGCCCTGGCCGGCCCTGGCCTCCGCTCAAGGCTACAAAGTTTCAATTATAGAAGATAAATAAATCCTAGATACTTGCTTCCAGCCAGCCCTGGCCTCCGCTCAAGGAGGCACTGAAAAAAAAAAAAGAAAAGAAAAAGAAAAAAAGGAGGGGCTGGGACCTTGAGTCACCAGGGGGTGATCAGGCCAGGATGGGATGGCAGGAGCCGTTGGGGGTAAGCAGACCAGCAGGGAGGCCAGTTGGGGGTGAGCAGGCCATCAGTGGGGGTCAGTTGGAGGTGATCAGGACAGCAGGGGAGGCACTTTGGAGTGAGCAGGCCAGCAGGGGCACAGTTGGGGGTGAGCAGGCCAGTGGGGAGGGAAGGTGGGGATGAGCAGGCCAGCAGGGGGGGGGCAGTTGGGGGCAAGCAGGCCAGCAGGGGGGGGCGGTTGGGGGTGATCAGGCTGGCGGGGGGCATTTGGGGGTGAGCAGGCTGGAAGGCAGAGTGGTTAGGGGCAATCAGGCAGGCAGGCAGTTAAGCGGCTGGAGCCAGCAGTCCTGGATTGTGAGAGGATGTCCGACTGCCAGTTTAGGCCCGATCCCTGTAAACCGGCAGTGGGACATCCTTCAAGGGGTCCCAGATTGGAGAGGGTGCAGGCCAGGCTGAAGAACACCCCCCACCCCCCGTGCACAAATTTCATGCACCGGGCCACTAGTCAATAATAACCTTAAATGTAAATGAATTAAATATTCCAATCAAAATACATAGGGTAGCTGATTGGACCCCCTCAGAACAAAAGACTCATACAGGATGAGAGTGAAGGGATGGGGAAAAAAACTTTCCATGCAAATGGAAACAAAAAAAGCTGGGGTAGCAATATGCATATCTAACAAAATAGACTTCAAAATGAAGCCCATCACAAGAGACAATAAAGGTCACTACATAATATTAAAGGAATCAATCCAACAAGAGGCTGTAACCCTGGCAAATATATATGCACCCAATATAGGAGCACCAAAATAAATATAAAAATATATATATATATATATATATATACACACACACACATATATGTATGTATGTGTATATGTGTGTGTATATATATATATATGTGTGTGTGTGTATATATATATATATATATACTAGCGTTCCCGTTGCAGGAAAAATCCTGCAATAGGATTTCCTGCTGCACTCTACCCCGCCTCCCCTCCGCCCTTGTCGCCCGCCCCGCCTTCTCCTCCAGCCCGCCTGCGTTTCCCTTCGCCCCTGGCCCTGACTTTGCTCCTCCCTTCACCTCCCCCCCGCCCCCCGGCTTGCTTGCTTCTTCGAAGCTTTACTCCCTTCTGCAGCTCTTGGCTTCTTTCAACACTGTCTTGATATGCAAATTAGCCGCCATCTTTGTTGGGGTAATTTGCATACTCATCCTGATTGGTTGGTGGGCGTGGCTTGGCTGGTGGGCGTGGCTTAGGTGTAGCAAAGGTGTGGTCAATTTGCATATTTGTCTATTATTAGATTAGATACACACACACACACACACACACTTCTGAAGGACTTTAAGGGAGAGATGAACAGCAATATAGTCATGGTAGGAAACTTTAACATCCCACTGTCTTCACTGGATAGATCTTCCAGACAAAAACTTAACAAGGAAACATTGACTTTAAATGACATACTGGATCAGATGGATTTAATAGACATTTATAGAACATTTCACCCAACACTACGGAATATACATTCTTCTCAAGTGCACATGGGTCATTCTCAAATATAGACCACATGTTAGGATGCAAAACAAGTCTCTACAAGTTCAAGAAGATTGAAATCATATCAAGCATCTTCTCAGATAACAGTGGAATGAAATTGGAAATCAACCACAGTAAAAACACTCAATAACATTCAAGCACATGGAGGCTAAATAGCATGTTATTAAACAATGTTACAAATGAGATTAAAAAAGAAATCAAAAACTTCCTGGAAACAAATGAAAATGAACTTGAACCAACCCAAAATCTATGGGATACAGCAAAAGCACTCATGAAAGGGAAGTTCTACCAGGCCTACATAAAAAAAAATACAAGAAAAATTAATAATGAACTATTTAACCCTGCAACTTAAATAATTAGAGAAGAATATGAAAATCCCAGAGTAAGTAGAAGGAATGAAATAATAAAGATTACAGCAGAAATAAATGACAGACATTTAAAAAAAAAACAACAATAAAAAAATCAATAAAACCAAGAGCTGCTTCTTTGAAAAGATAAACAAGATTGATGACCCTTTAGCCAGGCTCATCAAGAAACAAAGAGCAAGGACCCAAATAAATAAAATCAGAAACGAAAGTGGTGAGGTAACAACTGTCACCACAGAAATACAAGGAACTATAAGAAAATATTATATGCCAACAAGCTGGACAATGTGGATGAAATGGACAAATTTCTAGAAAAATATAGTCTCCCAAAACTGAATCAGGAAGAATCAGAAAACCTGAATAGGCTAATAACAACTGATGAAATAGAAGCAGTAACCAAAGAAACTCCCAGCAAATAAAAGCCCTGGTCCAGACAGCTTCACAGGAGAGTTGTACCAAAAGTCAAACAACTAACACCTGTCCTCCTCAAACTATTCCAAAAAATGTGAGAGGAAGGAACACTTCCAACCTCTTTTTATGAGGCCAGCATTATCCTAATTCCAAAACCAGATAAAGACTCTACAAAGAAAGAGAATTACAGGCCAATACCCCTGATGAACATGGATGCTAAAATCTTCAACAAAATATTAGCAAACCAGATCCAACAATATATTAAAAAGATCATACACTATGAACAAGTGGGATTTATTCCAGGGATGCAAGGCTAGTACAATATTCCCAAATCAATAAATGTGATACATGACATAAACAAATTGAAAGACAAACATCACATGATCATATCAATAGCCACAAAAAAGCATTCGACAAAATCCCACACCCATCTATATATATAAAAGCCTAAGCGACCGTTATGACCAAATGACCAGAACGACCGGTCGACCAGTTGCTATGGCATGCACTGACCACCAATGGGCAGGAGCTCAATGCAGGAGCTGCACCCTGGTGGTCAGTGCAACCCCACAGCCAACCTCCCACGGCCTCTCAACCCGGCCAGCTGGCCCTCCCTATAGGCCTCGATCGGGGGGCTGGCCGGCCAACCTCCTGGGGTCCCTCCACCCGGCCGGCCGGCCCCCCGATAGACCTTGTGGTACATTTATACCATGAAATACTATGCAGCAGTAAAAAAGAACAATCTCTTACCTTTTGAGACAGCATGGAGGGAACTGGAGAGCATTATGCTAAGTGAAATAAGTCAGTCAGAGAAAGACAAGTATCACATGATCTCACTCAGATGTGGAATCTAAAGAACAAAATAAACTCTTGAACAAAATAGATCCAGAGACATAGAAGCATGAAACAGACTGTGGAATCTCAGAGGGAAGGAGAAGGAGGGAGGGCAAGAGATCAACCAAAGAACTTGTATACACATATACATCAACCATGGACATAGACCATAGGGTGGTGAAGGCCTGGGGCAGGGGTGGAGGCAGGTTAGAGGAGGTCAATGGGGGGAAAGGGGAACATAGGTAATACTTTCAACAATAAAGATTTTTTTTTAAAAAGTACAAAGGACATAGTAGGGAAATTTGAACCCCAAAAAGCACCCCCACCAAAAATAAAAATAAGAAAATAAGTATAAAAATGGGCTGGGTATGAATTGGCAGAAAGAAAAAAGGAAAATAATTTACTACCATATAATAAAAGAGAATTAATGATGGGCTCCTAGTCCAGGGTGTAACTCCTATCTTATTGGAATGTTTGCATGGAAAACCTATTTTATTTAGTTTTATTCTTGTTATTTTCCCTCATTACCGGATGGAGCAAAAGTAGGTTTACAGTTGTTCATGTGGGAAATAATACAATAATTAATTAATAATACAATAATTAATAAGCAATAATACAAGAATTGCCTGGCCAGCATGGCTCAGTGGTTGAGCGTCGCCCTATGAACCAGGAGGTCACGATAAGATTCCTGCTCAGGGCATATGCCTGAGTTGTGGGCTCGATGTGAAACCATAAAAATCGACCCCCAGTGTGGGACCTGCAGGAGGCAAACCCATCAATGATTCTCTCTCATCATTGATGTTTCTATCTCTCTCTCCCTTTCCCTTCCTCTCTGAAATCAATAAAAATATATATTTTAAAAATAATACAAGAATAAACTCTGTTTCACATACTCACAACTGTACACCTACTTTTAACCCACCCCGTACATAAGTGTACTGAACGAAGTGGTCCTACAAAGGCCTGGGTAGGTCTGGAATACACACGAGCCCAAAAGGTCCTCATTTCCTAACGTTTAGATTATAATTAGTAAAATAAGTTACCGATTGAGGCTGTGAAATCTCATTTTCTAGGGATCCTTAAAAATAGGTTAGAGTTTCCACACTCTTATCAGTTGGTAGATGTTTGGCCTTGCCTCAAGGAAAAGGAATTTTGGACAAGCTTTTTTTCTGGAGGAACCTATTAAATTTATGTTTTGAAGGCAGTTCAGCATTAACTTAAAAATACCGGTAGGTTTCTAGAAATACCTATTTGTTTTTGGACTTGTTGAGGTGTCAGCTGCAATTCCTACCAGCTATAACTACTGACAAGATTTAAAAACACATGTGCAGTTATTTGTTATATTCTCCATGCTCCTGAGCTTTGGCAGTTAGGCGTGCGCAGCTTTTGCAGGAATAGCCTCCTGACAGAACTGTGGACAAAAGAGTTTATTATTTCCCAACACTGGCTTCCCAGCTCTCCGCCCCTTCTTAACACTGCTCGGTTTTTGAGACAGAAGCACACCCCCTCCTCATGTCAGCTTCTAAGCAGAGCCTGGTGGACGGACTTGTGTGAGACTGAGTTTCATCACTATTGTTTGGGAGGCACTAAGAGTGCATGTACCTCTGGTGAACTTTTGTTTACATGCACATTTCCTATCTGCACGTCCCAGTCAGCATACCCGCTAAGCGGGGATAGAAAAAAATCAAAGACAGCACCTTCTCACTCCACCACTGGAGAAATAAACCAACAGTGCAGGTGATGGGAGGAAATATACCTTAATTCAGGGCCCTTTCCCCTCCTTTTTGCTTTTTTAATTGATCTTTCTTTTTTAAATACAGTGATACAATTCACCTAACATAAAATTTACCATTTTAAAGTGTACAATTCAGTGGCATTTAGTATAGTCACAAGGTTGTGGAATCATCGCCACTGTCTAATCCTAGAACATAGTTCATCTCCCCAGAAGGAAACTTTGTTTGCTTTAAGCAGTCACTCCCATTCCCCTCCCCCACACTCCCAACCTACAGTCCCTGGCAACTACTACTCTTCTTTGTGTCTCTACATAGGAAATCTCTGTTCTGGAGATTTCCTATAAATGGAATCATGCAATATATAGCCTTTTTGGTTTGTATCCTTTTACTTACCATAATGTTTTCAAGGTTTATGCCTGTGTAACATATATCAGTACTTCATTTCTTTTTGTGGCTGCATAATATTCCACTGTGTGGATATACAATATTTTTGTTTATCAGTTAATAGATATCTAACTTGTTTCCATTTTGGAGCTGTTGTAAATAATACTGCTTCAGATACTGGTATACAAGTATCTATTTGATTCTGATTATAATTCTTTTGGGTGTGTATCTAGGAGTGGACTTTCTGGCTAATACAGTAACTCCATGCTGAGCTTATTGAAGAACAATGGCCACACCATTTTACAGTACCACCAGTAATGTGCTAGGGTTCCAATTACTCCACATTCCCCCCAATGTTTGTTATTTTCTGCTTTTTGTTTGTTTTTTATTATAGCCATCCTAATATATGTTAAGTGCTATCTATTTGATTTAAATTTTCCAAATGACTAATGAGCAGAATATAAGACAAATCTACACCTGGTCATACTAAGTGTTGTTATGAGGCTGTACAACACCAAAAGCAAAGAGAATTATAAAAGTGTCCAGAAGAACCCAGCCGCTGTGGCTCAGTGGTTGAGTGTCGACCCATGAACCAGGAGGTCCCAGTTCAATTCCCTGTCAGGGCACATGCCTGGGGTTGCAGTCTCTACCCCCAGTGTGGGGCGTGCAGGAGGCAGCGGATCAATGATTCTCTCTCATCATTGATGTTCGAATCTCTCTCTCCCTCTCCCTTCCTCTTTGAAATCAATAAAAAAAAAAAAAAATGTTTTAAGTGTCCAGAAGGAAAAGAGATTAACTTGTCCTCTACGTGAGTAGATATTGCAAAGGTGATAAGAAAGGAGAAAAGAAGGAACAAAGCAAAAATAGGATAAACTAGAAGTATAAAATAAATAATCCAATTTAGACATATTTTAAAACAAAATTATATATTAATGTGAATGCATATTATAGAACAAAGTATGAAATATGAACAAAATATTATTTCTAACTTTATGATAGTAGAAGGGAGAAGAATGGAATCAGAGAAGAGTATAAGGGGACTTGATATTTGAGATTTTATTATTTGGTTAAAATCTGAAGTAGTTCTCACAGCCAGGTCCACTCCTGACATTTGCAGGATTTGATGCACGAGTGCGATGGAAAGTACATACCATGTCTAAGTATGTGAAAGTTATAAATCAACGTAACAGATAGCTATGTATCTTGATGAAAAACTTTTGTACCTCAGTGAATACCTTCATGAAGATGGCAGTGCTTGGTGATTCCCAGATTCTTTGCAGGTGTGAGCCAGAGAGTGGTAGCACAGGGAAGAATTAGCTGACTTGGGTATTTCACCTTCACTCTCCAACCGTGGCTCAGTCCTGCACTGGGAAGGGACGTGTGCACACATGTTTAGCTAGCGCAGGCTCACCCTTAATTGGTGATGAGTCAAACATTGTCCTTTCAACCAAGAGAATCAGAAAATGCTCTCTTTTGGAAACCCAAGTGCAAAATGAACTTCAGCTCAGAGAACTACTAAGAATACCCAGGGCCCTGCTCCTCTTTCAGAGGCCCGTGAAGGAGTGGTGACATGGACTCTGGTCAGGAGAAGGTCCTCCTTGGGCTTGAGGCTCATGGACAGGGCCAGGGGAGGTGCTTTGGATCACAAGCAACTGCAGCTCCTTAACCCTCACGTCCCCACAGACAGCAGATTGGGGGTGTATTTGCTGCCATAGGAAAATACCACAGACTGGGGGCTTAAACAAAAGAAAGTTATTGTCTCACAGTTCTGGGGCTGCAAGTCCAAGATCAGGGTGTGGCCAGGCTTGGTTTCTCCTGAGGCCTCTCCCCTCAGCTTGTAGAAGTCCGTCTTCTTCCTTTGTCTTCACGTGGTCTTTCCTCTGTGTGTGTCCTAGTCTCCTCTCCTCATGAGGACCCCAGTGGTACTGGATTAAGGCCCCACCCCAATGACCTCATTTTAACACAATCACCTCTTAAAGACCCCCTCTTCCAATGCAGTCACATTCTGAGGTGCTGGAGGTTAGGAATTGAGCCCATGAATGTGGGGGGACACAATTCACCCCATAATAGAGGGCACTGGCAAACTGCTGTGTACCAGAAATCTCTTTGGGAGCAAGCAGAGTGATGGTAAGGAATCAGAGCACTCTGGCCGCCTGGACAGTTCTCAAGCACCCACTCGGTTGATAGGCATGAAGACGGCTGTCCTCTGGGATAGATCATGTCTGTTCACAGCTGTGGCCGCCTTAGAGGGAATCATTTCTGGAAAGGCAGGAAGAGCTCCCAATCCTTATGTTTTCAAAGAAAGCTCACCTTGATTTTTATTGTGTTTCATAATAAGCATCCGGTTCTGTGGAAAGAAGCCCGTCTCCTGCGGGGGTCCTGGGGCACCTGGGAGGGGCCCTGGCCCTGGTACCATTTACTGGCTCGAGGAAAGGAGGCTGCAGGTGGGAGTGAGGCTTTTAAGACATTTACCATAGAAACAGATCACTCCTTCCAAAGCGTTCCGGGAAGCCGGGGTTTGCCGGCATGAAAGGGCACTTGTAGTGCCCTTCAATTCAGAGGGAGGCAGAGTGCTGAGGCGCTGTGAGCAGGACGGCTGAACACAGAGCGCCTTTTAGAAGAGAGGGCTGTGCACTCCGAGTGTCGAGATAGCATCTACCGTCAACAGTGGGCGGCGTGCAAAACTGGGCATTTGTCTTGACGTGGGGAAGGAAGCTTCCCCCCGCACTGTTTGTTTTATTTTACAACCGGAAGTCATTCAGCCAGAACCTTTGAGATGTATCCAGGTGAACTAGAGACTGACATGTTTGATTTACCTGCAGGATGAATGAGCGAGACCACTTGTTAAAGAGGCTCAGCAGGAAGACCCCCCCAACTCTCTTCCGAGGAGGTTCCCTCCAGCAGAGTGTCCCACGTAAGTAGTCACCACAGCCCACGCAGGCCAGCGAGACCTGGCCCACGCAGGAAGGTGGGAAGCTTAATGAAGGCCTGGGCATTGTTAATAGGGAAGGAGACAGCTGCCAAGCTGGAGCACCGCGTTTAGAAGTGAAATTCGTGTGTTTGGCCTGAGGCAAGTACAGCTTGCATATAGGTAGTTCCCTGGGACCCAATCAAATGCCTGAATGACAAAATTCTTAAACTTAAAATCCTGATGTGGTTAAGATCCTCTGTCAGCCTCCCAGTAGCATTTTTTCTAAGGTTGAAGTGATGTTACTTTTAAATTGGTTTCCCCAAAGATAGCAATATGCAGGGTTTTATTTAATACTAGAGGCCCAGTGTGTGAAATTCGTGCACTGGGAGGGAGGGTCCCTCAGCCTGGCCTGCGCCCTCTCGCAGTCCGGGACCCCTGGATCCTTACCACCCGCCTGCCATGGAGGTGGGAGAGGCTCCCGCCACCACCGCTGCGCTCGTCAGCTGTGAGCTCAGCTTCTGGCTGAGCAGCGCTCCCCTTGTGGCAGCGCACTGACCACCAGGGGGCAGCTCCTGCATTGAGCGTCTGCCCGCTGGTGGTCAGTGTGCATCATAGCGACTGGTCATTCCTGGTCATTCCACTGTTTGGTCGATTTGCATATTAGGGTATTATTATATAGGATTAGTATATTAATTAAAACAATGCCAATCACTGGGAAAAAAGTCTCTGTGCTTTATCCAGGAAGGCCACCCCATGTCTAGCACTGGTGCCCCACTCTGACCACTAAAGCCCCGGTCTGGTTTCTGCCGAAGGCACCTGATCTGAACAGGGTCTCTGAGGTTGCACTGGAGCCCAAAGGAGCGGAAGGGAGGCCATGAAAGCAGATGGGATCCCTGCCAGAGTTCATGGGGAAGCTGTGTATTTTAGCAATCCAGCCATTGGGCTCCCAGCTGAGGGGTGACATTAGAGTGCAGGTTTCCTGTGCCGAGGCCTGTAGGCCTGTGGGCCCCTACATCTCTGAACCCGCCCATCTCTCCCGCCCACACTTCCTCTTACACGTTCACATGTCATCTCTTCACATAGGCCTCGCTTCCTGCTTCCCATTCCTCCCGAGGAGGTGAGAAGGAAGCGATGGTAGACCAAGAGCAGCTTAGGGGAAATAATCACTGCATCCACAGGACAGGTGCTCAAAGACCTATGTTAGTGGTGTCTGGCAATACAGAGAGGGAAGGGAAGGGTGGAACGGCATCCCTCTTAGTAATCCACTTCCTCTCTTCACTTTCCCACTGGAATACCAACATGAGAGACAGGGGCCTGGGGCCAGCTCCACATGGGCCTCACCTGCCTGGTGTGTCCTTTAGTGCTCCACTGCCCCTGGAGAGAGGTGGTGTCAGCCCCAGAGCACCTGGCAGAGGATCCGGTCAGTACAGTAACTGGCCCAGCATGGCCCGGAGATCAGAATCACAGTTGTGGTGTCTCTGATCCGAGAGAGTGGTCAAGTCAGGAGGCTTGGCAGGGAAGTCCAAGGAGGGAGGCGTGTGAGGTCCCCTCCGGAGCCGAGCTGCCTTCAGTCCTGTCCCGGCGGGGCAACGTTTTTGTCATCGTAAGCAAGTTGACCTCTCTGTTTCTACATCTGTAAAATGGAGATTATATGAGAACCTACCTGGGGTTGTTGGGAGGATTAAGTGAGACCATAAGGTGCCTAGAATGGTGCCTGACAATATAGAGTCCAATAAATGTTAGGCATCACTATTTTTTTCTGCCATAGTTGAGTAACTGGGGCAACTTAAGTATTTCTCGAAACTTCTATGTTATCCTCTGGGGGAAAACAGAGTTATAATAATATGAGCTTACTTAGTCTTTGTGAGGGCTCCCAATGATGGATGTAAAGTGCCTTCTCTATACCAGACACAGAGAAACACATGCTGGTTTCCAAACTACATGTGCTTCTAAGTAATCAAGAAAGAATAGAGGCAGTCGACCCTGAACCGTGGGAGGTTAGGGGTGCCGACCCCAGGTGAAAACTTGCATGTAACTTTTGACTCCCTCAACACATAACTACTAATAACACTGTTGACCAGAAGTCTTACTGGTAACACAAACAGCTGATTAACACATATTGTTTATGTTATATGTATTAGATACTATATTCTTATAACAAAGTAAGCTAGAGGAAAGAAAATGTTATTAACAAAATCATAAAGAAGAGAAAATATGTTTAGAGGGTTTATTGGAAAAAAGTTCCATATCAGTGGACCCACACAATTCAGCCTATGTTGTTCAAGAGTCAACTGTGTAGATCGAAGACCAAGTGAGAGCTTTTGAGGAAGAGTCATAAAATGTCTTAAAACAACAACTAAACATTTTGCTGAATTCTCAATATTTTGAAGGACAAAAAATTCTAATGAGCAAGTACAAAAAATATGAAAAAGCTTCTAAAATCACAGCAGATTTAAGAAGCACCCCAAAATGCATAGTAAGACCTGATTGATAATAGATGTTTCTGTCATTGACAACTACGCGAGGCTATCAAGCAGTTGGAACTGCTCCTGGGATGTGAGAAGTTCTGCGTAGCTTGTCTGGGCCCCTACATGTCCTCCTGGGTCTAACCATCAGCTGTCTTGGGCCTCAGTCTTCCCAGGAAACTGGGGGGGAAACTCTAATCTTGGCAGTACTTTTGGTTCCTTATGAACCAACACACAAGATCAGTGTTTCCTATATGGTCTAATACCCTTATCGTCCCAGGGTATTCCCCAATTCTACTGCTATTAGGAATATTTTTCCAGGCAGAAAACTGCTCTTTTCATTAAGATATTATAAGTGCCTGGTAGTGGGTAGAGCGCTGGCCCATGGACTGAAGGGTCCCGGATTCAATTCCAGTCAAGGGCATGTACCTTGGTTGCAGGCTTGATCCCCAGTAGGGGTTGTGTGGGAGGCAGCTGATCGATGTTTCTCTCTCATTGAAGTTTCTAACTCTCTATCCTTTTCCCTTCCTCTCTGTAAAAATCAATAAAATGTATTTTTTTTTTACATAAAGATATTATCAGAGCTCAGATTCAAAAGAATGCTACTTATGGGGAGTTTTATTCCAAAATAATGGGGAAAAAAAGACATAATTTTATAGACTTCACCAAATGTCCTATTAGACAAAATAACTAAGAGATTCACCTGCCTTTCCATCTCCTTTCACCTACCTCATTCTGTCCTCGGATTCTGGCTGTGGAGGCAGATGCTCTAGGAGGCCAGCCAGGGAGAGCTCAGAGCTGGACCACTGAGCGCTTTCTTCAGGTCCCATCAGTACTTTCTGGCTGTCAGGACTTCCTGAAGGATGAATAAACATGGGAATTGCTAAGAGCTGGGGGCTCCCTCTGAGCTTCCTGTTTGGATGCCAGGGGCAGGTTAATGGTCATCAGACAGAAGCTGGTGAACCGAGGTGTCTTTGTCAGGCTGAGGGGTGCAGCCCCACTTTGGGCTCACAAATGCTATTGTTCCACTGAGACTTCTTCCAGTGTGACTCTAACTATAACCAGACCTGGTTTCTGAGAGGGAGATAGTTTCTCTCCACCCCCTAGGTAGTCCTATGGGGCCATCCTCCTTTTAGTCTTGAATTGCAAAGTCCACCTTAAGTCTCAGTTGAGATTAAGAAAGTCTGGTTCCGAAAGTCTTAGTGCACAACATTTTGGAAACATGATGGCAGAGGCAACTAATAGGAACTGGCAGAGAAACCACTTGGTAGTGAGGTAGTGACCGAGGGGTGCTCTGCTCACCCCGACAGGAGATTTGCTGTTGGACCAGAGCCCCTCTCTGCCGTCTCTTCTGCTGGAAACTGCCAATGAGGCAGATAGACGCGAGGGCGCCATCGAGCCACAAGCAGAGAAACCGCTGCGGTTGGCTTCCCAGTAGGCACAGGCAGGGTCTGAATGAAAAGCAGAGCAAATGAAAGGCCAGATTTTTGCTCCTTCTGGTTAATAGGGAGTGGACAGTTCCAAATGCTAAGATGCCTTTCCCAAAAGAACTCTCCCAAACAATGTTTCTGTCTCAACAAGTTCCTTTTTTTCCTTTCCCTCCGCCCCCTCCCCCCAAAACACACATCCAAAAAGAGAGGTGGCAGCTGTTGTATTTGGACTGGTTGATGAGACAGGTGCCCTTTTCTGGCATGGAGGTAGAGTGCTCTGCGGCCTGGGGACACTCAGCCAGGGCAAGAGCTGTGAGAACCTGGACCTCACCTGGTCCAAGCCGTTCGTTTTACAGGAACGTAAACCAAGGAGACCCAGGAAGCTTAGAGACCACAGTCCTGTGACCAGGCTACTGCCGGGCAGGGGTTAGAACCAGCCCCCCGGCCCCCAGTGCCTCAGCCCCAGGTCCGGGTCCATGGTGAAAGCAGAGCCGATTGGGAAAGCCATCCGCAGGGAGAGAACGCAGTAGCCCAGCCTGCCCCAGGCAGGTTCACGAACAGCACCCCCAAGGCCTTCCCATCACTTGGGGCCAGAGTCATTTCTGTCGGGTGAGAAGCATCCACCTGGGGGCACAGAGCCCTGGCGGGACTGTCGTTCTGGCAGCACAGTGGGTCCAAAGACAGCTGTGGGCCCCTCCCAGAAACGTCCTGTGTTTACTGGAAACATTGCCTTTCAAAGACTGCAGAAGGAAGGGTCCCAGTGGACCACAGGACACAGTCTCGTTACAGGAGGAGACAGTGGTATTTGTTAGATTTTTCTTTGAAACATCCCTCGGAAAGATGTCTCTTCTAGGACTGCAATGAAGACGCTGCACAAAGAGCACTTGTCCTGGGACAGGCTGGCAGCCCAGCATCAGGAGGAAGAGGGAGGGAGGGAGGGAGGGAAGGAAGGAGGGAGGGGGGAAGGGGAGGTAGCGGGGAGGGAGGGAGGGGTCAGGAGAAGAGCCCCAACAAGCCAGCAGCCCCTCTCCAGGCTTGCTTCTGCGTTTCTGCTCCAGACATGTGCCATGCCTGCTCAGTGCCCAGCTGGGTGTTGCTCACACCGGCCTAGGCGGTGGCTGCTTCCTCTGGCAACCACACAGAGTGGGGTTTTGGGGTTTGTGGGTTCGATTTTGTTAGAGATGGAGGGAAGCGAGTAGACAAGAGGCCCCTGTGGAAGACTGCTCTCTGTTCTGGGTCAGGCTTGCTTGCTTGTTCTTTCACACCCACCCGCTCCCTGCTGCCCCGCCGTGTCCTCAGAAGGCCCCAAGCCCACCTCTGGAGACCAGCCCTGGCCTCCCAGGGTGGCCCTCCTGCCCTTGGGCTTTCTCAGGTGGTGCTGAGAGGCAGGCTGTCCAGAAGAACTGGGAAGCCAGCCCAGGGACAGAGCTCTGAGTCTGTGGGCGTACACAGAGCAGGAAGTCACCTGAGAATCTTTTGAAGCCTCTTCTTCTCCATCCCCTCTACGACTCTTTTACACATTGTGATTGTATGTCTTTTTACTCCAGAAACTCCCCTTTTTAAGCCAGATGTCTGAGCTGAATAATTATAATCCAGGAGAATTTCTGGTTTCTTCTTCTCCTTTAAAGACTATGATGATTAACTAACAGCTCTATTGATCAGTCATAAACAGGTGTGGGTGGGAGTCACCTTTGTTAGGCTTTTCACTGTGCTGTCTTGGTCAGAACGTCTCATCCAGCCGTGGGACTCTTCTGCACCGCTGAGCCAGAAGGGTTAGCCAACAGAGAGGGAGTCTTATAAACGTCCCATCTGTGGGCAGAACCAATTAAGAAGGAAAGCCCACTATTGCTAAACCTTTTAAAGAACTGGTGACGCAAGAAAGTGTGGGCCCTGCAGAAACACTGCCTGGGTCTGGCTCCAAACTGCCACTCACTAGGTCTGTGATCTTGGGCAGATCGTGAAATCACTCCATGCCTCAGTTTTCCCATCTGTGAAATGGGAAGAATACTAGCATCTATCTCATAGGGCTGTTGGGAGGAATAGATGAGTCATTTGTGCACAGTACATAGGACAGTGCCTGGTACACACAGTGTTTAATAATTGTTGGCTGCTGCTGCTATTATTACTATTACTAGAGGCCCAGTGCATGAAAATTTGACCAGGAGCCCTCGAGGGACGTTCGTCTGATGGCTTAGGCCTGCTCACTGTGGGTCTAAGCTGCAGTCTGGCTCCCTCTGCAGGAGGCAACCCGGGAGGGTGATTGGGGGATAGCACTGGCCAGCGAGCGGCCAGCCCCTCCCCTCCATGCCCCCCGCATTGCCCCTCTGCCACTGCCGGTCGCCGGTCGCCGCTGCCCCCTGATTGCTGTCCCCTCCCTCTGCCCACTGGCACCCACCTTGGCTGGCCTGGCACCGCCTGCTCACTGGCCCCACCCCCAACCGACTGGTCATTCCGCCTGTCGGTCAATTTGTTTATTAGGCTTTTATTCTATAGGATTATTATTATTATTTCTATTATTATTACTGGAGCTGATTGTAAGAACCAGTCTTGCTGTGGCCACAGGGCCAATCACTAAATTCCTCTTGCCTTTATCTTGTGATTTTTTTTCTTTACACAAAAATAAGATGTGTTACCCACTGTAATTTCTTATTACCAGCCCAAATCAGCCCAATTTAGAAACAGGACCGCTCCGAGCGTGCCCTTTACCAGCTTTCACTGTGAGCTGGTGCATGTTTTCCCCTGCACGTTATGGCTTCATCAATTACCCGGCCGGCCTGCAGCTTCGGGCGCATTGGGACATTTCCGGAGCAGAACAACGTGATTGGTGGTGGGAAAGTGCAGACATGGACCAGCGACCCACTGTTTATGCTTCCCAGGCTGAGCTCAGCTGCAGCTCCTAAATGGGAGGCCGCCCCTTAGAGCCATTCCCGTCCCAGCATCAGCACCCAGCCCCCCAGGCTGCATCCTGCCACCACGCACCCACACTGCACACACTCCCCTGGTCACCGGCTCCCCGTCTCAGGCTCCCACCGACCCAGGGTGATGAGGCCCATGTGTGGAAGCTCAGCTGTAGTCTCCTCAAAAGCAGCTTCTTCCAAGCCTCGTGTGCTCCCCCGGTTCTGCCCTGACCCACTTCCTCCTGTGCGCTTCTTTCAGATGGGTACGCCTTCTCTCAAGAAGAGCATGGAGCTGTTTCTCAGGAAGAAGTTGTTCGTGCTTATGACACCACCAAAAAGAAATCAAGGCAGAAATAAGACTGGAAAATGAGGAAGAACTCAGAGTCGCGTTTTCCTGATTGATCCTGGGAAAGAGGTGCAGTTTGTTGTACCCAGTGTTAACACATCTTTGTCAGAAGAGACTGGTGTCAGCAGCCAAAACATGAGAAAACACATTTCTGTGGCCTTAGCCAACCGGTTTGTTAGTTACGTGTTCCTGCGCAAACCTGGAGTATATACCGCGGGGGAAGCCATGCCTTCCTCCCAATGTGTCTGCTGTGCTTGGCCTAACTTTTGTTTACGTTGTTATGAAGCATTCAGCTGTGCTCTGTGAGGTGTGAAATTAAAAACATTATGTTTCACCGACATTTAAACATCAGTACTAGTTGTTCTGGGAGCGAAGATAAAAGAGTTTTATGTTGCGTGAGAAGCCCGTCCCGTGGTGGGGAGCCGGACACACTTGCTTCCTGTCCTTTCACCTCACAGATCAGGCCCACGGACAGCATGGAGACTTCACTTTAGGCAGGTTACTGTCTTGCTTTGATTCCTATTATGTTTGTATGAAGTTGGCATAAATTTATTGATTACAGTGAAATCACAAATATTATGGTTTCATATATATATATATCTGGGTGGGAAATCTGAGAATGTTGATGTGACCCTCCTAGCCACATTCCCAGTGGGGCAAACCATCTGTGTCCCCACACCATCTTCTGCACCCTCCCCAAGGGGTCGGCCCAGGCCTCCCAGCGCCACCCAGGCCTCTCACCCTCACACCTTCTGCATGGCTGGCCGCTGTGCTCAGTGCATGGCCACTGGCGGGCAACAACCCGAGTCCGCATCCGTCCTTTCTCTGCCGCAGATACAGACACAGATGCAAGAAGTCCCTTCTCCCACCGCCCTTTTCCTTCTATAACTAAAGGGAAAAAGCAACTCTTCTGCAGATGTTCTAAAGCCTCCCTGCCTCTTTGTGCTGACAGGGAAGCCTGCAGGTCAGGACGGTAGTGGGGACCCTGCTAGCCAGGCTCCCAACGCACTTCCCAGCCTTCAGACCACTGGACTTTCAGCATCCTCTTAACTTAGAACTCCCGCTTGTCTTCTTAGGAGTTGAGAGCACATTTTGGATTTTCATTGTTGGAAAATGAATGAATTTGGAGCATGTCTCCCCAGGGAAGGAACACACTTGTCACTCTGTCGCTCTGGAACCAGAGAGGATGTGCAAGCCCAGCTGAGAGAGAGGGCCCCTGAGTGCGGGAAGGAGGATGACCATGGGAGGAGAAAGCAAAAAGCAAGGACACAGACACGGGGAGGAGAGCAGAGAGGACACTTCCCACCAAGTCAGAGGAGAAACTCTGTAACCAAGCCCTGAAGCCCAGACAAATGTCCTGATCAGCCTAATATGTTCAGGAGGTTAAACAAGATGTTGACAGGCAGTTTTAATTGAAAAAAATTCCAAACATTTCAACAGCCTTTTTTATATCGACAAGGTTTCCTTCCTTATTCAGTCAGTGTTAGCTACAGGCACCGCTCACAGTAGGAAGCACCCTGAGTCTAAGATGCGGAAGGGAAGTCATTGACTTTCCAAACTGCAGAGTCCCTTGTTCTAAATTTGGACAGAACCTGGGTGCCTTCAGGCGGTCCTGTGAGCACCTGGAGCCCTTAATAAAGGACCAGCCCGGAGGCACGTTCTCTCCTCTCTGCTTTGGTTGCCAAACCAGATTTTTGGATAGCTTAACATAAATACTTGTGGGCAGCTGTTCCTGGCTGCAATGACACAGTTCCTCTGGGAATGGCTGTGCTAAATTAGGAAATAAAACAATAGTGCACTTTGCTTCCAAACCCTTTATTTTTAGAACATCTACATCTTACTGGGCATTGAAATAATTATGATTTGCATCAACTAAGAAAACTAATCCCTCACTTAAGAGGTGACCAGGGTGCAGGGCTTGAGAGGAAGCAAGACAGTGCAATTACCAGGTGAGGCTCAGAAAATTGCCACTTCCGCCTCCCCAAGGTGATGAAACATTTAAATACTATAGCACCCAGCAAAGTGAATCATTGAAGGACTCCCACTACGGGGAGCAGGGGAGTCTGATAATCAACACAAACCAAGGTGCATGTCTTCGTTGCACACCCATAAAGATGATGGTCTCAGTACAGAGGAAAAGTGAAAATGGGAATTGAATGTGCATTAGGCATCCTGGCTATTTGGTTTCATTTAGAACTAAGTCTGTTTGGAAAGAGGCAACTCAAACTCAATTCTTTGTCAGACACTTAGCTCTCTCTTGAACTGAAAACCTTCTGAATCAGATTTGTGAATTAGAATGTGTGTGTGTGTGTGGTGTTTGGGGTTTTTTTGTTTTTTACTTTATTTTCCACATTAAATACAGTTCAAATTTTCTGAGATTTAAGTATATTTTCTAATTTTCTTGAGAAGTAGACTAAAGACTCCTTGCAATAATGAAATACGCACGCAGAATACAGTAGATGTGATGCCTTTCTATTTATTCTCTTATGCAATTAAGCTATCTTGTAGCCAGATGACTAAATTGGGTTTCTAGGAGGAGCAGCTGTCACTATGTGTGATGTAGAATATTTAGACAGGGCGGCTCAGGGGCTGTGTCATTTGTCCTATCTTTAAATTGAGGTCAAAGTGTCGCACACAACCCCTCCCCAGGGAGCAGGGTGGACTGGACTAAGTTGCATACACTGGCTGTCAGCTCAGTGGAAATGCCACATGGGACTTGTCACTCTGCCACAGGGTAAGTGACACGCAGGCTGGCAGGTCACACTCGGTCAGCACACGGGGCCTGTCTCTGGATTGGGCTGAAGGGGCAGAACCCACGCAGGCTCAGCCTTAGTCTGGAGTTGCACAGACAGACTGCCGACTCTCGTCTGAGCCCTTGTCCCATTCTGCTGACTCTGCAGAGGGAGACCAGTGGTTCGGAGTACTAGGTTCTGAACTCAGCTCTCCTAGGGCATGGGCAGGCAAGGGTGACTGTGGAAACTACACATTGAAAAGAGAGGAGGAGCGAGCAGAATAAACCAACCATTTCCACTTGGTTGT
Organism: Eptesicus fuscus; assembly: GCF_027574615.1. Lineage (NCBI taxonomy): Eukaryota > Metazoa > Chordata > Mammalia > Chiroptera > Vespertilionidae > Eptesicus > Eptesicus fuscus. The sequence continues at coordinate 12,702,807 of NC_072479.1, read as the reverse complement.
TGGGATTAGTACTTCATTGCTGATCAGAATGGGCTTTGTGATAATTGGGAGATGTAGCTGATGTGTCTGTCCTGTCTCTAAGCAGAATATTCCAGGCTTCTTGACCAGTGGTACCTTCTTTCATCTCCCACACAGGTGCACATGTGTGTGGCCCTTTTCTGGATCCGTACAGCATACAGGACCTGTGTTTGTATAAAGGGGGTGCTGTTTCTTTAACACTCGTGGAGTAATAGCCTAAAACGGGAGCCTGGGTTTCAGCAGAGCAAGACTGAGAACTCTGTTGACATTTCCTTTTCCTTGACAAGGCTTCAGGTCTTGCTGTAGGGAGCTGGCAGTGAAAATCAGTAATAACTTGTCAGGAAGCAGTGAATACTGAAAAAAAAAGTGAGTGTAGGTAACTAACATCTGAAAATGCATATGGATGTATATATTACCGACTTTAAGGTTGCATTTTTTAAAAAAATAAAGCTTTAGTCTATAATCTCCATTTGTTATAACAGTGACCCTTTATCTTATTTATTTATTTATTTATTTATTTATTTATTTATTTATTTTTGAAGCATAGGAAGAGAACTTTCTATCAGATTCTTGTCCTGGGGATTTATGTCTTAGACCATAAGTTGAATAGAATGTTTGCAATAGAACGTTGTCTTTGGTTTTGAACATGTGAAAAAACTGCACACACTTCAAGCCAGGGTTTGAATTACTGCCCAGGGTCATTGTCCCAACGTAATTCAAGAAGTGATTTAGCCTCAGCATTTGAAATGTAGCTCTCATCTCCTGGGAACCATAAAAAAAAATGTGAATAGGGAAACTGTGGCTATGATTAAGCAGAACCTGAAGTAATAATTTGCAAAGAAATATGTTTATCGGGTCAAGTCAAAAGGTGGCATCCCCCATCTTATTCACTAAATACTCTCTTTATGCAAATGATTAAATTGGCAAATACAGTAGTGATGGAGATAGTGAAAATAAAGCCAGCCCCCTCCCCCAACCCCACAAGGAGGAAGCAACATCACTTGGCTTTGTTGCTGAGGGCTGTGTTTGTCTCAGGGTAGCCTTGGGGGAGAATACTGAGCCTCATTCCAGCCATTTGTCCATCTTGAAGGGCAAGAAGAACCATTAGAAGGGTTTCCATGGGTCATAGACCACCCATAATGATATGTTAATAAGTATTCTCAAAAGGAATAGACCTATAATACTAGACCTGATGTTTGTGCTCTTCATGTATTCTTTTCTCAGCACCCCAAATTATCCCACAGCATACATTTCCATTCTCCATCTCAGCAGCTACATCTAATGCCAAAGCTTATACTGGTCCTCTGTTCGAAACTCTCTCTTCATATTTGGGGTATGGGTGACTTGTGAATCTGGGTGCAGTGTTCAGTGGGAAGGAAAGGCTGCTGAACCGACATAAACTGAAGTGGCCCAGAAGCTACAAAAGAAATGGAAGCCGAAAGGAGGGGCAAGTTCACCCGTTACCTGACCCCCAGCCTGATGCATAGCTGCTCAGTCTGACACACACCTCTGCTCCCCTGACTTAGGGGACACAAAGGAATGATTCTTTTTACACCCAGGCTGGCTCATTTTCCAATGACAATCTCTTGCCCTGGTTGCCTTAGAGATATCTACTCTGCTTTCTCCCAGGCATCAGACCAAGAAAAACACACAAGATTAGTCCATCGGCATTTCTTCTGTCCTGGCTAAAGAAAGAAAGGAGTCCTGTTCGTTTTAAAAGTCAGGAACCAAGTGTCAGGTAGCTTTGATTTATGACAGAAATAGGAAGAAGAAAGTTGAAGTAATAGCACTACCCAAATAGTGCTGCCCAGGAAACTCCGGGGTCAAGAGAGCTTATCAAGAGCCTTTTATGGGCAAGCTCTCCGGTGTGGAAGAAAGAGAGCCAGAAAGGAGAGAGCCCAAAGACCAGGATGTGAACCCACTCCCGCCGGGATTGGATTCCCTTAGGTTCCTTAAGGTAGCTTGGTGTGCAGGTGGATCAATAAACACCAACACAAAGACTGCAGAGGAAAGTCTGCCCTGTCATAGAGCCTTCCTCCTTCCAAATAGATGGCTGGGCAAGGAAATACAGTTCTGATTTTTCATTAATAAACTCAATGCAAGGCTTGACACTCTCCCATGCTGCCAGTGGTTGCAGAACTCGGGGGTGTGCGGTGCTGCCTGCCTTCGAACTTCCCTCTGAAGGGCAATGCCAGCAGCGGCAGCCAGGCCAGCTGCAGGGGTGGCGCCCACAGGGCCGGCCTCAGGCAGCCGGGTCTGCGGCCAGCCTCCGTGGATCACCCTTCCTGCAGGTCACTGGATCCCTGTTTGAAGGCAACATCTTTGTGGTGTTTTCTCATGCAAGTGAAGCCATGTGCTCTCCTGCCTGCTGTCACATCTGGGCTCAGATTGCTTAAATATTGTTTGTGACGGGGAGGTTTTAATCTGGTTATGCAGAGAGGAGCGGAGCTGTGGGGGCACGTCTAATTGGCTCCCAGCAGAGCGGTGAGCTCTTCTGTTGAGCGTGGGGGTTTGGTTCCCTCCCTCTAGAAGTGTTACCATTTTCACATCCTATTAATGTCCTCTGGTTGTTAAATTATAGCAGCACATTATAGCGGAGCTGGGTTCCCTCCTGGAGTGAATACAAATGAAGGGCATTTACTTGTATTTTTAGAGGTTTTGGAAAATGTAGTGATTTGTGGCTTTGATCAATCCTGTTGACTGGTGTATGTCTGCACAAACCTGTTTCAAATAAACCTTTTGTTAAGGTAAGTGATTGGACCGTGTTTTATTTTGGATTTTCCCCCCGACTAATAAGCCGTTGGTGCCATAGGGACTTCGGACTGTAACACATAGGTTTTGTCAGCAGGTGCAGACTACACATATATGCTCTGGAGGAAGTGCTGGTAAGCGGCGGGAGTGCGGGGGAATCTGAATTGCAGATGAACAGGAGCTCCGTGTCCTCCCCGAGGACCAGGACCGTCTCCGCTGTGAGAAGAGGGTCCACGGGGCCACGCCGAGGCTGGGTTGATCATTTAAAGGAGAAATGTGCCTAGAAGGTCTTCCCCCCACAATTACCTGACTGCCTTTAGTACATCTCAGGTTCCTTGCAATCTGAAGTGTGGGGAGATTGAATTCTGTCGTCAAGGCACGCAATCAGGACACTGTTATTGAAGGGGTTCAGAGCATGCGCCCCCAAACATTCCACTTTGGCATATTGACTGTTTTGAGCTGGAGGCTGCAGGAGAAGGTCTCTGCTCTCCTGCTTCCACCTAAAAGCAGATCCGCACATTTCCCCCGACAAAGGGGCCTCCCTGCATCAGGAAGACAACATTCTTATCACCAGAGATGGGGAGGGGAGGCCAACGCTGGAACGGACGTGTACAGACAAACCTACCAAAATAGCCCTGGCTTTCCATTAGTGTGACCCCCACCCGCCCATGTACTCCCTCGTCACTGCCCCACAATTGATTGCCGCTAGCCCACGAGCCTTTGTCTGGTCACATACCCACGATTTCCCCTATAAGCTTTGGAGCCTGACGGCTTCTGGGCAGTCTTCATTGTCCTTCTGAAGATTCCCATGTACATGTAAAAATATGGAATGTGTGTGCTTTTCTCCCATTTATCTGCCTTATTTCAGTCAAATTCTTAGACCAGCCACAGAACCTAAGAGGCTAGAAGGAAGTTTCCCTCCTCTATGTTATTTTTAAAAGTGTAAGGAGACCTTGACCCGTTCCCTGTAGGAACAGTACATGGCATTCAGGCAGAGTCCACGGCATTGGGGGGCCACATTGGGCCTGGGACGCACAACTCCCACTGCCGAGGCCATGCTGCGCCGGGTGAGTGGGAGCCGGAGGGCCTGCTGACGTGGATGCTGATGTGGATGTTGATGTCGGGAACATAGGGGCGGAGGCTTCCTCACTAGGACGTGGCGTCAGGCTCTGGCTTAGGCCTGCCTGGCTTTGTTTGGGCAGCTTCACCCTCACCCACAGGGCTGAGGACAGAACCTGAGGGTAGAGGACTTCCCTGCGAGAGACAGTTGCCTGTGGAGGCTTGAGTCTGGAAGCCAAAATAACTCTTACGTGCCCACTTCGACGTTACAGTTTCCCTTAGCTGAGTGATTCCTCCCAGGGGCTCTGTGTCCTTCAGAACGGGGCTTGCCGCAGTCCCGGCCTCGGTAGCCCAGGCCAGGCAGGGCAGCAGGCCAGCCTTCCTCCTGGCGGAGCCCTGCCGCTCCGAGTACAGCAGGAAGTGACTTTCTTCTACTCTGCAGAGGCCTGGACTTGTTTATAATCATGTAAAACTGGAAATTACAGTATTTCACACACCCAATGGTAAAGTATTCCATTCCAACCTTCGCCATTTCTTGGTGGTGTCTCCAAGATCTGCCTTGGCTGCCACAGTGGTTTTTTTGAAATGGCATCCTTCACTTGTGATCACCAGAGTAAACTTGAACCTTTGAGAGGTCCTAGCAGCTGAAGACCCTTCGAAGGACCTATGTTTCTGCCTAAAGCAATGTTCTTTAGAATAGTTTTCTCTCAGGAGGAAAAAAAAAACACACACACACACCTCAGAATACTTTGAAAAATCATTCAGATTCTGCTATTTGTTCACAAATTGTTTATGTGAGGCACATATATAATGGGAGGGATTGAAATGTATATCAAAGCAACAGGGCATGTGCCTGCTCCAGCCCCTCATGCCATCTGACTACATTCTGTTCCACATGTGAATCTTTCAAGGGAACTTTCCCGTCATCGTTGAAAGTCAAGCAGTTGTAACTGGGACAGCACATGGCGCTCTGACCTAAAGGAGTACAAAATGCCACCATCGACCAAAAGCTACGAGTCCCAACACACAGAGTCCAGCTCCCAAATATTAAGCTTTCATTTATTTAAAGTAGGTTACACACATAAATAAAATGATTTCAAATTCTTCAGGGTTGGCCTCAAAGCGCCGTCTTGGGCTGTTAGTCCCTTTTTGCGATGAACTGTCTTTGGGTTTGGATTCCAGAGTGACGAATGCTTCCAGAAAGGGTGCACAGGCCACCCTTAGAGAACAGCCTTGCCTGAGCCTTGAATTGGGAGGGTCTGTCCCAGAAGTCTATATCATTGTTATTAGAGTCGTTTACATGGTTTAATGCCACCGTACTTTCCCCCATACTCTCAAGAACACGTGTTTTCATTTGAAATATTTTAAATTAATTGCCAAGAAATGCTTCCTGATCCCCCCCCCGCCCCCCCAACTTTCAAAATGGAAGTTGTGCATACACTGAGTGTGTTTGATTTGAAGATCTGCTGACCTAACACGTCTTGCCCCTGGCTGGGGGGCAGGCGGGTGTCATGATTGCTTTCCAAAGGGCCCTGCATGGAGGGTCAGAGAGCTGCCGTGAGCTGAAATAGGACAGCCCTTTAGCCATGAACAAAGCTGTTAGTCACTTTTGTCCCTTCCCAGTGTCCTTAAGAGAAGCTGCCCGCAGATTACTTACAAAGATGGCCCAAGAAAAGCCTTCCGACTTGTTTCAATGTTACATTTAAAATGGGATGAGAATGGGGAGAGTGTGTGTGGGGGGGGACCCCTTACTCATTCATATCAGAAACCACCTCTGAGCAAATTTATTTAGTACTTTAACTAGAAACATTTCCATAAAACCCAGCTTTCTAATTTCTTTGATGAAAAGCTCCAGTCGGCCTGCTGATGGGAGACACCGTGGAGCAGGAAGATGCGGGGAGCCTCTTGAAACCACGTGTCCTTGTGCGAGAGGGAGCCCCATTCAGATGTTCGGGGTGCTTTTGAAACTGTGTTCATAAGCACGTACGCACACAATGGTTCTGTGGGAGAGAATAGAGTCGACACAAATGTACATGAAGACAAAAGAAAAATATTCTTTTTAACCTTGAGAATTTGGCAAAGCAGCTCCGACGATGCCATGGAAGGTAAATAAGGCTTAACTCGCTTCTTATTTTGGGGAAACAGGAGAAAACCCACTTCTGGCAACTGAGTGTGCCAAAGGGAAATGCATCGGGGCCCGTTCGGTGCTGGCTGACCAGACAGCCAGGTGTTTGTCTGAGAGCCGAGCCTTTCTGCTAAAGCTGCTGAGGCCCCTGCTGCCAAGGCCTCAGCCAGCAGGCAGAGGTGGAGAGCACTGGGTCTTGCAGTTCAAGCGTGCTCCTGTGCTGATGCCAAGCAAGCCCTTCTGGGATCTTGACTCCACCCATCCCAGGGAGCCGCGCTGGGAGGGCGTTCCAAGGACACCCTTCCTCGCTGCTCTTTGAAATACGAAGTGTCTCCCAGGCACTGGAGATGCAGCCATGAACGAAGCCAAGTCTCCAGCCTCCTGGAGCTTATATTCTAGTGGGAGAGACAGGCAATGAACAACAGGCTACATAATCTGATACCATGCCGTGCAGCATGCATGGTGTCTGAGTCAACGTAGATTGCTATAACAAAAATGCATGGGCAAAGTGGCTAGCAAATAACAAGCATGTATTTCTCCCAGCTCTGGAGATTGGGAGTTCAAGATGCAGGTTCTTTTTCCGGTGAGGGCCTGCTCCCTGACTCCTAGACAGCTGCCGTCTCCCTGGGCCTCACATGGCAGCCGGGGCCAGGGGCTCTCTCCGAGGTCTCTTTATAAGGGCACTCAGTACTAGCCACGAGGGCCCCACCTTCATGACCAATCACCTTTCAAAAGGCCCACCTCCTAATACCATTGCATCTCAGGGTTAGGATTCCAACATCTGACTTTGGGGGGCGACACAAACACTCAGTTTATAGCAGGTGGTAACTGCACTTAGGTGCAGGCTCCACGGCCTGACACCAGGGCTAGATATGTGGCTCCCCAGTGGATGGTTAAGTTTTACTCAACAAATGCCCTTGTCTTTCTCTTGCCGATCTCTTAAAACTTCTCTGTGCCCTGACTTCTCCCCGCTGACCATGCAGGTAAGTGACCAGAGGAGGAAGACGGCAGGGTATTCTTTCCTTCCCCCCTAATGGCAGCCTCTCTGCTCACCAAAGAGGGCCTCTCCCTCAGCCAGACCCCGTTCCATCAACACCCAGTCTTACCTCCCCACCCCATCTCTCTGCTCACGCTCCCTTCTTCTCTCTTCTTGGCCTTGGAGGCTTGATTATAGTCAACCTTCTAGGAGCCCTTCTCAGACGATGGTGCTCCCGTCTCTACACCATGCAGCCTCTGGCACTCCAGGCCTGCACTTCTCTATAGTACGCATTTTTCACACATAAGCCTATCTGTCCAAGGAGGTTATAACCTTCCTCACCATCAGGCCACAGGTGCAGCTTGTGTTATAGGATGAACATGAAGTTGGAATCAAAGCACCTGCCTTCAGAAATTTGGCCAGTTATTAGCCTCATGACCTTACAGAAGTCACTTAACGCCTCTGCATAATTTCTTCACCTACAGAACTGGATAAAGCTTCCCTACCTCCTTCCGAGCAATGGTGATGACAGGGCTGATGTGTAGCATCCACCCTCTGCTTGTTAAAATATTGAAATACTTCCATATCAGTTGATAAATAGCCAGTTCCCTATTAGTAAAGGGGAAGACCAGTATCCATCATCACCATCTCTGAAATTTCCACAACCCAGCAACTCAGTGGTGATGCCTGGCAGGCAAGACTCCTGCCCCTACAATGCACTCATCCATTATGTCTGATCAGTAACTACTGCCATTTAGATTGATAAGTATTTTAAGATCACATCTGATTGCAAGAGTCTCCATTCACTCATTTCAGAATTATGTTCCAGGCATGCTGCTATGAGCTAATAATACAGAAGAATGAAGTTTCCAAAGAACTCAGCCCAGTAAGAGAGATAGACGTGTAAGTAAACGGAATATTACCTATTATTATGTAACAAACCACTTCAACATTTAGTGGCTTAAAATGACAATAGGGGTCCTCAATAAAAGTTAAACAGATTTATAATATGATCCAGCAATTTCACTTCTGGGTATAAAGAATTGAAAGCTGGAACTCAACTGATATTTACACACCCATGTTCATAGCAGCATTATTCACAATAACCAAGAGGTGGAAACAACACAAATGTTCATCAACAGATAAACAAAATGTGATTTATTCTGCCCTCGCTGGTTTGGCTCTGTGGATAGAGTGTCAGCAGCGGACTGAAGCGTTCCGTGTTCGATTCTGGTCAAGGGCACATGCCTGGGTTGCGGGCTCGATCCCCGGGGGGCGGGGGGGGGGTGGGTGCGTGCAGGAGGCAGCCGATCAATGGTTCTCTCTCATCATTGTTTCTATCCCTCCGTCCCTCTCCATTCCTCTCTGAAATCAATAATAATATATTGAAAATAAAATGAAGAAATGAGTTTGCTGCTGCTTCCCAAACGATACGATGCAATCAAATATACACCTGCCTCTCACCCGAATTACATGTATTAAAGGGCTCTGGGCTACTAACCTCGAAATGCACGTAACAGGCTCGCTATATAAAAAGATATGCATGCATTTCAGGAATCAAGCACCTTGTAGATGGTGTCCAGCTGGGGTGCCTCTGCAGCAAACCAAGGCCACCAGCATGCATGGAACACCACCATATGCAATGTAGTCCGAGGCACATTGTAGTCATGAGGTTCTAATTCTACCAATGGCAGAGATGAATGTGAGCTAAAATACCATTTGTCAAGCATGGTTTTTTTCTTGGTTTTATACATATATATAGTATATGTGTGTGTGTGTGTGTGTGTGTGTGTGTGTGTATCTATGTATATATCTATATATATACATATATATATATATATATATATATATATATACATGCACACACATTATTGATTTCAGAGAGGAAGGGAGAGGGAGAGAGAGATAGAAACATCAATGATGAGAGAGAATCATTGATCAGCTGCCTCCTGCACGCCCTACACTGGGGATTGAGCCCGCAGCCCAGGCATGTGCCCTGATCAGGAATCGAACCGTGACCTTTTGGTTCAAAGGTCAACACTCAGCCACTGAGCCACACTGGCCAGGCCACAGTGTTTTTCTTATAACCACATTGTGAAATAGAGAAGTCACTGAATCAAATAAGGTTCTGATACTTCTCAATTAATGATTGAATGTATTAACTTTCTGTTCCAATACACCTTTCATTAGATTTAAAATTTCTTAAAACTAAAACTAATATAGAAATGCAGTACTGGTTTAAAAAAAATGAAAACATTTATAATAAAAGCTAGGAAAAAAATCCACTCCAGATCGCTTTTAGCCTTTCAATTTCTTATTATTAAGAAAAATTGTTTTAAGATGGCTCTAATGATTTCACACTTTTGCCATTCCCACTTACTTCTGTGGGACCAAATATTTGGAGTCATTCTGTGACTAAAATCTAGACAGAAGCAGCAAATATCATTCTCACAAAGATCACCATAAGAAGGATCCAAAAATAGAGCAAATAAGGCTGAAGTTCCTGTCCTAGCTCAGGCATTGTTAACTGAATGGCTATTTGAAAAATGTTGTGCCCTGGCCCGTGTGGCTCAGTGGTTGAGCATCGTCCAGTGCACTGAGAGGTCTCCCATTCGATTTGTGCCCAGGTTGCAGGCTCAGTCCCCAGGAGGGGGCGTGGAGGAGGCAGCCAACCAATGTTTCTCTCTCGCGCTCTCTCTTCATCTCTCTCTGAAATTAATAAAAACATTTTACTTAGTTGTTGTGATCAAAGAAAAATTCATGTGCTAGTCTACATAATGCCTAGTTATATTGGATCCTACATTTAAATAAATGTAGTATTGCCTTGGCCTAAGGATACCTCTTATTAAATTCATTTTGAAAAACTTAAAATCTTGACTTCCAAATATTTTTTGTTCCTATGCAAATATTAACACCTGCATAGGTGCTGAGGAGTCACTTAGCTCTGACGGAGTCTTGGTTTCTATCCTCAAGCAACTCGACATATAAGGGGCATGGACACAGTTAAATATAGTACTAGGTAGTGTGACATAAGGTTACAAGCAAGTGCTATAGGAACAAAAGACAAAGAGAAATCACACCAAGTGTTTGTGAAAGGAGCAGAGAGCAACACTGCCCCCACCCCAATGCCCACTGCTTCCAGTTCCTGTAGCCTGATTGCTAAGGCTTTTTGGATAACATAAAAGCAGGGGCACCACAAAAGGATCCCAGGAGAATGTGGCCAGGTAAGGTTTTAAAGATGATTTAAAATGTAACCAAAAATCCTCCCACTTACGTAAAACCAGAGCCCCGGGAAAGTCGCCTACAGAAGCAACACCCTGTTAGGAGAAGGCTTCGGGGGCAGGCAGCGCCCTGTGATGTCACTTCATCCACCCCCCTGCCCTATGAGGAGTTGTGATCGAGAGCCCTAAGCAGACAAAGTTCAGAAAGGTCTCCGGAACTGTCACACAGTTGTCAGGGATGGAAGAGGGACTTGAATCCAACTCTCACCTCCTCCAAAGTCTGTGCTTTACCTCAAAAAATGTGCAAAAGCAGCCTCTAAAACAGTGGTTCTCAACCTTTCTAATGCCGCGACCCTTGTCTAATACAGTTCCTCATGTTGTGGTGACCCCCAACCATAAAATTACTTTCGTTGCTACTTCATAACTGTAATTTTGCTGCTGTTATGAATCGTAATGTAAATATCCGTGTTTTCCGATGGTCTTAGGCGACCCTGCTAGCGGTTCTCAACCTGCAGTTGCTACCAGTTTCCAGCTTTTAAAAAAAAATGTTTGGCCCTGGCCATTGTGTCTCAGTAGTAGAGCATCGGCCTGCAAGCCCAAGAGTCAAGGGTTCAATTCCCAGTCAAGGGCATGTACCTGGATTTCAGGTTCAGTCCCAGGCCCTGGAAACCAATCCCTGTGTGTGTCTCTCTCTCATGTCGATGTCTCTTCCCCCCTCCCCTCCACTCTCTCTAAAAATCAATGGAAAAAATATCCTCGGGTGAGGATTAACTACAACAACAACAAAATGTTGGCATTCCCAGAATCAGCCTCATTGTGTCTCCCGGGGGCACCCATTAGCAGGCCCCCCCTTTGTGAACATGTCAAGACCGTTTCAAAATTCTAGAGTCTAATACACCCACACACACTTCCCTCTGTTCCTTTGGCCCTGGCGGGGTAACTGTTACAGGCAGTTACTATATCTGTGTTGCCTCAGTGTGCCCCTTTGCTGTTTCAGTTCCCAAACACCTTTTCAACCAGTTCCTCATACAAATTCTCTCTGCTAAAAGTAACTGGCGTCCCTGCCAGGAGGCTCAGCTGGTTGGAGCGTCATCAATGACAATGGCCATATCTACTGAGGCAACTACACATATACCCTATGACATAGCAGTTCACTCCTGAAATCCACCCAAGAGAACCGAGTGTTTATGTTCACCAAACACATGTTTAAAAATGGTCCTAGCAGCCCCACACCAAACTGAAAATAACCCAAATGTCCATCAACCGGAGAGTGGATAAATAGTTACGATACATTCATGTGATGGAATACTACACAGCAACTAAAAGCAACAAACTCCTGCTTCATTTAACATTAGTCATAACGTTGAATGAAAGAAGCCAGACACAAAAGAGTATACCAGTATACTGTGTGATTCCATTGATATGAAGTTCAAAACCAGGCAAAGCTCATCTATGATGACAGAGATCAGAAGAGCACTTATCTTTGAAGAAAGCTATCAACAGGATTCTTTCTTTCTCTTCATCTGGGTCATAGTGTATCTAGCTGTTCATTTAAGATTTGTGTGCTTTACTTTATGTAGGTTACAAGTCAATAGAAAATTAAAATAAAGTAACTCAGTCTGTGTTCCTTGCTGGACTCCAGTTGGTTTAGCGAGGTGCCAAGCGGCAGACTAGGAAGGCTCAGTAAGAATAGCCAAACCTAGTAGAGATACAGGGAGGAGGGACATCCTGTGATTTTACAAAGCAACGGTACCAAAAAACAAGACAGGCTACATAGGGCATTACAAAGAGTGGTATTGATTCAAGGGTCAGAGAAGGCCAGCTCTACTCATGTCTCTTAAGCAAACCTAGCACATAGACATTCAGGCCAACCCAGGTAAAACTGATAAGTTATTGAAATAAAAATAAGAAAATGCTCCACAGCTAGTTCTGCTATAAAGAGCTATATATGTTTGACATATTTTGTCAATATAAATTATGCATTTCTCTATATTGAGCAGGTTAAAAATATCTGAAAAGTTAAGTTATATGTGTCTGATAAAACCCCATTAGATGCCACTAGTACTGTGCTATGCATATCCCTGGTCCCCACACCAACCCTTTTGACGGAGAACACACTGAAAGCACAGTGAAGGCCACACCCTAAGTGGGAGAAATGGGTTCTAAACTGAGTCCATCCAACCTCAGAGGAAGTCCTGTAGAACCAATCACAAGGAAAGCGGAGCACCGCAAACAAACTCCAATTTTTAAAAAACAGTGAAGAATTGAGAGCAGAGTCTTGGATGAGATAGCCTCATGTAATAAGTTTTTTTCCGTTTCAGTTTTTCCTGTGATCATTCTGCACCCATATGTATCCACACGTGTGGTAACTTTATATACATGTTGCAGATGGCATTCAGTCTTCCACAGCTGTTACGTCTACCGAGTAAATCCTGTCTGTGTAACCCATGATTTTTCTAAGTGAAAAGACCTACACTTCAAGATGGTTGAAATTAAGATGCAAGTTTTATGTTTAAAATCAATCTTAAGGCTGCCATCATAAACTTTTTACCCCTTTTATTGTCTCTCATTTAAAAGTTGTTTTAAAAGCATTAATTTTAAATTTCTTGTTCTTGATTTGAGTCAATGTCCTTCAATTTTGAGTATGTTGAAGGCATTCTGAAAACTTAAGTGTGAAAACCAAAATGACCCTTTCAGCCAACTCTCTCCATAAAGCTTTGTATTTTATCTCAAAGCGATTCTGTCATGGTGCAATGGGGTTATAATTAATATTCAAAAATACCTAACAGGAGTAACTGTCCCAGGTTTTACTTTTCCATTTGTCACTGATAAATCAGTCTATCTAGAAGAAAAGCAGGTGTAAATCAATGCACTAAAACATTTATCTAGTGTGTTGCTGCTATAATTTGGGGGAAGGGGGAATTAATAATTTTGTCATCTTTTATTTACTCAATCCCTTAAAGGCACTTGGATCACAATTCATGCTTTACATTTAAAAAAATTTAGAAGTCAAAGAAATTTTCTATAAGTGTTTTGGAATGAATGGGCTGAATGAAAATGGCTGATTTCTGGCTCTTAAAATAAGAAAGAGAGAGACAGTGCAGGATGGAAATGTCCTTGAGACTACCATTTAGGCCAGGAGAAGAAAAGGAGGATTAAGGTTGAGTGATGAGGAATGGCGTTCTCATTTATATGCATGATTTATTCCTCCTTGTAACATTTAGGCTGCTCCTTGGAAAAACTAATAGGGCTCTGGAAGTGGATCACAAAGGGTGAGCCTTCCCCAGTGGCCAGGTCCAGACCCACTCCTGGGCTCCCAGGACTTCCCTGGGTTTTTAAAGCCACTCTGTATTGAGCTTCCTCCACTCAAGATTACACAGCTTCCTCAGACACTTTGATTTTTCTTCTGCTCAAGAGGCAAAGGAAATAAGCAAACTTGCGGAAGCAATCACATTTTTTTAAAGTCTTAGAAAGTTCACTTAGCCATTAGTGCTGCTACATATTTACTTAGCAGGAACTTATCAAGTCCAGTCTGGCCCACAGGTGCCTGAGCTGCTGGCGTTCCATCCTAATGACTGACAGGGTCAGTCTGCCCACCCCAGACGCTGACCAGCTCCTCATGCACATCTCGTGGGTGCAGGTGTGCATGGACAGGGTAGTAAATATGCATTACACATTTTAATTTCACATTCTGACTGACTGGAGGGAGACCAGGCTATGTTAATGAGAAGCCTCCATCCTAAAAAAGAAACCAGCTTATTCCTTTAAAGCCTTTAGGAAGCTTAAGCAACTAGAAACCAGTGTGATCATTAATTTAAACCACTTTAATGAGCCATGGAGGATTGTGTATAGGAGGAAGATGGAAACTATAAGCAAAAGACAACTGTGAATTTGCAGGAAACAGAGACAAAGTCTCTGAGAGAAAAGGGACTAAATGTGAGTTCTATTACCAAGCAGGGGCCAAATTGAGAAGAGAACGAATTAATCCAAACTTTTTCAGATCCCAGCTTTTAGCACCATCTAAACTCCTCTCCCATGTCCCGTCCATTTGTGAACAGCTGCCCTGTCCTTACCAACTTCGTTCCAACCTTCCTGGTTCCCCCAGGAAATGCTTCTGAAGGAAGCTTACTTAAATCCTAATTGGCAATAAAGCAATGAGAAAATATTAATCATCGAATTCGTGGAAAAAAATTGTGCGATTTTTTAAATTTAGCTCAAGGTAAATTTAATAAATGAAATAAATGAAATATGTTGTTCATCAAGCAACTAGGAAAGTGGAAGGTGAGTTTTGCAAAGCAAATATGCTAAACTCAAATGCATGTGCCTAATGGTCTTCTCATCATTTTGGGTGTTGATGTTATTGTTAAATTTTAGCTTTTCCGGCTGCAGCAGGAATTATAGGAGATGCGTGTTTTGGGGCTCTTAAACGGACATAAAGTGCTGGTTCGTTTCTTATTCCTCAAAATCAAAACGTTTATCTCTCCTACACACAGGGATATAGAATTCCCCTGGAATCATCATGAACCAATGAGAAAGGTTTAGATATAGAAGAAAACGTGCAGCAGAAAACTATTTTCCCAACTGTAGTTGCTCCCCTTTTGTCCCCCAAGACTTTAAAATATTTGTACTGATTGTAAATTACACCTTATAGATTCTGATTTCTTGACAATAAGGAAGGTATACTTAAACCAGGTATTTGAAATTTTTTACTTTGGCAGCTAAATTACTCCAATTTTTACCAAAATTGAAAAGGTCTGAATGTGCATCCAATGATGTTACATATGTACTAGTGGCCTGGTGCATGAAATTCATGCACAGGGGTGTGTGTGGGGGGGTGTTCTCTCAGCCCAGACTGCACCCTCTCCAATCGGGGACCCCTTGGGGGATGTCCCTATATATGGACTGATAGCCAGCCATATGCACTATGCTGCCAAACTGGTCATTAAAAAATTGAACCACTTTCTTACACCTTACACCAAACACCTGTTGCTCTTAAAACCCCTCCTCAGCCCCCACCTTAGGTTCTGCCTTCCCAGTTCACCCAGATTAGGTTCTGATTTGTCGGTTTCTATGCCAGTCAGCATCAAAAGCTCCGCCTCCTAGGCAGCCATTGGCTCCTCGCACTTCACCCAGATTTGGTTCTGATTGGTCGGTTTCTATGCCAGTCAGCATCTCCGGGCCTATCTCCAGGCCTGATCAGAGAGGCGGGGCTAATCAGCAGCCCTGAGAAGGCCAGGAGAAAAAGAGAGGTGTGGCTGCTGGCCAGGCCCGGAGAGAAAGAGCGAGGCAAGGGCTGATCAACAGCTGCCACGGAGGCTACGGATCAGACCCTGCTTCTCTGTCCAGGCCTCTCTCCAGGCCTGATCCACAGCCCCCTCAGCAGTCAGTGCTGGGTCGCCGTGCCCGCAGTGGCAGCAGTCAGTGATGGGTCGTCACAGCAACCCAGCACTGACTGCAGGACTGACTTCTGGTCAGTCGAGCCTTTGGTCATTACTGACCCTGGGTTTTTATATATTATGATAGTATTTTGGAAAGTAGAACCAAGTGAAAAACTCATGTCATTTATTAAAGTGTGCTTTTGCTTTTATTGTGATATTTAATTACCACATAGAAAAGGAAAAGTTGAACAGTCTTATATAAGAGAAGCAAGCACTCTCTTACATAAGCACCCTCAACCCTGTATTTTGAAAAAGGCTGAGGGATGCTTGCATTGGGGAAGGATGGACTAGACCAGGGATTAGTGAACTATGGCTGGATAACAAATCGGGCCTACTGCCTGCTTTTTAGAGCCCTAGAGTTTAGAATGATTTTTACATTTTGAAATGGAAAAAAAATTAGAAATAGAATACCTTGTGATGTGAAAATGTTATAGAATTCAAATTTCAGTGTCCAACAATAAGGTTTTACTGAACCCCATAGCCATGCTTATTGGATTATGGCTGTTTTTGTACTGTAGCGGCTGAGCTCTGTAGTTTCTCGAGACTGTATGACCTGCAAATCCTAAAATATTTACTCTCTGGCTCTTTACTGAAAAAAGCTTGCCAATCCCTAAGCTGGTGATCTCTAAGGTCCCTTTCACCTCCAATCTCCTAAGAATTTTACTTCCTTAGGTAGTCAGAATCCACCATCAAAGACAAGGTAACTTGATAATATGATCTCAAAAGAACTATCTCTTTTGTGTTGTCAACATTTACTATAGAATATGTTAAATAATGTCACTGACTCATAGAATTTACATATAAACTCAGATATTGATTACTTTTAAAGGTAGTCTCTTGGTTCTAGAAAGCAATATTTACAATTTTGAGCAATTTTATTCTATTAACAGATTTAATAGACCATCTAAAATTAGCAAGTAGAATGAAAATGAAAAAAAACAAAACAACAACTCCCCTAGGAATTCATACCATAAAATATTTATTAATAAGTAAAATTATTTTCCCCTGCCTTTGGTTATTAAAAATGTTTGATTGAGTATCTTTGCAGATACCAATTGCCAACAGTGGTTTTACATTATTCAGTCATGAGATAGATGTTAGATTGTTAGATAGATAGAAAGATAGGTAGGTAGATAGATAGTAGATGATAGGTAGGGTAGATGAAAGATAACAGATATTGGCATAAATGTGTCAAAGACCAACCTTATGCATTTGTTGAATTACAAATCTTGTTTTGGCTTGCAGTTGGAAATTTACTTGCACATACTTAAACTTATTCCTTATAAGTAAACAATACACAAACTCACTTGAATCTCATAATTCAGAACACTGGTAATGAATATAGTGCTTGCTGAGGACTAGGAGAGAAAAACAAGAACTTTGTGGGGAAAGAAAGGCAATATCTCTTTGAAAAGCTTTTCTCCTGATTTAATAGTCCCTATTGCCTGAAAAATAAGCCATTTTGATAACAAGAGTATAAAAAGCCTTATGATTTGCAAAGTAAATTATATTTGTGGTTTAAATTTCATCCAAAATCTTGGATTATGGCTGAGAAGCTATACTCAACCTTTATAAAGCATTTCTTTGATATTTATAGGGGAAACAAGAAATGTTTTATCAGTTCTAAGCAGAAATGCTGATCTTCATTTATAAGACAGTAATTACCTGCACTCGGTCTTATACAGACATGGGGATCTAAAAACCAAATAGAAAGAAAAGCCAAGCCATACGTAATTTGTAGAAGTAGCAGGTGATAGATTATAATTTCAACATAAAAAAATCTAGTTACTTCTCAGATGTCACTGTAAAGTTGGAAAATTAGAAGATACAATCAAGAAGGGGATGAATGGCTTTATTACTACACCACCCACCACTTCAAGATTAAAACCCCAGAGTTCTGAAATGTCATTAGTTAAGTAACTATACAATTTCTTTCAGTCTCTTTTTAATGTAGAAAATCACTTTGTAATAAGATCTCTACACAAGGTAAAAAAGCACAAAATAGACCCAAAAAAAAGCACAAAAATAGACAATTTATATATCTTTTTACAATGAAAGAAAGAATACCTATGAAATACTGAGATCAATGACTAATCTCATGTAGTTTAAATTGGATTTCCTTGTATAATAATTGTGTTCTTAATATCTTCCCCTAAACCTTGGATGCTTATAAAAGACTTACCCAGGTAAGAGGCAAGGAACAGGTATTCTGACTGGGTACAGTAAAAAAACAAAAGAAACAATAATAATAACAATATAATAAACACCCTTAATCATCTGTTTACAAAAATCTTTTGACAGCCATACCTCAAGGGCACTTAAGGGCTCAAGCATTTGTCATACAACCATCAGTACCAATGCAGGCATCTCCAGGTGATGTCCTTTTCCATCATAAATCAATCATGCACTGGGATAAAACATCCACAAAAGCTAATTCAGAGAGAGATGTTTTCACAGTTTGGGGGCAAATGAAACTATCCGAATGAATTGTGCCATGAACATCCCCAGCATGCACGGACTGCCACCTTGAGAATCCTCGCCAACTCCACAGCTTCCCTGTTTTCCTCGGTCTCGTGATGGAACCCAGTTGGCACCTGGAGTCACACAGTCACAGCGGGGTACATCTTCTGGTCACTGTTAGTGTGAGGGAAGGGGGCCTGAATCTGCCGGTAGCCTGTCTGTAGGCCGTCCATGAAAGGCGGCACAGGAGTCATGGGCACCGAGTCGTGCTGCACCGTGTATCCCACGTATGGGGGGTGCAGATACTGCCCTTGATGGGGCACAATCTGGGTGGCCTGCTGACAGTTCAGCACCGAGAAGTTCGTGGGCATGTTGACGTAGACGTTGTTCATGGTCCCCTCGGGCAAGCAGCAGTTGGTCTGTGACCTGGTTGGGGGCGCCCGGGCTCCGGAGTTGGCACTGGAGCTGGAGCTGGCCGCTGTGCTGGACTGGCGGGAGGACGACCCCCGGGAAGTGCTGGCACTGGGGATCATGGGGATGGTCTCCATCAAGCGGTTCCCCCCAGGGGCCCGGCTCTGCTGGGGCTCCTGCTTAGGACGGAGACATCTGCAGCAACAGGCGGCCACGAGTGACCCCAAGATGATGAAGGCGACAAACACGGACCCAACGATGAGGAATGGCACGTAGATGGGGACTGGAGGACAAAAACACAACATTATGATTCACTGTAAATATGCAGTAAAAATCAGTGCGCTTGGCAGTGGAGATCGGAAAGGAGTGGCAGTGACACTGAACTGAGGACCCAGGGTGGGCTGGCTTGTGTGCCCATGATATGCACTGTCCTTTATTCAGTCTCAGGAAAGGTGGGAAGGCTGAACAGGCATGGCAGGTCAGCCCCTCTAAAGCAAAATTTTTAGTATTTACAGCTAGATTCACCAACTGCACTGACTGAGGCAAATCAATTTACTGAAAACATGTGTTTCATGTTTTAAGACTGTTCTAAAATCCCTACAATAACTGAACTGTCCATACTTGTCAGATAGTTGTAAGATCTGTACAGAAACGAGTTGAAATTATTTAAAAAGCTTTCTTCCCCCGGCAAGTTATTTGTATTCCTTGCAAACTCCATTTACCATATTTTATTTAGCAAGTTTTATTTCCAGAGGCAAATAAATAAAAAATTTAGGTCAGACTCTAGCCATGACCATTTCCAAAAGGAGTCTGTAAAGCACAGAAGTCAAAGAAGGGTAAGAAAAACTCCACATGCTTATCTAGCTGAGGCTGGAGGAGGTTAGAGGGGACCTAGCATGAGTCACTGGATGGTGGGAAGGGGAAGGGACTTGTGTGCAGGGAAGTTATTTCAGGCAGCATGGAACAAGGTACCGAGGAGAACAAATGTTGGGGGCAATAAGATATTTGTTCCAGGAAGGAGAGCTGCCCCCGGTGAGCTAGGAAGCACCCAGGCAGGCCCAGAAGGGCTGAGGTGGAACAGTCACCCTGGACTTCCGACACTGGATTCTGTGTGAGGAACGACAGGGAAAGCCTGCAGAGCATAAAGCAATGGGCATCATATTTAGCAAGTGAGGTTTATTCTGAAAAATAAAACCATAAAAGATAAAAAATAGTAACTTTAGTGAAATTGATAGCAAGCTGTATTTTTCTATTATTTACTTTAAAAACTCTTGTGGGAGCCACGGGGATAGCAGCATGGGGCTTCCAGAAGCTGGATAAGATACATCTACTGATGGGGGCAGAGAACCGGGAGGGAGGAGCCGCCAGAATGCCTGGGAGCCACTTCTGTAGAATTCCACCTGAGGTTACTGAGAAGCTACTTTTTTGTGTGTTCCTGCCCATGTCCTTAACTATTTGGTTGGAAAACAGGAGGACAGAGACTAGGTCTTGCTGGTCTTGGCAAAGCAGTGCCAGCTCAGTGGTACAGGCAGAACCTCAGGAGGGAGCCCAGATCTCCCACACCTCTGAGGTGCCCTTTGGCCCCTGGAGTCAGTGTTTTTAGAATATGGTAGCACATGAAGTCATGGAGAAATAATGCCTTACAAGCAAAACATACTTTATAAGTATTTAACCAAAGCTGACATTTGATTTCCTTAATCATCCACTCTGAACAGAATAAATACTATATTTATACATAGTGTTCCTTTAGCAGGTAGAAATATTTGCTACAGTTTACAGCACAGCTGGCTTTCTGACTGTTCTAATCACAGTCACTTCAAGCACACTAGAGCAGGGGATGGGGGCTTCTCCATCCGCATGCTATAAATATTTCATTCTCTGAACTGAGATACTAGTCCTAAATGTGTCAAGAAGTAAAGAAATAATAAAAAGAGCCCTAGCTGGTTTGGCTCAGTGGATAGAGTGTCAACCTGCAGTCTGAAGGGTCCCGGGTTCGATTCCAATCAAGGGCACATATCTCGGTTGCAGGCTCCTCTCCAGCCCGGGCCCTGGTCAGGGTGCAGGCAGGAGGCAACCAATCGATGTGTTTCTCTCACATCGATGTTTCTCTCTGTCTTTCCCTCTCTCTTCCACTCTCCCAAAAATCAATGGAAAATATCCTTGGGTGAGGATTTTTAAAAAAAAAAAAAAGAAAGAAAAGAAAAACCCCAAACATTATAGCTAAAACTAGCTGAAAGCAACCTAGGTCCACATAATGAATTTGGGGAAGAAATAACTGTTCTCTTTCCAGAATTTTTAATGGGAAGTGTAAATAACTACGCAGGGATAAAGAATGCTGTGCCCCTCTAATCCCTCAGCACTGCTTAATTAGGCCTGCTGTCCTTCTCGACTGCAGAAGAGAAGCAAGAGGAGCAGAATTTTCAGGAAAAAGGGACTTAAAAGTGGGGTGAAGAAGGTACCCATGCACATCACAGGGTGTCATGAGAAGTCTGCTGCCTCCTGATCTGTCCAAAGCTAACCTAACTTTTTAGAGACCATTAATAAGCCCAACTTAGCTGACACACGGAAGTAGCAGTTCCGTCTTTGGCTCATTTCTCAAGGCTTTATTCCAGGGCCACACACCCGGCAAGGCTGAGTGTGCTTTAAGATGGCACCTTTTCTGGAATTACCCTCAGTTCTCCTCTCTTCAGAGGCAATGAAGCAGAACAACAGGAGTGGCTTGCTAATAAAATGCTTGACTGCAAAGGGACCGGCACTGAAAAAGAGCTGCCTCTCAGCCGGGGGAGACAGCTCTGTCCACACAGATGCCACTAGCACCAAGCTCGGGTAACTCACAGCCGGGCCCTAGTGCTGGTGAACAGTCCTGTCCGGCTGCAGAGAAAAGAGACACCCTCTTGGTGACATGCTTGCCATCTGACCTCTACCCCTGCACCAACCTCAATCCTCCCTCTCAAACACACATATTTGATAGGGACCCTGGAGGGAGGCCATCTGGGAGGTTTGTGAAGAGGAAGTGGAACCTATCAAATTCTTACACGGACTTGTTTATTTTTCCAACTCTATCTAGTTTTGGCAATTTGAAAAAATATATTAATTTTTTTTTCAATCAAAGTCACAAAGAGCAAGATTGGGTAGGGCTCTAATGTCACACCTCGCAAGTCCAACATGGTGACAACTGTCCAGAAGCCAGAGGCCCGGGCCTGACAGGGGAGAGATGCCGCAGCACGTTAGGATGAGAGTCCCCAGGATCCGGTAAAGGGTGTCACCCACGGGAAGCCCTGAGGAGCTGCCTTCCTCCTGAGGAGCCTTCACAGAAGAGTCCCCGCCAGCCCTCCCGGCTTCCTCTGGGCTCCCAAGATGTTAACCCTTCCTGGAGGTTAGCCCTCTGGGGATAGGCGGCATGGGGGGGCCCAGAGGCCCTTCCTTGGACTGGAGGATCATGGAGCTGTCTTTGGCCCACCCTGCCTTAGACGAGTGGTTTTCTTGGGAAAATCCAACCCAAATCACTTTTTAGCTAACACATGGGGAAACTGAGTCCCAGGACGGTGAGTTGGTGCCCCATTTCTCACACAAGAATGGCTGGCCCAGAATGCCGGCCCCACCTCCTGGTCCAAGACCCTTTTCTGGAATCTCAGTGCTCCTAATTCCGATCCCCTCTCCAGGTGCCAGGTCCATGCAGTGCAGGCGAAGCCAGCCTTCCTCCCGCTCCAGCACGGCCCTCCCCTCCCCCCCTACCTGCCGAGCCGTCTGAGCCGTCTTTGTCCGACCGGCCAGGCTCGCCGGCGCCCTGCTGGCGGTCGTTGTCGCAACCGCCCTGGTCCAGGCGCGCCTCGGCGCTGGAGCAGCAGTAGCGCAACGCGCAGCTGCCGCAGCAGATGGTGGCGTCGCCGCCGTCGAAGCGCTCGGGGCACTGGAAGCCGATGTGCCAGACGCCCTGAGCGTCCAGCCAGCCGTGGCAGTACTCGCCGCTGGCCCGCACCCCCGCCGCCAGCAGCGCGGCCAGCAGCAGCTGCAGGAGAGAAGCGGGGGTCCGGGAGGCGGCGGCGGCCGGGCGGCGTCCGCCCCACATGGCACCCTGGGCGCGGGCCGCGCGTCTCCAGAGAGCGCAGCGCGGTCTTCAGTCGGTCGTGGCCCCCGAGACCCAGTTCCGGGGGTGCTCGGGCCGGGACCTCGTCACTCCTCTCAGCGAGTGCCCGCTGCCCTCTGCTGCGACGTCCCGGGAGCCAACGACGCCGGGCTGCTGCCCCGGAGGCTCCTAAGCCATGCCCGCCTCCTGCCGGGTGGCCCGGTCCGTCAGGGGCGGCCTTGGGAGTGGATCTGCGCTGATGGAAGGCTTCGGGTGCAGACTCAGAAGGCGCCCGGAGCTGTCGTCCCGCATCCCCTGGAGACTTCGCCCGCGAGAGGACCCGCCCCGGGCATCCCCGAGGGGACGGTCCCTTCGGTCCGATTACCGCCGGGAAAGCCGCTGCGGACCCCGAGCCGGGACGCTGCCGCAGGGTTTGGATCTCGGGATACCGCTCACGAGTCGGGAGCGCCGCCCTCCCTCTAGTCCCCTCTCGGGCGGCGAGAAGGGGCTGAGAAGGCGGGCGGTGCGCCCAGGACCGCGGTCAGCAAGTGCACTGACCGGCCGCGCGCAGTTTGCTCAGCTCCCAACTCGGCCCGCATGGCTCCGGCCGCGTAGCCCCGGCAGCCCTCGGGGTGCACCACGGTCCCCGCCGCGGGACGTGCGGTCAGTCTTCCCAGCTCACGCCGCCGTCCAGGACGCGGGGCCGGCGCGCCCCCGCCGCAGTCCCGGGAGCCGGCCGGCCGGCGGCGGCAGCGGCGGCAGCGGCGGCGGCGGCTGCGCGTGAGTCCCGGCGGGCAGCTCGCGCCAGCTCCCTCCTCGCCTCTCCAGCGGCAGCTCGCTCCCTCCGGCGCCGGGCCGGCCTGCCTCCCCCTCTCCCGGGCCGCTGCGCTCTCGGGAGGTGCGCACCGGTGGGCGCCTCCCACAACAGTTGCAGTCCTCCGGGCTGCGGGAGAAGCGGAGCACGGCAGCCGCCCGCCAAGTCGCCGCGCCCGGCACCCAGCCCGCCCCGACTCGGCTCGCCGCGCCCGGCCGCCGAGCTGCGCTCTTATGAGGGGCCGCGGCCGCTCGGCGCGCATGCGTGCTGCGCGGCTCCCCCTCCCCTGACCGTCCCGGGGCGCCGGAGCCCTGCGCCTTCGGGCCGGGGTGCAGGACCAGCGGGTGGCCGGCGACGGTGGGCTGCAGGCTAGGACAGGCGCGGGAGAGGACGTAACTTGGGCAACCTAAGCCTTGCTAACGAAATAATGATAAGTAAAGCGAACTGAACTTGCTTACTGAAGGTCTCTGGCATTCAGAATTCGGTTTGAGTCTCAGAACTTCCCCAAGATGGATTATAATTACATTTTTTCAGACAATGAAGTCGCTACTCAGATTAACTGTCTCTCTCAGCTTCCAGCAGCTGATGTCCTGATCGCGGCTGGTCACAGGCCCAGCGAGGAAGAACTTGGATGTTGGTGGCAGAGTTCGCACGCCTAGGTCCTCGTCTGGTGGGCTCCAGGCTTCTACAAGATGGAATGAAGGGAGTTCGAGAAAGACATCACAGATTGACCACTGTCTGCATGATTTGTGATCCTTTTTTCTTTTTTCTTTTTTCTATATTTGGGCGTGGCGATTTAATGGATTCAAGCAGAGAGGTGCCTGGCCTTACTGGTGTAGACAGCTGCAGTTGGAAGAAAACAAAGGTCAGACAGACCAGAAATTCGGCTTTGATGGAGGAGAAATTAATAGCTTCTCCCTTGCGGAAGCTGAAACAACAGGTGCTGATGCTATTAAAGCAGCAGTGATTATTTTTAAAGGAACTAGTGACCCTTCCGACTGGGTCTGGAAATCAGCTGACCTGAAATCTAGGCTCAGCCCTACCAGTAAAGAATCATTGCATTTTGCTGCTCTCAGTTTCTACATTTTTAAAGTGAAACATAGGATGTGATGACTACAGTGGTCCCTTCCAAGTCTCTGAACACAAGGCAATTTTATTCACAGCAAAGACACTGATGTTCAAACAGCCATTCGGACACTTGTGTATTCCTGGTAAATGCATAGACTAACACATGGCTGACATCCTTCCACCACTCCAACCAAATCAAATCAAAAGGAAAAACTACCCTACACCCACCCACCCCACCCCCAAATACCTTATTCTTCTCACTAAATCTCCAAGCATTGCACTTTATTTCCTTGCAGGTTTTTCGGTCATTTTGGCTACATAAAATTATGTGTTTTAAATGCACCAGCCACCAACTTGTCTTAATCTAATAAGTAAAAATTTCAAAATGAAATTATTCATTCAACAAATACATGCTAAGGACTTACAGTATACTCTGCTCTGTATTGGGTATTGGGGACTCACCAAGAAGTTAGACATCATGGCTATTTCCTGCAAACCGACCTTAAAGTCTCTGAAGTAAAACAGATATTGAACAGAATGGCAAAGAATTGAATAAGCAGATATAATACAAAGATGAAAAAAGCTATGGCAGGTGATATACAGTGTCCATTTAAGCACATAACCTGGGGGTGGAGAGGGGAGGGAAGGCAGAAAAGTTATCAGAGGAGTGGCACTTAAAAATAGACCAGAAGAAGCTGAGGGAAGACTCAGTTTTTCAGCTTGTCTTTTTTTTAGAAGACACCATTAGCTAGCTAGTGTTCATTGGGGGCTTACTCTGTGCCAGGCACTGGGGTGAGTCTTACATGCATAGTCTCACTTAATCCTCATAACCCTATAAAGAAGACAGAATTGCTATCCTCAATAACTTGCCCAATTGATAAGATAAAAAGTGTCAGTATGCCTGGAGAGCACCCAATCTCAGACAACTTTAAAGCCAGCCCAGCATGCTTTACAGTCTCCATTACAGTAAGCCAGGGAGTAACTGCGAACTCTATACCAATCACCAGATAGTTGGGTATCATTATTTTCCTATGGCACCATAAATTGATTTGAATGGTATTCAGAGGGTTAATACTTCACCCTTTTTTCTCTTGGAAAAAAATTAATGCCAGAGAATTGTACATTTCTTCAGACAGTACCTATACCATACCTTCCACTATTCATTTATCATGTTCTCCAACACACCCACAATTTATGTTTATTTATGAAGAAAGAAATGTTGAACATTTTCACATCGGAATTGATTTAGTGACCTGGCATTTATACACGAAGAGTTCTTCTCAAATAGTTCACAATTTAATCCACAACTGGTAAACTTGGAAATATGAAACTTTGAATAAATTCAACCTCTTTTAAATTGCTATGCTCTTCTATTCCTTAAAGGTTAAGGAGAGGCCTTTTGTGTGGTGATGGATTGTGCTGCAGATCCCTTATATCACTCTGTTCTTCCTTCTGACTGTTTTTATCTTTTCTTTGTGTCTCTAGTATGTTGTATTAAAATTTTATAAAATAATTTATCAAATACTTATTGAGCTTCTCTACGGGGAGATATTAAGATGGTCTTGTTTCTTCCTTAAGAAATAAAAACAGCCTGGCGGGTGTGACTGTGGTTGAGCATCAACCTATGAACCAGAAGGTTCGATTCCTGGTCAGGGTACATGCCCTAGTTGCAGGCTCGATCCCCCCAGTAGGGGTGTGCAGGAGGCAGCCAGTCAAAGATTCTCTCTCATCATTGATATTTCTATTTCTCCCTCCCTCTCCCTTTCTCTATGAAATCAATAAAAATGTAGTTATTTTAAAAAATGAGAAAGAAACTCCCTCACTGTCCTTAACAGAAACCTAAACTATTTTACTAGTCTCTTCTGAGAAACTGTAACTAGTAGTCATAACATATAGGTAGTCGTAATAATTTATTATAATCAAAACTAAATGTCAAGCAGTCTGCCAAAATATATTTAAACATATGTGAAAAAATCTACACAAAAAAAGCTACTTAAAAAGTTGAATTCTAGAGACATTAAGTTCAGGAGTATATTTTCAGGTTATTTCGCCTTTCAGTCTGTGCCTATATATGAATAAAATACAATTGACTTAAAAACAAACTTCTGACATATCTTCAACAGTACAAGTAGAAAGTCATATAAGTAAAGAAATGATTACTTATAACTTTGCTAACTGGAGTTGATACAAATCATATGGAGGTTATCACATGTCATTTGTCTGGCAGTTCTAAAAGCGGCAAGATCTACAATGCTTTTTCTGCAAGTTTTAGCAAGAGCAGAAGGTTCTTAGCAGCTGTACACCAGTCAGCAGTCTGGTTAGGGAGAATGGCTTTCACTAGTTCATTCATATTTTTTCTTCCTCTTTTATAAATATAAATAGTATTGAAAATTCACATTTGGTTTACCAGAGTTCTTTTAGATGAAAGTATTTGTGAAATAAGACTTCAAGTCCAACAAATATGTTAATTTATATTTCTTTCAATTTTGTCTTGTAGTTACCTAACATCATCTGAAAATAAAAAATGATTATAAAATTTTGAAAAAAATCTTTCTTGTTGCTTTTAAATGTTTCATCTTTCATCCTCCTATTTTTCTTTGTAATTAATATACTGACTTTCAGAAGAGTAATTTTCATATTTTAAATGCTTTCCTTCTCTTCTACCATTAACTTTAAACATTAGGCAGACTTCGCTCCCTCACCCATCTTCACTCCTAACCCTGAAGTTTACTGAACCATTTTCATGTTGATGTTGATGTTTACTATTGTTATATTTTCTTTTTGGAGATATGGACTTCTTCCAATAATGCCAGAATATCCAAAAGATCGGCATAAACAAAATCAACATGGCAGCAAATACTTGCAAATCATGTTATTTGATAAGCCTAGTATCTAGAGTATGTATTCAATTCTACAACAAAAAGACAAAGCAACCCAATTAAAAACCAGGAAAAGGATGTGAATAGATATTTACCCAAAAAAGATGCAACAACCAATAAACACATGAAAAGATACTCAACATCATTAGTCTATTAGGAAAATGCAAATCAAAATCACAATGAGATACCACTTCACACCCACTAGAATGGTAATAAAAATAATAATCAGAAAATAACATGTGTTGGAGAAGAGGTAGAGAAACTGGAAACCTTGCAGATTGCTAGTGGAACTATAAAATGATTCAAACATTGTGCAAAACAATTTGACAGTTCCTTTAAAAATTAGACACAGAATTACTGTATGACCCTGCAATTCCACTCCTAGGAATATATGCCCAAAAGAGTTGAAAGTTGTACGCAAATATTCATAGCAGCACTATTTATAAAAACCAAAACATAGAAACAACTCAGTGTCTATCAACTGATGAACAGATAAACAAAATTTGGCCTATTCATACAATGGAATATTATTTGGCCATAAAAAGGAATAAAGTACTGATACATGCTATAACATGAAGGTACCTTGAAAGCACTGTGCTAAGTGAAAGAAGCCAGACACAACAGGTACACGTTGTATGATTCCATTTACATGGACTAACCAGAATAGTCAAATCCATAGAGAAAGAAAGTAGATTAGTAAACTGCCTAGGACTGGGGGAGGAAAGAAGGGAAAGTAACTACTTGATGGGTACAAGTTTTTTGGGGGGTTGAAAATGTTTTAGAACTAGATAACATTGTGAATATAGTAAATGTCACACGGTAAATTTTACATTATTTGTATCCTACCACAATAAAAAGGACTCTAGACCTAAAAAATGAAAGTTAAAAAACAAAAAGGCTGCAGCTGTGAAACTAGTTACCACTTTCAAGGCTCTATTCTCTTACTAATAAATGACACTGACAGATCATCAGCTAATGAATGTCATTGTGCCACCCCAAATTCATAGGTTGAAGCCCTAATTCCCAGTGTGACTGTACTTGGAGATAAAGCCCTAGGGAGAAAATTAAGATTAAATGAAGTCACAAGGTGACTTCAATAGCAAGAGGAAGGAACAGCAGGGAGCACGCGCTTAGAGAAAAGTCCATGTGAGGACACAATGAGAAGATGGCCCTCTGCAAGCACAGAGAGAGGCCTCAGGAGATATAAACCTGCTAGCTCCTCCATGTAAACTTCCGGACTCCAGAACTGTGAAAAACAAATTTCGCCTCAGAGGCTGTGATACTTTGTTATGATCTGAGCTGAGTGATCTACCCTCCCTCTCTCTATTCCCTCTAATCTCACCAACATCAAGAATAACGCTGTAGGACAACTGTAAGGTTTTCCTAAAATTTGAGGCAGGTTGGGTCATAGCTCTACCTATGGACCATAAGGGGACGGCTTGAAGTGACAGGAGCAGATGCTAGAAACAGTTTGAGAAAATTAGATATCCATCTGCAATAAGATACAGTAAATGTGTGCTGATCCAAACTGGGTGGAGAAGGGAGTGTAGCCAACTGGCTGCTAAGACCCGAGTATCACATATATCCAGGTTCAATTTCCCCCCCAGAACATTTTATTCATATCTCTATTGATAAAACTGGGATTATGATTCCTTTGTCTTCCCTTCTAGAAGATAACTCCTTGAAGGTGGAAACCTAATCTTGCTCATCTTAGAGTCCTCACTCAAAGTCTAAGTTGGAGTAGGTTCAGTTTACTCTGTCAATAAACATTTGCTGAGCATGTACTATATGCCAGGCACAAAGACACTCAATGTTGAAGTGTTAATTCCAAGGAATTTGAAATCAATAAAACTTCACTAAATATTAAAGCTGTTCTAAGTGCAGCCGCTTGGATATAAAATATCTGGTAAAGACTAGGGTGAAAAAAACCTGGGAAGAAATCCTTGGATAGTGGGTTCAAAGGGAAGGGAAGTCCTAGTCAGAGCCTCCCACGGCCCCACCCCCATAGACCTATATTTGAGGCTTAAGGTAAGAGAGGCTTGCAATGAAAGATGATGCAGGAAAGAACAAGCTGTGTCCTAGATGTTACCACGTGGAATTGAAACATAAGCTATCCACACACTTTCATCAGTGGCAGGAAAAGCTCTTTGTGATGCCACTGGTAGTTTTGACTTTGCCTAGGGATGTTGGTCAGGCAATGCCCTCTGTCAAGTTCTCAGCCAGAGGATGAGCTTCAGAAGCACGGGGGACATACACTCTGCGGGGAGTCCCATAATGAGAGGAACTCCTGGGAGGGGTGGGCTGGCCTCCGCAGAACAAGAGAAGATGGAGAAACATCTAATATTATGCAGTATGGAATCACGTTGTTTTATATCCAGACTAAGAAACTAGGTTCCTGAAATATAATTTCATATTTTTAATTAAAGTAAGTCAGAAACATTTTGGATTATAGGTTCATTGGGATGTCTCATTACTAAGATCATTGTTTTTCTACGACCGGGTCATGTTTTTAAAATCCCATTTATCCTGAGTGTTTAGATTTGGTATAAATAGGAATTTCCCTCATCAAAGCTGCCTCACCAGACTCCTGGTAAAAAAGCACAAAAAGGTAAAAGAACCATTGTGCTGCTTATTTTAGCAGAAGCAGAATGATGGAATTCACAGTGCAGCCCCATAGTCATCGTAATTATCCCCGTCCAAATACTTGAACTTTTCTAAAGCAAGCCCTCCCCAATTTTATGGTTTCAACTTTTCTTTCTCTTCCTTTTTTTCTTTTTTTTTGGTAACTTTTGGGTTAGTAAGAGATTATCTTTGGCTTTTGCAAAAAATCAGTCTCTCAGGAAACAATTGAATTAAACTTCGTATTTGTTTAAAAGTCCTTGGATAGCACCTCACATCTGCATTTTCTCAAAATGTCTCCATTGCAAGGATAAAGAGGAATGTTCTGCATTGTGTAGTATTCAAATGAGCAGGAAAAGGTTTAAGGAGTCCCATATCCTAAAAACGTTAGCATCCCAATAACACCTTAAACTTAAATACTTCAGACCATTTCCCAGCTTTACAGTATTCTGGACACTTCTTACTTGATATTGTAAGTTCTTATGTAACAATATAACAGTTTTTTGGAAAGTCTCCAACTTACTAGCCTTCATTACCTAATTAGAAGAAAAGTTTTAAAAAATGTTTTTATATTAGAAAATATACCTGAATAGTTATACAACTGAAGCTCAATCACCTAGTAACTACTATTTATTGAGCATCTGGTGTGTGTCAGGCATTGGACTAAATTCTTTGATAGCATTATAGTGTCTCTTCTAATAAGTATGTCATTAAATAAGCTAAAAAAAAAAAAGATTTAAATTCATCCACTTTTCTAAAATTTCAGAATAATTTAAAAAGAAGTTTCCAGCCCGTGCAGAATGTCAGCCAGTTCATTTTAATACAAGTATTGTCAGATTTCCTTTGTCAGCTCTTTACTTCAATGAGCTGGTTTCTAATGTTACATAAACGAGATGAGATGTCTTAGAGAAAATACACAAATTACTGGCATTCTTAATTTCTATTGCCAATTTCATTTTGATTTTATAAGGTGCACATATTTTTAGTTGTTTTATTTCTGAAAGTGGCTCGATTTACTTGGGAGATACGAGATCCAGAAGAAAACATTAGAACAATGAAAAGCAGAAAAGTAGAGGAAGGTTTAAGGTGATGAGATACGCCTAAAGAAAATAAGGTCAGGGAGGTTATTGCAAAACTACCTTTAACAATGTGAGGAATTATTGTAGGGTGCTCTTTGTCCTGCAGCACAGATAAAATTGACCAGAAAAAGTGGAGTTAAATTACAGAAAGTGATATTTAAAGAACACTCTCTAACCAGTGTAGATGAAGAAGCAGTAATGCAGATGACTAAAGAGGCAAGGAAACTTCCCAACCCCCATGTTCCTTCAGAACTTGTTAAATAAACTCTAACCTGTGAAGGAGGGGAATGTTAGGATAATTGTGCCAATAGGACCAGGATTAGTTAAATTCTTGAGATTCCTTACTAGTATTCCGTGAATCTTACTTTGCAATGTAAAATTTGGGGGATTATAATAAAGAAAACAGCAAACCTGGTTCATATTTGTTCTTTTGACATTGATCAAACTTGCTCACTTTCTCAAGCAAATAAACTATTTTAAAATAAGACAAAATTGCTTCTATTAATGTGTCTGTTCTCTCGTCCCAATATATTAATTAAAGTTTTGGAATAATGTGCATTTTAGTACTTTTGTGGCTTGGAGGTGACCTTGAGACCTGGTTTGGGCTGTATTAGTCATACAATTCCTAATCCTGCTCACTCAAAAGCCATCCAGTGTAAGTTTCAGATGTAGGCAATATACATTTATAGACTGGGTCAAGCAAATTGGACAGTTTAAGTGAGCACTGAATGAATGGGAACATAAATATGTTGGGCTCAATAAATGGTCATATTTATAGAGTGCAGAAAACCCATATCTCTCACTTCACTTGAGGAAATCTTGCCAACTGGATTGAACACAGTGGTCGTGCTATTGAGTGCTGAAACCACAGGAGAGGCCAGCTCAGCTCTTTCAACTGAACTTCCAACTCCTGTAGTACTATTTCACCTGTACTTGTGAAAGCCATATTTAATCTCCTCTTGGTAGAGAATAGGTAATAGGTACTAAGACACAAAACAAAACAAAAACACAACCAAACAAACAAGCAAAAAACCTCACTTCCGTTTGAACTCATTCATCCATTTCTAGAACCTGTATGGGGCTGCCAAACAGCCTAATTTCTGAGAAAATATAATCCATATGTTGCTTGATAGGAAGAGAAGGATTAAGCCAGACTCCATGTAATAATAATAAAAAAAGGATAACTGACTTCAAGGCCCAGCACTCACCACTGTTTTCTTCATTATGGTGGGTCCTGTTTTGGTAGTCTTGACGGTGAAGCAGATCAGGGCTTGGTTTATGTTAAAGTCTGAGTGTTTGAATAGACTTAGCTTCCCAAATACAGGAAGCACAGCCTGCCAGTTGTTGAATCCCGGTTCCAGAACAGAGTGCTCTGACATGGGCTGGTATCATAGTGGCTGAGTCATGAATAGGCAGCAAGCTCAATAAACCAGAAGATTCTTTCTAAAAGACAAACAGAAAAGTCCAAGAATAGCCTCCTGTTTCCACATGTCACAGAAAGTGAACACTGCCTCTCTTGGAGGTATTTTGACACTATTTGCATGTCTCCAACTCACTGGATATTTCAAGATTCCTGGGATAATGAAAACTTGGGATCCTAATAATTGACATGTATCAAATCTTTCAACTTCTTAACTGATACTCATTGTGTTTAATTTCATAATTGGCTATAGATTTCAGTAGACTACAATAATCAACTATTTTTTCCCCTAAGAAGTAGGTTAA
Source organism: Eptesicus fuscus (assembly GCF_027574615.1). Taxonomy (NCBI): domain Eukaryota; kingdom Metazoa; phylum Chordata; class Mammalia; order Chiroptera; family Vespertilionidae; genus Eptesicus; species Eptesicus fuscus. The sequence goes on along the minus strand of NC_072479.1, from coordinate 12,670,098 downwards.
GGTAAATATATAATACTCTTGTTTTTTGTTTTTGTTTTTAAAATATGTGTTTATTGATTTTGGAGAGTGAGGAAGGGAGTGGGAGAGAGAAGGAGAGAAACATTGATCAAAGAGAGATAAACATGGATCGGCTGCCTCCTGCATGCCCCCTACTGGGGATCAAGCCCACAACCCTGTCATGTTCTCTGACCAGGAATAGAACAGACAACCTCTTGGTACGTGGGACAACGGTCAACCCACTGAGGCACACCAGCCCGGGCAAGTGCTCTTGTTTTTAATCTGATTGACTAAATAAACTAGGAAATCGGGGGGGGGGGGGGGGCATGTTGTTGTTGTTTTACTTTCTACTTGCAAATAATTTCAAACTTAGAGAAAGAGAGGTAAGAATACCACAAAGAACTCCTATATATTCCTCCACTATAATCACCAATTGTTAACATTCTGGCAGTCTGTTTTATATCCAAACAATGATATGGACATGTAGGAAAAAAGCACCAACATTCCTAATTGTGCACTGCTTGTCAGGCCTGAACCAAAACTCATTGTATTATGCTGATCATTGATTTATGCTTTTTACCTGTTGTCAACGAATTATAAAATCTACGTTATATATATAAAAAAAAATCTACGTTATATGCTTATTAAAAAACATTATTTGGATAGCTAACTTCTAAGAGCTTGGCTAACTTTATACATATTATCATGCGGAACTTCAGGGTCTAAGTGCTAAATTGAAGAATATAATTCTAGGCCTTTTGATACAGAGGAAAACTATGTGAAGGCCATAAACGGCCGAAGATTTCCTGTCTTTGGCTCTTGCACTCCATCTTCTGGCTAAAAGTTGGACGTGAGATGGTTAAGTTGAACATACCTATTGTTATAATTAATTACATAACATAGAGTCACCCAAGCATTAGATTTAAAGGAGAGAGGCATTGACATTATATCAGTGAAATGGACTAAGTCCACAGGAAAACAGCAATCTACAAGATCAGAAAAAAAGATAGCTACTAGGCTGAAACCACACTCTCTGTGTACCTGGAATGTCAATCTGAGAAGCCTGGTTTTATTGCCTGCTGAGTGATGGAGATAGAGAGTGAGGTGGGGGTAAGGATTGTGGGGCTAGGCAAGGGAGCAATCAGCTGGTCATTGTGATTTTACTTTGAATTATCAAAAATCTTTCTCCAAGTCACCAATCCTAAATCTAGGCTCCTGAATTGTAGTGTTGCTTGTTGAATGAGTAACGTAAGAATGAGAAACTCATTTATTTGCATCATAAACATGCTGTTAAAGATTTAACCAAAAATACAACTATTAAAGTAATAAATTACTGTAGCACACAACAGCAGAATATCTAGGAACTAAATAGCTTTTCAATTTGGTCCTGAAATCCAACCTTTTTGTGAAATAAATTACCCACTTAGAATCCTAATATTCCAGACTTGGAATGGACTGCCGTAAGCATACTTTACATCCAAAATCAATAGTTATCCATTTGGTTCTGAAACATCACCATAAATAATTCTACACATTCCATCTATAAATTCCATACACTTGGGAGCCTGTTCTGGGCTTAATCATATTTGCAATATATCATTAAAACAGGTGAAATAATTGTCATGATGCTGTGGTACTGAGAGTCACAGCAAAGTGAAACACAGAAATTTTGGTTAACTGAGGTAGCAAGGCATGGAGATAGGCTCCTATACATTAAATTTAAATCTCCAAGGGACCAGATCCTTTTTGCACAGACATTGCCCATTCTTCACTTTGGGTTTGTTTGGACTCAAGGAGCTTTGCTGATAAGTTTCACTAGGAGTCAAAATACAAAATAATAGAACAGATTCTGACTAAAAGCAAAAGTAGTGAAAAACATTATCTGTCAGTTATTGGAGACGCGTGCTATAGCTTGTCTACATACATTGCCTCCTTTGATCCTGAAAGCCTCTTCAGGAGCATAGTCACATTTAGAGCTCAGCTTTGGCCTCCAGGTTCAACTGAAACTTCCTGTTTGCCTTTGGCTTCAGCTTTAGCAGCCTGCTCCGATGACAGTCCCGGCACCCCTGAAATGGTGTGACCTGTGGCTATCTGCTCACATAGATTACCACTGCACCTAATTATTTCGCCAACATCAGAAATGCAAACATGGTGTGACATTGGGATTTGTTGTTAATATTTAATTACAGTATTTACTTTCAAATATAGGTAAGCAATTCTACATGAAACTTGGAGTGAAAATCTTGGAGTGGAATTCCAGTTGAAGTACCAATCTTATTATTGCAAGACTATGATGAGTGTGAAAGCTGTAAAGATTATTTTAAAAAGAATGCATGTTAGCTTCAGGAAACATTCTTTTTTGAATCAATAAATGTTTATAAAAATTTAAATAATAAGTAGCAAAATGATATAGATTAATAGATTATATAATAATTCTAAGCTTCATAGAATTGTTTTGGTATACTAGCATTCTTATTGAATAAAGTGACATTTAAGAACTATATTTTCTGTTGGGTTTTTGTGTTGTTGTTTTTTGTTTTTTTACTATCAATTTTTTATTTTTTATTATTATTTTATTTAAATTATTGTTTAAAGTATTACATATGTCTCCTTTTCCCCCCATTGACTTCTCCCACCCCCTAGCACATGCCCTTACCCCCTTACTGTCTGTGTCCATTGGTTATGCTCATATACATGCATACAAGTCCTTTGGTTGATCTCTTACTGCCCCCGCCCCCTTCCCTGCCTTCTCTCTGAGATTTGACAGTCTGTTCGATGCTTCTATGTCTCTGGATCTATTTTTGTTCATCAGTTTATGTTGTTCATTATATTCCACAAATGAGTGAGATCATGTGATATTTATCTTTTTTTGACTGGCGTATTTCCCTTAGCATAATGCTCTCCAGGTCCATCCATGCTGTTTCGAACGGTGAGCGTTCTTTCTTTTTTACAACAGCATAGTATTCCATTGTGTAGATGTACACAGTTTTTTAATCCACGTATCTGCTGATGGGCACTTAGGCTGTTTCCAAATCTTAGCTATTGTAAATTGTGCTGCTATGAACATAGGGGTGCATATATCCTGTCTAATTGGTGTTTCTGGTTTCTTGGGATATATTCCTAGAAGTGGTATTACTGGGTCAAATGTGAGTTCCATTTTTAACTTTTTGAGGAAACTCCATACTGTCTTCCACAGTGGCTGCACCAGTCTGCATTCCCACCAGCAGTATATGAGAGTTCCTTTTTCTCCACATCCTCGCCAGCACTTGTTTGTTGATTTGTTGATGATAGCCATTCTGACAAGTGTGAGATGGTATCTCATTGTAGTTTTGATTTGCATCTCTCTGATGATTAGTGACTTTGAGCATGTTTTCATATGTCTCTCCACCTTCTGTATGTCCTCTTTCGAAAAGTGTCTATTTAGGTCCTTTGCCCATTTTTTGATTGGATTGTTTATCTTCCTTTTGTTAAGTTGTATGAGTTCTCTGTAATTTTGGAGATTAAACCCTTATCTAAAATAGCATTGGCAAATATGTTCTCCCATGCAGTGGGCTTTCTTGTTGTTTTGTTGATGGTTTCTTTTGCTGTGCAGAAGCTTTTTATTTTGATGTAGTCCCATTTGTTTATTTTCTCCTTAGTTTCCATTGCCCTAGGAGCTGTATCAGTAAAGATATTGCTATGACTAATGTCTGATATTTTGCTGCCTATTAATTCTTCTAGGATTTTTATGGTTTCCCGTCTTATGTTTAAGTCCTTTATCCATTTTGAGTTTATTTTTGTGTATGGCGTAATTTGGTGCTCTAGCTTCTTTCTTTCTTTCTTTCTCTCTCTCTCTCTCTCTCTCTCTCTCTCTCTTTTTCTTTCTTTCTTTCTTTTTCTTTCTTTTTTTGCATGTATCTCGAATTTTCCCAACACCATTGATTGAAGAGACTGTCTTGACTCCATTGTATGCTCTTGCCTCCTTTGTCAAATATTAATTGAGCATAATGGCTTTTTAAAAATTCTATGTAAGCCATGATCCTTTAAAGTGAAAATACCATTTGGAAACTATTTGATTTGGGGGTGGATGCCTTAAAATCATCATGTTAACCTTGACACTAAAAATTTCACAAGCAAAAACGCCCAAATTACTCCACAGCAGTGCCCATAATAAATCCTCTCTGTTCCAGACATGATAAAGATTAAAAGAACAAAAATAGTATATTTATTTATTACAGAAATACAAAAATAACCGCCCTTTTTTCCAATCACAGTTGAAAGTGGATTCTGTCCAGTGTCATACATATGCAGGGGGCTGCCAGAGGAGAAATCTAGCCACTGACAGTGAAGAGATTATTGTTTCTTCTCCATAATTTTAAATTTATAACAGTTGACCAGTAAAAACTTTAGTAATAAAGGTATGGTAAAGTAGTAGATTTACTGAATCAGATGATGCTAATTCTCTGCTGCTCTATAACCTTCGCAATGTGACTTGGAAGCCCGTCCCTTCTAGAGCTGGGGTCTATTTTCCAACTCTGAATCTGGGCAGCTTTGTGGTTTACTGTGGCCAACAGAATGCATTCTGAGCCCGATCTCCAGAGGCCTTGCATGCTTACAAGCTTCTGCTCTCACTCCTTAATGCTTTCATGCTCTGAGAACAAGCTGGAGGATGAGAGACCACATGGAGCAGAGATCAGTTGTTCAGGCTGATGACAGCCTAGACCAGTGATCGGCAAACTGTGGCTCATGAGCCACATGCAGCTCTCAAGCCACGGTTTGCCGCTCTGTTGACTAATGAGTTTGTCGACCACTGCCTTAGGGAAAAACACTTAAAAAACATTTTAATAATGTACTAATGTCTTTAACCTGAAGTCAAAACTTCTGGGTAAGGGTAATGCCTTACACAGTGGTCGGCAAACTCATTAGTCAACAGAGCGGCAAACCGCGGCTCGCGAGCTGCATGTGGCTCGCGAGCCACAGTTTGCCGACCACTGGCCTAGACCAGCCTCCCCACCCCCATCCCCCACTGATTCTCGAGGTGTCTGCAGCCATGTGAGTGAGCAGACATGAACCCAGCTAAGATCCTCTGGGTCTGACCAAGATCAGCACAACCACCCACCTGGCCAATAGAATGGTGAAAAATAAACGTTTTTTTACTGTATGCCACTAAAGTTTTGCAGTTATTGTATGCCACTGAAGTTTGTGGTTACACAGCATATTGTGGCAATAGATAACTGATGGAGTTCAGATGACTTTTTAAGAACAATATCAGGCTTATTCTTTTATTCCTGAAATCCATAGCATGGATTTAATAGATCTCTATGAGGTAAGAATTATTATCTACTAGAGGCCCAGTGCACTGAATTCGTGCATGGGGGGGGTGTCCCTCAGCCCAGCCTGTACCCTCTCCAATCTGGAACCTCTGGCTCCCAACCACTTGCCTAACTGCCTGCCTGATTGCCCCTAACTGCTTCTGCCTGCCAGCCTGATCACTCCCTAAACACTCCCCTGCCAGCCTGATCAACGCCTAACTGCTCCCCTGCCAGCCCGATTGCCCCCAACTGCCCTCCCCTGCTGGCCCGGTCACCCCTAACTGTCCTCCCCTGCTGGCCTGGTTGCCCCTAACTGCCCTCCCCTGTCAGCCTGATTGCCCCCAACTGCCCTCCCCTGCTGGCCCGGTCACCCCTCACTGTCCTCCCCTGCAAGCTTGGTCACCCCTAACTGCCCTCCCCTGCTGGCCATCTTGGGGCGGCCATCTTTGACCACCTGGGGGAGGCCATCTTGTGTGATGGCATGAGGGTCAATTTGCATATTACCTCTTTATTATATAGGATAATTTATAATTTAAAACACACACATAGAAGAAGCTCATGAGGGTCTGGAATTTCTAAGGTCCAAGTCAGGTCTCTCTGACTCCAGAACTGTGTTTTTAACCATGGAGTTACATTCTTGATCTCCCACAGGCTCAGGTGTGAGCTCCAGCAAGAACAGAGAGGTTCACTTTACAAGAAGTAACCCTATGGCCTGATGAACGATTTATCCTGGTGCAGAAATGAAGAAGCCTGCTTCCATTTGAAAACTGATATCTATGTATTAAAACTACAGTAACTTGATTTTCTGGTGAAAAATAGTCTGGACAGCAGGCAGTGTTAAAATCCAACCCCATACTGGTACAGATGTTCAATAACAGTGTACTCACTTAATGAAACTCATATATCAATGAAATATGTTTAGCAGCTTAAAGAAAGGAGATCTGTTAAAATTATGATTTTATAATACAGTCCTTTCTGTTACTCTCCTGACACATTTACTCTAAAATTAGGCAAGAGCAGCTCAGCTGGATGGCTCAGTTGGTTGGAGCATAGTCTCATACACCAAAAAGGTTGCCGGTTTAATCCCGGTAAGGGCACATACGTAGGCTGTGGGTTCAATCCCTGGTCAGGTTACATAGGGAAGGCAACTGATGGATATTTCTCTCTCACATCGATGTTTCTCTCTCTGTCTCCCTTCCTCTTTCTCTCTCAAATCAACAAAACATATCCTCAGGTGAGGATTAAAATAAAAAAAAAATAAGTAAAAATAATAAATAAAAATTAGGCAAGAGCAATTATTTGACCAGATGCTTCTTAGTCTAACGCCGTCCTCCAATTAGAGTAAACTGATATTTGAAGGGAAGGTGTTGGTGAGTGAAGCAGTATGTTTCAGTGAGATGCAACGGAAATAAATCATCTCATGAGTAAATATTCCATCCAAAGAAAGTAAAGTAATTGGGTAGAGAAGAGCAGCGGGTTCTGAAGGTGGCTTTGGGAATGTGTTAGAAATGCAGACCCTCGGGCCTTACCCCATACCTACCATATCAGAACTCGGGATTGAGTTTCAATAACCCCTTTATGTAATGTTTTTATTGCTGACATTGTTACAGATGTCCCCCATTTTCTCCCATTTTGCCCCCCTCCACCTAGAACCCATCTTCCCCTCCCTCTGGCCCTCAGCACGCTGTTGTTTGTGTCCATGGGCTATGCATTGTATGTTCTTTGGCTACTCTCTTCACCTCCTTTCATCCTCTCCACCCCACCCACCCTAGGACATCTATCGGTTCTGTACTGTATCCAAATCTTTCGTTCTATTTTGTTTGTTAGTTTATTTTGTTCATTGGATTCCACATATAAGTGAGATCTTATGGTATTTGTCTTTCTCTGACTGGCTTATTTTTCTTAGCATAATAATCTACAGGTCTGTGATTTCAATACCTATTGAAGGTGAGGAGCCACAGGGTAAGGGAAGGGTGTTATTCAAAGGTGACACCTTAATCAATAAAGAAATTTAATAAATAAATAAATAAATAAACATTACATGTCTTGTATTCCCAAAAAAAAAAAAAAAAGGAGGACTTTTCCTCTTTATACTTTAAGTTTGGGCTTTGAGCTCCATTCAGAGAGGTGGCACCAGGCAATGTTGCTCAGCCTGCGGGTGGCCCCTCACTTTGCTGCAGTTCTCTCTGCTCCTTAAGCTGAACCCTCGGGCTGCCCTGCGGAGGTCACAGCACCTTGTATGTCATGCAAAAAATATTTCCCAGCCAAGCGCTTTGCCTCCAGCTGTGAAATTGATTAGTGGCCTTAAAGTCCCCAAAGAGTCTCTACTGCCAGCTGTAGTTGCTATTTTAAAACTGCAGCAGCAAAGAGTGTGTGAGAAAGAAAGGCACTGTGTATTACATAACAGGAAAAAAGAAAAGAAATTTTCTTTCCTCGAAGTTAGAGAATGACACACTCAGGAGAAGAAATGTGACATGCTTTTACTTCTTACATTAGAACTTTTTTTGTTGGAATAGCCTAACTTTTAGTTAATTGTTACAAAGCTACTTCTGAAATCAGTATCAAGAAATGTAACTTGTAAGGATTCAAGATTGACTGTGGAATTAAAAACTGAAAATGAGCCAGTGCCAATTCTGGGGAAGGTGTGCTCCTAGTGAAACTCTTGGCCAGAGTGAACTGTCCACACCTATTCTGGAACACTGGGAGAGAAATCTAAAGTGCTTTCTATAGTAGACATGACAGGTTCAATGATTACTCAGATCTGAATTTCCCCCCTCCTAGTTCATTGCTTTCCATAAGAATAAATTATAAAGGTCCAGTTAAAACCTGTGAGCCATTCATTGCCAGAGGATGTGAGAACACTAAACCTACAGAAAAAATGCAGCCAGATATGAACTACTCTATTCTATTAATCTAGCCATAACTTTACCCAGCAAGCACTTATTGAGCATCTACTATATGGAAGACGTGTTAAGCTCTGGAAATATGAGTAAAAAGGTACTTAGTCTATAGGATAGAAACAAGATGTGGTGAGTGCTAATACAAGTCTAGTTCAACCAGAACACCGAGGGGAAAACTGATGAAGAGACTGGAGAGGAGACGTCTATGCTGGGTGAAGAGAGAGAAGGCATTTCAGGCAGCAGGGGGAGCCTCTGCAGACAAGCCAGTCTAAAAACCGACCTGAGGGGTCCTGGACAGGCAGGAGCACTCGCAGAGGTGCTGGAGAGTGGGCGGGAGAGAGGTCAGGTGGGGAGAGAGGTCAGGCGGGAGAGAGGTCAGGCGGGAGAGAGGTCAGGCGGGAGAGAGGTCAGGTGGGGAGAGAGGTCAGGCGGGAGAGAGGTCAGGTGGGGAGAGAGGTCAGGCGGGAGAGAGGTCAGGCGGGAGAGAGGTCAGGCGGGAGAGAGGTCAGGTGGGGAGAGAGGTCAGGTGGGGAGAGAGGTCAGGCGGGAGAGAGGTCAGGCGGGAGAGAGGTCAGGTGGGGAGAGAGGTCAGGCGGGAGAGAGGTCAGGTGGGGAGAGAGATCAGATGGGGAGAGAGGTCAGGTGGGGAGAGAGGTCAGGTGGGGAGAGAGGTCAGGTGGGGAGAGAGGTCAGTGGGGAGAGAGGTCAGGCGGGAGAGAGGTCAGGTGGGGAGAGAGGTCAGGCGGGAGAGAGGTCAGGTGGGGAGAGAGGTCAGGCGGGAGAGAGGTCAGGTGGGGAGAGAGGTCAGGCGGGAGAGAGGTCAGGCGGGAGAGAGGTCAGGTGGGGAGAGAGGTCAGGCGGGAGAGAGGTCAGGTGGGGAGAGAGGTCAGGTGGGGAGAGAGGTCAGGCGGGAGAGAGGTCAGGCGGGAGAGAGGTCAGGTGGGGAGAGAGGTCAGATGGGGAGAGAGGTCAGGTGGGGAGAGAGGTCAGGCGGGAGAGAGGTCAGGCGGGAGAGAGGTCAGGTGGGGAGAGAGGTCAGGTGGGGAGAGAGGTCAGGCGGGAGAGAGGTCAGGTGGGGAGAGAGGTCAGGCGGGAGAGAGGTCAGGCGGGAGAGAGGTCAGATGGGGAGAGAGGTCAGGTGGGGAGAGAGGTCAGGCGGGAGAGAGGTCAGGTGGGGAGAGAGGTCAGGCGGGAGAGAGGTCAGGTGGGGAGAGAGGTCAGGCGGGAGAGAGGTCAGGTGGGGAGAGAGGTCAGGCGGGAGAGAGGTCAGGCGGGAGAGAGGTCAGGTGGGGAGAGAGGTCAGGCGGGAGAGAGGTCAGGTGGGGAGAGAGGTCAGGTGGGGAGAGAGGTCAGGCGGGAGAGAGGTCAGGCGGGAGAGAGGTCAGGTGGGGAGAGAGGTCAGATGGGGAGAGAGGTCAGGTGGGGAGAGAGGTCAGGCGGGAGAGAGGTCAGGCGGGAGAGAGGTCAGGTGGGGAGAGAGGTCAGGTGGGGAGAAAGGTCAGGCGGGAGAGAGGTCAGGTGGGGAGAGAGGTCAGGCGGGAGAGAGGTCAGGCGGGAGAGAGGTCAGGTGGGGAGAGAGGTCAGGTGGGGAGAGAGGTCAGGCGGGAGAGAGGTCAGGTGGGGAGAGAGGTCAGGCGGGATGGATTCTGCAGGCACTGAGGCAGGTGGGGCCGGGTTGTTCTAGCATAATTTGCCAAGGTCGTGTAGTTGGATGATAACTCTACCCGGAGTCTGAAGATGGCCTGTACAGGTGAGATAAAGGGGGCAGGGAGTGTGATATGAGATGACTAGAGAAGCGAAGTAAACATTTGTCTCCCCTTAGTTATGTGATATGTCCTAATTGCTCCCATGACCAAAGCTGAGACTTCTCCAACCAAAGCAAGCAGACACTTCAGAGTCTCTGATGGGCGCAGGCATAAAATTCATTGTTATAAGGTCGCAGACTATTTGGAAAATGAAACAAACAATTCACTTCTTTTGAAACTTCCCCATATTATTCAAGAAAGGACAGAAAAGTTCTTTTTAATCATTGGGTATATGGGGTTAAAAACATTGAATACTACAGTTCCTAAAGCACCTTTTACAAATTCACCCAAGTAACTAACATTTATTGAGCACAATGTAATGACTACCACTTTCACTCTGTTTTGGTTTACTGGCAGGATTGTTTTTCCCGTTAGTGTTTTCTAGAAAATACCTCCTACTCTGTGCACAATGGTGCCACCTATTTTTTCTAAAGCACCGTTTAAACACACCCTAATATTCTGAAGTAGGAGGATGCTGCTTGACTCGGGAGGAAATGCCAGCCAGGCCCCAGCTACTGTTTTGGGAATAAGTTATATGAAACAGACAAATAGTAATCTATTGGCCCAGAAGTTTTATTTTTAGTTAATACAAAGCCAATTAGATTTTTACACAGTGTGTGTTGGGAGGGGGGAGGGGGAGCAAGATTCCTAACAGGAAAATATATTAGCTATGACAAAAGGAAGTGAGGGGCCACCACAGGCTGAGCAACATTGCCTGGTTCCACCTCTCTGAATGGAGCTCAAAGCCCACAGGTGGGAAAGCTACAAACATAACATTGGAGGTAAGTGTGTCCTTTATTCATACTAGTAACCTTGGCAACAAGGCAGCTCAGAGGAGAAAATGTCTCTCGTGCACCCTGCTGTCTTTGGTCTGACTTGCACTATTTTAAATTTTTTTAAATCATTATTTCAGGAGAAAAGATTCCTATGGATTTTTCCCTAACTCAGAACAATTCACACCACAACAAATGAATTTTAATTCCCCATCCTTACTTATGAGATTTATTATTATTATTATTATTATTATTATTATTATTATTATTATTTAAATACCTATTTAAATAAGAGCAACAAGGAGGCCTGGTCTTGCTGATGGCTGTGTCGCTGAGTTTACTCCAGCTGCAAAAGGGGGCTAACCAAGGATGCTAAGAGGAGCTTGGGGTCATGACCAGATGGCTGCCATCAGGGAATACGTGTGAAGAGAACTTCCCAAATAATTACAAGGGGAGACAGGGACAGGGACTGAATGCCTATGGGAAGCAGTAGAGTTTGGTGAGCAAAGAGGCCACAGCCAAAGAGAAAATCCAGAGTACCAGGGTGGGAATTTTGTGGTAAGCACAAATGTTGACTAGACCATGGGAAGAAGAAAAACTAAATGGCTTGAGAATTTTGAATGTCACTCTAATCTAGTTTAAATCTAAGATAGATAATCAAATAGCATCTATCAAAACCAAAAAAAAAAAGCCATTAAGGAAAGAAAAGAAATCCCATATCAGACAAATATACAAAATTATGTAAACAAGTGAAAAGAGTGGTTTGTATACATATTTGCTCTTACCAGTTGTACTAGAAGCTTCAGAAATTTTATGTTTAAAATATTTAAATATCTAAAACACATAATTGAAATTAAAAGCCAGACAATGGACTTTGGGGAAGTATTTTTCATGCATGTGATTTGTGGTGGGAGAAAGAAATAGAACATATGGCTCAAAGAATCTATTTACTCACCTGTTGCCTGGAGAGCCAAATCTTCACCTTCTTTTGTTAATTTTAATTTTTAAAAAATGTTTTATGAAAGAGAGAGAGGGGCAGGGAGAGAGAAATTTCTTATCCCACTTATTTATGCATTCATTGGTTGATTCTTGTATGTCCCCTGACCTGGGATTGAACCCGCAACCTTGGCATATTGGTAGAAGCACTAACCAACGGAGCTACCTGGCCAGGGCCCAAATCGTCACCTTCTTAAGCGTGAGGCCTGAGCCCCCAGCACAGTGCCGAGTGAACATTAGATCCCAGGAAAGGTTTGCTTTGGCACAATTTGAACTGACCAAGGCAAAATGACACAAGTACCAAAGATGTCTCAGAGATACAAAATATTGATCACTCAGTTGTATCACTAAATACTCAACAAGTCACTTAACAGCAGGTTGGATATTTTTGAGAAGCCCACAGCTTCTCACGTGTTGGAGTAGGTTGTGCTGATATTTACCCTCCCTGTGATATTTCTACAAGAGCCCCTTATTGTCAATCTCCATCTTCTCTCTCCTCCCCACAACATAAGACATTTCCAACAGGTAGTCAGTCATCTGTTCACTCTTTCAAAAACCCAATTGTTAGTCACAAAGGCACTGCTTTTCAGAGAAGAATTTGTGTGGCTGCTCAAAAACTTCACCCAGTTTATCTGCTAACAAACCTTGTCTTCATGAGAAGACAATGCAATTGTTTTCCAAAGGAATCTGTTGAAAGGAAGAAGAGAGTTAGAGTTTCCCTGTAGTGAATAATGCCCTGGTTTAACTTAGAACTGGGAGGATTGAAACCAGAAGTTCACAACTTTTAGTGTTTGGTGTTTGCCTGGTTCAGTGAGACTATTTTCACAACACAAATTGCCCCCTTGATATTGGGCAGGTGAAAACAATAGTCATGCCTCATTTTTTACCAAGAATTAAAAGAATGTGAACAAGAATGCCTAGTAAAAGAATATTCAACTATGCACATTAAATGAACCAAGGCATATAGTTGTAGGAATTGGAGGCAACTTATTTCAATTGCATCGGCAGTGGCGGGCAGCACGCACCCCCCTCGCTAAATCTATATAAACGTGCTTCCATTTGCGTTTCCTCAAGAAAGTCCCTGAAGCCTTACTCTGCCCCCAAAAGCCCAGGGATGCAAGCGTTCCTGCTGGCCAATGGCCACCTAGTGGCTTCCGGAAAGCAATGCGGACTCCGCGTACAGACCGCCCTGGACAGTGTAATTCAAAACAGAGAGCGCTGTTTACACACAGAGATCAGCAAGACGTGACTTCCGAGCAGCTGGTCAACTCTGACAGGCGAAGCACCGGGGTGTGAGCCTGCGCGTCTGCGTTTGCAACCGAGAGCTGGGTGTGCGCGAGCGCAGTTCCTCCGCAGGCGCTGGTTCGCACTCCTATCCCGCATCCGGCTCCCCCGGAGACCCTGTAATAAGCGCAGGTCCCGTGGGGAGAGTCCCCGCCAGAGATTTGATTCTGTAGTTCGGAGGCGGGGGCGGGAGGCAGAGAACTCACGTTTCTAATCAGTTCCCGGGAAAGGCCAACGCTGCGAGCCCACACCGAGACCCGCGGCTGTGGGATCTGGGGCCCCCGAGGCTCAGTTGGGTGGGTGAGGAGGGGGAAGGCTGGGTGTCGGGTGGATGGGTGAGGAGGGGGAAGGCTGGGTGTCAGTTGAATGGGTGAGGAGGGGGAAGGCTGGGTGTCGGATGGGTGGGTGAGGAGGGGGAAGGCTGGGTGTCAGTTGGGTGGGTGAGGAGGGGGAAGGCTGGGTGTCAGTTGGATGGATGAGGAGGGGGAAGGCTGAGTGTCAGTTGGGTGGGTGAGGAGGGAGAAGGCTGGGTGTCAGTTGGGTGGGTGAGGAGGGGGAAGGCTGGGTGTCAGCTGGGTGGGTGAGGAGGGGGAAGGCTGGGTGTAAGCTGGGTGGGTGAGGAGGGGGAAGGCTGGGTGTCAGCTGGGTGGGTGAGGAGGGGGAAGGCTGGGTGTCAGCTGGGTGGGTGAGGAGGGGGAAGGCTGGGTGTCAGCTGGGTGGGTGAGGAGGGGGAAGGCTGGGTGTAAGCTGGGTGGGTGAGGAGGGGGAAGGCTGGGTGTAAGATGGGTGGGTGAGGAGGGGGAAGGCTGGGTGTAAGCTGGGTGGGTGAGGAGGGGGAAGGCTGGGTGTAAGCTGGGTGGGTGAGGAGGGAGAAGGCTGGGTGTCAGTTGGGTGGGTGAGGAGGGGGAAGGCTGGGTGTCGGTTGGGTGGGTGAGGAGGGGGAAGGCTGGGTGTCAGTTGGGTGGGTGAGGAGGGGGAAGGCTGGGTGTCAGTTGGATGGGTGAGGAGGGGGAAGGCTGGGTGTCGGATGGGTGGGTGAGGAGGGGGAAGGCTGGGTGTCAGCTGGGTGGGTGAGGAGGGGGAAGGCTGGGTGTCAGCTGGGTGGGTGAGGAGGGGGAAGGCTGGGTGTAAGCTGGGTGGGTGAGGAGGGGGAAGGCTGGGTGTCAGCTGGATGGGTGAGGAGGGAGAAGGCTGGGTGTCAGTTGGGTGGGTGAGGAGGGGGAAGGCTGGGTGTCAGTTGGGTGGGTGAGGAGGGAGAAGGCTGGGTGTCATTTGGGTGGGTGAGGAGGGAGAAGGCTGGGTGTCAGTTGGGTGGGTGAGGAGGGGGAAGGCTGGGTGTCAGTTGGGTGGGTGAGGAGGGGGAAGGCTGGGTGTCAGTTGGGTGGGTGAGGAGGGAGAAGGCTGGGTGTCATTTGGGTGGGTGAGGAGGGAGAAGGCTGGGTGTCAGTTGGGTGGATGAGGAGGGGGAAGGCTGGGTGTCATTTGGGTGGGTGAGGAGGGAGAAGGCTGAGTGTCGGGTGGGTGGGTGGGTGAGGAGAAGGCTGGGTGTCAGTTGGGTGGGTGAGGAGGGGGAAGGCTGGGTGTCAGTTGGGTGGGTGAGGAGGGAGAAGGCTGGGTGTCAGCTGGGTGGGTGAGGAGGGGGAAGGCTGGGTGTCATTTGGGTGGGTGAGGAGGGGGAAGGCTGGGTGTCATTTGGGTGGGTGAGGAGGGGGAAGGCTGGGTGTCAGTTGGGTGGGTGAGGAGGGGGAAGGCTGGGTGTCAGTTGGGTGGGTGAGGAGGGAGAAGGCTGGGTGTCAGTTGGGTGGGTGAGGAGGGAGAAGGCTGGGTGTCAGTTGGGTGGGTGAGGAGGGAGAAGGCTGGGTGTCAGCTGGATGGGTGAGGAGGGAGAAGGCTGGGTGTCAGTTGGGTGGGTGAGGAGGAGGAAGGCTGGGTGTCGGGTGGGTGGGTGAGGAGGGA
Source organism: Eptesicus fuscus (assembly GCF_027574615.1). Classification (NCBI taxonomy): domain Eukaryota; kingdom Metazoa; phylum Chordata; class Mammalia; order Chiroptera; family Vespertilionidae; genus Eptesicus; species Eptesicus fuscus. The sequence goes on along the minus strand of NC_072479.1, from coordinate 12,655,096 downwards.
GAAGGCTGGGTGTCAGTTGGGTGGGTGAGGAGGGGGAAGGCTGGGTGTCAGCTGGGTGGGTGAGGAGGGGGAAGGCTGGGTGTCTGGAGGACGTGGCCCGTGGCGCTTCATCTTCCTTTTGGGCTCGGCAGCAACCGCAGGCACACGACTGACCCGTCCCCAGTCCAGGACAAACTGTGTCCCGAGGAGTCCTCCTCGGGGAACGCGCGCAGCCCCGCCCTTCCACGCCCTTCCCGCCTCTCGGGATCCCCGCCTCTCCGGATCCCCGCCCCGACCCCAGCACCTCCGCAGCCCCATCGGAACCCCGCGCACGGTCCACCGTGTGCCCCGCGCCTCCAGCGCCCCGTCCTCCGAGTTCCCAGCCGCTGCTCCACCGGACCCTCCCGGCTGACCGGCAGCGCTCCCCGGGGGGGAGTCAAGAAGTTAGTAAAACGTGAACTGGGAACCGCGCACTTGGGTGGCCTGGCCGGGCTGAGGAGGGAAGAGCTGGCGCGGGCGTACCTTTGGGGGCGCTTCCGGAGGTTCGCCTCCCTCCCTCTGGACGCGGTACTCGGCTTCTCTGGCTGTTGGACGGGCAGCCCCAGGGGAGGAATTCGGGTGGGGGTGAAGGAAGCTTCAGCGCAGAGGAAACAGCCCGACCAACACTAAGCTGGTACCCCCCTCCGCTCCCCTGGGCCCAGCCTCCACACCCGCCCCCCGCAGGAGCTGCGCCAGCCCTGGGTTGTAGCCTGTGTTCCCGCAGGTTTACCAGGGCACGGTGCCTCTAGATCACCCCCCACCTGCGCAGAAAGGAGGATTCCTGGATGTCAAAATTCCAGGAGACCCTTGGGACCGCCTTCTTGTTTCGTTAGGTGGGTGGGGAGGGGGCGGGGAGGAATTCTCAAGAAGTGACTTGTCCACGGTTATATTAATGAATGTTTGTTTTTTTAGTTTTCAAAGTATTAAATGTGGCTGGTCAGTCTAGGCATAAATGCAAAGACTAAGATAACTAGACAAAATGCTGACTTGGATTAAAAACACCTAATTCAAGGAAAACCTGATCTTATAGTTTGTGTGTGATCATATATTTACAGGGGAAGGTTGTATTTCATCCTAGCGAGGTAGTGGACCAAGTGCTTAAGTCCGCAGGTGGATGATAACACCCAAGGCTACATGTGGCGATGGCTGGCTGCTTTGAGAAGAAATGGACAGACCACGGGTTCCATCTAGTGTTCTATTGCTGAAGAAACCTACTAACCAGTAACAGCCGTCAGAAGCCTGAGCAGCCAGCTTCCAGAAATGCAGGCTGGCAATAGACCGCAGATGTCTTTAACTTTAATCAGTTCCTTTCCACAGGGGATGCCTCCCAAAAAGGCTTCCTGAGAGAAATAAGACTTTAACAGGGAGCTTTGGAACAAAGTGATTTACATATGGTAGTTTATAGTTGGGTTAGTTTGTGTGTTAGGAAATATTTTCTCCCAGAGCCTCAATGACTGAGGAAAGGATATTTTTCAAAGAATAGTCAAGACTTTGTCAAAGCAAATTACTTATTTAATAATTTTTTCCCTAACTAGGTCATAACCTGCATGATGTCGGGCAACTGGCTTTTCTTGTTTCCTGATGTCACCCTAGGGTCTGGCACACTGTGTGACTGCATAATACAATCTTTACTACAAATGAATTTAAAAGCTCATTCTAGAATCACAGAATGAGTCCGACATTCCTGAAAACCACCCATGTAACCCTGTCAGCCAAGGGCACCTTATTTGCTGGTATTTAGTCGCCATTGCCACGTCCCCTCCCAGGCCCCACCCCCACATCCTGCTGGGAGCATACCAGATGCTCCGTTGCTACCACAGCTCTGCCTGAGGTTTCAGTGATTTGCTTAGTGACTTTGCAAAGTTCCCTTTTTTTTTTCTAAACATTTTTTTTTAACTTTTTTTTTATATATATATATTTTATTGATTTTTTACAGAGAGGAAGGGAGAAGGATAGAGAGTTAGAAACATTGATGAGAGAGAAACATCCATCAGCTGCCTCTTGCACATCCCCTACTGGGGATGTTCCCGCAACCAAGGTACATGCCCTTGACCGGAATCGAACCTGGGACCCTTGAGTCTGCAGGCCGACGCTCCATCCACTGAGCCCAACCGGTTTCGGCGCAAAGTTCCCTTTTCATTTAAAGTCATTCTGCTGATCCCAAAATAGAATCCAAACATTTTCACCTGATTCCCTAAACACTATTTAGGTAGTAATGTGTTTCAGACATATACCCAAGATTTGGGGGTTAAGGTTGGGGTTATATGGTTATATAGATAGCAAGTAATTTAAGCCCCCAAGCTTCCTTCTTTTCTCACTCTCAACTGTCTCCTCAACAAGCACATCCAACTACCTCTAGACCAATGACCAGATTTCCATCTCTATCTGAACTCCACCTGTATGTTCAGCTGCTGCCTTTATATCTCCATTTGGATGTTGTAAAAGGCTCCTCATTCTCCTATGATCACTGCAGCAATTCCAGGCATTGCATCCAGATAAGAAACTTCCAGAAGCAGAAAGAAAGAGGCCATCTCCTCTGGTCTTCTTAATAGAAAAACAATCTTTCCCAAAAGCATCTTAGCACAGCTCCAGTTATATCTCATTGGCCAGAATTCAGTCACATGACCATCTCTAAGACAATCATAGATTCAGGAATAGAATCACCACAATTGACTTAAACCCAAAAGGAACTTACCTCTGAACTTAATAATGTAAAGAAAGGATGGATATCTGAACAACACCAGGTTTCTGTTGGCAAGCAAGTAGAGGAAAATGGATGCTGAGTAGTCAACCAACAATGTTTGCTACAGTAATGTAGTCAAAAGAAATGCACATTACCATGTATCCTATGAAATAAGCATGACAACACTGATGGAAGATATTAAGTTTTATAAATCCCCATTTTACTGGATTAATAATTTCCTAAGCAAGAGGAAAGAAGATGGCTGCCGAAGGGAAGGCAGACTGCAAGATACTGTGTGAGTGAGAAAACAAAGGGAGAGTGTGTGGTCGCACGGGGAGTGTTTGTTGGTGAGTTGAGGGACAGCTATACTCCAGGAGACAGTGGGGGACTGCTGGACGGGGCTCCCCTGACTGGGCAGCCCCCACTGCTGCTGGGTTCCCTCCCGGAGCGACCGGCTCAGACACGGAGACCGTGCCATCTTGAAGGGGAAAGTGGATGTTATCGGAAGCCTGAAAAGCCCGGGGAATCTACGACTATGGCACCCACCGAACAGCTGCGAACCTGAGAACACCGGTGCCCAATTGGCGCAAGCACGCAGATTCAGAGGAGCTCTACACTGCCTCACAGAAAGGTCAGATTTCGCCTGGGATAAGGTGAGGTCTGTGGTCCCAGCAGGAGAGAGAAATGTGCACAGCGAGAGCTGGAGGTCCTGGGGAAGTCTGCACCTAGAAAAATCTGCAGCTGTTGGAGCTGGCGTGATCCGTGAATGTGGAAGGGGTTCCACAGAGCTGCTAACAGAAGGGAACTCTAAAAAGCAACCCATTTTAGTCTGGGTGTAAAAGGACAGCCTAACAATTTTTAAAAGTGTGCCAGCTGCTTAGACCCAAGGGGAGAAAGACTGCACATATTTGCGCACAGCCCCAGAGTTCACACACTTACTCTGGCTCTTTTTTTTTTTTCTTTTTTTCCCCTCTTTAAATCCTTGCTTTTGATTACTAAGCCCAATACATAGGATCACCCAAGTGGGGACACCCTAAGATACTGCAGGGGAAAGTTATTTTTCTGGAACCTGGGGATCAGAGTGGGGAATAACCATCAGAGAACCAGCTCTGGGGCAACCCACTCACCTGAACCGGTATTAAGTGCCACAGGGAAAACAAAATCTAAACACTAGCTAGAGAGGACCTTTAGACCCAGAGGTCAATCCAGAAACACTGCCACCCAAGTATTGAATCACAAATTGACTCTTGTGTAAACACAAATAAAGGAATATAAGAAAGACGTACTACCTGCTTAAAAATCGGGGAGAAACCAAGATGGCGGCATAGGTAAACACCTGAATGTGCTGCTTCGCACAACCACTTCAAAACTACAACTAAAAGACAAAACAGACATCATTCAGAAACACAGGAAGACTGGCTGAGTGGAAATTCTACAACTAGAAGGAAAGAGAAAAGCACACTGAGACTCAGAGCAGCTGCGGAAGTAAAGTGCAGAGGTACGGAGGCACGCACGGAGAGGGCTAGCACCGGAGTACTAGGTTGTCTTTCTCAATCAGGAGGGAGACACAAGCTCCCAACTGCTCTGAACTCCAGTTCCGGGTGAGACTCTAGGGACCCAGACTCATACGGGGAGAAACTGGACTGTCTGGCATTGGGCAGAACTCGAGGGTGGCTTTCTCTCAGAGGTGCTTGCAGTGATTACTGAGGGACACTGAGACCCGGGGGCCTCTTAGGGCAGGGCTGATGGGAAGCCATTGCTGTTTGCTCCTCCCTGAGACCCCGCCCACCCAAGCTGCGTGCAGAGGCTTTTGCATATGAATGACCTGGTCCTTTTAAATCTAAAATTAACTACCAAACAGCAGCTGAGTCAGAGAGACCCAGAACATCCAAAAGAAGGCCCAAGGCCCCACAGCAGCCTACATTGCTTCACAACTGGACCTCATCTGGGCACCACCAAACCCCAAAGAAAGAAGAGGAATCAGCAGATCTCTCTGTAGCTCCCACTGGGTGGCCTCAGGCAGAGGCTAAAATTAGCACCTCCTTGGAAATCCAAGAGCCAGTGTACCCAATGGTCAGAGTGGGACCATCCAGATTACAACTCCTCAGATCCATAAGGGACACACTCAGGGGGCAGACTCAGTGAGCACCAAAGCCCCACTGAAGCAAGTCTTGCCCCATAAGGGTGTCTTGAGCACAGAAGTTCTCCCATCGTAGACACAGCTGATCCTCACAGCCAATTGGCCTGGAGGTCAATTCCTCCCAGTGATACCAACAACAATCAAGGCTTAGCTACAAAAGACTGTGCACACAGCCCACAAAGGGGTGCACCAAGAGTGTCCACTTCAGGTAACTGGGGAGGCTGAGCCATTGGGCCCTATAGGACACCTAGCACACAAGGCTGCTCTATCAAAGCAGGGAAGCAGCCAAAATGCAGAGACAAAGAAACAGGTCGCAAATGAAAGAAATGGAGGAAAGCAAACTACTGAATATAGAGTTCTAAACCACAGTTATAAGGTTTTTCAAGTATTTTCTAGAAAAGGCCGATAAATTTAGCGAGACCCTCGAGGATATGAAAAAGGACCAACTAGAAATTAAGCATACACTAACTGAAATAAAAAATAATATACAGAGATCCAACAGCAAACTAGAGGATTGCAAGAATCAAGTCAAAGATTTGAAATACAAAGAAGTAATAAACACGCAACCAGAAAAGCAAAAAGAAAAATGAATCCAAAAATATGAAGATAGTGTAAGGAGCCTCTGGGACAACTTCAAGCATACCAACATCCGAATTATACTTCATCTAAATGGAGCAATCCAACAAGAAGAAATAACTCTGGTAAACATATACGCACCCAATACAGGAGCACCCAAATACATAAAAAAAAAAAAAACTCCTGGAGGATATGAAGGGAGAGATTGACAGCAATACAATCATAGTAGAGGACTTTAATACCCCACTATCATCATTGGACAAATCCTCTAAACAAAAAATCAGCAAAGAAATATCCTAAATGACTCACTAGACCAGATGGAATTAATTGACATCTTCAGAACATGTCATCCCAAAGACACAGAATATACATTCTTCCCAAGTGCACATGGGTCATTTTCAAAGATAGACCATATATTGGGTCACAGGCAGTCTCTTCAAATTCAAGAAGATAGAAATCCCATCAAGCATCTTCTCAGATCACAATGGCATAAAACTGGAAATCAACTACAATAAAAACAATCCAAAAAAATCAAACACATGGAGACTAAACAGCATGCTATTAAACAATGACTGGGTTACCAGAGAGATCAAAGAAGAAATAAAAAACATCATGGCAACAAATGACAATGAAAACACAACAATCCAAAATCTATGGGACACAGTGAAAGCAGTCTTGAGAGGGCAGTTCATAGCTCTACAAGCCTACTGCAAAAAAAAAAGAAACAATGGTAATAAACTCAACGAGTTAGGAAGAGAGCAACAAGAAAAGCCCAATGTAAGCAGAAGGAAGGAAATAATAAAGATCAGAGCGGAGATAAACATCATAAAAAAAAAATACAAAAGATCAGCAAAACCAAGAGCTGGTTCTTGGAAAGGATAAACAAGATTGATGGATCTCTAGCCAGGCTCACCAAGAAGCAAAGAGAGAAGACCCAAATAAACAAAATCAGAAATGAAAGAGGAGAAATAACATCAGACCCCACCGAAATACAAAGGATTGTTAAAAAATACTATGAACAACTCTATTCCAACAAACTGGACAACATGGAGGAAATGGACATATTCCTAGTAAAATACAACCTTCCAAAACTCAACCAGGAAGAATCTAAACATCTCAATAGGCCAATAACTATGGAAGAAATTGAAGCAGTCATCAAAAAGCTTCCAGCAAACAAAAGCCCGGGGCCAGATGGCTTCACAGGGGAGTTTTACCAAACATTCAAGGAAGAACTAAAACCTATCCTCCTCAGAATATTCCAAAAAATTAAAGAGGAAGGAACACTTCCAAACTCATTCTATGAAGCCAGCATCACCCTAATACCAAAACCAGATAATGACAACACAATGAAAGTGAATTACAGGCCAATATCCCACATGAACATAGATGCCAAAATCCTCAACAAAATTCTAGCAAATTGGATCCAACAGTACATCAGAAAGATCATACACCATGACAAAGTAGGATTTATCCCAGGGATGCAAGAATGGTACAATATCCGCAAACCAATAAACGTGATACATCACATAAACAAATTGAGAGATAAAAACCACATAGTCAATCAATTGATCCAGAAGAAGCATTTGACAAAATCCAACACCCTTTCTTTTTTTCTTTTTAAAAAAATATGTATTTTATTGATTTTTTACAGAGAGGAAAGGAGAGGGATAGAGAGTTAGAAACATCAATCAGCTGCCTCCTGCACACTCCCCACTGGGTATGTGCCCACAACCAAGGTACATGCCCTTGACTGGAATCGAACCTGGGACCTTTGAGTCCGCAGGCCAACACTCTATCCACTGAGCCAAACCAGCTAGGGCCCAACACCCTTTCTTGATAAAAACTCCCAGCTAGGTGGGAATGGAAGGATCATACCTCAACATAATAAAAGCTATATATGATAAACCCACAGCCAACATCATACTAAATGGGCAAAAACTAAAACCATTTCCCCTAAGAACAGGAACAAGACAGGGATGCCCACTCTCACCATTCCTGTTTGACATAGTACTGGAAGTATTAGCCATTGCAATTAGACACGAAGAAGAAATAAAAGGCATCCAAATTGGAAAAGAAGTAAAGCTGTCCTTATTTGCCGATGACATGATATTGTACATAAAAAACCCTAAAGACTCCATCAAAAAACTATTAGACTTAATAAATGAATTCAGCAATGTAGCAGGATACAAAATTAACGCCAAGAAATCTATGGTATTTCTATACACCAATAGTGAACTTACAGAAAGAGAGACGAAAAAAGCAATCCCATTTACCATCGCACCAAAAAAATTAAGATACCTAGGAATAAACTTAACTAAGGAGGTAAAAGACCTAAATGCGGAAAACTATAGGACACTGAAAAAAGAGATAGAGGAAGACATAAACAGATGTAAGAACATACCATGTTCATGGATTGGTAGAATCAACATCATTAAAATGTCCATACTACCCAAAGCAATCTATAGATTCAATGCACTCCCCATTAAAATACCAATGGCATATTTCACAGACCTAGAAAGAACTCTTCAAAAATTCATCTGGAATAAAAAAAAGACCCTGAGTAGCCACAGCAATCCTGAGAAAGAAGAACAAAGTAGGTGGGATCTCAATACCAGATTTCAAGCTGTACTACAAAGCCACTGTTCTCAAAACAGCCTGGTACTGGCACAAGAACAGACATATAGACCAATGGAATAAAATAGAGAATCCAGATATCGACCCAAACCACTATGCTCAATTAATATTTGACAAAGAAGGCATGAACATACAATGGAGTCAAGACAGTCTCTTCAATAAATGGTGTTGGGAAAATTGGACAGGTACATGCAAAAAAATGAAACTAGACCACCAACTTACACCATACACAAAAATAAACTCAAAATGGATAAAGGACTTAAACATAAGACATGAAATCATAAAAATACTAGAGGAATCCACAGGCAGAGAAATCTCAGACATATGCCGAAGCAATTTCTTCACCAATACCGCTCCTGGGGCAATGGAAACTAAAGAGAAAATAAACAAATGGTACATCAAAATAAAAAGCTTGTGCACAGCAAAAGAAACCATCAACAAAACAACAAGAAAGCCCACTGTATGGGAGAACATATTTGCAAATGTTATCACTGATAAAGGTTTAATCTCCAACATCGACAGGGAACTTATACAACTTAATAAAAGAAAGATAAATGATCCAATAAAAAAATGGGCAACGGACCTAAATAGAATCTTTTTGAAAGAAGACAGAAGGAAGGCCAAGAGACACATGAAAACATGCTCAAAGTAGCCGAGACCGGTTTGGCTCAGTGGAGACAGCCTCGGCCTGCGGACTGAAGGGTCCCAGGTTCGATTCCGGTCGGGGGCATGTACCTGGGTTGCGGGCACATCCCCGGTGGGGGGTGTGCAGGAGGCAGCTGGTCGATGTTTCTCTCTCATCAATGTTTCTAGCTCTCTGTCCCTCTCCCTTCCTCTCTGTAAAAAATCAATAAAAAATATATTTTTTTAAAAAAACATGCTCAAAGTCACTAATTATATGAGAGATGCAAATCAAAACGACAATGCTGTACCATCTCACACCTCTCAGAATGGCAATTATCAACAAATCAACAAACGACAAGTGTTGGGGAGGATGTGGAGAAAAAGGAACCCTCGTGCACTGCTGGTGGGAATGCAGACTGGTGCAGCCACTGTGGAGAACAGTATGGAGTTTCCTCAAAAACCTAAAAATGGAACTCCCATTTGACCCAGTCATCCCACTTCTGGGAATATATCCCAAGAAACTAGAAACACCAATCAGAAAGGATACATGCACCCCTATGTTCATAGCAGCACAATTCACCATAGCTAAGATTTGGAAACAGCCTAAATGCCCAGATGAGTGGATTAGAAAACTATGGCACATCTACACAATGAAATACTATGTTGCTATAAAAAAGAAGGAATTCTTTCCATTTGCAGCAGCATGGATGGACCTGGAGAGCATTATGTTAAGTGAAATAAGCTTGGCAATGAAAGAAAAATACCACATGATCTCACTCATTTATGGAAAATAAAGAACATTATAACCTGATGAACAAAAAGATAGATACAGAGGCAGTAAAGCACTGAACAGACTGTCAAATTACAGCCGGAAGGCTGGGGAGTGTTGGGGAGGGGAGGAAAGTGATCAACCAAGGGACTTGTATGCATGCAAATAAGCACAACCAATGGACACAAGACACTGGGGTGGTGGTGGTGGGATGAGGGCATGCAACAGGGGGTAGGGGAGGCTGGGGGAAGGTTAATGGGGGAAAAAAAAGGAGATATATGTACTACTATATGTAATACTTTAAACAATAAAAAAAATAATAATTTCCTAAGCTTCAAGTTTGGGTGCTTTGAAGTTTAATGTTAACTGGCCAAGAACATATCAGTGAAAGACTGTTTAGTTACATTTTTAGTTAAAGATTATCAATGTTAAATTTAACCATTTTATTTATATTTTATTTTTCACTATAATTATTGACTAATGATTTTCCTTTATGAAGGTCAAAGTCTTCATTTACAAAGAACTTTAATTACATAAATTAAATCATTTCAAACATTTATAATCAAGGAGGTAAAAATCAATTTTTATCACTAAGATATTTCAATTAAGGAATACACAAGTACACACTTAAAGGATGTTCAAAGATGATGAAGGGTTTAGCTATAAACAACCTGAGTGTCCTAGACAGAGGGTTAGATAAGTAAATTGTGAAATAGTCATACAATGAAATATTATGTGTTGCCTTTTCCACTGAATATGTTGCACCCACATATTTATAGTTTTCATTTATATAATTTGAAAAGGCACATGGAGATCACCACTTTATTTTATTTTTAATTACACTTTATTTATTTATTTATTTATTTATTTATTTATTTATTTATTTTTAAATCCTCACCCAAGGATATTTTTTCATTGATTTTTTAGAGAGAGTGGAAGAGAGAGAGAAAGACAGAGAGAAGCATCAATGTGAGAGAAACACATTGATTGGTTGCCTCCTGCACAAGCCCTGAACAGGGCCTGGGCCAGGGAGGAGTCTACAACCGAGGTACGTGCCCTTGACCAGAATCGAACCCGGGACCCTTCAGTCCACAGGCCAAGCTTTATCCACTGAGCCAAACAGGCTAGGGCTGGGGATCACCACTTTAAACTGCTTACATTCAGATCAGTGTAACAACAAACATGAGACTACCTAGAAGTGTGAGGTGGAGTCAGTTTGTGAAAGACCTTGAGTACCATTCTAAAGAGCTTGAAGAGAGAATGATGTAATACATCTACCAACAAAGTTACCTTAGGAAATTCAGGAGGATAGGAAAAAAATAAAACGGTAGTATATAATATCTTGATAAAACAACTTGAAAGGTGAGGCCTTAATGGTTTAGATGGGAAGAGACAATAAAAAGGGGGATTATAATACTAGTCTATGTAACAAATGAATAGGATTTTTGAGTGTGAATTGAGTGAGTAGAAAAGATAAAGAGGGAAGTAGAGAGAAAGGAAGGAGGGCTGGAACATGTCACTGTGATTGGAAACCTGTGAAGGGTTTTGTATTTAATTCTAAATACAATAGGAAGTCCTTAAAGATTTTAAGCAGAGAATTTTTCCAAAATGGTAGTGGAGGAGTAAGTGGATGTTATACTGATACACTCCCAGGACCAAACTGGAATTACAACTAAAATACAGAAAAACCATTCTGAATAATCAACTGAAGACTAGCTGGAGAGAACCCTGATAACCAAGGATGGAAAGTGGAGACCACATAGAAACTGGTTGGCCAGGCTCCCACAGACAGCAGCTGAAGGTCCGGAAAGATATCTCAGCTGTGGGGGGTTGCCCTGAGAACTCTGGGGTCTAAACCCCAACCTTGGCTCCCCAGTCCAGAGCACCAGAACTGAGAAAGGTGCCCACAGAACATCTGGCTGTGTAAAGCAGCATCATTGCTATCTGTCAGGGAGAGACAGCTGGAAATGCAGGCACCCTCTTAAAGGGCCAACACACAAAATTTCATGTGTAGTCACTCACCTTGTGCTCTGGCAGAGGAAGGGAAGAGTGGACTGGAGCTGTGTGAGCAGAAGCCAGAATTGGGGGTTCTGGGGTTAGAACTCAGAAGGCAGACACGCTGTGGAGGACATCTTTCTCCAGCTGACCTTTGCTCTCCAGGTGATTTTTGCCTGGGTGGAAGGCAGTTGCCCCACCCAACTGGAAAACACCTTGCCCTACCCTGTAGGGTTTCTGGGGCCCATTAAAAGACTAACAATCAGCCTGCAGGCAGAAGCAATTGCCCTACCCTGTTGGAAAAACTCTTGCCCTAACCTATGGTCAATAGCCTGAGGCTAACTAATCAAGACTGAATAGAATCAGACTGATGCAGAGGTGAGTCTCTGGAGGCTTTGAGCTTTTGCCTGATCTAAATTGGGGCCCAGGGCTAGGAAAAGCAGACCTTGGTGCACATCTTGGTCCTTTCCAAAGGCACCCAGCCCCAGCAGAGGGAGCCACAAGCTGTGGATTGCTGGTAGCTCCAAACAGGGTACTCAGAACCAGTTACAAACAGTGTCTGACACTGTTCTGCACTAGAGATCGGGAGGCATAGTGGATCTATCTAATACATAGTCACAAAACCAAACAGGCAGCCAAAATTGGGAGACAAAAATCAAGCCCCAAATGGAAGAACGAGAGAATTTGCCAGAAGAAGAGCTAAATGAAATGGAGATAAGAAATTTATCAGAGATAGAGTTCACAATACTAATGGCAAAGATGCTCAACAGCATGAAGAAAGATATAGTAACTATAAAGGATGACAGAGCACTAACAAAGAACACAGTGGAAGGAATACACAGCATATTGGGGGAAGCCGAGGATCAGATCAGTGAATTAGAAGACAGGGTAGGAAAAAAAAAATCACTCAATTAGAGAACCAAAAAGAAAAAAACAATTAGAAAACAGGAGGACAGCTTAAGGGAGCAGTGGGACAACATGAAACAACAATACTCACTGTTACAGAAGGGGAAGAAAGTGAGCAAGGGATTGAGAATATGCTTGAAGAAATAATGGCAGAAAAATTCCCTAATCTGGTGAAGGAAAAAAATCACACAAGTTCAGGAGGCACAGAGAGTCCCAAGCATGTGCCCTAACTGGGAATCCAACTGGCAACCTTTCATAAACAGGACAATACTCAACCAACTGAGCCACACCGGCCAGGGCAGATTATACATTGTTTATAGTAACAAAAATTAAAATAATTATTCTAAAAATCATGTAAATAATAAGCACCCATGTGGTGAAATATTATACTGTCATTACATGAGGTATACAAAAGATATGGAAAAATATTAAACATCTATTAAGTGAAAAAAGCAAGTTATGAAATACTAGATACATTAAAATCCTATTTTTGTGAAAAATAATTAGCATATATAGAACAAGACTTAAAGAATAGAAGCTAAGATGGCAATATCATTGACATTGAAAAAATGAACAATATATGTTTTCTTCTTTTTCTGTATTTGCTAAATTTTCGTTTATAATTCAGTACTTGGATAATAATAGTGAATTAAGGGCTCAATTAATGTCATGATAAATTGAATCTATTTCAAATGTAAGGCAGAAAATGAATATTCTAAAGATATTAGATGGCTAATATGTCTTCATCCAGTTAAAATCATCACTAGAACATGAAAAACAACAGAATGTAAAATACAGAGATCAGAAAAAATGCTTATTACTTTCCAAAGCTTAAAAGGTAAATCAGCATGGAAACATTATATTGGATTAAGGGTATATTCTAAAGAATACTCACTTTAGCCCTAGCCAGTTTGGCTCAATGGATAGAGCTTCAGTCTGCAAATCGAAGGGTCCAGGGTTTGATTCTAGTCAAGAGCACATACCTCAGTTGCGGGCTCCTCCCTGGCCCAGGCCCTATTCAGGGCTCCTGCAGGAGGCAACCAATCAATGTGTCTCTCTCACATCGATGTTTCTCTCTGTCTTTCCCTCTCTCTTCCACTCCCTCTAAAAAAATCAATGGAAAAATAGCCTGGGGTGAGGATTAAAAAAAAAAGAATGCTCACTTTATTCCCAGAAAACATCTCCAAATCAGCTTTTAGACAAACAGTAACAACTACGTACTGCAAGGTGAGATAGAAAGGGAAAACAGATTGAAAAAAATGTATTAAAAATTTCCATTAGAATCCACATCTCCCTACTCCCTTCCTGGCCCTCCCCCTGCAGTTTTCCTCCATGTCGGGTGACTCTGGTGATTAGGCAGCTAAGCATTTCACTAGGCTATAGCTTAGTGGAGAGAATGGAGTGTTTTTCAATAAATGTTCCATGTTTAGAAACCATTTAACATATGATGAAAATCCATGCTTATGTTGGGCTCCTATATTTGCATTCTATATAAAGAGCAAGGAAGATTTGACTCTGATTAGATATATAAGTGCTATTGATTTAAAAAAAAAACATAGTTGAACAGGATAGATAGATATAGACATATATTAGAAATACCTCTTCAAGCATCTGGGGCTTTTGATGGGATTACAATAAATTTGAGAGCTGACTTTCTTAAAGTACTGAGTCCTCCTATCAATGAACATGGTATATGTCTCCAATTATTTTTTAATGTCTAATAAAGTTTTATACTTTTCCTCAGAGGTTTTGAGCATTATTTGTTAGATTTATTCATGTTTTCCAAATGTTTGTTACCATTGTAAAATGATATTTTAATATTTTATTTTTTAAATATTTGTTGCTATTATATTAAACTAGTGGCCTGGTGCATGAAATTCCTTCCCCAGGGGGGGAAGGGGTCCCTCAGCCCAGCCTGCACCCTCTCCAATCTGGGACCCCTCAGGAGATGTCCGACTGCTGGTTTAGGCCCGATCCTGCAGGACATCCCTCTCACAATCCGGAGTGCCAGAGGGTCTTTCTTTATTTTTATTTATTTATTTATTTTAGGGCAAAAGTCTATGATTTTTAATTAAAACTGAAAAACTGTCAGGGACAGGAATGACAGAGGACCCATCCTAGATGGATGGGATCCTGGGGGTGGGGAGTGGGGAACATTGTTGACACAGTTGTCAGAATTAAAATGGGGTCTGTGGATTGAACCTTAATACCATTTGAATGGAGATTTCCTCACGTGGTCGGGTGGAGAATTGTTATGTAGGAGTGTCTGCTTTTGGGAAATACACAGGGGAGTATGCGGGCATCCTGTCATGTGTAGAGCATGCTCTCACACAGCTCAGAAAAAGACTGGGGGAAATGGGCATATATGTGTATAAATGCACACACACACACAGTCTAACCTTGCTATTTCCGACTCCACCTTTGTGCACCTGCCTACTTGCTAAGATCCGTAACTCCAGAATCAAGGCTTGCAGAGCTTCCTCGGCCATTGGGCCACGGCCAGGGTGCAGGAACCCTGCAGACAGACCCGCGCACTGTCCCAGCTGAGGTCCAACAGGTGCCACTGTTTTCTTGTTTCCGCTCCAGTATGTGAACTGGGGTCTCGAGACGGGTTCCACTGGGGCTTTGGCATTTCTGTGCTTCCTGGTGGCATCTGGCTGTGTGGGATGGCCAAGCTGGCGCTCCAGTGGCTGCCAGTTCCCTGAGCCCGAGAAGACTGTGCGGTAAAATACGGAGAAAAGATCGCGTTGTAAGCAAGTTCAGGCTGCCCCGTTTCACCCTTGAGGAATCAGCAGCACCCGTCACATACGGTGTCCTTTCCACGGAAACGCAGAGAGCGCTGCCCCGAGCACGCACGGCCGGCTCACCGGGGCCCACAGACCAGCAGCGATGGCCACTTGTGGTGACATCGTGAAGTCGTGACGCTGAGGTGACGCCGGGGGTGAGTCCGGCTGCCAAGGCCACGTCCAGGCCCACGTCCAGGCCTACGCCCCACAGTGAAGCCAGCATTCGGGCACCGACAGGCAGCTCGGGGAACTGACATAGCCATGTCGATACCGCCGCAGTTTCTCTATGCACATTTAAACCATCCACGTTCTTCCGGAAAGAAGGGCTTTTTCTCCCACTCTGGACGGCCACCCTCCCTTGGCGGCACCCGAGGACTTGGGGCCTACCTGGCACCCCAGCCTAGCTGACCCCGCGGGCCACTGCCCTAACAGCTCCGTATCTCTGCGGCCCTCCGTGCAGCACGCCAACGCCATCCAGCATGTTGATCTGTCCAGCGTGGTCCGTCCATCTGCACGGCCCCCGAGGCCGCCTGGCCACATGCGCTCGGCCCGCACCTGGCAGTGGGCCCAGTGCGCCTGCACAGAGCTCCCGCCCGGACCAGTCATCTGTCTGGTCGTGACAGCCCTAGTCTATTATTAATATAGATATGCAATTGATTTTAAAATATTGATCAGTGCCCAGCAAACTGCCAACCTCTTTTCATTACTTATATTTTATCTGTAGAATTTTTGTATTTTCTATATACACACTCACATCATCTATGATTTAACTCAGATTTTTCTCCTTTCCAAAGCTTATGCTTATTTCATCTTTTTATTGTATTGATTAGTAACTCTACCACAATATTGAAGAGAGGTGGTAATATTAAACAACTTTGTTTTATTCTCAGTCTCAAAGAAAAGACTTTCAGTGTTTCATTAAGTATATTTCGTTGCAGAGTTCTTATGCAGCAACAGGTTGAGTGTTTTAAATTCTTCTTTTGAAGTAGTCTTTGATTATGTCTACTTCTCTATCTCCAACATCAGCATTCTAGCAAGCCTCGTCTAAGCTATTCCCAAACTTTAAATGTTCCAAGGTACTGCCCCAATCTACCACCCCAAACTTTGCCATTACCTTAAACTTCCTTGCCCAACACATAGTTTGCACTGCGCTCTAGTTCCACTGGCCTTTTTTAATTCCCTGAAAGCCCCAGGGTTGACTCCACTTTACCGGAGTTGACTCCCTTCCTTCAGGAGCTCCATTTTCCTCCAACTCACTAATATTGGAAACAGCATGTAGGAAAGTTGGGTTAGTGATCTCACCATGCTGTGCCTGCCAACTCTCCTCATATTTCTTGTTTGGCATCCCACTTTGAGGTTTTTAGTGATGGTTTAGTCCCCTTTCCTTCTTTAGTTGCTATGGTGAATTATTTTGCTGTAATTTTTTGTTGATGGTTTCACTATTTTGGTTGTTATTATTATTTTGGCCTTGGGATTGCGTGAGATCAATTTACTCTGGCATCTTGAGTTGTGGCCAAAGCACTCCAATCTCTGTCCCCGTTCTTATACGGCCTCCTTCTCTTTTTATCTGTCTAATTTCCCTCCCCTTCTCCCTTATTTAAGGACACTTACACATGTGATTGTATTAGGGCCCACCCAGATAATCCAAGATGACTTCACCATCACAAGATCCTTAATTAAATCACAACTGCAAAGACTTTTTTCAAAATAAGGTAATTTTCACAGGTTTGAGGCAATCGGGTATGGATATCTTTGGGGGGGGGTACTTTTCAGCCTATCACTATGGACTCACACTTCCTAAAACATAAAAACTTGGCACTCCATCAGTCTTGTTTCTAATATGTAAACAAATGCATTTAACAAGAAATGCTAGACAATTCAACCATGGCCCCTAAGAGTCTAATGTTTTCAACCATGATTCTTCAAGCAACAATGCCAGCTGTTAGGTGAGTTGCCCTCTGGCCAACCATTTGACATTTCCCTGAAGAGTCTTCTCACATCTACACCATTGATTACCTTCATTTCCTCTAGCACAGCAATTAATGAAAACAATTCATTGTAGGAAGTATACAACCTTAAAAAGAAATGTTTTTGAAATGTGTAGCTTGAAAGAACAGAGCAAATCTCAGAGCGAAACATCAATCAGCGGCCTCCTGCATGCTCCCTACTGGGATCGAGCCCACAAACCGGCATATGCCCAGGAATACAACCAGCAACCCTTCCTTGCATGGAACCACACCCAGCCTGCTGAGCCACACCTGCCAGGGCCCAAAGGTGACTTTTGAAGACTGTGGCTCAGTGCCTACAGAAAGGTGCCCAGAGAGCTCTCGTGACAGGTAGCAACGCTGTCCCCAACACAGCCTTCCGCAAGCTGACCCTTCACCAGCGGAGGTGAAGCAGGAGCGCAGGCGCGATGACTCAAGCGGCCACAGGAACGCAGGACAACTTTCCCTAGCTGCAGGCGAGGCCCAAAGGCACCCTCCGCCTCTAGCCCTTCCGGCGCCTTTTTCCTCGAACTGTTTTCTTCAGGAGCTCTTGCCGTTTGGCAGACACCGTTATCTCCTTGCCCCCACGAAGCGGGACTCAAAAAATGAGGAAAATAAATTACTGATAAGTTACAGCCCTGGATCAGGTCACGTGAGGAGGAAAGACGGAGACAGACTAGAACCCAGCGCTATTCTTCCCGGAGTCTGTGCGGTAGGCGCTGCCTCCGCCCCGTGCCTCCCGCCCTTGTTCTCTGTTCTGGGTCTCTATTGTCCCTGCTCCAGTGGCTCCACGGGCTTTGAGATGGAGGAGGATCAGGCAGAGGTGGAGGAGAATGGGGCACTCACAGCTCCGGGGGAGGCTGCGCATTGTCCGCAGCCAGGTTTCCCGCCGGTGCGGTGACCCCGCTGCCCTGCAAAGTCGGAGCCGCCAGGCTACCAGGGAGCTTTCAGGGTCGACTAGGGTGCCCCATGATCCTATTACAGCCACAGTCACTAAGCACCGAGGACTGTAGGCCAGACAGTGTCCTCAGTGGTCACTTGGGTGGTTACTTCATTCCGCCCTGGCCACAGCCTTGTGGGGGAAGCGCTGTCACTGTGTCCTGCTTCCAGGGGAAGTGAGGCCCAGACAGGCCAAGTCCTGAGCCAGTCACCAGGCTTGAGGTGGCCTGGTCAGAGCTCGAAGCCTGCTGCTCTGTCCTCAGAGCGCCTGGCTGTTAAATAGAACAAGGTCTGGGCCACTCTTAGAAAATACTATTCTTACTAAATGTTAAAATGCAGCAGAGTATTTTGCAGACCAGTTGTACACAGGACGGGCTTGAACTGGAGGCAATGCGGTACATGTAGCCTACTGTAAAGAAATCAACGTGTCTGACCAAATAGTAAAGGCTGAGCCTCCCTTGGGGAGGCAGAGCTTTGGGTATGAATCCCTCTCTCCTTTACTTGATGCAAGTAAATAAAATACCTTGTGACGATCACTCTGGATCTTAAATAGAACATCCCAAGTCTTGAACGACTTGAGCTGGGTAACATGGCCACTAGCCACCACCTGCCCCTAGGGTTGGTCCGAGATCAAAAGTTGTGATAGGCCCAGCCCCTGTGCTTTGAGAGCTTGAGATGGAGGGGGACAAGGGACCCTGCTCTGAAGGAGAGGGGGTGGGGTGGACAGGAACAGCAGGGGGCCGCCACCAGCTCTGACCTGTGGCGAAACCATCTGGGCAAGGGAGCTCCGGAAGAGACCAGATGTCTGCTCTTCAAGTGCCTGGGCTTGGACATTAAAGTGCATTTCAGAGGGAAATAAATGACCCCTTAGTTCTCTCTGGACACCAGGAGACCACCTAGATTTGAAAGAGCCCCTCTTCAGGTTTGGCTCTCACCTGGCAAATGCCCTCTCCTGTATATTCTGTGGCCTTTGTCCTGTTTCTGTGTTTGGTGTGCTTCATGGTTTTGAAAACAACAGATAACGCTAAATAGTGGGAGCATTTATTCATAGCCTTTTTAGTGGTGCTTAGCATTCATTCTGTTGCACTTTTACAAGCCCAAATGGGTGTAAATGGTATCTTGTATCTACTGTGGTAATTACCATGGCTTATTTTTAGTAGTCATAAAAATTAACGAAGCAATGGGAGAAACCCAGCTCTGAAGGCTCCATACCTTTATCTTTCAGTAGTTGGAAGCATTTTAGAGAATAATTATCACTTCCATTACTTTCATAAGGTGGTTTGGATAAAACACTCATCATTAATGTAAATTCAATTTATAATTAAACAAGAGAAGCCATCAATTCAGATTATTTTCAACTACTTACAAAATAAAAGTGGCTCTTTGGCTGAGTTGCTTTACAGAAGGTGATAATCTTCAGATGAACACCCTCCTTCTATGACCAGAGTGCTCTATGGAGACATGTATGTACATAAATACTCCTGAATGATGACAATACGTGATATTTAAATACTGCAATAGAAACTCTAATCCTATATAATAAAAGCCTAATATGCAAATCAACCAAACAGCAGAATGACTGGTCGCTATGATGCACACTGACCACCAGGGGGCAGACAATCAATGCAGGAGCTGCCCCCAGCCCACAGGCCCAAGGCCAGCCAAGGCAGGTGCCAGCAGGGGGCCCCCCAATCACCCCACAGGTTGCCCACAGATGGGCCCTGATTGCCGGCCAGGCATAGGGACCCTACCCATGCATGAATTTTGTGCATCGGGCCTCTAGTATTCTATAAAAGACCTGGGTTTTACTTTAAAGGTAGAGAAAACAATAACATAATATTACTATTAAGAGGGACAAACATTAAAAGAGAAAGTTTAAGCCCAGCCAGTATGGCTCAGTGGTTGAGGGTTGACCTTATCTATTTGAGTGTGTAACTTGCCATTAATTCAGATGGAGGTGATGTTTTTAAATGACAATGTGTCATTGTGAAAAGGGAGAGGTTACTTTCATTGCTTTGACCTTGCCCGTAGTGGTAGAAACCTCTACTCCAGTCCTGCGTCTCCCTACTGGAATGTGACCTCCTTAGAGCCAGGAATGACAGATTATTTATTTTGAATCCCTAGCAATCTTCATTGTATGCAGTAGGTGCTTAATTATTAACTGAATGTAGGAAGGCATGAAAACTGTCCCTTTGCAGTTTTATGGCGTACACTTTATTAAATACTTTTTAACCTTTTGCACTCGGATGTCGAGATTAAAATTACTCTTTGGATGTATCAATAATTTGAAATATTAAAAAAATCCAAATAAATAAGTTTGTATGAAAAGAAACTCCAGTTTTTTATTCTACTGCCATGCTTTGTAAAATCTGGGGTATTTAAAAAATTAAATCCCGAGTGGAATAAAGGAATCGAGAAAAAAGCAAGCGAGTGCAAAGGGTTAAAATTAATACATTTCTGTAAGTATACAAGACTGTGTAAAAAGAAATCTTTATCATGATAAAATTGACGAAGCTTAGTAAGTTAGTTAGTTGATAGCTTAGTAAGTTTGAAAAATTTGGCTCTCAAAAGAAATTAGCTCAGAATCACAGAGGGTGCCATTTTTTCTAAATTCTTCGGGAAATGATGGATGATTATATTGTTCTGAGTTAGCAAACCTTTTTTGTAAAAGTTCATATGTAGTCAATATAGTCAATATTTTAGGTTTTGTAGGCCAAGAGGAAAAAGTCAGTTACTACTTCATCATGGTGCTTTATAATGCACAGTAAGAGGACTATTTATGGTCTCCATGGCAACTCCTTAACTCTGCTATGATAGCCCAAAGCTTCCAAGGATAATATATAAGTGAACGGGTATGGGTGTGTTCCAATAAAACTTGGTTTATAGACACTGAACATTGACTTTTTAATATATAATTTTCACTTATGCTTAAATATCTTTCTTTTTATTTTTCTCCCAGCTGTTTACAAATGTAAGAAAGCATTCGTAACCTGCAGGCTGTGCAAAAAGAGGTGGTGGGTCAGATGTAGCTGATGGGCCGTTGTTTGCCAACCCTTAAATTATTATTTGTAAGCCAGAAGCTTTTTTTGTGTTCAGTAGGAAATATAATATGCTATCAGAAGATTTTAATCCAAGAAAATTTAATTCAAGAACTTTAAAATGTCTTAATTGATATAGTAAAAGACATGTAGTGTTTCACTAAGGATTAGGAAGGAATAAATAGAAGAAAATATATACCTTATTAATATCTTACATACAAGATCATTTTTAGTTTTTGTGGGTTGTTTTTTTTAACTACAGGTGTTATATGTTATTTTGCCTTGAAATGAAATGTAATGATACAATTTTCTAGTAGAATTATTTTGGCTATATTACTGAGGTTCAGAAAGTTTTTGCTTGATTTTCAGATTGTTTTCTTAGATAATGGATATTGCCCTCAGACTTTACATTGTGGCTTGACTATTTCTGTTAGGAATGAGGACCTCTCATGAGGCAAAAAAATGTTTAAAGGCTATAATATTAATAGCAGTAAAATATTGTGATTAGCTGCTTTGTTACATTTTGTAATGGGCAGAGAGTGATTTTTTTGACAGCAGAAATTAGACATTGTTATTTGATGTGGAAAATAAGGAGGTTTGGTATATTATAAAGGCACGCAGGTGAGTTTGGAGATGGCTTCTGTAGGCCAGATAAAGAAAGGCGTGTCCTACGCGCCCTGGGTCCGGGTGAGGCCACGCGCCCCTGGACCCAGGTGAGGCTGGGTCCCTGGGTCCGGGTGAGGCCACACGCCCCTGGGTCCAGGTGAGGCCGTGTGCCCCTGGATCCGGGTGAGGCCACACGCCCCTGGATCCGGGTGAGGCTGGGTCCCTGGGCCCGGGTGAGGCCACGCGCCCCTGGGTCCGGGTGAGGCCGCGCGCACCTAGGTCCGGGTGAGGCCACGCGCCCCTGGGTCTGGGAGAGGCCACGCGCCCCTGGGTCCGGGTGAAGCTGGATCCCGGGTCTGGGTGAGGCCGTGTGCCCCTGGATCCGGGTGAGGCTGGGTCCCAGGCCCGGTTGAGGCCACGTGCCCCTGGGTCCGGGTGAGGCCACACGCCCCTGGGTCCGGGTGGGGCCGTGTGCCCCTGGATCCGGGTGAGGCCACACGCCCCTGGGTCCGGGTGAGGCCACGCTCCTCTGGGTCCGGGTGAAGCCGGATCCTGGGTCTGGGTGAGGCCGTGTGCCCCTGGATCTGGGTGAGGCTGGGTACCTGGTCCGGGTGAGGCCGTGCGCACCTAGGTCCGGGTGAGGCCACACGCCCCTGGGTCTGGGAGAGGCCATGTGCCCCTGGGTCCGGGTGAGGCCTTGCGCCCCTGGGTACGGGTGAAGCCGGATCCTGGGTCCGGGTGAGGCCGTGTGCCCCTGGATCCGGGTGAGGCTGGGTCCCGGGTCCGGGTGAGGCCGCGCGCCCCTGGGTCTGGGTGAGGCCACGTGCCCCTGAGTCCGGGTGAAGCCATGCCCCTGGGTCCAGCCGAGACCAAACCAGAGGGAGTCGGACCTCCGTTACCACCATTTGTCCACCATCCAGAGCTGAGGGGTCAGTACCAACATGTACACATAAGGAACTGGTGGACATTGAAATTGGGTCTCAAAAGAACTGTTGGTCCAGAAAGAAACTCACTACAGACTGATTCATTTGCCTGTCAGCATAACTATTATTGCTCGTCTCACATTCAGTTCTTATAAGTATATCTCTAGTGACACATGATCTCGCTCATCTAGGGGAAATGATGAACAACATAGACTGATGAACAAGAACAGAACCAGAAACAAGGAGGCATCGATCGGACTATCGGGCCTCAGAGGGAGGATAGGGGAGGGTGGGGGGAGGGGGGAGAGATCAACCAAAGGACTTGTGTGCATGCATATGAGCCTATCCAATGGTTAAGTTCAACAGGGGGTTGGGGCATCCGTGGGGAGGGGTGTGGGATGGGAATGGGGGGATGAGGACAAATATGTGACACCTTAATTAATAAAGAAATTTAAAAAAAAAAGAAAGGCGTGTCCTGATTGGAGAGAAAATAGCCTCTCTTCTGTCAGCAAGACTCGGTTTTTATGGACATTTTTATTTTCAGTGCCCAGTGTTACGTGTTTAAAGAGATCATTTAGATAAGTGCTCATTTATAAAGTTTGATGAAGGAAGGGCAGAAAGCCTTGTCATATCAGCAAGTTGATCATGGCTCAGTATTTGGAAGAACTTTATCATCAATGGTTCAATGATTTGTCAGGTTGCTCGGGCACAACTTGGAGCGACCTGTTCCTGGAAGAATTTCCTTCAGGATTAAACTCCATGAGAAGAGGATTGTGGCCATGAGTATAAGGTGGGGCCAAATGATATCAAGTATAGTTTGAGCTTGTGGACTCATGGCAGTTACAATGTGGAAGTCTGTAATATATCTTTCCCCATTCTCTATCCAAGTTCTGTTTATTCTCAAAGTTTCAACTCAGATCTTTGGTGAAATCTACCTAACTAAGATTGACCTTTCCCTGCTGTAAAATCAGTAGTCACTGGTGTTTTCTATGCCAATCACTTGGGAACTGTGAGTATTCTTTATCAGTTACATGTCTTTATTTCCTTTGGCTCCATTGACTAGTAGACTGGAAACTGAGGAGCCATGGTATCCAATTCCTTCCTTAAGCAGAGCAAAACCATATAATTTTAGGCTGAAAAGATCACAGAAACGAATCTGTTCCCCACTCCTTCTCCTCTTCCCATGATGCTTCAGTTGTGGCTCAGAGATGGTAATGTAGTCACCTAGTGACAAGAAAAATGCTAAAATTTAGGTCTTTTGAGCTCATTCTGATGCTTCTTCCTGTTAGCTGATGCCCAAGTATTCAAGAACTAGCTTCTAAGTTGAAGTAAAAACGTGATAAGCAGACAGAACTTAATATTACAAACAACTTTTGGCACTATCTATTCTGCATATACTCTTCCAGCTTTATTGAGATGTAATTGACACATAATATTGTGAAAGTTTAAGGTATAAAATATATTTAATTTTTTACTCACAAAATACTTTAACAAATATAACATTTATTTCCTACAATAGCCCTTTGAGTTATTATTATTTTCTTCTGCAGATGAAGAGATGCTGAAGGTCACACAGTTTTTAAATAAGGAGCCAGAGTTTCAACTTGGCTTTCTTGATTTCAGATTCCCCCCTCCTTCCGAACTGCATTCTGTATTCTGTTAGTTTCGCATTGGAGCTCTAATTATGAGCTATTATAAGCCTTCGGAGCAAAATTCAGAGTATGAGAAATTAGAATATTTGATAAGATTTCTATCACTAATACAAAAGTATTAGTATAGGCAAAGCTTTACATTCCTTAATTAGCATTCCAGTTACCCTTCATATAGGTGGTGTGTCATGGTTTACACACCTCTCTCCTGCATGTATGCAAACCTAAAGAGCTGGTAGGGTGAGTGGAGGAGGGTAGGTTTTCCATATCAAATAATTCTGAACTGATGCTGCCAATGGTGTGTGAAAATAATGACACTTGAAATGGAATTGAATGGAGCCAACTGCTTTTTGAAATCTGGATTCCACAACCTTGAAGTACTGAATATCAAGTCATTATTTATTCAAGAGCCTTCAGTTTGGGCCTGTCTTGTTTTCCAGCTATTGTTGGATTTGTTTTTCCCCCTATGATTCTATAAAGATTGCATTTACAGCTTAAGACATTTTATAATGGAATGGAATGCATATGCAATGTGGAAGAAAATTCTTTATAGGTATTTATTTGACCTTAAATTTTATACCTGCTGTTAATGGCATAGGCAGATAACTTAGAAATATATTGTTAAGTAGCAGGAAAGTATTGGAACTTTGTGTGACCAGACTTGGCAATTGTGTAGTTCAGAAAGTGAGGATGGGTGGGTTTAGACAGGGCCAGGGGGGCAGATCATCCAGAGGCTGGAAACCATGTAAGGTTATAGATTTTATCTAACACACAATGGGCGAACCAGTCACAGGTGTTATTTGGGGGTGAAAATTCAAGTCGTGGACTTAAGCTCCCATTTCACTTTTTCTTTGCCCTGGGTTGCCTAAAACGTGTCAGAGACATGACAGACACCCTGCAGTGGAAGACTTCAAAACAGAGTGAAAAAAACAACAACAAAGAAATAAAGCAAGCCATACATTTATGGAAAAATGACAGATCTGGAGCGCTCCGTTTGAAACACAAATCCAGACGGTGAGCTGCCTGCGTGCCTCCGTGTTCCTCTGCCTGGAGGTCGCGGCTGGCCGTGGTGCGCTAGTTTGGATCAGAGCTAAAGAGCTAGTTTGGATCAGAGCTAGAGAGCTAGTTTGGATCAGAGCTAAAGAGCTGGTGTCCCGAGGCCTTCCGAGGCTACCCGGGGACCCCCTCCTTCCCCCACCCAACCCCACCAGCCAGGCGTCTCATTGCACTCGGACACCCCCGTCCTCCTAACCCCCCCCCCGCCCCCACCCCCGACGCTGCGCAATTCGTCCGCGGTTGCGCGCATCCCCCGCTCGGTGCAGCCGCTGGTGGGGCGGAACCGGGCGCGGGGGCCTCTGGCGCCGCCGCCGCCGCTGCTGCTCGGTGGTCACGGGTGTAGCGGCGCCTCCTTCCTCTGACCGCGGGGCGGGCCCGCAGGCGTCAGGTTTCTGCTCCGCGCCCTCGCCTCTCGCCTCTCGGAGAGCCCGGCCTGGCCTGCGGGTGGCGCCGTGCATCCCCGCGCCCAGTCCGCGGTGCGCGGAGCCAGAGGCCTGCGGACAGCTGCTCCTGCCACCGTGGGCGCCTCCGGCCCCGGGTGCAACGTGAGGGACCCCAGAACCTCAGTGTGGGAATCTGCCAGGAGACCAATAGGAAGGGAAAAGGCCTGGAAACTTAAGCCGGTCCAAGGAGGGGTGAATGTTTGATGGTCTGGCACGGCTGATAGCCCCGGGGAGTGAAGGAGTTCTCGGGGTGGCTGGTGTAACTGGTACAAATGCCTGCCCGCGAGCTCTGGTGTGCAAGGAATATCACGCCTCTTAATTTTCTGGATCTTGGTTGATTTCTGACTCCTTTGAGCACATACAGCCCACCGTTCCCTGCCTGCCTATGATGGGCTGGTTAAAAAATAAAAATCACCCAGATCTTCTTTGGGTCCCCTTCAAATTAGGGATTAGGCCAGATTCTGGAAATTTATTTAGTGACTTAATAGTTCAGTAACCTACCCAAGGTCACATTGCCAATAAGCGGCAGTCAGGATTTAAACCCAGGCATTTTGGAGTCCAAAGCTGTACTCCCAAAGATGCTAGATCTGCCTCTGAAATGTTCAGCCTCAGCCCTATCTGTAGCCAGCTTGGACCAGTGTCCTGGAGTATAAAGCACACTGGACTAGGGGTCAAAAATAGGACTAGAAATCAGGAGATGACCTAAAACAAGACTAAGTCTCTGAGCTTCAGTTTCCTCTGGATGAAATGGGGTTAATGTGCAAGGTCTAGGAATTCTAGGGACTACAACTGGTCATTTGCAGGCCACTATTTAGCCTATCCTAATGGTGTCTCCTGGGCGACAGACTTTTAAGTATAGAGGCGGCAGTTCCAAGGTGAAGTGGCCTCCTCATCCCGGATATGAAACTAGACTCTACAAGAGAATACTGGTTGGCTGAAACCGGTTTGGCTCAGTGGATGGAGCGTCCGCCTGCGGACTGAGAGGTCCCAGGTTCGATTCGGTCAAGGGCACGTACCTTGGTTGTGGGCACATCCCCAGTAGGGGGTGTGCAGGAGGCAGCTGGTCGATGTTTCTCTCTCATGTTTCTCTCTCATCGATGTTTTCAGCTCTCTATCCCTCTCCCTTCCTCTCTGTAAAAAATCAATAAAATATATTTTTTTTAAAAAAGAGAGAGAACACTGGTTGGTTCACAAGAACAGAAGAGAAATGGAAGGGAGACAACGATGACATTAGCTACCTTTAATCCACTCCCTCTCCACCTCCCTTCAGGCATTGACAAGAACTTAACTGTGTCACATATTAGAGGCCCGGTGCATGAATTCGTGCCTGGGTGGGGTCCGGCCAGCCTGGCCAGGGGGAGGGGACATGGGCAGTTGGCCGGCCTGCCTGCTGGTCAAACTCCTGGTCGAGGGGACAATTTGCATATTAGCCTTTTATTATATAGGATATACACTGAGTGGCTAGATTATTATGTGTTCAGAGATCATAATAATCTGGCCACTCAGTGTATATGTAATCAAAATGGTTTCTATTGTTACAGACCCATGAATGGAAATACGTAGCCTTTCTCAATCATTCAGAATTAAACGACAGACTCAGTTTAGGCATGCTATCAATGACTATGTTGTTTAAGTAAATGATCTGTGAAATTTCATGTCATGCCAAATAGGAAAAAGGCTTTAAATTGCTTCAATTTAGACATTTTTACCTAAAATCCAAAAGCATTCAGAAGGAAACTTGTTTCTATTTAACAGCAATTTGAATAAATAATAGATACATACAGAAGGAAAATTGTTTTCATTTAAAGGCAATTTGAATGAGTGAATGAATAAATATAAATGCAATTTGCCCACTCTTATAGACTCTGCCTCTTTCACTTCTAGGTTCCTTTATTATTATTAAAATTTTTTAAAATATATTTTTGTATTGATTTCAGAAAGGAAGAGAGAGAGAGAGAAACATCAGTAAGGAGAGAGAATTATTGATCGGCTGCCCCCTTCTAGGGATTGAGCCTGCAACATGGGCATGTGCCCTGACCTGCCCTGACCAGGAATGAAACAATGACCTCCTGGTTCATGGGTAAACGCTCATCCACTGAGCAAACCAGCTGGGCCTGGGCTCCTTTTATAGACTCCAAGGAGTAATACTTCATCTAGACAGGTCACATTCATCCATTCCCATCTTTAAGCTCCTTGGAGATAGGGGTTTCACAATCTACTTGATAACCCACCTTGGTGTTCAATAACCCTCACCTTTGGATTTGTTTTCCTAATCCAATCCCTCCTCCAACAATGTAGCATCATGGAATCTTAGATCTGGCAAATAATCCTAAAGGTCACTGAATTAGTTTTTTTAACACAATTGGTGGATTAAAACAAACTTATCTTTACGGTTCTGTGCATTAGAATTCTAACACAAGTCCAAATTTTGACACACAAAAAGTTATGGCAAGGCTGTTTTCCTTTCTGCAAGCAACTGGGGGATCTTTTCTTGCCTTTTCTTTTAGAGACAAATCACACTCCTTGGTTCCTGGGCCCCTTCTTCTTCAAAGTTGCATCTCCGACTCCTCCTCTCATCATTATTTGATTCTGACCAGTTGGAAAAGGTCTTCGATTTTAAGGACTCGTGATTAGACTGCCTATCCACCCACCTCCATTAACTCAGGATGATCTCCCCATTTTAAGGTTCTTACTGTAATCACATCTACAAAGCCCCTTTCATATTTGGGTAATATACACAGGTTCTGGGGATTAGGATACAGACATCTTTGAAGGGGTGGGGCAGGCATTATTCTGCCTACCATCAGTATCTCTTCCAGTTCCTTTCAATAAGAAGGAAATCCCGGACATGCTCCTCTAACTCTGAGTACTGCCTTGGATGCAGCAGTCATTATTTCACAAAGCTGCCAAGGGTGGGTAATGTTGAACAACTAAATGTCAGGAAAGACTTACGTTTAGTCTCAATAATTCTCATACGTAGCCCTTGTCTTAAGAAGCACAGGATAGCTCTGGCTGATGTGGTTAATGCTGGCCCACGCACTGAAGAGCCTCGGGTTTGATTCCTGGTCAAGGGCAGGACACACAATAGATATGTCTCATTCCTATCAATGGTTTTCTCTCTCCCCCGCCCTCCCTCCCTTCCACTCTCTCTGAAAATCACTGGGAAAAGTATCCTCAAGTGAGGATTAACAACAACGACAAAAAAAGCACAGGAGGATACCAACTTGGTATGCCTTCTTATAAACCCTCTACATGAAGTTCTCAAAATATTTGAAGACATCTAGAAGATTCCACGTTTATTCATTAGTTGAACAAATTGAGCACCTATTATATGTGGGTGCTAGTCTAGGCTTCGGAGATACCGTGATTAATAGCCAAAGTCCCTAATCTCAATGCATTTCTTCCAGCGAAGGACAAAGGTGGATGAGCCAACACACAGCTTTAGCATCATCTTGAGTACCTCATATCAGGGGCATCAAAATCATTTTTGAAAGAATTTGATATTTTAAAAAAATCTAAATAGCAATTATTTGGGATGGGGGTAAGCTGGTTAGACCTTTTATACATATATTTTATATTTTAGAATTGTTTTTATTTTGAATTATAATGGAGGAGCACCAAAACCTTTCAGAGCCACAGTCCTCTGAAGATCTTATTCTAGCCCTGAGGTAGATAGAATTGTGAGAGACAACAGCTTCTTTTGGAATAAGCAAAAATGTCTTCCTGAAAAAAGTAGACTTTCAAGATGAGTAGATTTTTTGTTTGTTTGTTTTGTTCATCCTCATCTGAGGATATTTTTTCCATTGACTTTTACAGAGAGTGGAAGGGAGGGAGGGAGGGGGAGAGAGAGAGAAAACATTGATGGGAGAGAGACACATCTACTGGTTGCCCTCCCACACTTGCCTCGGTGTGTGCCCTTGACTGGGAATCAAACCCACGACCCTTCGGTGCAAAGGCTGATGTTCTAACCACTGAGTACCACTGGCCAGGGCTCAAGAAGAGTAGATTTAGATAAATAAAGGCTAGAGGAAGGACAGTCTATAAATTTCTACTGACACCGTAGCAGCCGAATGCGAAGGAGAATTGAGCCGATAAGCCCTTTAGTCTGGGTGTATGGCTATGGGTAGGGAGTATTATGGGTATTTTGTTCCAATTGTTAGAAGTTTTCTGAAAGGCAGAGAAGACTCAAAATTCAGTGGCAATAGATTAGCACATTGTCTGCAACGATCCTGAAAATCGAGAAAGAATTAAAACACAGACATAGAAGATGAGCTAGGCACTTGGAACCATCCAAGGCTGGTTCCTCAGGTGAACGGCAGCACAATAACTAGGAACTGGGGAAGTCTGACCCTGTAGAGCTAAAAAAGATGGTTTCTTCAGAAATAATATAAAGGTGTTTGGTGCACAAGAGCCACTTCATGCAGTGTCCATCTCTACCAGCTACAAAATCCAGACCTATCCCCACTTCTCCTGCTGTGACTGAGTTTACCAGAGCTCCAGCCTGGGGCTACCTATATAAGTAGAACCTGGCAGATGCTTTAGTGGGTAAAGGTCATCAAGGCATTTGCTCTTATCCTATTTAATAAAAGAGTAATATGCAAATTGACCATACCTCCGCTACACCCGCAAGCCACGCCCACCAGCCAATCAGGAGCGGGTATGCAAATTAACCCAACCAAGATGGCTGCGGCCACGGAGAGAGCAGGAGGCTTGGGTTTCCCCGGCAATGAAGGAAACCAAGCTTTCCACCTGCCCTGGCTGGCCCAGGCCTCCGCTCAAGGCTAAAAAGTTTCAATTATAGAAGATAAATAAATCCTAGATCCCAGGGCCTCCGCTTGGGTTGCCGGGGGGCATGGCCAGCCTGAAAACCACCACAGGCCCCTCACCCAGGCCACCCCATGCACCAAGGGAACCCCCACCTTGATCCGAGACACCCTTCAGGACAAACCAGCCGGCCCCCACCTGTGCACCAGGCCTCTATCCTATCTAATAAAAGAGTAATATGCAAATTGACCATCACTCCAACACACAAGATGGCTGCCCCCATGTGGTCAAAGATGACTGCCTCCATGTGGACACAATATGGCCGCCATAAGATGGCTTGCAGGGGAAGGCAGTTGGGAGGGATCAGGCCTGCAGGGGAGGGCAGTTGAGGTGGGACCCAAGCCTGCAGGGGAGAGCAGTTGGGGGGAACCAGGCCTGCAGGGGAGGGCAGTTAGGGGTGACCAGGCCTGCAGGGGAGGGCAGTTAGGGTTGACCAGGCCTGCAGGGGAGGGCAGTTAGGGGTGACTAGGCCGGCAGGAGAGGGCAGTTAGGGGCAAACAGGCTGACAGGGGAGCAGTTAGGCATCAATCAGGCTGGCAGGGGAGTGGTTAGAGGGTGATCAGGCTGGCAGGCAGAAGCAGTTAGGGGCAATCAGGAAGGTAGGCAGGCGGGCAGTTGGGAGCCAGCAGTCCTGGATTGTGAGAGGGATGTCCAACTGCCCGTTTAGGCCCGATCCTACCGGGATCGGGCCTAAACGGGCGTCGGACATCCCTCAAGGGGTCCCAGATTGGAGAGGGTGCAGGCTGGGCTGAGGGATGAATTTCGTGCACCGGGCCTCTAGTTATTTAACTAAGGTTCTTACCTTTTTTCTTGGTCTAACTTCAGCTTTTCCACATGCATTCTTAGGTGCTGGTAATAGGAAAGTGTAATTTTCATATTCTGTGCTGCTATTTCTGAAATATAGCTGTAACTGAAATACTGTAAATAAACCTAATCAATTTTCATTCAAATTTCCTGACATAGAAAATGAAAAAAAAATCTGTTTTTTTCCATTTCAGATTTCCTAGAGGTTCTGCTGCTTACACTATAATATTAAAAGTTCATTGGTGGACTGAATTATCTGATGGCACAACCTCTGGGAAAGTGATACATTTTGTAATTAACATTTGAGGTCCCTTCTTTGATTCACCTTTTTTAAGAGAAAGCTTTGTTGCAAAATGATCCTTTCAATTTGTGTATTTATTTTAGGCATATCTGCCTTTAAGACTTAGAAGATTTCTGATTTTTATTTGGCTACAGATCAACTTTAGTCATATTTTTGAAGACCTTATTAATGATTGCTGAAAGTGTTTCTGGCATTGTTTTGGTTGGGACCAAATTTGTACCTGTGATGATAATCTCATTGTCAGTAATTCCTATTTTTAAACTTTGTTGAGCCCCTAAGGGTACCGGTATGCTGAGTTGAAACTTGAAACTCCCGATATACGTGGTCAAGGTCCAAGATGAGACCAAAAAGATAGTGCAATGCTGGCATGTCTAGTAAATAGTGGTATAACATTGATATCCTCTTTCAGTTCTCTGCAAGGTTCTGGAGAACTCTGCCCCCTTCTTTTACTACCTGTATCAATGCAAGGAATTTGGGCATAAGTAGTACCAGAGATCAGTGGTTTCCATTCCCTTAGGGCAAAATATAATCTCGCTCGGGTAGGTGACCACCACCTGGTTTCTTTCCTTACTTTTACCTAGGTTTGGATGTTTAAATATGTAACATGATTGAGACAATTTGAGCAAACCAAACCCTGTTCACTTAATGTCCACAAATACCATGGAAAAGAACCCAATCCTCAATGTCTACTTGTACAGCAAGTTTGTTTTGGGGGACAGCTCCAGAGTTGATAGATCTAAGATATGACCACTACAATATCAGATCCTACTGACACTGTAGCCTCAGAGTGTGGTGGGAGCTTCGAGGACTCGTTTGCAAGCATGTGAGACACTACCAGGAAGACTTGGAGAGGAGCTGGAGATCATGCATTAGCTGCTAAAAGAGGGCCATAAAAAAATGGTTTACTAATGTTAATTTTACCTGATTTGTCATTGTTCACCACCTCTCTTATCAAAGGATGTCATGGCTGCTAGATTCATGGGCTTCTCATCATCACCAATATCTTTTTTTTTTTTTGAGAGAGAGAGAGAGAGAGAGAGAGAAACATCAATTTGTTGATCCACTTATTTATACATTCATTGATTGCTCCTTATGTGTGCCATGACCAAAGATCAAACCGGTGACCTTGGCATATCTGGATGACGCTCTAACCAACTGAGCTAGCCCCCCCCCCTTTTTTTTAATATTCTGATCCTTTGTTCATTTAGCATGAAACAAAAATTCCAGAAATCCAGAGGGGGAATGAGTCATATGAAATGACAGAGAACTAGAGTGAAGTTCCACAAATTCCTTCTGAAAATAAAGAACCATTATATCTACTCCAGTGTTCATCCAAGCCTCATTAAAGGATGCTATAAAATTAGAATATTTAAAAACTGGTAGAGAAATAGATAATGTTCTATGAAACAGACCCTCTATTTAAACTCTCTATTTCAAGTTGGGGGGTGGGGTTGATGTGTTGAATAGATTATTAAATACAAGGTATTGGAATAATTGCCTATCTGTTTAGGTATGACCATCTTGGAAAACAATTTTGCGATTTCTTGTATAGTCAGCCAGGTATTTACCTCATGACCTGTGTAAGCTAATTTGGTCACATTTGCACACGAAAGAGATAATGTGATTGGCAGCCCCACCAGGACAACATAAGTGGAAGAGGAATAATTCCCCAAATGAATGGAGAAAGGGTTGCTGAGCATGCAAAAATAACCAAGGAAGAAGATGAATGAGGAGAGGGGGTAGGAGGTAAGATAGGTAAGAGTGTTCTATTACAGGTGGCAGAGCTGAAAATTAAGATTGCTGACAACCTCAGTAAAG
The DNA here is from genome assembly GCF_027574615.1 of Eptesicus fuscus. Lineage (NCBI taxonomy): Eukaryota > Metazoa > Chordata > Mammalia > Chiroptera > Vespertilionidae > Eptesicus > Eptesicus fuscus. The sequence continues at coordinate 12,621,579 of NC_072479.1, read as the reverse complement.
CGCTTGATTGAAGTAAAATACTTTAAGACACTAACTAGAAAAATGGCTTGTTTCTGCAAAGAATTGCTTGTAAATCATACCTGAGGCAACTAACTGTGGGTTAAATATACTCCCTAGGAGTATAGCGTTATTAATGATTTTGCTTAAGAGTAGTATAACTAAAAGGCAGACTTGGGCCCAGATTCCTAAAATAATAATAGGTAGCTAATATGAGGCTCATTAAGTGCCTGAGATTTTATGTTCCTACCCAAAAGTTTGGTTTTATTACTTGAAAGTCAATTGGCTGGCACCCAGTGTCTCAGCTTTGGACCTGTCTGGAAGCTTCAGGGACTGATTATTCACTACTGGGAACACAAAGAGATGCTGCCTATGTAGATATGTAGTCCTCGACCTCAGTATTGCAGAAGAAAGATGGCATTCTACCCTTATTGTAACAGTGGTGTCCAGCAGTTTGACCAAACTGAAGAGTCTCCAGTTGTAAATTAGTAGAACCAAGGTCTGTTTTTAGCGATGTCATTGGCCTTTTGGTTGACTTGAGCAAATTATTCACTTCTGCATACTTCTGTTTCTTCCACAGAAAAAGTATAATTCTTACCAAACCTACTCTAGAGACAATATCAAATCCTATATAATAAAAGCCTAATATGCTAAGTGTCTGGCTGTCCAGTCATTTGTTCAACCAATCAAAGTGTAATATGCTAATGATTTGCTAAGGCCGTTCAACTGCTTGCTATGACATGCACTGACCACCAGAGGGCAGGCAGTAGACCAGTCAACCAGTCACTATGACATGCACTGACTACCAGCGGGGAGACACTCCGACTGGTAGGTTAGCTTGCTGCTGGGGTCTGGCCCATCGGGACTGAGCGAGATGGGCCGGATATGCACTGGAGCCCCCCTGCGGTCCCTCCCCGGCTGGCCAACCTTACGCGTCCCTCCCTGGCCCTGATCGTGCACCCATGGGGTCCCTCGGCCTGGCCTGCACCCTCTAGCAATCCGGGACACCTTGGGGATGTCAGAGAGCTGGTTTCAGCCCGATCCCGCAGGCCAGGCCAAGAGACTCCACTGGTGCATGAATTTGTGCATCGGGCCTCTAGTGAGACAATAAACATGAATTCTCTTTGGACAAATGAAATGTCAGAAAATTAAGATGATGTGCTGGTTATCATTCTTAGCATTCCAGAGTGGGGTTGGCACCCTCCTTTTCCCTTCCAGCTTATTGGCAATGGGAGAGGATCAAATTAGGATCAAGATCAGATTGGGGGAATTGCCTTTCAAAATACTGCTATTCATGAAATAGATCAAAGAGTTTTGTGGCTATGCCAGCTTCCTGAAAACCTAGGAATCATTATGAATCCAGAAGAGGTATTAGTTGTTATATCAGAGATGAAATATTTAATATTTTAACAATGATACAAGTCAGCTTCTTATCTCTTGCCTCACAGCATAAAAAGAAAGAAGGGAGAGAGGGAAGCAGAGAGGGAGACAGGGAGAGAGGGACCTTTAACTTCTCAGAAGCATAGAATTGCAGGAAAGTTGCAGAAGAGAGTGTTAGTAAGCAAGAATGAAAATAGTATAATACTTTTAGGAAGAAAGAATAGAGACAACAGTATCACACTGGCAGATTACTTATTGAGAACAAATAATGAGCAAAAGTACCTCAGTGGTACTCAGCCAAATGGATCACAAATTGGATATGTTAGCAATAAAAGTCTTCTTGTTAATTAAACTCAGGACTGGAAATCATGTTAATAGAATTTTATGCAGATGTTTATGAAGCACTGTGTGCCAGGTACTTTTAACGTATATAAGCATTATCTCATTTAATCCCACTATGTAGATGTGATTGTTATTTATATTTCACAAATGAGGAAAATAATAACCAGAAAGTTAAAGTCCTCCTAGCCATTATATGGCAAATTTGGGACTTGGGCTGATATCATTGTAAATTGACTCTCAGAGAGCATCCATTCATGTAGAACACAGGTTGCAGTACTGAGCTTTAGCAAAGGGGCTTGGCAAACCTTAAGAGGATTCAAGGAATAGCAGTGAAAGGAGGAAGATTACTTAACCTGGAGAAAAAAGAGCTGAGATATGATCCATAGTAATGTTAATTTACCTGATGGCAACTGGGATCAAGGTGCAGCTGGTTTGGGGAGCCATGGAGGAGTCCACGTAAACAAGGATTGAATTTTGATTGTTTCTAGAAGTGGAGGATGCTAGAAATTTGTGGTGGTCATGGAGGTGAACTACTCAAAGGTACCTGCTCTGGGGAGCATGATGGAATGACAGCCTCCACACTCAGGCTCAGGTCATGCTTCCCCTAGGTGCCCCTAGCCAGTGACAGCTGAGGGGGGACAAGAGCTGGGCCATTCCTGCCCATTGGGAGATTCCCACCTGAGATTCTCTCAGAACTTCACTGCGGTCTGAAGTTTCTCCTAGTGCAGTCTCCTCCTTCCCCGCTCCTTTCTTAGGTATCAGACTTGGAGGTTCTCCTCCCTCCTCCTTTATCCTTAACAGACATTTCCCCAATATATCTCCTGTCTTCATGTGTACTTCTCAGGGACCCAAATTGACATAATATTGAGTGTGTAGTGAAAGGGAAATCACACCCCTTGTCTTTAAAGGCAGGCCTGTTAATTAACCGAGTGAGAAATTTTAAGAGCAGGCTCTTGGGGCCCAGAGAGAATGTGCTTAGAAGATCATCCATCTTCTAGACCTGAAATACTATGAGTCTATTTTTGGAGCTTAAATATAAAAGGTTGAATGTTCTCAGTTTCTTTTTAAGGTATTCACTATAATATGAGAGTAAAAAATATGACCTTAAGGTATTTATCTGAAAGATAATGAGAAATGCCTGACAGGACATCTTCACTGTACCTGTCACCAACTCTGGTCTGAACTTGGCACTGATGCTATTAAAATTATTACAAAAGTGAATACAGACCAATACTCATTAGCAACAGAAAGCTGCAGATTGAAGCCTGCACTGCCACCCCACAAACCAGTTTTGGAACTGTACTGAGTCCCTGAAGCAATGTGATGAATCAGCTCAAAATCCCCCAAAGTCCAAAAGAATCAAATCGCCCATGGCTCAGACATTTGAACTGAATAGGTTAGAAGAGTTCTTTCCCTATATTGAGCTTGACTCATTAGCCTTATAAGATCAATGGTTAGATTAGAGCACATAGGGCCAGAGCATTGAAAATTTTTTGTCATTAGTAAAGTAAGACATTTAAAGAATTACAAGGCTAGTTTTCCTTGCTCCTAACCAGCCATGTGACCTTGGGGAAATTATTTAAGCTCACCAAAAAAAAAAATCGGGGTGAATTTGGTCTAATCACTGTGCTGTACACCTGAAACTGATACAAGATACCGTATTTTCTGGCGTATAAGACAACTTTTTAACCCAGGAAAATCTTCTATACACCCAGTCTTCTTATACACTGGAAAATACGGTAATACTGAAAGTAAACTGCAATTTAAAAACATTTTAAAAGGTACAAACTTCCGGTTATAAAATAAGTAAGTCCTGGGAATGTAATGTACAGTGTGGTGACTATCTATAATAATAAAAGCGTAATACGCTAATTAGACTGGACAGCAGAATGACCTTCCAGATGTTCTTCCGGATGACCTTCCGGATGACCTTCCGGATGAAGCTAAGGTGGCGGGGGCTGAGGCAGAGGTGGTTAGGGGCGATCAGGCAGCAGGTGAGTGGTTAGGGGTGATCAGGCAGGCAGGTGAGTGGTTAGGGGCGATCAGGCAGGCAGGCAGAGTGGTTAGGGGAGATCAGGCAGGCAGGCAGGCAAGTGGTTAGAGGTGATCAGGCAGGCAGGTAAGTGGTTAGGGGCAATCAGGCAGGCAGGCGAGCAGTTAGGAGCCAGCGGTCCCGGATTGCGAGAGGGATGTCCAACTGCCAGTTTAGGCCTGGTTGGGCCTAAATCGGCAGTCGGACATCCCCTGAGGGGTTCCGGATTGTGAAAGGGTGCAGGCCGGGCTGAGGGATACCCCTCCCATGCATGAATTTTGTGCACCAGGCCTCTAGTAGTTAATGATTCTGTATTGTATATTTGAAATCTGCTAAGAGAATAGATCATAAAAGTTCTCATCACAAGAAAAAATTGTAAGTATGTATGGTGGTGGATGTTAACTAGACTTATTGTGGTGATCCGTTTGCAATATACACAAATAACAAGTCATTATGTTGTACACCTAAAACTAATATAATTTACATGTCAATTGTATATCAATAAAAAATCTAGTGGGAAAATATATAAAATAAAAAATAACATAATTGAAGTTGTAATTCTCAAGCTGTGTTAATGAGTCAGATTATTCTTTGTTTCTCATGAGGATTAGACTATTTCAGAAAATGCCTTTTCATAGGGATATAGTATCATTTTCCCAGGTGGATGTGGTATTTGACCCCTCTGTATACTCAGTCAATATAGTTAAACCCCCTTTCTCACCTAAACAACCTGTTTATAGTGATGTTAATGTGATGTTATCCTATATAATAAAGAGCTAATATGCAAATGGCCATCACACCCTCATGCCATCACGCCATAATGGCTCAGACACTCAACACTGGGGAGAGATGAATGGGGACCAGCCAGGCACAAATGAGCTCACGAGAGAGGAATGGGAACCAGTCAGGCTGCAGCCTGGGAGAGGGACAAGCTGCCCACCCTGCAGTCCCAGGCGCCTGCGGCTGCTGCCCAGGCAAAGCCACCCACCCACGGTCCCCTGCGACTGCGGCCAGCCCAGGCGAAACCAGCCTGGGTCCTGGGTGCCTGCAACTGGCCAGAGGGAGGGAAGCCCGGGTCCCGGGTGCCTGCGACTGGCCGGAGGAGGGAATCCTGGGTCCCAGGTGCGGGGCGAGGCAGAGGGGTTAGGGGCGATCAGGCAGGGAGGCAGGCGAGCAGTTAGGAGCAGCGATCCCGGGTTGCAAGAGGCAGTTGGACATCCCCCGAGAGGTCGCGGATTGGAGAGGGTGCAGACTGGGCTGGGGGACACCCCCCCCCCCCTGCACAAATTTCGTGCACCGGGCCTCTAGTATTGAATAAAAAAGTGTTTAACTAACATCAGATCCTAAGATGCAAACAACTCTACCATCAAACAATCACACAAAATAGATACTCTTTTTAAAATATATTTTTTTTTTATTGATTTCAGAAAGGGAGAGAGAGAGAGAATGATGAGAGAGAATCATTGATTGGCTGCTTCCTGCATGCCCCCTACTGGAATTGAGCCCACATCGTGGGCATGTGCCCCTGACTGGAATTGAACCTGGGACCCTTCAGCCCACAGGCCGATGTTCTATCCACTGAGCCAAACCAGCTAGGGCAGAACAGACACTCTTTAAGATTAAACCTAAGTACGTTTTCTTTATAAAAAAAAAAATCTGAATACAGTTAGTGGTGAGATACATTCAGAATTAAGCTGTGAAAGGGTTAACCTGCTCTGCTAAGGCCCACAGAAACCGTCAGCTTCTCTCCCACTTGCCTGTGTGGTTCTCCCCACATCAGAGTAGCCAGCCTGCCTGCCTGCTCAGGGCAGGGTGGCCCTTTTCCCTTCCCTGGTGGTGGGGTGGCACTCAGCAGAGAGAGCAGACAGAAGCAGTGAGAGGCAAGAAAAGCACAGCACACACAACCAGCGCCACCATTTGCCCAGCAGGGTGGCATGAGGCAGAGACTGGGCAGGTGTGGGCATTGTAGTAAAGAAACGCACATGATGTCTGACAGGCGAGGAGGAAAGGACAACTTGGAATTTGAGGAAGGCAGCCTTCACAGAGATACCTTTTAAAGAATATTTCTCCAACTTCATTCCTGTTTTGTTTCATGAAATTTCAGTGGTATTGAGTTTTTCTGCTTTTGACTGCACTTAAAATAGTATTTCAGAAACATTCTATGTATCACTTCTTGGCCTTTGGCTAAGACCAAATTCAGAAACATTCTGTGTAATGTAAATTTTTGTGGGCTAGTCTGGGAGTCTTTCCCCGCTTGCCTCAAACCACAAACATATGACATTATTTCTATGGTAAATATATTCTGACTTTTTAAAAATCTTACAAACAGGCTTTTAATGTACAAGCTATTTGGAGCCAAGGTCTATATATATACAGGGTCTATGTATATGGGCATTTGCTTATTAAATGTATAGAGTGACCTATGTACTGGGCACCATAAAGAATAAGGAGCTCACAGTTCTTTGGAGAAGACAGAGGATAGCTGAAGTGCATAAATGGAGAGGTGAGCCAGGCCACATTTGACTTCCATGGGTTCTCGGCACTTTTGCCTTGTTAGGCCCCTTCCTCCGTAAATATACATGTATACATTATACTCTACAGCCATGTTGGTGGTATAAAGAGAAACATAATATGGATGGATTATATAAATTATATTCTCTCTCTGTGTGTTGTTGCTAATTTTAAAAGAAATGAAACATTTTTATAGACCCCCTACAAGAATTGTAGGTCCTAGGCATTATGCCTGCTTAATGGAGAATTCAGCCCTAGAGGGGCTGGAGGGCAAGGTGAGGATTTGCAGAATCCTCACTTGAGGTGAGACAATGGCAGGAATCTATGTGGAAAATGATAATAGCTCTCACGATGAGAATGAAAATGAGGAGGATTCCAAAGGACACAGATTGGTCAACAGGATATGAGGAAAGAGTCAGAAGTCTGGGTTCTTATTCGTTCCCTTCTCAGGCCTTTAATTGGTGCTTGACTACCAAGCAAACATGGACCAAAGCAAACCAATCAACCAACCCAGCTATCAAAAACAGCCACTGTCCGTGATATTTTCCCTGATCATTCTGCTGTTGGTCTGATTGGACTAATTTTGACTCATCTCCAATTTCTGCTGTGCTGACATCCTATTTAAACTCAGTTCTCTACCTCTGAGGCTGATCAGTGTATTATTGGTCATTTTATACTCGACCTTTGACTCTTTGCACCCATAGTCTTGAGTACCAAGTACTCCTGCTGTCCATTCTGACCCCTTGGACCGACTCATTCTAGCCACACCTATCCTACCTGACCTCCACACAGGGGAAAGGGATCAGACTTTGCTGCCTTGGTGGAACTGGCAAATGGGAGAGGCATTGACAGCTCAGAAAAAGAGAGTGAAGAAGTGTGTGGGGGGAAATGATTACCTCAGTTCTGGATATGTTAGCTCTGAGGTTCCAAAGGAATAGCCTAGCAGACATTAACCAAGGCAGTCTCAAACGTGGCCCTAGAATTTTGGATAATGTGCTGAGCTGGAACTGGAAATGTGAGTATATGCAGAAAAGAATTCACATAGTAGGCCTCAGCCTATCCTCAGAAAGGCCTGCGTGCAAAGTTGACCCTTGGCTGGCATCTGGGAACTTGATTTGGGGACTTTTTCCACCATTCCCTAACTGATATGGATGGTCTGCTGTGCCTAAATGTTTTGTGTATAGAATATGGATAATGCTGAACACCTGCTCTTCTCTGGGAGTCTGGAACTTTGGTACGTGCTGGCTGAGGGTGCCTATGGGTGTAATGAGGCCCCAGTAAAAACCTTGGGCATCAAGTCTGTAATGAGCTTCCCTGGTAGACAACATTTCTCCCGGCTTGTCACATTTGATGCTGGAGGAACTGAGCGTGTATTGTGTGACTCTACTGGGACAGAACTCTTAGAAGCTTGTCTGGCTTCCTCCAGACCTCATCCCATGTGCCTCTTCTCTCATAGACTGGGCTTTGCCTCCTGGCCCTGTGGCAAATATTAGCGTGGGCACAACTGTATGCTGAGTCCTGTGAGTCCTAGCCAACCCACTTACTCTGTGGGTGATTTGGGGGAGCCGCAACACAGGGAGTTACCAGGAACATCAGGTAATTCAATGCTGGGAATAACAATGTAAATGAATCTCTCTCAATCTAAATGGTTACAGGGGACTGGTTATGTGACCTGACTCTTTTTGGTCAGAGTAGGAAGGTCATTCTGCTTCATCCTGCAGACACAAATGAGGATGCCTCTTTCCTATTTTCAAGTACAGTTGTCTGAAATATAGCAGAAGGACAAGGGTGACACTCAGGGGATGATTTAAAAGGGTTCCCAACTACTCCACAAGCAAAATCTATTTAGCTAAGAATTAGAGCAATAGAAAGATCCTTCTCACAAAATGTTAAAAATCAAAACAAAAACACTGAAGGAATTGTAAGGGCCATAACTATTCTTTGTAGCAAATGAATAATAATACTTTAGCCCTGGCCAGTTTGCTTCATGGTTAGAGCATATGTCTTTGGATGGGAGGGTCTCAGGTTTGATTCCAGTCAAGGGCCCATACCTTGATTCCAGGTTCCCCAGCCCTGTTTGGGGTACGTGCGGGAGGCAACGAATCGATGTCTCTCTCCCGTGTCAATGTTTCTTTCTCTCTCTCTTTCTCTCTCTTTTCTCCCTCCCTTCCACTTTCTCTAGAAATCAATGAAAAAAATATCCTCGGGTGAGGATTAAAAAAAGAATGATACTTTACAAGACCTCTGGCGATGGATACAAGATCCCAAAATAGATTGCTAAGAAACTAATTAAAGTTTTCAGGAAGTCGTAATTGTAAAAAAAAAAAAAAAAAAAAAAAAAAAGCTCCTAGCCTGTTATACAGACACCTATGACTGTTCAACATTATGGTAGCCCCAAGAACTCACATCCAAGTGCCAAAATCACAAGTACCCCTCAAACCTTCCCACTCCCACCCCTATCCACACCCACCACCACCACCACCACTTTTCTGAAGGTGTCCCTAACTTATGATCTGGACCAAGTTGGCTGGCCAAACAACTTACCTTACATCTAGATAAGTGAGTCAACAAAGAGATACTTAGGAGACTCACTGTTCTGATCATTGCTCTTACCAAGCTTACTCAGCAAGATGTGGTGTGTATTCTATACCCAGTAATCAATGTCATCAATGACACTTCTTTTCCCCTTTTTAATTTGATCTTTAGTCCACTTTACCTTGTCAGGTAGATAGAAGCTTCATTTATCATTTATCCCATAAGCTAAATAGTGAGGAGTTGCAATTAAGCCTGATCAAATCCAAGCTAATGGAGGAATAGACACTATACAGAGAACCTGACCTCAAAAGAGTGACTAAATTGTGTCACTTCACAATACAGAAACTATAATTAACTTTGGATCATCTTCATTGGGGATGTGAAATTGTTTGGAAGTGCTCAGAAGACAGTTGGATCATGGTTAAGGATCATTTTTGCAATTAAATGTGTAAGGAGGGTGAATATGTTATGGGACATGAAGAGGTAACTCTGTCTTCAAATAAGACATTAATACAGTAAAGGGAAAAAATACATCTGAAAGCAGTGGTGGTTTTTATTGATTTTGGAGAGAGGAAGGAAGAGAGGAACATCCATGTAAGAGAGAAATATCAATCAGTTGTCTCCCACACACACCCTGACCAGGGGTGGAACCTGCAACCCATTTATGTGACCTGATGGGGAATTGAACCTGCCACTCTCTGGTGTATGGAACAACGCTCCAACCAAATGAGCCACACCAGCCAGGGCTGAAAGTGGTGTTGTTGTTTTTTTTATTTTCTAGAAGAAATGTGATTATTCATTTTTTAAAAAAGAGGAAAAATATAGGGGCTAATTTGGTGTCTTCAGAGATTTAATGCTTAAAAACAAAACAAACTTGCATAACTGTAATTATGGATCCCCGGTTATCATAAGGCCAGATATATTCAGGGCCTAATACACACATAATTAATGGAGGGAAAAACACCTCATAATCTGTCCTAGAGATTGAAGAAACAATCACCACCAACACTCATAATCAAGTGCTTTGGAACACAGAACATTTGGCCTCCTCTATGAGTAGATGGGTCTGGCTGCCTGGGAAATCATCTCCTACATTTGTGTTAACAGATATCCCAGCTCTCTGATTTCTGATGTTACACAAAATTGGAGAGAACACAAATGGGCCTGCTGCCAATGCCAAGGGAATTCTAACTACCCCCTTCACGTGGAGTGCTATTTCTACACGATTCTTCCTCTGAGGAAGATTAGAAGTTCATTATAAACTCTTGTCTGGGAATAATATTCATGAAATGCCCCACCGTTAGCTTATTAACTCTAGTCCTTAACACAGCATGGTCAGATGCCTTGCTTCAGATGCCTCACTCACCTCTTCTGGATTCCTACATATAAAACAGGTTGTTTTATCATTCAGCAGCAGTCCTCCTCTCTTCATTCATGATACAGAAAGGATGTATTTGAATATGGAAATCAGGGTAATCACAGAGACATGACAACCAAATGATAAAATTAGAAAAAAAATACCTTTAGAAGAAGTAAGGTAGCCTGAAAACTTTCCAGGGCACTGCTGCTTCTTCAGCACCAGCTTTGGAGGCAAACGGTCCGGTGAGTGACCCTCTCAACTCTGCCACTTACTATGTTAAGTAGCAATAATACTTCAAGGAGATCTTGAGAGGTTTAAATTATGAATTCACATTAAACATTGAAATAACCTCATATGAGTGAATAAAAGATAATCAAGTATGTGACATAACAATGCTAGTTGAAACTACAAAACCTGGGAAACAGGTAAAAGGGTATATAATACTTGGGAAACAATTGGCAAGTGGACGCAGTTTAGAAATAGAAGTTTGTGGGACTGCTGCAATACAAACAAAAGTTCTAAGCACATGACATGAACACAATATCCAAATGAAAAATGTTAAACTATTTGTTCCTTTCTGCATTGGAACCACAAATGGCACAGTTGTTGCAAAACAGAAGCTATAAATAGATAATGAGCTTTTGTATTTGTCATCAGCCTTGTTTACTGGGAAATGAATGAAAATATTAAAGAAAGCACTTCTTTGTTCCCAACTAGAATGCCAATTTACAAAATCCATTAAACTTTCCTGCTGCTTTCAGGGAATTTTCCCAAAAGTACACATCTGCTTCTATTTCAAATGCATATTTGGGATCTCTTCACATGCTGGTCCTACCATGTCTTGCAAAGAATTACCAGTACGTCAAACAAATAATCAGTGTGTGTGTGTGTGTGTGTGTGTGTGTGTGTGTGTGTGTGTGTGTGTGTGTTTTAATTCCTATTTTTTTCATTTCCCCCTTTTTTCACTCTCCTCTCAATTCTCTTAACTAATCAGGCCAGGGGAAGTAGGACTTTCCTGAGGAATATTCCATATGAGCAATAAATGCTGAATTTAGTATCTTGTCAAATGGTAACAATTAAGTGAGATATATTACTAAGGTTATCTATATATATATAAATATATAAATATATATAGAGAGAGGAAATATGCAAATTAGGCCGGGACGCCATAAGGGGTCACGACCAGACAGGAGGAGGTTGCGCGCACAGGTGAGGCCCAGAGCAGAGATGGAGACAGAGACAGAGACTGGGGGGCTGGCGAGCCACTGCGCCCTGGCTTGGGTCAGCCCCCCGGAGCCGGAGCGAACACAGACAGGGACAGGGGGGCCGGCCCGCAGCCTCCACGGCCGAGCATAGGCCCAGAGAGGAGATGGCGGGACGGCCCCCCACGGAATTGGCGCGGGTCCTTCCCGGCTCCGGCGGAAGCAGTGTGGTCCCTCCTGGCTCCCGTGGAAGCGGTGGGTGGCCTACTGTGCGAGATATCGCGCGATGGGCTATTAGTGTTTAAAATAAATGTCTAAACCAACATAGTTTGCACCCTCCTTCACTCAGGCAATTCTCCATCTGTGAGTACATGACTCTCCCACATTTTCATATTGAACTAGAAACCAAATGTCTCCCCCGCCCCCCGCACCAATATTTTTATATCCTTCTCTCTTTCCAGTTTTACTGTCATCACTCTAGGTTAGATAACAAATGATGATGATGATGATGTTAACTGATAATATCACAATAGTTCCTTTATTGTTTTGGGTTTTTTTGCTTCCCATCTCTCTCCAGCCCACTGTGTTCTGAACACTGTACCAAACCAGTCTTCCTGAAACATGAAAAATGATCTTACCACTCAGAACTAAAATTCATCAAGAGACATCTATAGTCTGTAAGGTAAAGTAAAAATTCCTTAGTCGGCTATTTAAAGTTTTCAAATCAAACTTCACAGTCCTATGTTCCATAACTGATCTACATAAACCATTTACTTCAAAGAAAGTCATGATCTTTACTAAAACCTTTTACTCCAGGTATTAAATGTACTCCCTAACCATTCCTGGGCACACATCTATTGAATTGAATACAGGGATGGGCAAAAGTAGGTTTACATTTGTTATAAATAAATAATACAATAAATAAATAAATAATAAAAGAATTCTATGTTTCGCATACTAACAATTGTAAACCTACTTTTGCTCCCTCTGTATAATCACTGATCATAAAGAAAAACTAAATCTTGAGATACAGCAAAATCTTACAGAATCTAGTCTTCATGTATGTGTTCTTGTGATTTTGCCCAAGCAGTAGTTCACCACAGGAAAACAATCCTATATAATAAAAGGGTAATATGCAAATCAACCGAATGGCGGAATGACCAGTCGCTAGGCTGCTCACTGACCACCAGGGGACAGACGCTTGACGCAGGAGCTGCCCCCCTGGTGGTCAGTGTGCTCCCACAAGGGGAGCACCGCTCAGCCAGAAGCCAGGCTCTTGGCTGGCGAGCGCAGCGGCAGTGGCAGGAGCCTCTCCCGCCTCCATGGCAGCGATAAGGATGTCCAACTGCCGGCTTAGGTCCGCTTCCTCTGGGCCAAAGCCATCAGGTCAGACATCCTCCGAGGGCTCCCGGACTGTGAGAGGACGCAGGCAGGGCTGAGGAACCGCCCACCAAGTGCACAAATTTCATGCACCAGGCCTCTAGTATCATATATTTACAAACATGAAAATCAAAACAGTAATTCATTGTCAACTGATTTTCAATTTCTAAGAGCAAATATGTCTTTCCCGTGAAGATGGGGACTTTGTCTTTTAATCCTCTGCTGAATTCTCAATACCTTAACATTGCCTGGCACCTAGTAGGTACGAAATAAATATTTTTTGAGTGAATATACTACAGTGGAACAATAGGACAGTTCACACACAGCTTTGTTTTAATATTTATTGGTAGAAATAGATCTTCAAGGCATACTTTGTGTTTATATAAATTCTACATTCTCTTAAGGGTATTTTGTTTTATTTGGAGTTTTTGGCTTCCAAGTGAACTTAACATATTATCTATGCATTTGATTCTTTATAGACATTCTTTAGACTCGAAAATAAAATCTGAAAATCCATGCATATTGTGTACCTTACTTATTATAATTGAATTTTTGCACTTTCCAAAAAGTCACAAAAAGGCTGAACTCAAGTTAAATAACCTATATGTTCTAAAATGTCCATGTTCTAATAAAAAAAAACCTTGTTCAGTATTATATATTCCTTGCTGTCTAAGAAGTCAGATTGTCAGAGACGCTTCATTAAATTATCTCTATTTTTAAATATCTTAATCCACCTCTCCCAGAGATGATCTTGTAAATATTAAATATTGTGCCATAAGCAGTAATAGCTGAAAAGCTTAAATAACAACCACACTGGTATCATTTAGACTGAATATTCTAACTTTAAAATTATATAGCTATATATACACATATGATATGCTGCATATTAAATTTAACATTTCAAGTAACTTAAATACATTTAGCAAACATTCAGCCAAACATTTTGTCATGAGAAGATATTGTCCTTAGAATAAAAAGGTAATGAAAGGCTTAGACACCAATGTCTGGACATAGTACCAAGACTATGGAATTAGAAGTTTCAAGTAAAATCTATTGTACTATTAAGAAAAAGAAGATTGATTTTTAACCCACTGAACTGTGCAGTGTATACAAAAGTGCTTAGCATGACAAAATCACCAAAATAAAATCATTGTAAAGGTTATTTGGTTCTAGCAATATTAACTATTCTGTACTTTTGGATAATTTAACATTTACATTTTAAATTTTATATAAATGTTCTCTTTTTAACAAGTTAAAAAAGCACACAAAAAATAGTTTAACTATAATAATGTTACTTTTCATCCTGGTTAGTTCATCACAAATAACAAAAGAATGCTTGAATACTCAGCTCCACTGAAATGCAGTATTTTAATAAAACCATCACTTCATCCATTGTATCCTATACTGGACCCTAAGACAGGATGCCGACATACAGGACAAGTGCAATTCTCTGAGAGCCATCGGTCAATACAATGGATGTGAAATTCATGCATGCAAGGTAATTGCCTGAGCTTGTTTCCAGTTACATAGTCACTGATACAAACACTACAGATTTTACCTAGTTCATTGTCAATACTGTTATGCTCATAGTTCCGGGTAGAAAGATTGTCAATCTGCTCTTTGGTTAAGCCATGTATGCGATCATCATCATCACTTTCATTTAGTAAAAAGAAGTGAGCAAGGCGAAGAATAGGTAGTGTTCCAGTTTCCACTAAGTTATTTGAATTCCGCAACTGCCTACCACTTCTTCTATCACTGTTTTGGATATGAGGCTGAGTGGTCTCATCTTCACCACTCATTTCAGTGTTGTCTTCTTGGGCCCATCTGTCTTGAGAGGAATCTTCATGGTGCTGGCTGATGTCATTCACTAGGTTACTCAGTTCTGAATCCATCTCTGGTAAACGCTGACCATTTCTCTGAATCTCTGACTCAGATTCGGCCTCCATTAGAGAACTCAGTTCTCCAAATCCAGTCATGATCTGCCTTAAAATTGACCGAAGAGCCAATGAGGATGGTTCAACAAGCTCATTCTCAGATATCCTACGAAGAGGAACTGTTATGGTACTAACATAGGTTCGAATACCTGACCGCTCTAAACGAGAAATAGTTCGGCGAAAGCCCCCGCTATTGCTTTCAATAGTGACTGTATTTTCTGCTAGCCCTACTCGAGATCGAGTTCTATTTGCAATACTATCCCGATCTCTGTTCTCTCCAGGACGAATCCTTCTCACTTGAAGGTCCAGTGTGATTGTTGGATGTCGTGCAGCACTTGAGGATCTGTTAGATTCTTCTCCTTCTTCTACTGTTATTCTTGACACGAGTCTTGAGTTAGAGAATGGGGTATATGCTGTTCCTCTGTGTGCTCTATCTTGTTCTAAAAAGACACGAGTTATACCTCTCCTCCTAACAGACCTTCTAATGGTTTGTTGTAAAGACCTACCTTCTCTTTGTGAATTATGATAAACAGTGTCACTTTGTCTCTGAATTGGTGAACGGCTTCGACTACTGAAAGTAGACCGTAATCTTATTGGCTCTAATCTTTGGTTTGTATTCCTCACTGTCACATTAGTTCTAGCCCCATTTTCCCAAACATGTGCTGCTCCAAATCGCTGCCCCTCCCTTTGTCTGAGTTCACCACCATCTGACTGGTTTGTGTGACTACTGAAATTAGCACGTGGAGCACTAGTTCTAGGAATGCCAACTGCTCTCCCAGTTCCATGTCTTAAACTTCCTGAGGCTGAGAACAATCTTTCTACTGAATTCTGCCCTCTTGAGTCAAGCCTAGTCCTTGGAACATTGGAACTACTACCACTGAAATTCACTGAGGTTTGGCTTCTTGTTCGCCTAGCCACAGGACTAGTTGATCTTTGCTGTCTATTTGTAGTATGATCACTGCTAATATCTGAAAGTGGAATGCCTATATTATCTTCATCATGAGTTTCAAATCCTCTATTCTCATGATTGATGTGGATTTCCAGACTAAACCGAAACTCTCCACTATTTGGATTTGTTCGACTCACAGCTCTCCAAGTTTGGTTCCCATTTTGTCCACTTCGAATTGCATTGCCTGTGCGACGAAAGGTATTTAACCATTCTAGTAGAAAATCTTCATCTGAACTTTCTCTAGGGACTGCGGAGTCTGGAAAGCAAGCCAAATCAATTTAAGATCAATTCTTAAAATCTATCCTTAGATTTTTTATTGAAAGCTTATAAGATAAAGTTTTCATTAAATTAAATTATATTGAAGAACATTTGTGCATTTTAATAAAATTTGGCAAAAAACAACTTTCCAAAAGATATCCCATATAATAAAGAGGTGATATGCAAATTGACCATCATTCCAACACACAAGATGGCTGCCCCATGTGGACACAAGATGGCCACCACAAGATGGCCAGCAGGGGAGGGCAGTTGGAAGGGACCAGGCCTGCAGGGAAGAGCAGTTGGGGGGGACCAGGCTGGCAGGGTAGGGCAGTTGGGGGGGACCAGGCCTGCAGGGGAGGGCAGTTGGGGGTACAGGGCCTGCAGGGAAGGGCAGTTGGGGGTAAATGGGCTGGCAGGGAAGAACAGTTAGGGGTGACCAGACCGGCAGGGTAGGGCAGTTGGGGGGGACCAGGCCTGCAGGGGAGGGCAGTTGCAGGGGACCGGGCCTGCAGGGGAGGGCAGTTGTGGGTGACCGAGCCGGCAGGGAAGGGCAGTTGGGGGTGCCCAGGCTGGCAGGGGAGGGCAGTTGGCGGCGACCAGGCCAGTAGGGAAGGGCAGTTGGGGGTTATAAGGCCGGCAGGGGAGGGCAGTTGGGCGCGACCAGGCCAGAAGGGAAGGTCAGTTACGGGCAACCAGGCCAGCAGGGAAGGGCAGTTAGAGGCAACCAGGCCAGAAGGGAAGGTCAGTTACGGGCAACCAGGACAGCAGGGGAGGGCAGTTAGGGGTGACTGGGCCAGCAGGGGAGGGCAGTTAGGGGTGACCGGGCTGGCAGGGGAGAGCAGTTGGGGGCGACCAGGCCAGCAGGGAAGGGCATTTGGGGCGATCAGGCCGGCAGGGGAGTGGTTAGGTGGTGATCAGGCTGGCAGGCAGGTAAGCGGTTGGGAGCCAGCAGTCCTGGATTGTGAGATGATGTCCAACTGCCGGTTTAGGCCTGATCCCACAGGGATCTCACAGGGATACCTGAGGGGTCCCAGATTGGAGAGGGTGCAGGCTGAGCTGATGGACACACACCCCCTCCCCCAGTGCACCAATTTCGTGCACCGGGCCTCTAGTACACTATAAGCATATTAAAATATATTTATGTAAAATACTATTTATGCAAAGCTGTGAGGAAATCCTCACCCTTGCTTTCTATATGCCTGCTATTGGCAAAATATTAAGGCAAATGAGAAATATGTCTATAGCAAAATTATATATCTAGACTGCTTTATTCATATAGCAATATCACTATATACTGTGGAAAATTTATATATAATTCATCCTAAATTTGTGGAATCCTTCTGGTAAGGGTAACTCAATTGACATTTTTGCAACTAGGTATTTTTGTAACCTTGGGAATTTTTTTCCTATTTCTCAGGAATTGCCAAAAATGTACAACTAAAGAAATCTGGCTTTCTGAATACAATGTTAGAACTATATTATGGAAAACTTTAGGATGTTAAGTTCTCTATAGCTGTATAGTTATCTGTAAATTAGAGATAGCAGTATAAATGTCACAGTGGATAAAATAAGCTAGTGTATATAAAATCAATAGTCAATACCTGGCACTCACAAAGCATTCAATAAATGTTAGCCATTATACATAATACTAGAGGCCTGGTGCACGAAATTCGTGCACGGGGGGGTGTCTCCCTCAGCCCAGCCTGTACCCTCTCCAATCTGGGGCCCCTCGAGGGATGTCCGACTGCCCATTTAGGCCCGATCCTACTGGGCCTAAACGGGCAGTCGGACATCCCTCTCACAATCCAGGACTTCTGGCTCCCAACTGCTCTCCTGCCTGCCTTCCTGATTGCCCCTAACTGCTTCTGCCTGCCAGCCTGATCACCCCCTAACCACTCCCCTGCCAGCCTGATTGATGCCTAACTGCTCCCCTGCCAGCCCGATTGCCCCTAACTGCCTTCCCCTGCCGGCCTGGTCACCCCTAACTGCCCTCCCCTGCCGACCCAGTCACCCCTAACTGCCCTCCCCTGCCAGCCTCATCACCCCTAACTGCTCTCCCCTGCTGGTCTGGTTCCACACACACCCCCAACTGCCCTTCTTTGCAGGCCTGGTCGCCCCCAACTGCCCTCTCCTGCAGGCCTGGTCACCCCTAACTGCCCTCCCCTGCAGGCCTGGTCCCCCACAACTGCCCTCCCCTGCAGGCCTGGTCCCCCCCAACTGCTCTCCCCTGCAGACCTGGGTCTCTCCCAACTGCCCTTCCCTACAGGCCTGGTCGCCCCCAACTTCCATCCTCTGCTGGCCTGGTCACCCCTAACTGCCCTCCCCTGCTGGCCATCTTGTGGCAGCCATCTTGTGTCCACAGGGGGGCAGCCATCTTTGACCACATAGGAGCAGCCATCTTGTGTGTTGGAGTAACAGTCAATTTGCATATTACTCTTTTATTAGATAGGATAACACAATACATTTTCTGTTCATTTAGAACATAAGCTCCATGAAGACTAAGGGCTTTATTTTATTCACTGGTCAATTTCCAACCTCTATAACAGTATCTGATGCAAATCAGATTAAAAATTCATTTTATTGAAAGAATCAATTTTAGAAATTAATGTGTTCCTGATAGTCTTCTTTGATCTGATACTACTACTATGGTAATAGCTTCAGTTTTCCTTATTTAACTAGTAGATTACACAAAGTGCAAAACTGAATGAAAGGCATACTAATGCACATTAACTACATAGATTTTATTCTACTCAAAAACAGCTATTAAATGATTGCTTTGGTTTCGTTTCATTACTACAATCTCTCATAAAAAGCTTTTTTAAAAAAATATATTTTTGTTGATTTCAGAGAGACTAAGGAAGAGGAAGGGAGAGATAGAAACATCAATGATGAGAGAAAACTGATCAGCTGCCTCCTGCACACTCCCTACTGGGGATTGAGTCCAAAACCTGGGCATGTGCCCTGACCAGGCATCAGTCAGTCACCTCCTGGTTCATGGGTCGATGCTCAACCACTGAGGCACACTGGCTGGGCAAAACCTTTTTTAAATGTTGACTTAAGGTTTTTAATCAGCTGCTGGTATCATAAAATAAACACCAACTTTAGCCATATTTTAAAAATATAACTATTTTGTACGTGCTAAGTACATTTTCAATTAAAACAAAGGACCAGTATTACCAGTTGTACCAATATGGTAGTATAATTTACATATCTAAATATAAAGTAGAAAAAGGGTTAATATCCAATTTCCATTTTAATTTGGAAAAAGACATAGTAAAATGCAAGTAAACATTACCTAAATGGTACTTCCTTCTTTAATTACTAGAATGTAGTGATAAGGGTGTGTGTCCAAGAGTTCACTATTTATCTAACAAAATCTATCCTACCTTTCTTCCATTGTAAATGCAGCGTAATGGTCACATTGGACTGCCTGGCAGTTAGGTGTGGCTATATGACTCATTTCTCATCAACGGGATGGGAGTGGAAGTGATATATCTCACTTTCAGGCTGGTGCCTGCATCTCCTTCATGCCAGCTGGAACCTGGATATGACTGTGATTTAGTTTGGTCATGCAAACAGTATCCTGGAGAAGCTGTGTCCAATAAAACTTTGTGTCATAGTGGAGAGGTCCTATATCTATCCTATCCAATGCAGACGCCACTAGGCACATGTGACTATTAAGCACTTGAATGTGGCTAACATGACTGTGGCACTGCATTTTTTATTTCATTTGAACTTAGTCACATGTGGACAGCACAGCTGTAGAAACTGCTGATTGGATGGATCCCAGGAGGATTTATGGAGCAAAGTTTGCCTACCTTCCCTGGCCTATTAACATGAAAGAGAAATAAACTTCTATTTTATTGAGCCATTACATTTTCTGGTTATGAATAATCATTGCCCTAAATAATATAATGCTCTTACATTACATATGAAACTACTAGTAATAAATACCTCTGGGGAAGGAAGTAGACCTGGTAAGAGGAACATTAAAGTTGGCTTTACTTTTAAACTTTATATACTTCTTATTTAGTTTGAATTCTTTTCACAAGAACTTTGTTTTTTATCACAACTTCTTATATTATGACTTAGTATTTGCTCAATAAAATGACAAAGCAAACACAAAAACAACAAAACAAGTAAAACAGGTTTCCTGATGCAGTCTTTCTGTATTGCCCTACATAAATTCTTAGAAGCTAGGTTTAGTTATATTATTTTAAACAAAGTAATGTGTACATTCTAAGATTAAAAAGAACTATGCTGGTAATTAACTTAATTGCATACTATTTCATATATGTGAGCTCCCTGAAGGCAATCTCTGTGTGTAAGACATTTCTGTATTTATATTGCCTGTCCATATTACCTAATTACACATCCCTGTCCTATATTGCCTAATTATACTGCTTTGCATATAATATATAAATGCTATCTGAGTAGCATCAAAACTGGAAAACATTAAAAAAAAATATTGTACAAGATCTAGTAAGCTCATTCCTGCAATTGCTCTAATCAGACATGTTCCTTACGGAAAGGAGTCCACAATACCTCTGGTATTTGTCCCATTTCTAAAGTCAGGCTGAGATGCCAGTTGTTCCTTGACTCCATCTAACCGCTGTTGTAGTTCTTCTGATGTTATTTCTCCTAAAACAATGAAAAATTGTTCACTGAAATGAAAAACTTAAAATTACAAAGTTTTATTATAACTCATGAAGGGTAAGACTAATCTTTAGCTGTACAAGACATTTTATTGTTTTCATGTTCTATACATTGAAGACAGTTAAAAATATTTAAATGGTGCTAATACACATCATTTTGGTTATTTTTCATTAATTAATATTTTATTAAAATTAAGGTTTTATTTTAATAATTAATAAAGTACCCTCAGTTGATACACTTAAGCTATAATTCCATGAATTTTTGTCAAAGTTAAAAAGAAATTAAGAAGGGAGTATTTATAGAGAAAATTTCAAATCTTTATTTACTTGAACTTCACCTCAATAGTTCATTACATGGGTCATCAATATACAATATGCAAATGTGCACTATATAAATATATAATATACAAGCATACAAATTTCAATGAGTTCATTTGTAAAATAAATTTGTAAAAAATTTATAGAGCACATTGGACTTTTTGGTAGTTATTAACTCAGTTAAATTAATTATAATGCTTCAAATAAGTTACAATTGGGTTTTAACTACAGGAGTCCCCTTTATCCATAGGGGATAAGTTCCAAGACCCCCAGTGGATGTCTGAAACTATGCATAATATCAAACCCTATATATACTATGTTTTTTCCTATCCATACATACCTATGATAAAGTTTAATTTATAAATTAGGTGCACCAAATTACCAACAACTATCATAATAATACAATTATAAAAATATACTATAATTAAGTTATGTGAATGGCTTTGGGCCATTATTGAGTAAAATAAGGGTTACTTGAACATAAATACCACAATATCACCATAGTTGACCTAATAACAGAGACAACTTCTAAGTGAGTAATGGATGGGTAATGTATGCAGGGTGATATGATGGACAAAGGGATGGTTTACATCCAGGGCAGGACAGCACAAGATTTCATATTGGTACTCAAAATGGCATGACATTTATTTCTTACCTTGGATAACTGAAACCTCGGAAAGAGAAACCATGGATAAGCAGTGGGGAGAGGGGACGGACACACAACTACAATAATTTTATTTGTACAAATATTACTTAAAAGAAATAGGACCACCTATGTAAATATTTGACACTATTATGTACATTAACCTGTCTATTAGTTTGGCATTTGTATAACAGTGTTCTTTGTATAATATTCTTACCTATTTATAAAATACACACGTAAGCCTATGATTTTCTATTTCATTATATTAAAAAGTTCTTGCCCTGGCCAATGTAGCTCAATTGTTTGGAGTGTCCTCCTATATACAGAAAGACTGTGGGTTCGATTCCTGGTCAAGGCACATATCCAGTTGGGCACATACAGAAGGCAACCAATTGATGTTCTCTCTCACATCGATGTTTCTCTCTCTCTCTCTATCCCTCCTCCACCCTCCCTTTGTCTCTCTCTCTCTCTCTCTTTTCCCCTCTCTCTAAAATCAATAAGCATATCCTTGAGTGAGGATTTAAAAAAAAGTACAGGATATCTTGGGAGGAGGATGAAGGGGGAAAAAAACTCTCCTTATTTTGAAATTCTTCCTTGATGATGAAAAAGGTGTTTCTTCTTTTACCATCTCTTACCCGGGGTGCCTAAAAGATTATGGTCTCTCATTAGTCGGTAATCTTCATCACTGAGTTCACTAATAAACTGATAATAAGCTTCCTCTCTGTGGAGACGCTCTTGTTGCCATCTTCTCTCATTTTCAGGATGATCATGGTCTTGAAATGAGGTTTCTTCACCACCATCATCTGATGTAGATCTAGACTGATTCATACTGAGATTCCTGGCTTTCTGTTCAAACAATATATATAAAATTCAAGGTATTAGTCACAGACTACACATGGCTTCATGTTTTTAACTTAGTTTTTTTAAACTCATTTAAAAATTTTGTCCCCTACTCAAAGATTTCATGTGCCAAATCTTACAGTGAAGAACTTCCATATGAAATCAAAACCAGCTTCTAGGAGCTAGAACACAATTGGACCTACTTCTTTGCCTAAAGCTACCATTTAAGTCAGACTGGCTTTGGTTTCACCACACATTTCTCATACCTGAATACCAAAGTGATCACCTCATTTTTTACCCTTTGACTCTCCAGTACAGTTGGTCTATAAGCCTTCATTAATGTTTCAAATATCTGGGTTCTTCATGTTAGCAAATTTTAAGCTTGAATCATACACGTCCTTTATTTAATAAGCAAATGGCTATTGGGAAGGTATTATTTACATTTATTTTGAGCAAGGGTATTCTTCCCAAAATAAAGCTCATAAATGTAATATTAGATCCCCCACCCCAACCCAATTATACTTTTGTTGAGGTAAAAATAATTTAGCTGACTGTATCTATTGAATAGACTTATAGTTGATGTCTCCTTAAGTCCAACAGGAAAAAATACCTAAGGCATGGCTCTGAGGTTTGTTAAAGTGTGTCAGAGCATGTTGTGTCTCCCTATCCCAAACCTCACCCCTAAACCTGGAATGGTCTAGTCCCAGAAGTTTCTGCGTGCCTTTGAAACGTCCTGATACTCCCTAGGCAAACACTATCTTTGGGATTATATTTAAATGTCATTCCTGAACAGCTTAATTTTAAACTATTAGAATATCAAGGGGAAGAAATTATTTGTTCCATAAATATTTTAGAATTTCTTAAATACACCTATTTTTTTTAAATACGTTTTTATTGATTTTTATAGAGAGAGGAGGGGAGAGGGAGAGAGAGAAACACCAATGATGAGAGAGAATCACTGATTGATTGGCTGTCTCCTGCACAACCCTCACTGGGGACAGAGCCCACAACCTGGGCAAGTGCCCTGACTGGGAATCAAGCCAGTGACCTCTTGGTTCATGGGCCGACCACTGAGCAACTAAACACCAGCTGGGCTAAACAAATCTATTTAGTAAATCATTAAAGCAACAGTTGTCAACTAGGAGTACACATCAAACTCATATGAGAAAATTTTAAGAAACACAGATGCACAGATCTTATCCCTAATCCTTGGTCAGAATTTTCCAGGGTAGGGCTAAGTCAATCTTTAAGAGCTAACTTGGGTGTTTCTGTGGAAATAAATCATTCCTTAACAATTTCTCGTATGTGATATAACACATGACTTAATAGAGGCTGGACGATTGAATGACTATGTTGCCAGTGAAGCAACAGTTGTGACTCTCAGTGTTTAATAAACCAACTACTTTATTTATTTATTTATTTATTTATTTATTTATTTATATTTAATCCTCACCCGAGGATATTTTTCCACTGATTTTTAGAGAGAGTAGAGGAGAGAGGGGAAAACAGAGAGAAACATTGATGTGAGAAACATCGATTGGTTGCCTCCTGCCCAAGCCCCTACCAGGGCAGAGACGGGGAGGAGCATGCAGGACCCATAGACCAGAATCAAACCTCGGACCCAGGACTTCAGTTGCAGACTGATGCTCTATCCACTGAGCCAAAGTGTCTAGGGCGCAAACTACTTTAAATATAAAGTAAAATCAGCCTACCGGTCTAAACTATTGTATGAGTAAACAACAATCCAATTCCACGCATATTCTAACATTAAATTACAATTCAAGGATTTTTTTAGTTATTATTACATCATTTTTAAGGAAAGATCTAGTAGCACTATCCAACCAAATGCAAATTAACATTACTAAAGACTGAAGATTTCTTTTTATTTTCAGAATAATAGGACTAGATCATCATTAGTAAAGAGCATATTTGGTAGGTACAGCAATAATATGATTTTTGTATTAAACAATTTAAGAATTTGAATCCTATCATAAAATCAAGCTACCCTAATAGTATTCAAAACTTAAGAGCTTTTCCTCAAAGGTAATTTTCTTGTATAATTAACTATAACCAAATCAAAAGGAATACCTTATTTTCCTTTCAACATGCTTTTACTATATGCAATGGTATCCATCTTTCAATGGTTTTTGTGTTTTTGAAGCTGCCCATCTGAAGCCATAAAAGATAGTTAAAGTATTTAAGAAGTCGTCTCTTCGAAGGTTAGGAGCCGCTGGTAGGCCCCCACCCTGCTGCAACATCAAAGCAAAATCTCCAGTGGATTTTGTTAGACGCTCGCCTAGAAAATTAGATCCCCAGCTAACTCGATCGTGAAAAGCTCCCCCAGGGCCGCCTCCCTCACCACGGAAACTAGGCCTGGCCTCCTACACTGTCCCTCTCCGGGGATTACCACTCCCCTGCCAAAGGCCGGCCTTCCTACCGCGTTCCCATTCGGATGTTGCCAGGGTTAGGTGACTCCAACTTACTTCTACACCTGCACTTTCTGGCCACCCCCGCCCTCCAACCGGCTACGGGTTCCTTTTCCGGCGGTTGCAGCGGAGGCTCGCGCCGGGTACGGTCTCCGCTACAACACACAGACGGGGCTCGAGTCCAGCCAACCTCTTCCCAGCCCCGAGTAACGCTTCCCTCAGCGACCTCGCTTCCCCCCGGGAGGCAGGTGACAGACGCCGCGTCCGACCCAATCACCCGTTAGGGGAGCTCCGTCCGAGAGAAGTTAACCAATCGGAGAAGAGAGGAGGGCCGTCCCGGATGGCCGGCTTGCTCGGTGTCTCCCGGAAGTAGTGGTGGATCCCCAGCGCGCTCTCCCGAGCTCACCTCGCCAGCAGCCGGGGTGTTCTGCCCCTGCCCGGAGGGAAATCCGTGGCAGGTGGTTTTTCCTTTCAGGTCCCGGAGGCTGTGACCGCGAGGCGGTAGAGGCTTGCCCCGGGAGGCCGCTGCGCCCTCTAATCTCTACTGAAGCCGGTGCTGCGGCTTGGGATGGTTCTTCTGGAGGGAGGGTGTGGAGGGGGGATGGCGAACCCCAGCCGTTCTTCCCCACGGCCAGGTTAACCCCCGACGGGGAGAGGAGCCGCTCGGGAGTGCTCCTGAGAACTGCGTCCGGCGGGATCCCGGAGGCCCGCCTGCCGCGTTCCGCCCTCCACGCCGCGCTCTCAGCACTCGCGCCTGGGCGTCACTGGGCCTCCCGGCTGCAGTGCCAGGCACCCGGCCGCTCCGCGCTCACTGCCGCCGCCTAGTCCCAGGAGCACCGCCTGCTTTCCATTCTCGGGCAGTACCAGCACCTGCTCTGAGCTTTGGTGTCGCTAGTTTGCCGGGCCTGGCTACAGGGTGCTATCCAACAGTCTGTTCCCGTCTACCTGAGGTCCAGCTATCCCGTCGCTAACCAGCCAGGCTCTTCCTGCTCTTTGGCACCCGGAAAGGACAAATCCTAATCAATTCTGGAGTGCTTATATTGGTGTTTCTTCACTGTACCGCTAGGAAGGCACTTCGAAACCCCTCACATTCACGTGTCTGATATTATTTTTCTGAGATGAGACACTTAAACTCACCATTAGTTAAGCCCTTAACTAGGACTCTGCCTCGTTATAAACTGCATTCCTGACATCCTACTATCCACAAAAGTTAATCATTGCACAATGCTCACCCTGCTGTTACTCATTTCATTCATTTATTCATTCAGGGAATGAGGCGCTACTCTATCTCCACCATGATACTGAGCGCTTGGGTAACTGTCTTTAGCATCGATGAGCTACCAGTGTGGATGGACAAGTAAAAAAGAAGTCAGCGTATTCTTGTAGATATTAAAATGGAAATGAATATTGCAGTCTACAAGGCCCTTCAGATATTTTTGCTGCATACCTCTAAAGACTATCTTTTCTTGGCATCACAGGACAACCATCAGAGGAATTCCTAAGCAATGCCAAACCCTATATATATTTAACTTCCTTTATCTCCCAGGTTTCAGCTCAGAAGTCATTTTCAAGGATTTTTTAAATGATACCGTTGAAGTGACACCCTCACCCCAGCCTCCAGCCAAATCTCCACACATAAAACTAGGAAGATGTCCCTTTGGGAGCTTCCATAGCTCCCTGTGTGTAACTATTTTAGCACATTCATTCACTTAAATGCTTATTGAGTGCCCTATGTATTAGATACTAGTGGTAACAGCAGAGAATAAGACAATAAAGGTCCTTGCCCTCCTTTCCAATGGAAACAGAGCCACTGAGAAAGTACTTACAATGATTTTCTGTTAATTTATAAGTCTCCTCATCTAAGAGTCTAAATTCCTTGTTTTAAAAAAAAGATTTTATTCATGTTTATAGTCCCAGAACTTAGCACAGCACTTGGCACAACATTCTCCTCAGACTATTGCATGGATGAGCGGAGAAAAATGCAAACAAGATTAACGCATGTTAGTACAATGACCTCAAAAATTGTGAGTACAAGTCAGAGAAAACCTCATAAAGTATACCAAGCCCAAGCAGAAATAATTTTATATATCTATATGTGTTTTAAAGAGTGAAATATTCCATTGAGTGCAAAAGTATTTTACATATTAAACTGATAAAACGTATATATCCTAAGAGTCAAAATCCAATCAAATGATTTACCTCATGAGAAGCTTCAGATTTTTGTGAGTAGATAGGCAATATATATAACTTGAATCCAATACCTTGCTTCAGTTTTTGTAGCCAAGACAAAGTGACTAGAAGAGGAGAGTAGAAGTGATAGCTGGGACAGAGAGATGAATCATTCTGGATATCTGTATTTCCAGGTATCAGGACCTGCCAAAATCTCTGCTGTAATCTCCATTTACTGGGATGGTACCTGGCCTTTTTAGTGTGTATGCATCTTTTAACTCCAGGACTTTTTACAATTAAGAATTTAAAAATGAGGTATTTTGTTATGGCAGCCCTAGCAAAGTAATAAACTACCTATAGCGATAGTTTAGAGTTTCATTCTACCAGAAATTCCTCCAGAATGAAGTGTGAGCCCAGGGAAATGGAGGATTCAGCCTTCTAAAGCTGTGTTCTAGAAATATCCATCATTTCCTTTCAGAGTTGCTGCTTGTAAGGAGCAACTCTAACCATGTGACCTCATCTCTCGGGCCACAACTATTTAAAACAAGATACATATCCCAGATTTTCTGGCAATTTGGGATTATGTCATGGAAACGTTGTTGGTAAACTGTGAGTAAAAGAACTGAAGGGTCATACAGACTAAAAGACTAAGACCTCTCAGGTGGAGGCTATAGGCAAGTAGGTAAGTAATTAGAAAAGAAACAAAGAGCATTCTATTTACCCAAGAGACTTAGCTATTTTGCCAATAAATGCATTTGTGAGATTCTCTTTTTAATTGGGTTCTTTTACTGGGGTTCTTGCAGCAAAAGAATCTTCCTTTGATCATCCAGAGTATAAGGCAGGATACAAAAATCACTCTACCCTTTTAGATCAGAAAGGTTTTACAGGGAATTGGGCACCTACAAAATATTTGCAATGGATAAAGGAGTGGGCTCTAAGTTGAGCATCAGACTGACTCCCACATTCATACGGGGCCCAATCTGAGAGGAGAGTTACCATCTCTGATGTTGCCACTGTAAGTCTTAAGTTCAAGAATGCATTGATCTTGGAAGCCAACATCAGAAAACCTCTGCCATCAGAGCCATCAATTACCTCTTAACACTATCAGGCCTGGTAACCCAGAGCTGAATCACTACTGCCGAAAATCTCACCTTCCCAAAACTATCAGAAAAATAGCCCTAAGTGGGTAAAATACGGCCTCTGCTTTGGTTCAGTTTTCCACATTTTGGTGAATACATTTAACTGGAAGAAATAATTTGCATCCAGAACTGTGTTTGCAAGAAAGTCTAGGTAACATCAATTTTAGTTTTGCAGCCTTTATACAAGATGGCATACTAGAAGAGGAGAGACTGGAGCTCGAGCAATAAAATCCAAAGTGTTCAGCACTATTCTCATCAATCTCACCTACCAAATTAGGCAAAGACTGTGTTGGGTCAAGATCTCCAAAAATAGAGCTTGAGGCAAGGATTCTTGATTTATTAGGAGAGTGCTTTCTGGAGAAAGGGAGTGAAGGAAGCAGAACTGGCTAGGAAGACAAGGAAACAAGAATGAGACTCAGCTTATCCCACAAAATTCTCCAGCAGTGTTAACCAAAAAGGCACTTTTTTGTACCCCTATGCCAGTGGTCGGCAAACTCATTAGTCAACAGAGCGGCAAACAGCGGCTCGCGAGCCGCAGTTTGCCGACCACTGCCCTATGCTATTGGACCAGATCTTCAGGGGCAGGAAGGCAGCAGAGCCTCATCAGTGGGATGGCCCCTGTTTTGGCCAAGGACAATTCTGTTTTGGAATTGCTATTTAACACTCATAGCAGCTAGACTAGAGATGCACTAGTTTAGAAAACAGGTCACAAACAGAATTCACTATAGTTTACCTTTGCTTAGATCACTTACTTTTCACATTAAGTTACTCTATCCAAGCACAGTTTCTCCATAATTTGTCTTAGTCAAAATTTCTGGGAAATTTCATAAGAGGAGGGTAATGGGATGAATTACAGACCCTACTGCTACAGCTGGTCCCAAAGCTATTACTGATACTCATTATCTCCCTCCTCCACCACACTTTCTGGATCCCCCTCCACTAGAGATATCACTTCTGCTGCTGTAGGTGGCTTGACTGATGGATTGGCCCAGGCACTCATCACTGAGGGGTTTGAGTCCCTGATTATCACACTCTTATCAGGCTGTTGTTGCTATATTTGCCAGTTCTTAGTTACAATCAGGCATGGAAATACCAAGAAATATCTATGGCGAATCTCCTGAATGCCAAGCATATTCCTCTCTGCCTCCATTACATTACAGCCCCACCTCCTTCTGATACTTTGCTATTTTACTAGAAGAGACATCAGAACAGATATGGCAAGTCCATAAGAATGTCAATGTCAGTGGAAAGGAAGCAAATATTAATGAATACCCACCATGTTCCAGACAATATACCAACTGTTTCCCTAGCAGCCAGAGGGCACAGCATGCAGTAGGAACTCAGTAAATATTGTCATATAAATAACAGAGCAGGGATGGAGCAGAAGGCAGGTGGAAGGAAATAACTTCCGTGTAAGAAATATCTTGCTGAGCCCGGCCAGTATGGCTCAGTGGTTGAGCATCGACCTATGAACCAGGAGGTCACAGTTTGATTTCCAGTCAGGGCACATGCCCGGGTTGCAGGCTCAATCCCCAGTGTGGGGCATATAGGAGGCAATATCATTGATGTTTCTATCTTTCTCTCCCTCTCCCTTCCGCTCTGGTTTAGTTTCTAACTAGCCCACAGGGTTTAAGTAGTAATTTGGTTGAAATTAATTTATTTTTATTTTATTTGATCCCCTACTGTCCTTGCCCTGTAGGTTTATCCTTTTCTTTTTTTCAGTTTCTTCTTTTGCTATCCGTGTGACCTGGAGCAAATTACTTAATCCGTATATGCTTCATTTTCCTAACCTGTAAAATGAGTATATAACCGCAGTACCTACCTAATTTTGAGGATTAAATGAGTTAATACCTTGCACATAGAAAATATTCAGTAAATAATATTGATTATTGTTATTCCTACTATCACATTATTATTATGTGTCTTAGGTTGGCTCTTCCCCACACCCTCAAAAGCAGAACCTTAGACTAGAAGTCATGTGAAAATGATTTATTTAGGAAGTGCTCCCAGGAAAAACCAGTAAGGGAGTGAGAGGAAGGAAAGAAGCCCAAGTAAGGGTACAAAATCCAATTTGACCTAATTCAGAGGGGACACAGGAGACAGTGTAGGTCACTCCAGTGCTGCCCCAACCAAAGGGTAAGAGCAGGAGAATTGGTACTTGTACCCACAGTCATTAAGTTAAAGTGGGGGTGGCTTAATTCCAGGTAGTACTTCAGCTTTGTGTGTAAAAAGGGGTTCTGGTAGCTTAAGGGTAATAGTCCCACAAAGAGGTAATCTGCAGGGATAGGGGTCAGCGCACTGACTTGGCATCTGCTCGCTACACCATCATCATCATCACCATCACCGACATCATCTCCCATAAAACACACAATAATACATAGTGTGAAAGGTATTGTGTTAGGTTCTGAGGATAAAGAGCCATAAAAAATAATGTTGAATGTACACTGAGTGGCCAGATTATTATGATTCTAAATGCATAATAATCTGGCCACTCAGTGTGTGTGTGTGTGTGTGTGTGTGTGTGTGTGTGTGTGTGTGTGTGTTTTAGAGGCCTGGTGCATGAATTCGTGCCTGGGTGTGGTCTGGCCAGTGGGAGGGGACATGGGCGGTTGGCTGGCCTGCCTGCTGGTCGAACTCCTGGTCGAGGGGACAATTTGCGTATCAGCCTTTTATTATATAGGATATACACTGAGTGGCCAGATTATTATGCGTTCAGAGATCATAATAATCTGGCCACCCAGTGTAAACTGTAATTGAAAAAGAATTTTTTAATAAAAAAAATAAACCAGTTACATTGCAGTTCACCAAAGAGGGGTTGCTGGACAACACTGGGGTGAACTTAATGGACTGGTCAAATTTTTCAGAAAACTACTTTAAGGATAATTAACTTTTTCAAATAAAAGCATTTAAAAAAATTTTTTTAAGCTGTAAAAAACAGTCTCTGTCCTTCTACACCTTAGAATCCTGTTGAAGAGATAGGATAAACACACAAAGGTAAAAGAAATATGCTAAGTGCCAAATAAGTGTAAACAAGTCATTACTACGGGAGTGTATCTGCACTAAGTGATCAGGAAAGACCCCAGAAGTACCCGGATTGGATCGCAAAGAGTGGGTAAGATTTAGATAAGTAAAGAAGAAAAGGGGGTGTTGATGGGAAAATGAGCAGAATGACGAATGTTTTAGGGAGGATCAATAAACTTGCTCTAGTGTGGTGGTTCTCTACCTTGATGCTCACTAGCATCACCAGGGAGCTTTAAAAATCCCAATGCCGGGCAGTAGCCCAGGTCAATTACATCAGAATTGCTGGAGTGAGTCCCAGATATTTCCAACGGGCACCCAAGGTTGAGAACCACTGTTTTATTGAATAGGAAGCAGCTTGTGAGAAACTGGTTAGGATATTAGAGATACAGAAGAGCTCAGATTGTGGAAAAGTTAGCTATGCAGAGCTAGTTATTTTAATTTAATCCTAATGTTTCTATTGCAAGCTGCCTTAAAATAAGTCAGGCTAAAGTAAATACAGAGCCTGGAATATTAGATGAAGTAGTTTGAACTTTGTGCCATAGGCAATGAAAGGTCACATAGGGTCCTTGAAGATTTTTGAGCAGAGGAATAATGTAAATAAAACAACATGTTAAAATTTAAACAGGATGTAGGGTTTCATAGCAGAAAGGACAATATCTAATGGAACTTGACCTTGGCTAGTAGGGGAGAAGGGCTTCTAAGGGAGAAAAAAATCCCAGAGGTTCTGGGCATGGAGTTGCATGGAAACAAATAGCCTTGGGTATTAAGTGTCAGGTGGTTGTAGAAGTGACCTCACCATGTTTATGTGTGATAGAGAGTTATGTGGCTCACAGGAGATCCATGTTTGTACAGGAACCAGCCAGCAAAGACTTGGCTTTTCTGGTGATTGGGCCTGAGCAACAGAGTCCAGCTAGCTGGAAGGTATAACATATTGGAATAAATCAGAGTAATATAGTAAGCCTTGAAAAAGTAAACACAACACTAAACTGTGTTCATATAGGTTACTTGCTACACTATTGTGTAGCGAAACATATTAAACTGAAAAAATAGAAAGTAATATGCTTATGCAAGAAAAAAGATATTCAATGATGGTAAAAAGGACAAGATTATATAGTACTGTGTGTCAATTTAAAAATACTTTAAATTCTTAATACTTATAGACCATGAGAGCAGAATTCATCAGTAACTAATGTAAGAGGTTTCCAGTTATGGATGACTTTATCACTCACAGTAATGAAAATCTGTTAGCTAAGAAAAGGAGAAATCATTTTTAACCTGCTACTTATATTATTGTTCAGCTGTCTGTTTTACTTAGTATGTACTTGATGGAAAGGCCTTACTACCACATACAAATATTAAGAAAGCAAGGAATTACGCAGGTATTTATTTTCTAAATAATATTGCAAAAAATTTAAATTGAAAAAAAATTCAAGCTCGTGTTACGATATAAAAGGGAAAATCCTGTTCTACCTTTCTTCCTTACCAGCTTAAATGTCATAATCTGTCATTTTAACTACTCTACTGCCAAGAATCCTAACTCTCCCCCTACCCCCCACCCCCTTATTGTCATCATACCCACCTGGTGAGGCCCTAACCTTGGATGAATGTAACATCTGTCTTTGCCTTGGCTTCCACCTGGGCTGTTGAGTGCTGCTGATGAAAATCTCACAGTAGGGCAGATGAATATTGCTATAAATGCAAGGCCACACCTACAAATGGGCCCTTGACATTGGCTACAAGTCCTTCCATGAAATCCTACCAGTTCTCATTCCTATTCTGCCCAGAGATTGTTATAATGTGCAGTCTTTTCAGATATGCAATCATTGCTTTTTTTACCTTCCACCTCATCTCTTCATCATAGCAGGAGAACTTTTCTTTTGCCTTCTAGAGAAAACCAAAGCCATCTGAAAAGGAACTGCTTCAACTTTCACCAAATCTACAGATTCATATGTATTTATACTTAGGTAGATTAAAAAACATGATCACAATATTTTATACTTCCTACTATCAAGATAGAGTCTACTTGCCCACTCTTTCAGTCTGGGCTGCTCTTGTGTCTTGCTTTAACCAAGAGAAAGTGATATTGTGTTAGTTCCAGAGTCCAGGCCTCAAGAGTCTTTAAGCTTTCACCTTTGCCCTCTTAGAGCACACCCACATGGTGTAAGTAAGTTTGAGCTTGACTGCTGAATAGGAAATACCATGTGGAGAGGCCCAGCCAAGAGCCAGGACCAAGGCTATGGACATAGACATAAGGTCATCTTAGACCCTCCAGCTCCTGTTTAGCAACTGCCTGAAGCCACATGAGTAACTTCAGGTGAGATCAACAGAACCACTCAGTTAAGCCCAGCCAACCTATGGAATTGTAAGAAATAATAATTCATTGTTTTATGGCCTACCTTTCGGAGTTGTTTGTATGGCAACAATAGATGTATATGTGATAATGATTCTTATCCTTCCCACCTTTTAACCACAAAGAGATGTTCAAGCCTAGGCCTTCCACCTATACACTGACCCATTCTCTCTTGCTATTTTAGAAGTACAGAACTACATGTTATCCTTAATATCTCCCTTGCAACTGGTTCCATCTATTCAGCAATGAAATATCTCCAGTCTCTTCTGACTAATAAAGTTTCTTTCAATCCCATGTTCACTTCCAGCGATAGGCCTGATGCTATACTAGTCAGACCCTATCCTTCATTTCTCCTTCACAGCTAACATCATAAATGAGAATAATAGCTACTAGTAACATGTACAGAACACTTACCATATGCTAGGCACAATTCTAAATACTTTACATATATTACTAATGCCCTTAACCATCACAACAACTCCATGAGATAGTTACTCCTACTATTTCAATTTTATAGATGAGGAAAATGAGGCACCAGAGAGTAAAGCAGTTTGCCCCATTGCAGATTTGGGTACAGAAGCCAGACTGCATGGCTAGAGAGTCAGTTCTCTTAACCATTCTGCTATAAATGTATCTAACACTCACTGTTCCATTTAGTTAATTAACACTTACCCTTCAATCCAATGCATACTGACTTCAACCCCTATCTCACCACCAAAACTACTTTTACGGTAGTGTCAAAAATGACTTGTATATCGATGAATCGTGTGTTCTCAATGGAGTGATATCACCCACAAGGGGTCAAAAATTGGTTCTGAAGGGGCTAAAAAATTCTTAGGTAATACAGTGGCTTGTGGCCCTCTAAAATGCCATAGTACATAAACAAATATTCAGTATATCTGTGGTATTAATATTTCATAGGGGTGGACAACTAGGGACAAAGGTCTAAAAATGATCCCCAATTTGGAGATCTTTCTCTAGACTCCCATATCTACCTGCCCACTAGTTATGCTCACTTATATATTTGAGACATCTCATGCTTGACATGTCCAAAATGAAGCTCTTACTTTTTTCTCCTAAACTTGGTCCTCTCAAGTCTTCCCCATCTCAATAAGTGGCAACATCCTTACAAGTCCTCTTGACTCCTTCCTTTTCTTTACTTCCCATGTCTGTCTATCTATCTATCTATCTATCTATCTATCTATCTATCTATCTATCTCAGTCTTGCCTCATACAATCCATTCTAAACATTGCAGCCAGGATATTCTTTTTAAACCTTAAATCATATCTGGTCAGTCCCCTCCTCACAACCTTTCAATAGCATTTTATTGTTCAAAAATAAAATCCAACCCTCTTACTATGGTCTAAGAGGCCCTATATAATCTGCTTCTACCAGCCTCTTTGTCTTCATGACACACAACTTTCTCTCTTACTCATGTCACTCCTATCATAAAATCTTTCTTTCTGCTGCTTGGTTCCCAGCTTAAGGCCTTTGCACTTATAGTCTATCTGGTCCACCTGGACCACTCTGCTTCTTTACCTTAGCCTGTTTTGCTCCTCATCATTCAGGCCTCAATTTAAGCATCATCACCTCAGAGCATCCTTGGCCATCCACCCAATCTAAAGTAATTCCCTCCTTGTCCCACTTTCCATCACATTGCCCTGTTTTCTCTCCTTCACAGTACTCTCACTTCTCCTACGAGTTCCCTACCTCCATCTTTCTCATCCCTCCAAATGAAGGTGCTCTCTCATCTGACCCCATGACATTGGGTTGGTCCAAGATGGACCCTTGACCTAGCTGGACCATAGTTCTTCCTAGAATTTATAGAACTGGAATTGAGAAACAGAGTCAATTCTTCTTTAATGACAGGAATTATCTAATATCAAATCCAGCAACTGCTAATGGCCATGTTTCTAGTCATGTGTAGGAAGTGACTATAAGAACAAATGACACTCACATGATGAAGGGGTGAAAGAAAAAGTTATTTTTGGAAGCATTTTTTTTTCTGGTTGTTTCTAAGGTCTAAATTACATTCTGGATGCTTATAGAGTTAGTTGAGAAACTTTTTGCAACAATATTTTCTATGAAAAGTTTAAAAGGCCTGAGTGCTGATTGATTTAACTTGTTTTTTTATTGTGTCTAACACTGCACTCAGATATAGATACTTAATATGTGCTTCTGATGATAAAGATAATGAACATTCCACCTTAGAATGGGAGGTTAGATACTTCACATTTAAAGCACACTTTGATGAGAAACCAAGATGGCGGCATAGGTAAACACCTGAAATTGCTGCCTCGCACAACCACTTCAAAACCACAACTAAAAGACAAAACGGACATCATCCAGAACCTCAGGAAGGCTGGCTGAGTGGAAATTCTACAACTAGAAGGAAAGAGAAAAGCACACTGAGACTCACAGGAGCTGCGGAAGTAAAGTGCAGAGGTATAGAGGTGTGTGTGCGCAGAAAGGGCTGTCAACTGAGTACACGGTTGTCTTTCTCAATCGGGAGGGAGACACAAGCTCCTGACTGCTCTGAACTCCAGTTCTGGGCGAGACTCTAGGGACCCAGACTCATACAGTGAGAAACTGGACTGTCTGGCATCGGGCAGAACTTGAGGGCAGCTTTCTCTCAGAGTTGCTTGCAGCGATTACCGTGGGACACTGAGACCCGGGGGCCTCTTAGGGCAGGGCTGAGGATCAGCCATTGCTGTTTGCTCCGCCTTGTGGATTCCCTGAGACCCCGCCCCACCCAAGCTGTGTGTAGAGGCTTTTGCATATGAATGGCTTGGCCCTTTGCAATCTAAAATTACCTAACAAACTGCAGCTGGGTCAGAGAGACCCAGAACATCCAAAAGAAGGCCCAAGGCCCCACAGCAGCTTGCATTGCTTCACAGCTGGACCTCATCTGGGCACCTCCAAACCCCAAACAAAGAAGAGGAATCTGCAGATCTCTCTGTAGCTCCTGCTGGGTGGCCTCAGGCAGAGGCTAAATTAGCACCTCCTTAGAGATCCAAGAGCCAGTGTACCCAATAGTCAGAGTAGTACCATCCAAATTACAACTCCTCAGATCCATAAGGGACACACTCAGGGTGCAGACTCAGTGAGCACCAAAGCCCCACTGAAGCAAGTCTTGCCCCATAAGGGTATCTCCAGCACAGAAGTTCTCCCATTGTAGACACAGCTGATTCTCACAGCCAATTGGCCTGGAGATCAATTCCTCCCAGTGATACCAACAACAATCAAGGCTTAACTACAACAAGACTGTGCACACAGCCCACAAAGGGGTACACCAAGAGAGTCCACCTCAGGTAACTGGGGAGGCTGAGCCACTGGGCCCTATAGGACACCTAGCACACAAAGCCACTCTATCAACACAGGGAAGCAACCAAAATGCGGAGACAAAGAAACAGGTCACAAATGACAGAAATGGAGGAAAGCAAACTACTGGATATAGAGTTCAATACCACAGTTATAAGGTTTTTCAAAAATTTTCTAGAAACCACCAATAAATTTAGTGAGACCCTCGAGGATATGAAAAAGGACCAATCAGAAATTAAGCATACATGACTGAAATAAAGAATAATATACAGAGATCCAACAGCAGACTAGAGGACCGCAAGAATCAAGTCAAAGATTTGAAATACAAAGAAGCAAAAAACATCCAACTGGAAAAGCAAAAAGAAAAAAGAATCCAAAAATATGAAGATAGTGTAAGGAGCCTCTGGGATAACTTCAAGCGTACCAACATCCGAATTATGGTGGTGCCAGAAGAAGAGAGAGAGCGAGATATTGAAAACCTATTTGAAGAAATAATGACAGAAAACTTCCCCTACCTGGTGAAAGAAATAGACTTACAAGTCCAGGAAGCGCACAGAACCTCAAACAAAAGGAATCTAAAGAGGACCACACCAAGACACATCATAATTAAAATGCCAAGAGCAAAAGACAAAGAGAGAATCTTAAAAGCAGCAAGAGAAAAACAGTTAGTTACCTACAAGGGAGTACCCATACTACTGTCAGCTGATTTCTCAACAGAAACTATGCAGGCCAGAAGGGAGTGGCAAGAAATATTCAAAGTGATGAATAGCAAGAACATACAACCAAGATTACTCTACCCAGCAAAGCTATCATTCAGAATTGAAGGCCAGATAAAGAGCTTCACAGGTAAGAGAAAGCTAAAGGAGTTCATCACTGCCAAACCAGTATTATATGAAATGCTGAAAGGTATTCTTTAAGAAGAGGAAGAAGAAGAAAAAGGTAAAGATAAAAATTATGAACAACAAATAGATATCTATCAACAAGTGAATCTAAAAATCAAGTCAATAAAAAATCTGAGGAATAGAATAAACTGGTGAATATAATAGAATCATGGGCATAGAAAGGGAGTGGACTGACAATTCTCAGGGGGAAAGTGGTGTGAGGGGTGCGGGAAGAGACTGGACAAAAATTGTACACCTATGGATGAGGACAGTGGGGAGGGTTGTTAAGAGCAGAGGGTGGGGTGGGTGGGAACTGGGTGTAGGGGAGCTATGGGGAGAAAAAAGAGGAACAACTGTAATAATCTGAACAATATAGATTTATTTTAAAAAAAGAAAATAAATAAAGCACACTTTAATACTGAGATACTGAATTAAAAGTTGTAGAGACAGCCTGGCCAGTGTGGCTCAGTGGTCAGCCATCCACCTATGAACCAGGAGGTCATGGTTTGATTCCCAGTCAGGGAACATGCCCAGATTGCAAGCTCAATCCCCAGTAGGGGGTGTGCAGGAGGCAGCGGATCAATGATTCTCTCTCATCATTGATGTTTCTATTCCTCTCTCCCTCTTCCTTCCTTTCTGAAATCACTACAAATATATTTAATAAAAAAATTTTAGAGACAAGATGTGATCAACTCTGAGAAGACTCACTTGGGCCTTCTATCGGGAAGCACTGAATCCTTCTGCATGCTACAAAAAGTACACATTCAGAGGCAAGATGTTAAATGTTTTAAAATGACAGCTTCCCCTTTATTATTATTAAGGTCCATTTCAACCTTTATAGAAATTAACCTGGTTAAACACATTCTAATTAAATATAATTATGCAAACTATGTGTTGGGCACTGTAAGAGACACAGTGATGAGTAAGCCAGAGTCTTGGTCATTAAGGCTTTTATTAAAGGACTAGAGGCCCAGTGCACGAAATTCGTGCATGGAGGAGGCAGGGGGCTTCAGCCTGGCCTGCACCCTCTCGCAATCCAGGACCCCTCAGGGGATGTCTGACTGCTGGTTTATGACCAATCCCCAATCGGCAGTCGGACATCCCTCTTGCAATCTAGGACTGCTGGCTCCTAACCACTCGCCTGCCTGCCTGCCTGACCGCCCCTAACCACTCTGCCTGCCTGCCTCATCGCTCCTAATCACTCTGCCTGCCTGCCTCATCACCCCTAACTGCCTCTGCCTCAACCCCCGCCGCGGTGGCTTCATCCGGAATGACTTTCAGACAGTCATTCAGCTGTTGGGTCTAATTAGCATATTACGCTTTTATTATTATAGACTAGAGGCCTGGTGCACGAGATTCATGCACTGGGGGTGGGGGTGGGGTCCCTCAGCCTGGCCTGCGCCTCTTGCAGTCTGGAAGCCGTCAGTTGGACATCCTTAATATTGCTGCGGAGGCAGGAGAGGCTCCTGCCACTGCCACTGTGCTCGCCAGCTGTGAGCCTGGCTTCTGGCTGAGCGGTGCTCCCCCTGTGGGAACGCACTGACCACTAGGGGACAGCTCCTGCGATGAGCGTCTGCCCCCTGGTGGTCAGTGCGCATCATAGCAACCGGTCATTCCGCCATTCGGTCGATTTGCATATTACCCTTTTATTATATAGGATAGTTTTTTTTTTTAAGTGAATAAAATAAGTGACTAAAAATACAAGGCAATGGGGATGTTTTTATGTAAGTTGCAAATCAAGTACAAGAGTGCCAGGGATGGGGTAGGAGGTCATGGTAAAGAAAGGTCATATTCAGTTTTATGAACCAAGAAGGGCTTCATAGTCAAGTAAGGCATTTGAGCTGCACCTTAGAGGTTGGGTAGGAATGCAAAGGTCAGAGATGGTATGAGGAAGCACCCAGCCCAGACAAAGGCATATTTGGCTATGTGAAGGACAATGAGCAGCTAATGAAGGCCTGAACTTGTAGGGTTAGCAGTGAAACAACAGAATGTCTGTTTACTGGCATTGCTATTCACAGAATTGCATAGCATGGTATTGTTCAGTTTCAGAAATTTTCAATTTAACATGACAGTCGATTATCCACTTAGTCTGACCAGGTGGCAGATGAAATGTGGGACTGGTGTTTGGGAGCATGTTACAACTGGAGATGTTAAATTTATAATGTAAATAAAATCACATTTTATGAAAAGACACTTGAAAACTATTTGTGCATTGTTTGGAACATGGACCAATGAAGGTCATAGACTCTATAATGTCACTAGTGCTCATCATGGAGCAAAGAGATTTGTGATATCAGTATGATTTGAGGTTGAAAATTAAACTGAAATGTCCATGTCCTTGGTATGTTCAATTTCAAATCATTCAAATAACAAGTCTCAGCCCTCATGCTTTGATCTATGGGAAGTACGTTCTGAAAACAGGTTACATTCCTCAAGTTTTTGGAATACTAACATGTTTCATGAGTCCTTCCTAGCTCGTTGCTTTGGTTCCACTTCTTACCTTTCATAATTGAATCTCTGGCTGCTGCTCTTTGCGTCCACCATGGAAACATGGATACAGGCTCCACAGAAAAGACTAGGTTGATAGCTTGGGGGTAACATAAGGAAATTACCACACAAAAGAAAAACCTGAAATTGATATTAAATATTACTGCTCTTAACACATTAGCCAAGCTCCCCTGTAAGGGGCGCCAGTGACTATCTCTTTCTTTGCTCTCCAGCCTGATGCTGTGGTAAGGGGCCAGCTTACCTCATAATAACCTATTTCCCCAACCTGAAGTCCAGACCTCTAACTTTCACCCTAGCTTCAGAGAGGAAAGCAGGCTTTTCTCTTTCTCGATTTAAAGCTGGCTTCCTTTCCTGCCCCAGGATTGCTGACAGTAAGAACATTGTTAGTTTGACTATAGGAATCATTTCACTAGATAGATAGATAGATAGATAGATAGATAGACAGATAGATAGCAAAACATCATGTTGTACAATTAACACTCAGAAATGAATGGCATTTTTATACACCAATAATGAACTCTCAGAAAGAGAAACTAAAAAAAAAAAATACCATTTATCACTGCAATGGAAGAATTAACCATGTTCATTAATATGAAAGAATTAACATCATTAAAATGTCCATACTACCCAAAGCAATCTATAGATTCAATGCAATCCCTATTAAAATACCAATGGCATATTTCACAGATCTAGAACAAATAGTCCAAAAATTTATATGGAACCAAAAAAGACCCTGAATAGCCTCAGAAGTCTTGAGAGAGAAGAACAAAGTTAGATGGATATCAAACTATACTATAAAGCCATTATAACCAAAATAGCCTTGTACTAGCACAAGAACAGGCATATATATAAATGGAACAGAACAGAGAACCCAGAAATCAAACCACGCCATTATGGTCAATTGATATTTGACAAAGGAAGCAAGAGCATACAACGGAATAAAGATAGTCTCTTCAATAAATGGTGTTAGGAAATTTGGACAAGTACATGCAAGAAAGAAAGAAAGAAAGAAAGAAAGAAAGAAAGAAAGAAAGAAAGAAAGAAAGAAAGAAAGAAAGAAAGAAGGAAGGAAGGAAGGAAGGAAGGAAGGAAGGAAGGAAGAAGGGAGGGAGGGAGGGAGGGAGGGAGGGAGGGAGGGAGGAGAAAGAGGAGAAAGAGAGAGAGAGAAAGAAAAGAAAGAAAGAAAGAAAGAAAGAAAGAAAGGAAGGAAGGAAGGAAGGAAGGAAGGAAGGAAGGAAGGAAGGAAGGAAGGGAAAGGAAGGAAGGAAGGAAGGAGGGAGGGAAGGAGGAAGGAAAGAAAGAGAGAGAGAGAGAAAAGAAAGAGAGAGAGAAAGAAAGAAAGAGAGAGAGAAAGAAAGGAAGGAAGGAAGGAAGGAAGGAAAGGAAGGAAGGAAGGAAGGAAGGAAGGAAGGAAGGAAGGAAGGAAGGAAGAAAGAAAGAAAAGAAACTAGACCACCAACTTCTACCATACACAAGAATAAATTCAAAATGGATAAAAGACTTAAATGAAAGTCGTGAAACCATAAAAATCCTAGAAGAAAACATAGGCAGTAAAATCTCAGACTGCAGTATTTTCACATAGCAGTATTTTCACTGATACATCTTCTAGGGCAAGAGAAACAAAAGAAAAACGTAAACAAATGAGACTATATCAAACTAAAAAAGCTTCTGTACAAAAAAATACACCAACAACAAAATGAAAAGAAAACCCATTATATGGGAGAATATATTTGCCAATGATACATATGATAAGGGGTTAATTTCCAAAATATATAAAGAACTTATACAACTAAACACCAGAAAGACAAACAATCCAATTTAAAAATGGGCAAAAGACCTGAATAGATACTTCTCCAAAGTGGACATACAGATGGGTAATAGACATATGAAAAAATGTTCAATGTCACTAATCATCAGAGAGATGCAAATTAAAACTACAATGAGTTATCACCTCACCCCTGCAAGATTGGTTACTATCAATAAATCAACAAACAAGTGCTGGCAAGGATTTGGAGAATAGGGAACCCTAGTACACTGCTGGTGGGAATGCAGACTGGTGCAGCCACTGTGGAAAACAGTATGGAATCTCTTTAAAAAATTAAAAATGGAACTGCCATTTGATCCAGTGATCCCACTTCTGGGAATATATCCTAAGAATCCTGAAACACCAATAAGAAAGAATACATGTACTCCTATGTTCATAGCAGCATTATTTACAATAGCTAAGATATAGAAATACCCCAAGTACCCATCAGTAGATGAGTGGATAAAAAAAGCTGTGGTACATTCATACAATGGAATTCTGTGCAGCTGTAAAAAAGAAGGAAGTTTTACCCTTTGTGACAGCATGGATAGACATGGAGATTATTATGCTAAGTGAAATAAGCCTGTCAGAAAAAGACAAATATCACATGATCTCACTTATATGTGGAATCTAATGAACAAAATAAACGGATGAACAAAATAGGTCCAGAGGCATGGATACATGGAAAAGACTGACATCTCAGATGGGAGAGGTATAAGGGGTACGAGAAGAGATTAACCAAAGAACATATGCATATATGCATAGCCCATGGATACAGACAATAATGTGGTGGAAGCCTGGGGTGGGGTAGGGGCTGGGTGGAAAGGGGCAAAGTGGGGTGGTGGATCGGGGACATCTGTAATACTGTCAACAATAGAAAAAAAAAACACACAAAAAAGAACCATCATGTTATACATCTTAAATCTATACAATTTTTACTTTTAAAAAACTCACTTTCTTCAGGGAGAATTCTTACCTTCATCCACAGAATGGATTGAGTCAAAACAGTAGTCAAAAGTACATTTAAGGAAATCTGGGACAGCCAGTGTGGCTCAGTGATTGAGCTTTGACCTGGAACCAAGAGGTCACTGGTTCAATTCTGGGTCAGGGAACATGCTTGGGTTTGATCCCTAGTAGAGATCATGCAGGAGGCTGATCAATGATGCTCCTCTCTCACTGATGTTTCTATCTCTCTATTCCTCTCTCTAAAAAAAAAAAAAATCAGTAAAAACATATTTTAAAAAAAGATGTCTGGGACCTTCAGGGTTTGCGAATATCACATGCAGATGATGCAGAAAATGGGTGATGGGGTGGGGGCACACAGTGCAGGGCCAAGCCCACTTCTATGTCTTCACAACTTTCCCTTCAGTGTGGTGGCTTGCTTTCTCAAGATCTATGCATAAGTCCCCTCCCTCCTTCCTTCTCTCTCAAGAAACACAAAATGTATTTTTCAGAAAGGGTCTATTCTAAATCCATATTTAGGGAAAATGTTATTCTTAATGCAAAGGAAACACTCCTGCTAGACAATTACCCAATTTATATCACTGAATAGAAACATATAACATCTCATTAATGTAAGCTTACTTTTTGTTGTGCACCTACTGTAAGCTAGGGCCTTTTATATCTCCATTTTGCAAAGAATGGAACTGAGGGTTACATTGCTAATAAATGGCAAAGCAGGATTCACAATCAGGCCCACCTAACCAGTCAGTGTACTTAAACACTAAAGATTTCATGTACTAGGTAAAAACAACTTCATTGAAACCAGTGGTGAACTCACTATTTTCTACAAGGAAATTTATGTGAGAACACTTATGAGAAGTTTTCATAAAATAGCATCATTGTCATCATCTGTACATGGATCTTTTTGAAATAAACACACTTACTCATTAATTCAACAATGTTTCCTGTGTAGCACAATCCAGGCATTATAGGTATTATGGAAAATGCAAATATGGCTTCCTATAGGAATTTATAATCTATCGAGAGAGAGGAAATAAAAGACAAACAGAATTTGATGAATACCACAGGAAAGGTGAAAAAAGTGTTAGGGGGTTTAAAAGTGGGAGAGATTATAAGTGCTGTGGGCAGTGGGGAGCATTATAGCAAGCAATAGCAACTCTAAGAGAAATACAAATATAAAATTAATATAAAATGAAAAAATAGACATCTAATTAAGAATGTTAAGACCAAATAAGGGATTATTGTCAACATATCGGGACTCCTCCAGCTGACACCTTCCCTACCTTAAAATTATTAATAAATTAGTTCCTATGGGTTTAGATCCACTGCTGTAATCATGGCTACAAACTGCTGTTTTTATAGGCAGATGTGCAGGTCATACTCAAAATAACGTCCCCTCTGAGTGGAAGGGAAACATTTGGATGGTCACCTGTCACGAGTAACACTATTTAGGATTCGCGTGGACACTCGTCAGTGGTTCGCTTTGACTGATGTTTGTAATGTGTATCAGTATGTTGATATCATTCTGCAGCCCTTATTAGATAGTGAACGACAAGAATACATGATAGTCCACGAGCTGTTCACAAATATACTGACTTTTTTTTTTTAAACAATGATAATGTCCTTTGAAATCTGGAGTTTAGAAGTGGCACAAAATGTGACTTTAATACAAACTAGCTTCCATCACACGTGACTTTCTTTGGTTAAGTTTATGATTCAAAACAGACACTAACAATATCGCTATAAAACAATTTTTTCCCCCAAGTGATTGAAACTTATTTCACCTTGGACTACTTATCCCATCATGCAACGCTCCCCATATCCCCACTGTGTGGGGAGGAGTCGTAGGAGGGGTGGCAACAGCAGCGGCCCGAGCATTCTGGGCATTGTAGTCTAGGGCCCTGGCCACCGCCGGGACGTCCACGTGGTGCGTTTGGCTGCAGCTGTGGTCAGTAGCTACCTTGTTCCCTCCGCTTGG
Organism: Eptesicus fuscus; assembly: GCF_027574615.1. Classification (NCBI taxonomy): domain Eukaryota; kingdom Metazoa; phylum Chordata; class Mammalia; order Chiroptera; family Vespertilionidae; genus Eptesicus; species Eptesicus fuscus. Next base: position 12,576,679 of record NC_072479.1, on the reverse strand, counting down.
TGCTCCGGTGCCAGCTGTGGCGGGGGCAGACCGCCGCGGCGGAGCGGGATGGAGGGAGGGTCGGAGGCAGCCCGAGCCTTCGCGACGTTTTTGCGACAGCCGCGGCCGTGTTCCGAGAGTCCCCTCCCTCCTCCTCTCTCTGAGGAGGCACCGGCTGTTGTGCGGAGCTGCCTTTCTGTTGGAGTGTATGGGAGAGTGAGTGAATGAGTGAGTGCGAGCGTGCGTGTGAGAGAGGGTGAGGCGTGAGTGCGCGTTTGGGAGAAGGAGAGCCCGCAGTGGCCGCTCGGCGGCTCCCCGCAGCGGGAGCAGAGCGCGCGGCCGGCCGGAGAGAGCCGGGGAGCCGGCGCCGGGAGCCAGCGGGGACAAGGGCGAAGAAACCCTCTCCCCACCCCCAGCCCTCTCTCTCCGCTCGCCCTCCTGCGTCCGGGGGAGCCTCCCCGTCCCACCCCACCCCCCGCTGGCCACTGTCCCGCCGCCCCCCTGGATGTCCCCCGCGCTCTCGCGGGGCCTCCTCCAGCTCCTGCCGCAGCGGTCGGGCCGGTACTGCGGCCGCCGGGTGTAGAGCGGGAGGGTTCCCGGGGGCTGAGGCTGCCGGTGCTTCCCCGGTCCCCGCCCGTGTCCCCCGGCCCCCCCGACCCCAGCTCCCCGGCCTCGGAGGCTGTGACAATGGACTATGACTTTAAAGTGAAGCTGAGCAGCGAGCGGGAGCGGGTCGAGGACCTGTTTGAATACGAGGGCTGCAAAGTTGGCCGCGGCACTTACGGTCACGTCTACAAAGCCAAGAGGAAGGATGGGTGAGTGTCTGTGTCCGCGCGGTGTCCGCGCCGGGCGGCGCTCCCGCGGGCCCCGGCAGGTCCCCGCGAGGGCGAGTGGGGCTCCGGAGGGCCGGCTCCCACTTCCTCGACACCCGCCTCTGCCCTGCCAGCCGGCTGTGGGGAGGAAGTGGTCGGGATCCCAGCCCACACCGAACCCCGAGTGCCGCCGCCGCCTCGGTGTTCCACTTGGGCGGCTCGGAGGGAAGAGGAGCCTCTGTGCCAGGGGCTGTATACACTTTTCACGGGTTTCGGTCCTAGATTTTAAAAAAGAAATTCGTTATGAAACGTCAGCTTAAATCATTTTTTTTGAGGGGGGGGAGGAGGTGGGGGGGTGTCGATTTATTATGGTAAACTTCTGGGGGATTTCCTCACCTGCTTCTGGAGTGACATCCACCAGCCTGGAAGGGAAGCTGTGATCCTTTCCTCTACCAGTTTGTGATGGATTTATTGTCAAATTCGGGTTTTATTTTGGGGGAAAGGGAGCAGCAGGTACATCCAGGCTGAAGAGTTCCTCGTAGTAATCATCTGAAACGTAAATGTAGCAATTGCTGTTTCGATGGCATTAGCGTGAGTTTGACACAGAACAATGTGGGTTTGGTGCAGGGTGGGTGGTGGGGAAGACGGCAGGCACAAATAGGGGCTCTCTTGTTCGGCTGGTTCCCCCAAATTTACCATCTAGCAATGAACTTTAAATAGTCTCTTGGCTTTAAATATTCTTCCCTATTAATAACTTAATTCAGCCCATGGTTGGTATTGCTCCCCGTTTAGTTTCTTAAACGGGCAAGTGAAGTGTTCGTTTTTTCCTTTGTCAGTAGACGAATGTCTTGTAATATTGACAAAAGAGAAGGCAATTCTTAGTTGAGGAGAAAATGTATTTAATGCCTTCTTTTCCTCTTGTAAAAACGGATGTTGTCTCTGTTGCCTTTGATATATAGACAATTGCTGGAAAGATAATGTCAAAGCTTATTATATAATCTTTAGATTTTTATTATAAACAAAGTAGCTTTACTTGGCCATCTCTGTTAATTTGCTTAGCTGCTGTTTAACAATGAAAATAATTGCTTTTTTTCCCCAACTTAGGTAAGGGGGTATGTTTAGAACTATATAAGTACTAAAATATGAAACATTTCATAAAGCTGAAGTAAGTTACCTGGGGGGTGTGGAAGGGAAGCCATATTTATAACTACTTTAGTATTCTGGATATTGAAAAAGGAAGTGTATATTCAACATTTTTTTCTTAGATTTATTGAGATAATCTTTCTAAAAAACTTAAAGTGTATTCTAAGAGTCATAGAGTAATTCTAATTTTGGGATGTGCATTTCAGTGTTTATATGCAACAGTAAAGCAGTACAGATATCTGCAAAAGATAGGAATTTGAAAACTTGAGGCTCTGGGTACTGCATGTATTGAAAAGTACTTTTTAGCAGAATGAATAGTCTGGTGACATTTGAGAAATCAGTGTCTGGAGAGAATGTTGACTGTTTAATTATATTTCTCCTTGAAGTATTACTTTGTAATAACACATATATTTAAAAAAATTATTCTTGTTAACTTCCCATACACTATTTTTCAAAAACCTTTAACCGTCTTGCCATCCCCCAATATAATAATTTTTTTAGCATATTCATAAAACCCCCAATCCCATGAGATTGAACACTGTTGTACATTTGACCAGTCTGCCATTTGTTTTATAAAATTCTGGGTGACTTTAAATTATTTTTAACCTCTCTGAGAGAAGCCAGTTCTGTTTTTATACATTACCAATTTAAGCTAATAAAATCTGCAAATTTAATTAACTTTGATTTTATGTGTTATTTAAAAACTATAATATCATATATTATCAAAAGGTACTTTAAACCACATTTTATATCTTATGGTCAGGTTTTAATTCAGGCTGAAAATAATTTTAGAAGCATTGTGCAATTTAAAAATAGCTGAATGTATAGTATATGAGCATTTCTTAGTAATTTGTGATAGTAGAAAAGTAATTGCATTTTGGGAAAAGATAACTTTTTTATTTATAATTCTTTGGGGGTTGTTTTCCAGCAACCTTTAATGATTTTGTTTATAGGATGAACTTTTTTAAAAAAATGGATCAAATGTCATAGTTTTAAAATTACTTAAAACAGTGTTTGTTTTCTAGAGGGAATACTTTTTGGTTTAGCTTGTTTTTTATAACCTTAATGATAAAATACTGCATTGTATTTACGAGGTCCTTTTGATCTTATGTCAGTGAAATGTAATTTAAGTCCTGGTAAAATAAAATTTGTAGTTTGTAGTTGTTAAATCTTTTATAGAAAGTTGATCAAATAATTTTTCTAGTGTTGATTTACTTTCAAATTAAATTATATATTCTGTAACTGAAATTTCAGAATATTCTCAGAACTCAGACCTTCAAAGAGAGTCTTGAGATTTACAATAAAATGAAATGTTTTGTTTATACAAATTTGGCTATTGAAATGAATATTTAAATTTTGTATTCTTTCAGTTGTCTAGAGAGCATCATTGAACACGAATTATTAGAAAAAAATTAGAAAACACACAGCCTGGAAGGTCATTTCTTTGAGTTAAAGAATTAGTAATACTGTACTGCTAGTATACTGCACTTAGATAAACTCAGCATTTTAGGAATGTGGTGCAGGAAGAAATACTTTATTTGAAGCATGATTACGTAAATACATGGAAAAGGGACTTTTTATAATTTTGTTGATTTCAAATTCTAATAGAGTTAAAAATAAATGCATCATAAATCTTGGAAATAATTTGCTCTTACTATCATTATGAATGAGATAGTGTCCTTTGTGTCTGAACGCCAAAAAAGGTACTTTAGTGAGAAGCAGGGGGATTAATTTTCTAAGTCAATTGTACTTTTTCTTTGCAGAATTTAGGCAACTACACTTATTTTGTTCCAAAGAATGGAAAACTGAGAAGGCAAAAAACAATTTATGTTTTTAAATTCTGAACTCTGGACATTTTTAGAATAAAAAATCAATTTGGAATAAGAGTTTGATTTCCAAAAAAGAAAAGCAAAAGGAGTTTTCTTCTTCGTTTTTTAATCCTCACCCAAGGATATGTTTATTGATTTTGAGAGCAAGAGAAAGGGAGAGAGACAGAGAAACATCGATGTGAGAGAATAACATCGATGGGTTGCCGCCTGTATGCACCCCAATCGGAATTCGAACACGCGATGTGGGTATGTGCTATGACCAGGAATCGAACCCACACCTTTTTGGCGTACAAGAGGACGCTCCAACCAACTGAGCCATCTGGCCGGGGCAAAAGGAGTTTTGTTTTTCTTTTTTTAAAAAAATGTATTTTTAGTGATTTCTGAGAGGAAGGGAGAGGGAGAGAGAGGTAAAAACATCAGTGATGAGAGAGAATCATTGCTTGGCTGCCTCCTGCATGCCCCACATTGGGGATCGGGCCTGCAACCCGGGCATATGCCCTGACCGGGAATTGATCCATGACCTCCTGGTTCATAGATTGAAGATCAACCACTGAGCCATGCTGGCCGGGCCAAAAGGAGTTTTCTTGAATAGCATTCTTAGACTTCTTTAACCTATGTTCAAAAGAACAGATAATATATAATTGGATGCATGTGTGTGTATGTGGGTGTGTTTGTTTTAAATATATAGAAAACTTTTATAGAAAACCAAGAGATTAGTAGGCAGTGATAATGATAGTAATAGCTAAGTTATTGTGTAAGTACGAGGTCCTGGGCAGAGTCTTTTAAGGTCATCCTCTATTTAATCTTCACAAGTACCACATCAAGTCAGTTTTGTTTTTCTCTAACAGTTTTGCAGGTGAGGAAACTGAGGCTTAGGAAAGTTAAGCCAATTTGTCCAAGGTTACATGACTACTAAAGTTTCAGAGCCGGAATTAGAGGATTACAAGCAGCTCTCTTACTGTAAAGCCCATGCTCTTAACTATTATGCTTCATATAATTGATATTTTAAAATAAATATAAACATAGACATCAAGATTTGGTTTTTAGTGGGCCATTCTGAAAATATGGATGCTTTATCCCAGGACTAGTCTTTCCAGTTAACTGGTGTACTTGTTTTAGTAGATTTCTGAAAAGGCTGTGTTTTGTTTTTTTTAAAGTATGTATGTAGATAATGTGTGTGTGTATCATAGCACACACGTATATGTGTATGTCTACCAGACCCTTATAAAGCATGTTAAGATATGAAAGTTCTTCATCTGGTAAAAAGAACTCAAAATTGGAAAGACTAGAGACCTGAGTTTGAGTTTACACTCTGCCTCTTGTTACCAATATGACCGTGGGCAAGTCATTTGCTCCTTAGACCTTGGTTTCTTGTAAGATTAGGGGGTTTCAGTTGATAATTTTTAGGATCTTTTCTAGCATTATGAATTAAACAACTAAAAATTATGAATATGAAATGTAATACTTATGCATGATTATGTAAAAACTACGAAAACAAAAATTTTACTTTAGATCATGGTTTACCTCCATATTTCTTAGCCTCATGCTTTAATGTGGGTTCTCATCAACTCCTAGAAAGAAGTTAGGAAGTTCACAAAGACTTAACAGCTACTTTATCTAACATGTCTTATACTACCTTAACATTTCTTCATATTTATCTCTTAAGATGTTGGGAGTTATGGACTAGTCCCTGTTCCCACTCTGTGAACCATTCATTTGGTGGCTAGCACAGGGACTCTTCTGATTCAATCTGCATTGGAGCTTTTATTCAGTTTTATGTTAGTTCCTTAACTATGAACTTGGTTGGAATCCTTTATTTCTCCCAAAGGAATTTAATAGTTTTTCTCTGAATACTGTTGACCCCTGTATATAGATTCAGTTTAATTGAAATATTTCTTTAAATGTCAGAGTGCCAAATACAACATGTAATAATCCCCATCACTGGGGATTTTGTATGCCCAATAAGGAGTATTCTTTATAATCTTCAAAAAGCATGATGAAAAGGGAAAAGCAGAGTATTTAACTTTTACTTCTTATCTATTGTGAGTTGAATTTATCTGCCTTAGGTTTCAGTGCATTCAGATCCACTGTTTAGGCCAGCGGTAGCCAACCTTTCGGACCTCACGGACCACTAGTGGTCCATGGACCACCAGTTGGCGACCGCTGGTGTAGGCCACTTAGAGGTTTCATACTTATATCCCGTTTTCTTGCAAGACTGGCAAATTAGTTTTTCTCCCAACATTTGAAGAAATCCATTCTATGTGCCAAGCACTGTCCAAGGTATTGGGACTGGAAAGATGAATAAAATATTCCATTATTTGAGGAGAGATCTGTGGGGGAAACAAACATATAAATAAACTGTAGCAATTTAATAAGCATTGTAATTATTAATACAAAGTGCTGTTGGAACATAGAGATGGAAGCCCCCAACTGCTTAAGGTTTTCAGGAAAAGCCTGTCAAAGATAACAGCATTTTGTTTGACCCTTAGAAGATGAGAGGATCTCATCAGAAAGGGTATTTCAAGAGGAATGGGACAATAAGGGGTGCTTTCTATTGTGCCTTTACAGAAATGGGACAAAGAGGGGTACTTTTTATTATGCCCTTACAGATCCCAATATTTTGTGAGATTAAAATTTGTTTTTATTCCTACACCTTTCCTTCCTATTCCTTTTTGTTGCCAGCATTTTTGATCTGCTGTATGTGTAGTACATGCACTCTGCAAATGTTCCATTGTACCCAACGGACATGACAAAGTTTCTGTTACTTAATAACAGGGATAAATTTATCAGCATGCACTGAACACCTTTAATTGTTTGTGTGGCAGTTTTCCATCACAAGAATGTTGGAAATCAGAATACAAGGAGATTCTGAAATCCAAGTGTCTGATTTAAGACTCTCATATGTAAAACTGCCATGGCAGAACTCCATTTTGATTACAGCTCTGGATAGCAGATGACACTTCTTTGGCCTCACCTACATGAGGAATAGGTAGACAGTCTCTTCTATGCTGCTGAGATGGTGGTGGCAACAGATTGGAGGGGCAGAATTCTCTTGGTGGGACTTCGATGTGTGAAGAGATGGAAGGTAGGGAAATGGCTTCTGGCATACTGGATTTCAACAAGTAAAACAGAAATAATAACAAATTATAAATTATTATAGGCCATGTGCAAACAACTACTTTTTAAAAAATGATTTCTCTGGAAAAATGTGTTCAGAATAATGATTTACAAACATTTGAAATGTGTTTCATATGTAAGTTGGGAACTGTATATGCCAATTAGTGTTGATAAATGTATATTTGCCCCATAGCTGGTGTCATTTTTCTTACAGTGCCTTTTATTGCTGAATCCAATCCTCATTGTCTTCTTATTCCTTTTCTGGGACTAGCTGCTGCTGGGGAATGAAAATCCTACAGTCCTTTCCTCCTTCAGAACAATTTGTAAATCCTTTCATTCACACCAGCTTAGGTAGGCCTTGGTCATCTCTTTGTTACTGATTTTTTGTTTGTTTGTTTTTAGAGATCTCTTGTCACCTCAAGGCATTTCTTGATGTTGTCACTAAAAAGTGACTTTCACCTGTTACTTTGATCTTGAGACTTGAAGGCCCTTGAGTATAGTGATTCTTAATATTTGTTAGTATGGTTATTGTCAAAGTCACAAAATCAGTTCCTGCTATAGCAAGCTGCCTTCAGTAATGGAATTATGTCATGTCCATCAGATGTGTTATGGCAGAGATAATGTTGCGAACTGCTTTTTAAAAATTGAGATACATTACATACCATAAAATGTGCCCTTTTAAATTGTGCGCATATATTCATAAGGCTGTGCAATTATCACCACTATATAATTTAGACTTTTTTTTTTTTTTGAAATTTGGAAGGTGTTTAATAACAAAAGGTGCCTAGAAGCCTATGGGGAAAGATCTCAAGAAACATTATGATAGAGTCATATACACGATAGACACTCCATAAATTCCCATGAAATTAACAAATGAGTGAACTATGTTTTCATTACGATTTCTGAAATTTGGGGAGATACTAATTCTCCCGGAAAAGAAACATTATGCCCATCAGCAGTCATTCCACATTGCCGCTCTTCCAGCTCCTGGCAACCATTAATCTATTTTCTGTCTATGGATTTGTCTGTTCTGGACATTTCATATAAATAGAATCATATAATATGTATTGGCCTTTCATGCCTTTTACTTAACATGTTTTCAGGGGCTTATCTATGTTGTGCATGTATCAGTATTTCATTCTTTTTTATGGTTGAATAATATTGCATTGTATGGATATACCTCATTTTTTAAATCCATTCATCAATTGATGGACATTTGAATAGTTTTTAATTTGAAGTCCACATCCTTTAATGTAACAAAAACATATGAATAGAAACAAAAGCAAATTAAACATTATCACATTTGTTTACACCACTATCTAGTTCTTCCATTCAACTTTACAATTGAAACAATAGAAAGCAGGTGACAATTTAGGGGCTGGGAAAGAGATAAAACAAAAAACATTTCTACCATGTCTATTCAGTATTTTGTAGAGCTGTGCTCACAGACAGTTTCTTTTACCATACTTCTCCACTGTGTGGGAATTCTGTTGTATATAAAGTTGAACCTGCTCAAAAGCTGAGAGAGACTAGAAATATAGGATCTGTATCCTGGTGCATTGTCATACAATTCAAACAATGGTGCGGCTACCAGCTTGTAATTTTTAGGGACTGCAAACAAGGCTTTTTCTTGAAGTTGAACCAAAAACAACTTATGTTCCTTTGGTTTTATATTATCTGCAGGAATATATGGATAGTGAGGAGGTTCAAAATTTGGTCTCCACCAGTTACTAAGGCGGTCTTCAATGACCCAGTCTTGTAGGACTCCATCCTGATCACCGAGTATCTCTGTCATTAAGCATTTTAGTCCTTCATCTTCATCTTCCTCTTCCTTTGGTAGCTTGAAGAAAGTTGTTCCCAGTGTAACAGTAACATATGGTAGCCAGTGCTCATGTAGAATCAGAACCCCTTCTACAGTTCTCATCCAGTTTTATCAAATTCCTCCCTCATGCGTTGAAATCTGGCTGCCACAGAGCTGCCCCTCTCATAGAGGGGCTCTTTTGTACCAAAAGTATAATTAGTAAGAGGGTACAGGTTAGTAAGATGGTATGCCCCATAGTGAGGGGCTTGGTCTGCTGCATGTACTTGTTGCTGAACTGGTTGAGGACCTCCCCCTCCTCTGGGAACAGCTGGTCTGTGAGCAATTGGGTGGCACCACAGACATGCTGCCGAGCACTGGTGGTGAGCAGAAAGGGGGAGTGGTGGGAGACTGTCCTTATTATCTGTGTCCTACTCAGCAGCCGCCAATTTTCATGAAAACAAGCACTAGAGGAGCTGTTCGTACTTTTTGGCTATCCTATATAATAAAAGGCTAATATGCAAATTAACTGAACGGCAGAACGACCTGTCACTATAACGCACACTGACCACCAGGGGGCAGACGCTCAATGCAGTAGCGGGCTCATGGCTGGTGAGCACAGCGGCAGTGGCTGGAGCCTCTCCTGCCTCTGCGGCAGTGCTAAGGATGACCGACTGACAGCTTGGAGCAGGCCTTAGCCATCAGTTGGACATCCCTGAGGGCTCCTGGACTGCGAGAGGGTGCAGGCCAGGCTGAGGGACCCCTACTTCAGTGCACAAATTTTGTGCACCGGGCCTCTAGTCATAAATAATGCTTCTGTGAACCTTCATGTACTAGTTGAACCTTCATGTGTTATGTGGACAGGTTTTAATTTCTCTTGGGTATATATCCAGGTATGGAATTATGGTACTTCTGTGTTTAGCTTTTTGAGAAATTACCAAAATTTTTCAAAGTGGCTGGAGAAAGAACCACTTTTGAGTACCTTTACCTTGACTTTGTTTTAGGATCAAGATCTTTGTCCTTTGTCTATAAGACCCAACTAGCCTTCCTATTGCTAGGACAGTGTTCACACTTTATATTATTGCAGTGATTCTGAAATATAAAGTAATACAACTCCTCCTCCATCATATCAGACTACCATTCTGACTACCTTGTGCTAGAAATTTTTTCCTCTCACTTGGAATATGTTCTAATATTTAGCTTCAGAAATTCTAACTATTTTATGTTAACATACAACTCGGATAATTTCCTCTTCACTCATCACCCAGAAAACATAGTCCTTCATAGATGTATTATGTAACTACTTCAGTGTATATGTGGTTAATGTTTATATGTCCTTTGGGTCTTTCTGGTAAATGTTTATGGGTTAAATATGATAGATTTCCTCGAGGGCAGTAATTGTGTTCCCCTCAGTTTCTGGCACATTGCCAAATGTTGACAGGTATTTAATGCTTTTTTATTTGTGGTATACCTGTAATTTATATTTGAAAGTCTTCCTTTTAAACTTGCTAAAATTAAAAACTTAAACTTATTATGATAGAATAAAAAAGCAGCACCATGTGAATTTACCCGGAAAAGCAAAGTCTGATGGGCTGGCTATATTGATACCGGGAACAGAATTGAACAAAACCAAAGCCAAAGGCAGAGATAAACTTTGTTAATTGGCTGAAAAAAAAAATAGAAGGCCCGAAAAATTGAGCCACTACAAAGAAAGTATTTTTTGACATATGCCTTGTAAATGAATCAGTTTAAATGTAAATCAAACCTATATTTCTAAACTTAAGGAAAATATAATTAGTTTCTGCAGTTGACATTTAATTTTGTTAAAATCCATAATTGCTTCATACTTGAAATTTACTTTTGTTATGTGAATAAAAAAATTATTTAGGTTAACTACTACTCAAGATAATTCAGTTACTCATCTCTCTAGACAAGCTCATTAAGATCTATAACTTCATAATGGCCCATGAATTCTAGCAAATAATATCCTAAGGAGAGGAATTCTTTACATCATGATGCAGCACCTACTCTGGGTGTTTCTGTACACCTGAGTTTGTTTATATGTTGTCTAGAGAACTAAAGAGATTAAAAAAACTCATCCTTGCCTGGCCGGTGCGGCTCGTAGAGCATCAACCTATGAACCAGTAGGTCATGGTTCGATTCCCAGTCGGGGCATATGCTCAGTTTGCAGGTTCGATCCCCAGTGTGGGGTGTGCAGGAGGCAACTGATCAATGATTCTCTCTCATCATTGGTGTTTCTATCTCTCGCTCTCCCTTCCTCTCTGAAATCAATAAAAATATATTTGAAAACAAACAAAAATGCGTCTATCACTGGTATTATGGCTTATATTAAACAAGTATATTTTGGGGGAAAGAGGAGGTAGGTATTGAAAAAATATTTTTATAAGGCTTTTGTTTTAAGAAAGGCCAGTAGAGCATGTGAAAATTTAAATTCATATAGAATAGATTAATTGGAGTTTTTTTGCTTTACAAAAGAATTTCTAAGTAAATGAGCCCTCCTGGCATATTTATGGTGTAACTCAGTTTGTAAAAAGTTCTGTTTATACACAGTTTCCAAGAAAATGTCAAGCACAAAGTAAGGCATATTTGTAATTTGTTTTCTAACGCTAACTTAACATTGAAGGTACTTTTATTTTTTGATCCTCATCCGAGGATACATTCCCATTGATTTTACAGAGAGAGGAAGGGGAAGAGAGAAAACATGGATCAGTTGCTTCCTGCATACCCCAACCGGGATTGAATCTGCAACCTTTTGGTGTAGGGGATGATGCCTTAATCAACTGAGTCACCTGGCCAGGCTGAAGATGCTTTTAAAAATGTAAAATTAAATAATTTAAATATTGACATTTTATAGTTTCTTTTTAGGTGTAGTGTTTTTTGGGGGGTGGGAGGGATAAATTTGTACATTTGTGATTCGTTTGGTAGCTCTTTACCAAATGTCTGTAGTATGCCAGGTTCTATGCCAGATATAGGTGATTCAGCAGTGAATAGCCCATGGTATAAGTCATTAGGGAACTTAAGACTTTTGAAGGGCATAGGCACATAAACAGGTTATTATAATATAGTGGAATAGGACTGTGATAGGGAAAATTATAGGTTGCTATGGGATACCTAATCTGCTCTTGGGGATTTAGTGATATTTCAGTTGTGTCTTAAAAGATAATTAGAAACTACTAAGTGAATGGTTATTAAATAAGGGTGAGTGGTGTGATAGCACAGTCTGGTTGAAAATGGAGTGTGGTAGGGGTTGAATGATGTGTAGTAAACAAATGTTAAATTATTTATTTGAGGTAGTTTTGGGAGCTTTTGTTTTAGGGGGGAGGCTAAAGTTCTCTCCAGTACTTTCTGGAGTCACCACTGAATATCATTTACAAATATATGAAGGAAAGATAGTATGGTGAGGGGATTGAAAGAATTTCATTGTCAGATCTTAGAGAGGAGTAATGGGTAGGGTGAGAAGTATCTATGTATATAAAACCCTAATATGCAAATAGACCGAACAACAACCAAACAACCGGTCACTGATGTGCGCTGACCACCAGGAGGCGCGTGCGCGGAACATGGCGGGTGTTGGCAGCAGGCGGCAGAGCGTGGAACATGGCAAGCGTGGGCAAAGTGGGAGCAGGTGAGCGGGGGCGCCAGACCAAGGCGGGGCACTGGTCACTGTCACCCGGGTGAGCCTCTGGTGATTACTGAAAATTCTTGGCTCCTGCGTGCTGCGGTCCTGCCTGGTGCTCGCGCCTGCTGCCAGCGCCGTCCCCGCTTGCACCCGCTGCCAGCCTAGAGCCGCCGCTTGCACCTGCTGCCGGCATCGGGGACTGGCCCCGATCACTTGGCGCCGTCAGCAGGTACGAGCAGCTGCTGGCCTGGTCGTCCCTCAAGGCTTCTCCACCTACCCCTGTTCCTGAGGGGCCATCAGGACCAGCAGCCACGTCTCGCACCCGCTGCTGATGACAGCCCCGCTTGCATCCAGTGCTGGTGCCGACCCCGCTCGCACCCACAGTTGGCGCTGGAACTGCTGCTCACAGCTGCCGCCAGCGCCTGGTGGTGGTCCCAATCGCTTGGCGTCGTCAGTGGGTGCAAGTAGCGGCTATTGGCCCTGATCAACCCTGAGGGCTTCTCCACCTCCACCTGCTCCTGAGGGGTGATCAGGGCAGCAGCCACTGCTTGCTCCCGCTGCTGGCGCCGCCCTGCTCGCACCCGCTGCTGGCGCCGGCCCCACTCGTTCTGTCAGCGGGGGCGAGTGGGGCTGGCGCTGCCATCACATGGGAGCGGCGGCAGGAGTGGGGCTGCCAGCAGAGAAGGGACCAGGGACCGTGGTGGGAGGGGCTGGGCGGGGGCACGGAGGATGGGCCAAGACCCAACCCTGTACCCACCACAGCCTCGTGGCCCACAGTTCCTTTCAAGGTGCACAAATTCGTGCACTGGGCCCCTGTTAGAAAATAAAATTCGAGAAGTAAGTGGGGTCTTGTAAATCATGCTTTCTGGACTTTGTACTTTATTCTGAAGATAGTGAGAGTCATTTGTGGGATTTTATATAGATAGTAAACAGTTGATGTATCAATTTAAAAATATTGCTTGGCGATACAATTAGAATGGCTAGAGGGAACTGGGTTTATAAGAATGTAATAATAACCCAGGTGAGAGATGCTGGTGGCTTAAATTAGGGAAGTGACAGAGAGGATGATAGGACTTGTTGAATTATTGGATGTGAGAGAGGAAGAAGCGAAAATAGCCAAGGATAATGGCCTAGGTTTCTGTTTTGAGAAGCAGGATGTTGCCATTCACATCAATAATCAAAACAGGAAGAGGAGTACGTTTGAGGAGGAATATGATGAATTGAGTTTTGATATATTGAATTTTAGGTGCCTGTTAAACACCTAAGAAGAAATATCCATTAGGCAGATATATGAATCTACTGTTCAAGAAAGAGATCTGGATAGAGATAGACTTGGGTGTTACCAAGTACTTGAGTGGTCTTGAAATTGCTTAGGGATAGTGTGTAGAGTGAGAAGAGGACCTAGGACAGAATGTAGAAGAGGAGATGTCTATCCATGAGGCTCAGAAATTGAGTGCTGAGGAGGAAACCCAGGGTCCCCCATTGTGCAATAGGAACTGTGCTATACACAGCTTATTGGCTCTACACAGCAGAGTGAAGAAAAACTAGGACCTTATAGATAGAATCCTGTCTACCATGGAGAGTATTTCCAGAAAGAGTGGTAGGCAGTACAATATGCCACACAGAGGGCAAAGATATAATGGGGTGTCTGAATTAAGTAAAGTCTTTAAACAAAAGAAAAGTTCAGCTAAAGGGTTTTTGGTATTTTTTTGGACACCAGAGCTTATAACACATTTTGTAGATTTTATCCAAAACTAGAGGCCCGGTGCACGAAATTTGTGCATGAGGGTGTGTGTGCCTCAGCCCAGCCTGCACCCTCTCCAATCTGGGACCCCTTGAGGGATGTCCGACTGCCCGATTCCACTGGGATCGGGCCTAAACGGGCAGTCGGACATTCCTCTCACAATCCAGGATTGCTGGCTCCCAACCACTTACTTGCCTGCCTGCCTGATTGCCCCATACTGCTTCTGCCTGCCAGCCTGATCACCCCCTAACCACTCTGCTGCCAGCCTGATAGATGCCTAACTGCTCCTCTGCCGGCCCGATTGCCCCTAACTGCCCTCCCCTGCAGGCCTGGTCACCCTCAACTGCCCTCCCCTGCAGGCCTGGTCCCCCCAACTGCCCTCCCCCGCAGGCCTGGTCACCCCTAACTGCCCTCCCCTGCAGGCCTGGTCCCTCCCAACTGCCTTCCCCTGCAGGCCTGGTCCCTCCCAACTGCCCTCCTCTGCCGGCCTGGTAACTTCTAACTGCCCTCCCCTGCAGGTCTGATCGCCCCCAACTGACCTCCCATGCAGGCCTGATCGCCCCCAACTGCCCTCCCTTGCAGGCCTGGTTTCTCCCAACTGCCCTCCCCTGCAGGCCTGGTTCCCCCCAACTGCCCTTCCCTGCAGGCCTGGTCCCCCAACTGCCCTCCCCTGCAGGCCTGGTCCCCCAAACTGCTCTCCCCTGCAGGCCTGGTCACCCCTAACTGCCCTCCCCTGCAGACCTGGTCCCCTCCAACTGCCTTCCCCTGCTGTCCTGAAGCTCCCAACTGCCCTTTTGGGTCCCCCCCAATGGCCCTCCCCTGCTAGCCTGATTGCCCACAACTGTCCTCTCTTGCCAGTCATCTTGTGGTGGCTATCTTGTGTATTGGAGTGATGGTCAATTTGCATATTACTCTTTAACTAAATAGGATGTTTGGTACTTTCATGGTTAGCCTTATCATGAAAATCTTCTTTACTTCTATATTTTGTTCCATATTGGTTCTATGACTGAAGCTCAACCTGTAAATACCATCTATTTCTTCATCCCATGCTATTAAAGGCAGTTCTCTCTTTTTTTAAGAAAATACTTTTTTTACTGATTATAAAAATAACTAGAGGTCCGGTGCATTAAATTTGAGCACGGAGTGGGGGAGGGGTTCCTCAGGCTGGCCTGTGCCCTCTTGCAGTCCGGGGCTCTCACAGTTTGGGACCCCTTGCTCCTTACTGCCCACCTGCAGCGGAGGCGGGTGTGGTTCCCGCCACCACCACTCTGCTCGCCAGCTGTGAGCCTGGCTTCTGGCTGAGCGGTGCTCCTCCTGTGGGAGTGCACTGACCACCAGGGGGCAGCTCCTGTGTTGAGCATCTGCCCCTTGGTGGTCAGTGTGCATCATAGCGACCCGTCGTTCCGCCGGCTGGTCAATTTGCATATTAGGGTTTTATTATATAGGATGATATGTGTTCATTGTTAAAAAATTCATAATCCAGAAATGTATACAGAAACTGAGAGTCTTAACTGTACAACTAGGCAATAATTATTATTTTTCTCATCATCTTTCCAGATAACTCTTATGGATGTAATTTATAATGAAATTTATAATGATCTTATATTTTTTCCATTCAAGAATATTATGCATACTTTCATGTTGCTAAATATAACTCAAAGTCATCATTTTAATTACTTAAGGCATCACCTTATATACATATATGTGCATGTAAATATAGTATATATCTAATTTGCCATTCTCTAGTGACAGGCAAAATTTAAGTAGTCTCCAAATTTTAACCATTACAGTTAGCAAAGCTCCTCGAAAATATTTCTGCAGTTTTCCAACATAGTATCAATACCTTGAAGTGGAATTTTAGGGTCAAAGGTTATATACTTTCAACAACTATATTTTTATTATAAAACAACATTAAATTATAAAGTTAATATATTCTCATGATAAAAAAATTCAAACAGTACTTAAGGATACTCAGGAAAATCTGTCTCCCTCTCTAGGGATAATCATTGTCATCAGCTAATTGTGTATCCTATCTAATAAAGAGGGAATATGCTAATTGACCATCACACCCCCACAAAGATGGAGGCACCGACAGCCAATAAGGAGGGAATATGCTAATTGACTACCATGCCCTTTAAGATGGTGGTGCCCAGTCTCCTCAGCCCTGCTGGGGCTCCAGGCATTCGGCACAAGCGGACCTGCCCTGCTCCGCGTGCCTGCCTTTGGAGTCCCCCAGTCTCCTCAGCCCCCCAGCTTCCCAGGGCCGGCCCGAGGCGCAGGCCAGCCTCTGATGGCAGCTGCCCAGCCGCCCAGGGCCGCCCGAGGCTCAGGTAACCAGGGCCAGCCGAGGCTTGCGCTGCTGGCAGTGGCAGCAGCAGAGGTGTGATGGGGGGCGTTGCCTTCCCCTGATTGCTTGGTTACCTCCTGCCCCTGAGGGCTCCCGGACTGTGAGAGGGGGCAGGCCGGGCTGATGGAACCCCCCCTGCAGTGCATGAATATTCATGCACCAGGCCTATAATATGCATATAAAAGCATATATGTACTAGTAGCCCTGTGCATGAATCCGTGTGCCAGTTGCTTGCCAGTAGCTTGCTGCCGCCCTCCAGTAGCTCTCCACCCACTGCCCCGCCCTCCTGTAGCTCCCCCTGTCCCCTCTCCCTTCCCTCTTCCCCCTTCATATCTTGCTGCCCTGCCCCCTCCAGTAGCTCTCCGCTGCCTGCTTGTAGCCAGTAGCTCACTGCTACCCTCCTGTAGCTCTCCGCCCACTGCCCCGCCCTCCTGTAGCTCTCCCCACCCCCCCATAGCTTGCTACCCTGCCCTCTCCTGTAGCTCTCCGCCGCCCACTTGCAGCTCACTGCCCCACCCTCCTACTGATCCGTTATCTGGTCGTTATGCGGTCAGTTGTTACACTTCACGGCGTAACGACCATTTGCATATTACATCTTTATTATATAGGAGGGGTAGACTTTTAAAATTTATTTAAATATTTTATTTATTTTGAGCAGATATACATGCATATGGAAAATGTAAATATGCTGAGGAAGTGAAAACTTACGTCTCATCACCCCTGTCTTGGCCAGTCATTAATTTTTTCTTCTCAAGCTGTATACCGACTTTTCTTGTATATGTTTTCCAGTTTGTACACACAGTCATCTTTTGACTTTGTTTATGGTGTTATTTTTCTCTTTAAAAATTAATTTATTTCTGTTGAAGTATAGTTGACATACAATATTATGGCATTATTTTTCATGTGAAACTCTTAATTTTTATGAAGCAATAATTTCTTTAATGGTTGCTGGGTTATGTATCTTAATTCCTTAGAATGGTCTGTATGTCATCTTTAAACACAAATTGCATGATATATATATTATTCTGTACATTGCTTTTTTCAATTCATATGTTTTGGAGATCAGTATCAGCACATACAATGTAATTCATTTCATCAGCTCATTTTTCCATTTTATGGATATAATGTGATGTGCTGGTCCAGTGGAAGGACATTTAGGTTTTAATATTTTTGCTCTTCTACAATACTGCAATAAGTTTCCTTTACATCTGTCTTTGCACACAACAACTTCTCTGCTAAAGGTAGAACTTCCCAGGTCCCCAAAGTTCCCACAGGATATTTGCTGTGGATGATACCATTGGTAAGGAGCAAAGTTTTCATGAAGCAAGAGAAGCTCCTCCCTTGCTATATCAACAGGGGTTTTTATTACTCCTGGCTTCTATCAAGGATGGTTCTGGAGACTGACCATCATGCCGAAGCACAAGTTGCTAGTAAAAACCCCAGTGCATTACTGCAAGACTGGTGAATATCAGGTCAGTTTCCCAGGCATATATCTCTTAACAGGCCTGGGCTTCAAATCTTATGTCTTCTAAAAAGGCTGTAGCAATTATACTCAAAGAAAAACTCCAAAAACAAAACTTATCTGTAAGGAAGAAATGGGAAAAGGTACAGTAATGACATATGTAAGTAATGGGGGTTAAATACATTGTAAAGTTATAATCGTTGGGATAAAAAATTTTAAGTGCCTTGTGGATGTTTAAAATTATAATCATTATGTTTTTACATCTTTATGTTTACTTTCATCAAATTTCTTTATTCCAATTTAATACTGTTGCCACACTTTGTTCCTATCACAAATGATTGATGCTCTTAATGTATTCTGCATCAAACCAGTGACCCTTAGTTCTCTTTTACTTTTATTTAGATTAAGCATGCCAAACTCAAAGGCTAACACAGCCAAATAAACAAGGTTTAGGTTTATGTGGGACTCAAAAAACCAAAAGCTTCAATTTTAATAGAAACAGAGGTTTATTTTGATAGAGATGTGCTGAATACAAAGGGTTGAAATAAAGGAGTAATCAATAACATATAATAGAACATTTTAATAAAAATTAATATTTTTTCTTGAACATTAACTTACCAGACACTGAATAACTGCACAATTAATAAGCGTAAGGCAAATAAACATATTTTTCTTGTTCTTCGAAAGCCAAAATATTTCCTGTTGCGCACACCAAACAAGTCAGTCCCAGACTGATGACTTGGCATTTGGCTGCTAAAATACTCGCTGCTAGCATTAGTGGAGAGAAATGGTGCGCCTGCGCGTAAGGCGTGTAAGGGAAATGAATGCAACACGATTATAATAATCAGTCATTAGTGAGAGTTGTAGTTCATTATTAATAATTATATATAACGGTATTGTAAAAATTAAGTTACGAATTTTTATTTATTTTATTTTTTTATTTTTTTATATTTTTATTGATTTTTTACAGAGAGGATAGAGAGCTAGAAACATCGATGAGAGAGAAACATCGACCAGCTACCCCCTGCACACCCCCCACCGGGGATGTGCCCGCAACCAATGTACATGCCCTTGACCAGAATCGAACCTGGGATCCTTCAGTCTGCAGGCCGACGCTCTATCCACTGAGCCAAACCGGTTTCGGCACGAATTTTTATTAAAACGTTTCTTATATACCGTTATATTGGCTGGGCTGCAGAAATATTCATTGTGGGCCACAGGGCCCGTTGACATGCTTTATTTAGATGATCTCTCTCCCTATTTCCTATTGCTTGGCTTTGTTCTTCTCATTCCCTGCCTGGCACTTTTCTTTTCTTCCCCTTTTTGGCTTGCTTTTTCTGTTTTGTACTGATTTTGGATTTGGCCTCGTTCCTTGTCACCTATCTCAGTTGTATTCACCTCTGGGTTTACTTTCATAGATTAGGAAGCTGGAGCCGCTTCTACTGCTAGTGGAATTGTTATTCTTGGTAGATAAGCAGACAGGTGATCCTATATAGTAAAAGCTTAATATGCTAAGTGTCCGGTTAGTCAATCAATCAAAGCGTAATATGCTAATGATATGCTAAGGCCGCTCAACCACTCGCTATGACGTGCACTGACCACCAGGGGGCAGGCAGTCAGCCAGTCGCTGTGACGTGCACTGACCACCAGGAGGCAGACAGTCGACTGGTCAACCAGTTGCTATGACATGAACTGACCATCAGGGGGGCAGACACTCCAACTGGTAGATTAGCTTGCCTCTGGGGTCCAGTTGATCGGGACTGAGCAAGACATGCTGGACATGCCCTGGAGCCCTCCCATGGTCCCTCTCAGGCTGGCCAACCTCCTGCACCCCTCCCCGGCCCCAATCGTGCACTGGTGGGGTCCCTCGCCTGGTCTGTGCCCTCTCACAATCTGGGACCCCTTAGGGGATGTCGGAGAGCCAGTTTCGGCCCGATCCCACAGGCCAGGCTGAGAGACCCCACTGGTGCATGAATTCGTGCACTGGGCCTCTACTTATCTATCTATAAGACAATTCTGATGTATTTTGTTAATTGCTTTCTTTCTTTTGCATTTTGTTAATTTTGAAGAGACTTAAAAAAAGTTTTAAGTACTGCTAAACATACTAGTAATTCTGCATAAACATGCTTTTCAGAAGTTGTAAAGTACTTCTTATAGACTAGAGGCACGGTGCACGAAATTCATGCACGGGGGCATTCCCCTTAGCCCAGCCTGCACCTTCTCCAATCCAGGACCCCTCAGGGGATGTCCGACTGACGGTTTAGGCCTGATTGGGCCTAAACCAGCAGTCGGACATCCCTCTCACAATCCAGGACCGCTGGCTCCTAACTGCTCACCTGCCTGCCTTCCTGATCGCCCCTAACTGCCCCCCTGCCAGCCTGATCACCCCTAACCGCCTCTGCCTGCTGGCCTGATTGCTCCTAACTTCCACCCCTGCTGGCCTGGTCGCCCCCAACTGTCCCCCCCGCCGGCCTGGTCACCCCACGCAGCCTGCTGTTCAGTTGTTTGGTCATCCCTCACTAACCCCTCTGCCGGCCTTGTCGCCCCACGCAGCCTGTTGTTCGGTCGTTAATGTTACTGTGATGGCGTCCTGGACAATTTGCATATTCCTCTATTATTAGTATAGATGGGAAGCTGACTTAGTACACAAATATTTTATCTTTTTGTCTGAAAACCTATTTTAGTACAAAAAATGATTCAACTCTGCTTAAGAATTTAAACCAGATATCCTGGAGCTGAAAGTTACTCTAGCCAAGATGACCTGACCTCTGCAGATCCCCTTTAGGCTTGTGACAAGAGCTAGAATCAGAAATGCGTAAGTGAAAACATAAGAAAATCTTCAAAGTAAAACATGTTTCTCATACTTCTGGATTTTATTTTTCTTTTGGATTTTTTTTTTTTTGGTCGGGGCGGGGGGCGGGGGGAGAGAGATAGAAGCATTTAATTCTAAAAGGTGATTCAGGTGTTCTTTAAGTACTTAAAGTTTTCAGTGCAAGCCAGATAAATACTCACCAAGTATACTACTTCCTAACCTATTTTTTTTTTTTTTTACTTTGATCACTTAGTGTCTTTGCTCTATTACTGTTGTACTTTGCCACTGAGTTTAAGTATGCTTGCTGGTTTTCAAATCAGAATACAGCACAATTACATTTTTTCTTAGTGAAATTCTGTACAATAATTATCCCTGAAATGTTTTAGAAAATAAGATAACATTTGCCCCTAGTTATTTACTTTTAAATGTTTAAAAAGTAGTTTCGATTTAGTTGTGGGATACTAAGTAGAGAAACTAAATCTGTTGTTTTCGTGGAGGAAATATTAGTAATATCTTGTAAGAAATTATACATTTATAGTTTACTAGAGTCCCAGTGCATGAAATTCACGCACTGGTAGGGTCCTTAGCGGCTGCCGGCTGGGGCCTCCCTCCCTTCCCCCAGACGCCTGCCACTGCCACCACTGCCACTGGCCAGGGCCTCCCTCCCTTCCACTAGTCGCCTGCCACCACTGCCAGCTGGGGCCTCCCTCCCTTCCCCCCACCAGCCCCACCCCTTGCATACTATGCTTTTATTATATAGGATGAAGTTTTTAAATAGCTTTATTGAGAATAAATTCACATACCATACTGTTTACCTACTTAAAGTTTATAGTTCACTCCTTTTTAGTGTATTCACAGAGTTGTGCAGGCATCACCACAATCTCATTTTAGAATATTTTTGTTCCCCCTAAAAGAAACCCTGAACTCATTAGCAGTCATTCCCCTTTCCCTCCTGCCCCAGGCAAACAATAATCTGTTTTCTAACTCTGGATTCACCTACTCTGGATATTTCATTTAAATGAAATCATTCAAAACGGGGTCTTTTGTGACTGGCTTCTTTCTCTTAATAAGTTTTCAGGTCTCATCAATGATTTAGCATGTATCACATTTTGTTTACTCATTCATCAATTGATGGATATTTGGATTGTTTCCACTTTTTGTTTATTATGAATACTGCTGCTCTACATTGGTGTAGGAGTATGAGTCCCTGCTTTTAATTCTTTGGGTATATACCTTAGAGTGGAATTGCTGAATCATATGGTATCTCTGATTAACTTTTGACAAACCACCAAACTGTTTCCTTAGCCACTGAATTATTTTACATTCCCATCAGCAGTGCATGAGGGTTCTAGTTTGACCACATTCTTGCTAACACGTATTTTTCTTTCTTTTAGTTTTGATTTGCATTTCCCTAATGGTTAAAGATATTGAGCAACTTTTCATGTGCTTATTGACCATTTGGGAAAATGTATTCAAATTCGTTGTTCATTTTTATTATTGACTTGCAGGATTTTGAATATAGACCCTTATTAGATATGTGATTTACAGATATTTCCCCCTGCTCTTTGGGTTGTCTCTTTACTTTTTTATTGGTGATGTTTATAGCACAGAAGTTTTAAATTTTGATGTATTCCAATGTATCTATTTTTCCTTTCGTTGCTTGGGCTTTTGGTGTCAAATCCAAAAACCATTATCTAACCTAAGAGTAAGGACTTACTCTTATGTGTTTTTTTCTAAGAATTTTATAATTTTAACTCTTAGATTTAGGTCTATGGTCAATTTTGAGTATTCTGTGAGTTTGGGTCCAAGCTGTTTTGCTTGTGGATGTCCATTTGTCCCAGCATCTTTGAATAGTCTGGACATCTTTGATAAAAATGAATTGGCTCTAAACATAGGATTTTTTTCCTGTGCCCTCAATTCAGTTCCATTGATCCATATGCTTGTCCTTAACCCAGTACTACAGTGTATTGATTACTGTAGTTTTGTAGTAAGTTTTGAAATTGGGAAGTGTGAGTTCTCTTAATTTTGTTCTTTTTCAAGATTTTTTTTTCATTTTTTATTATGGTAAAATATACATAACATAAAAGTTAGTGTCACAACCATTTTAACTGTACAATTCAGTTACATTAAGTACATTCATACAGTTATATAACTATCTCCACCATCTATCTCTGGAGCTCCTTTCATCTTGAAAAACAGAAACTTTGTATCTGCTAAATAATAACTTCCCATTCTCCCCTCTTTCCAGCCCCTGAAATCTCCCATTCTACTTTATATCTCAATAATAAAATATCTCATATAAGTGGAATCATATGGTATTTATTTTTTTGTGGCTGGCTTATTTCACTTAGTAGAGGGTCATCATAATTTACCCATCTTGTAACATATATCAGAATTCCCTTTTTAAGAATGAATGATATCTCACTGTATGTATATATCACATTTTGCTTACCTATTTATCCACTGCTAGACATTTGGGAAGCTTCTACATCTTAGCTTCTGTGAATAATGCTGCTATGGATATGGGTGTACAAATATTTTCTTATAGCCCTGCTCTCAATTTTTTTGGATGTATATCCAGGAGTGGAATTGCTGGGTAACATGGTAATTCTATTTTTTAAAAAAAATATATTTTATTGATTTTTTACAGAGAGGAAGGGAGAGGGATAGAGAGTTAGAAACATCGATGAGAGAGAAACATTGATCGGCTGCCTCCTGCACGCCCCCTACTGGGGATGTGCCCGCAACCAAGGTACATGCCCCTGACCGGAATCGAACCCGGGACCCTTCATTCCGCAGGCCGACGCTCTATCCACTGAGCCACACCGGTTTCGGCTCTATTTTTAATTTTTTTGAGAAATCACCATATTGTTTTCCACAGTGGCTGTACCATTTTACATTCTCACCAACAATGCATAGGGGTCTACTTTCTCCACATCCTTGCCAACACTTGTTTTGTTTTATTTTTTCATTTGTGTCTAGCTTCTTTTTTAAAAAATGTAAATCAATTTTTATTTTTCAATTACAGTTGGTATGTAATATTACATTAGTTTCAGGTGTACACCCCAGTGATTAGTCATCATTATATAACATAAGGGATCATCCCGATAAATCTTGTACTCTCTGACACTATACATAGTTGTTAGAATATTATTGACTGTCTTCTGTTTTGTTTTTTTACAGTAGCCATCCTAATGGGTGTGAGGTGGTATCTCATAGTTTTGTTTTCATTTCCCTGATAATCCTATATAATAAAAGGGTAATATGCAAATTGTCTCCTTGACAGGGAGTTCGACCAGTGTTCAACCAGGGGGTGGGGCTGGCCTGCCAACCGCCTGTGTCGGCCTCACCGCCAGTTGGCCCCCCACCCCAATCAGGGGCGTGGCTGGCCAGCCAACCTCCCACATCTCCTCCCCCTGGCTGGCCTGGCCCGATCGGCCCTGATGGGGGCAGGCTGGACCCCACCCATGCACGAATTCATGCACTGGGCCTCTAGTTAATGATATTGAGCATCTTTTTGTCCAGTTGTATGTGTTCTTTAGAGAAATGTCTGCCGAGGTCTTTTGCCCATTTTTTAATATCGTTGTTTAGCTTTTTGTTGCTGAGTTTTTGGATTTCTCTATAATTCTGGATATTAATCCATTATAAAATAAACTAGAGGCCTGGTGCATGAAATTTGTGCACTGGGGGGGGTTGTTCCTCAGCCCAGCCTGCACCCTCTCCAATCTGAGACCCCTTGGGGGATGTCCGACTGCCGGTTAATTGCTAAACCGGCAGTTGGACATCATTGGGCCTTGACCGGCAGTCGGACATCCCTCTGACAATCTGGGACTGCTGGCTCTTAACTGCTCGCCTGCCTGCCTGCCTGATTGCCCCTAACTGCTTCTGCCTGCCAGCCTGATCACCCCCTAACCACTCCCCTGCTTTCCTAATTAACACCTAACTGCTCCCCTGCCGACCTGGTCACCCCCAACTGCCCTTCCCTGCCAACCTGATCTCGCCCCCAACTTCCCTCCCCTGCCGGTGTGATCTCACCCCCAATTGCCCTCCCCTGTCGACTTGATCTTGCCCCCAACTGCCCTCCCCTGCTGCTGGCCTGATGGCCCCCAACTGCCCTCCCCTCCCAGCCTGGTTGCCCCCAACTGCCCTCCCCTGCCGGCCTGGTCGCCCCCAACTGCCCTCCCCTGTACCCCTGGTCCCCCCCCCCAACTACCCTCCCCTGCCATCCTGATGGCCCCCAACTGCCCTCCTCTGAAGGCCTGGTCACCCCTAACTGCCCTCCCCTGCTGGTCTGTTCCCCCCCAATTGCCCTCCTCTGCCGGCCAATTTGGTTCTGATTGGTTGGTTTCTATGCCAGTCGGCGTCAAAAGCTCCGCCTCCTAGGCAGCCATTGGCTCCTCACAGTTCACCCAGATTTGGTTCTGATTGGTCAGTTTCTATGCCAGTCACCATCAAAAGCTCTGCCTCCTAGGCAGCCATTGGCTCCTCACACTTCACCCAGATTTGGTTCTGATTGGTCGGTTTTTATGCCAGTCAGCGTCAAAAGCTCCGCCTCCTAGGCAGCCATTGGCTTCTCACAGTTGACCCAGAATTGGTTCTGATTGGTCGGTTTCTATGCCAGTCAGCGTCAGAAGCTCCGCCTCTTAGGCAGCCATTGGCTCCTCACACTTCACCCAGATTTGGTTCTGATTGGTCGGTTTTTATGCCAGTCAGTGTCTCTGGGCCTATCAACGGGGCCTGATCAGAAAGGTGGGGCTGATCCGCAGCCCAGGTGGAGGCCTGGAGAGAAATGGAGGCACGGCTGCTGGCCAGGCCTGGAGAGAAAGAGAGAGGCAAGTGATGATCAACAGCTGTCACAGAGACTACGGATCAGACCCTGCTTCTCTCTTCAGGCCTCTGTAAGGGCCTGATTCGCTGTCGCCTCAGCAGTAAGTGCTGGGTCACAGCGCCTGCTGCCATAGCAGTTAGTGCTGGGTCTCCATGGCAACCCAGCGCTGACTGCAGGACTGACTTTCTGTTAGTCGAGCCTCCGGTCGTGATGGACTCAGGGTTTTTATATATTAGGATGATTTGCAAATGTTTTCTCCTATTCTGTGGGTTGCCATTTTACTCTGTAGATAGTCTTTTAATACATAAAATTTTAAGATTTTCATGAAGTCTAATCTGTTTTTCCTGTTAATTCCTATACCTTTGGTGTTAGGTCCAAGAAATAACTGCTAAATCCAATGTCATGAAACCTTTGTCTTATGTACATTTTGGTCATGGATCCATTTTGAATTAATTTGAATTAATTCTCTTCCATATGGATATCCACTTTTCAGCAACTTGTTGAAAAGATTTTTTTCCCTGTATTGAATGGCCTTCATACCCTTGTCAAAATCATTTGACCATATATGTGAAGGTTTATTTTTGGACTAGTTATTCTATTTTATTGGTCTATATGGTTGTCTTTATGTCATTACCACACTGTTTTGATTACTCTAGGTTTGTAGTGTTTTGAAATCAGGAAATATGAATCCTCTAGCTTTATTATTTCTTAAGAATTCTTTTGACTATTCTGTGGCTCATTCAATTTAAACTCTGAATACATCTGGTACTAACTTTCATTTTTCTAATGTATTGCAATGTTTTAGAAATACTAATATGTGTGTGTATGTGTGGTTCCAAGCTATTAAGTTTTTTAGGAAACTGGTTCACTTTCATTCACCAAACCTTCATTTTAATCATTGTGGATTAAAATCATTCTAAAATATATTATCTAATTTATATATAATGTATGTATGTGTTGGCTCCTGGAATAAATAGCTATGTTTTTAGAGTTCATTTGCCTATGTTGTTTTCCTTTATTCTTCCCTTCTTGTCAGCTGTCACTTGAAAAAGACAAATAATGTTGTTTAAACTATAGGAGTAATAAGTATCATAGTAGAACATGCAAATAAATTCTAAGAAGAAAATAAAATTCACCTTATTTTGGCCACCTAGACTTTTTTTCTAGGCATTTAAATATATATATATATTTATTGATTTCAGAGAGGAAGGGAGAGGGATAAAGAGATAGAAACATCGCTGCCTGCCGCTGTTGCGTGGGGCGCCGCTGGCAGCCGAGGGAGCGTGACTGTACTGCACAGGGCGCTAGGAGGTATTGTTGCTGTGATGCCCCCTTGTCAGCTGCATACTGGCCTGGTGGCTGGAAGCAGGACACCCGAGTCTGCATGCTGAGGAAGATGGGTGAGGTGGTGGCCAGAGTTGCGAGGAAGGTCAACAAGATGGTGGAGAGTGACTCTGACACCCTGGATCTGGCCGAGTGCATGATGGTTTCTTTCCCCATCAGCATCTACAAGGTCCTGCGGAATGTCACTGACCAGATCCACCTCATCACGCTGGCCAACAATGAGCTCAAGTCCCTCACCAGCAAGTTCATGACCACATTCTGTCAGCTTCAAGAGCTCTGCCTGGAAGGGAACTTCCTGCACCGCCTCCCCAACGAGGTCAGTGCCCTGCAGCACCTCAAGGCCATCCACCTGTCTCGGAACCAGTTTCATGACTTCCCTGAGCCGCTCACCACCCTGCCGGCGCTGGAGACCATCAGTCTGGAGGAGAACGAGATTGTGGATGTGCCCGTGGAGAAGGTAGCTGCCATGCCTGCCTTGCACAGCATCAATCTGTGCTTCAACCCGCTGAACACCGAGGTGCTCGTCATTGCCCTGCCACTCATCACGTTTGATGTGCTTATGTCTCCAGAGGGCCCCCCCACCTTAGGCCTCCCTCCCTCCTCATGCCCACTCAGAAGGGACAGAGGCCACTTGGCCTGGCACCCTGAGGGGAAGGAACCCCAAGGGCCCATGGGAGGCCAAGCTTGGGGGACAGGGCATAGGTGGGCCAAACAGTGTGTGGGAGGGGGTGCAGCGGTCCAGGATAGATAGCTTAGAGCTGTAGAATCCTGGAATACTCAGAGGAGGAGGCGAGGTTGGAGCTAGAGCCAGGACTCTGGGCATTCATAGCCTCTGTGCAAACTTGGGCAGACCCCCACCCTTTCTGAACTTACAATTTTGGCAAAGGGGTAGTGGCAGTGGGTCTCTGCCTCCTTGGGTTCCTTGGAGGCTTTTTAGGGAACTCACGCCTCCAAGTCTTCTAATCCTCAGTATCTGCTGAGCTTGCAGCTGAGCATTTCTTGGGCCCCTGTGGGTTGAGGCCTTGCTTCTAGTGCTGAGAGCCAGTCGCTGTCCTGAGACGAACAGAAGACAACCTGCATCTATTTATTGCTTCCTGGGAACCAACCCTTCTCTGTGCCCCATCCTGAGCCCTGTGGATCCCTAGATTGGCAGGAGCCTGAACCGGGAGTTGTGGGAAAGCTGCGGAGAGAGTGCGAAGGCTGCAGCAGGGCTGACAATGTTTACATAGGAGCCCCAGGGCCATCAGGCCAGGAAACTGGGGAGCAGATCAAGGTGGCTCTGTCCTTCCTCATGATTAAGAAATTGCTAGAGTGACCAGCTGCGCCTGGCATCACTCCTTGAACTACAGGAGAGTGGCCCAGAGAGAAAGAAAGCCATTTGCACCTGTGCCTCCCTCCACACAGTCTCCTTCTGGCAGCAGACTGGCTGCCTTGTCATTGGTTCACCTGGATGCAGGCGGCACTATGGACTGTTGGATTATAGCTGGCCAGCCCCTGGGTCACCACTCAAAGCCCTGATAACCTTGTCATTTCTAGGCTCTGAACCTGGAGCCTGGCCAGGCAATAGGATGACCTGCCATCCGTGTTTGCTCAGGACTTTCAGTGCTAACACAGGGACAGGAACTGTAAACAGGGACAACTGGCGGCTCCACCAGGTGAGGGCCTAGGGCTCTGGCTTCCTGTGACAATACCTGTGGTAGGGAGAACCCCTGACCTCTTGATCCTCCCACCTTCTCATCTATGGAACAAGCAGATCAGAGCCCACCTGGTCTGGACTTTTGTCGGAATCTGTGGGAGGTGCCTAGGCCACACAAATCTTACATCCGTGGGCCAGTAGCCACTCTTCCACACTCTGACCCTTTCTCAGAATGTTCCCATTTCCTTCCTCTTCCCCTTTCCCTTCCCCAGCCCTGAGGCTGCCCTGCCCAGGCCTCCTGTCTCTTGGCAAGAAGCTGATAGATTGGGAGATTGTAGGCCTGTCACCAAGCACTTGCGAACTCAGAGTCCCAGGAGATGCCTGTTCACTCTGCTCATCTCCCAGGCCTGGTGGGTCAACCTCTGGGAAAAGGGTTTTCAGGGCAAGAAGGCCAGATAAGATCTCCAGGGCTACTGAGTTCAGTCGGGGACAAGTGAGGGCTGCAGTCTAGCCCAGCCTGGAATGGGGTTTCGCCTTGTTGACGAAGCGTGCATTTTCCTGATATGCAAAAAACATTTTATGCAACTCAGTGTGGTCTGCATGAGCACCTATGGGAGCTTGTTAGAAACCCACGGCCCCAGGCCCAATCCCAGACCTCTGGGATCAGAACCCACACTCCAAAAAATCCCCAGGGTTTCCTATAAGCACCTTACTGTTTAAGAAGCAAGGCCTGGGGATGGCCTGGGAGTGAAAGGTGGAGTTTCTCAGCTTGCCCATCCCCCTCCATAAAGCAGCCCTTCACTCCCACCCATAGATCTTTTCAGAGTCTGCGTGGCACTCCTGTGAAGGGAGTGACCTGTAGTCCCCAGGAGATGAGGGTTGGATTTGCCTGGACCCCTGGCCTCCCTTTCTGGTTCAACCCTGAATGCCAAGCTGCTACTTCCCCAGGTCCTCATCTCAGGTCTTTCAGAGGGCTTGTTTTAGGAAGTTGCATCCTACTCTGCTTGGAGAGTGTGCCCTGGCCTCTCTGGAAAAGCTGGGCAACAGAGAAGCCCCAGATCAGAGCACAGTGTGAGCCCTTAACTTCAGTCTGCAATAAAGAATGCATTGGTTTTAAAAAAAGAAAAAGAGATAGAAACGTCAATGATGAGAGAGAATCATTGATCGGCGGCCTCCTGCACGCCCACACTGAGGATCAAGCCTGCAACCCTGGGCATGTGCCCTGACAGGGAATCAAACCCGGAACCCTTCAGTCTACAGGCTGGTGCTCTATCTACTGAGCCAAACGTGCTAGGGCTCTAGGCATGTTTTAAATCAGATTATATTGTGCCTGTTGATTTGAAACTTGCTTCATTCCATCAAGAATAGGTTATGTATATTCCATGTCATTAGCCATCTTTCTAATGTTGCATTTAGTTTTAATGTATATATTTATTGTATTGGGTGGCATAATTTTTTAAATATAATTTGCATTTACATTTTACTTTTACATTCAAGTTTTTCATTGCAATTAAAATTTTGTTACTACATCTTTGTTCCATGACACCCTTAGGAAAAAATTCTAGAGGTAGATTTGCTGGGTCATTTTTTAAGACTTTTTGATAAATAAAGGCTGGTTTTCTCGTAGAAAGTTTGAACTAATTTGTATTCTCATTCATAAGGAACAGCAGTAAAGTTCTCAGAAGGCCATATAAGTTACATGTACTTTAATGTATTTATTAATTTAAATAGTATGTTTATTATTTTTTTAACCTTTGCAAATTTGAGAAGAAACCTATGGAATCATGGCTTTATTTATACTTGTTTTATTAATCTTTAAATTTATAGTTTCTTGTTTATTTATGATTTAATTTCACTTTGCTTTGTACAATTATAGTTTGCCCAATTTCCTATAGGACTCTTCTTAAAAAACTGATTTTGGTAAAGTGCTTTGTTTATTGGGATATTAACTCTTTTCACTCATGCTTTATTTGTCTGTTTTTATACTTATGATATTTTAATGGTAATCAAATCTGTTATTGTTTTACTGCTTCTGACTTTTCTCAGGAATATACATTTTTCTTACACTCTAACATTTTTATGGGTTTAAAAATATTTTGCAGTTACATTTTTATCTAATCATAATTTATTTGGTATCAAATGGAGGCTGCAGCCAAGAAATCAAGAGAAGGCTGAGACTTAGAAGAAGCACAGTGGAAAAATTAAGAAAAATCACTAAGGGGAGAAACCAAGATGGCGGCATAGGTAAACACCTAAACTACTGCCTCGCACAATAATATCAAAACTACAACTAAAAGACAAAACGGACACCATCCAGAACCACAGGAAAGCTGGCTGAGTGGAAATTCTGCAACTAGAAGGAAAGAGAAAAGCACACTGAGACTCAGAGGAGTTGCAAAAGGCTGAGGTACGGAGACGCGCGCATGTGGAGAGGACAGGCGGCTGAGTGCACGGGAGGCTGAGTGCGTGGCTGGCTTTCTAAAGCGGGAGGGAGACAGAAGCTCCCGACTGCGCTGAACTCCAGTCCCGGGCGAGACTCTGGGAACCCAGACACATTCGGGGGGAATCTGGACTGTCAGGAAAAGAGAAAGCACACTGAGACTCAGGGGAGCTGCGGAAGGCAGAGGTCCGGAGGCGCGCGCGCACAGAGAGGACTGACTGCTGAGTGCATGGGTGGCTGAGTGCGTGGCTGGCTTTCTAAAGCAGGAGGGAGATGGAACCTCCCGACTGCGCTGAACTCCAGTTCCGGGAGAGTTTCTGGGAACCCAGACTCATTCTGGGAGAAACTGGACTGTCTGGCAGCGGGCGAAACTCGAGGGCAGCTTTCTCTCAGAGGCGCTTGCAGCGATTACCGAGGGACACTGAGAACCAGGGGCCTCATAGGGCAGGGCTGACGGGAAGCCATGGCTGTCTGCTCTGCCCTGAGACTCCGCCCCATCCAAGCTGAGCACAGAGGCTTTTGCAATTTTGCAAGTCTTGTCTCATAAGGGTGTCTCCAGCACAGAAGTTCTCCCAGCATAGACACAGCTAATCCTCACGGCCAATTGGCCTGGAGGTCAATTCCTCCCAGTGATACCAACAACAATCAAGACTTAACTACAGCAAGGCTGTGCACACAGTACACAAAGGGGTGCACTAAAAGTGTCCACCTCAGGTAACGGGGAGGCTGAACCACTGGGCCCGATAGTCCACCTAGCACACAAAGCTACTGTACCAACTCAGGGAAGCAACCAAAATGCAGAGAAAAAGAAACAGGTCACAAATGAAAGAAATGGAGGAAAACAAACGACTGGATATAGAGTTCAAAACCATGGTTATAAGGTTTTTCAAGAATTTCCTAGAAAAGGCTGATAAATTTAGCGAGACCCTCAAGGATATGAAAAAGGACCAACTAGAAATGAAACATACACTGACTGAAATAAAAAATATTATACAGAGACCTAACAGCAGACTAGAGGACCGCAAGAATCAAGTCAAATATTTGAAATACAAAGAAGCAAAAAACACCCAACCGGAAAAGCAAAAAGAAAACAGAATCCAAAAATTTGAAGATAGTGTAAGGAGCCTCTGGGACAACCTCAAGCGTACCAACATCTGAATTATGGGGGTGCCAGAAGAAAAGAGAGAGCAAGATACTGAAAGCCTATTTGAAGAAATAATGACCGAAAACTTCCCCCACCTGGTGAAAGAAATAGACTTACAAGTCCAGGAAGCGCACAGAACCCCAAACGAAAGGAATCCAAAGAGGACCACACCAAGACACATAATTAAAATGGCAAGGGCAAAAGACAAAGAGAATCTTACAAGCAGCAAGAGAAAAACAGTTAATTATCTACAAGGGAGCACCCATACGACTGTCAGCTGATTTCTCAACAGAAACTATGCAGCCCAGACGGGAGTGGCAAGTAATATTCAAAGTGATGAATAGCAAGAACCTACAACCAAGATTACTCTGCCCAGCAAAGCTATCATTCATAATTGAAGGTCAGATAAAGAGCTTCACAGATAAGAAGAAGCTAAAGGAGTTCATCACCACCAAACCAGTATTATATGAAATGCTGAAAGGTATTCTTTTAAGTAGAGGAAGAAGAAGAAAAAGGTAAAGATAAAAATTATGAACAACAAATACATGTCTAGCAACAAGTGAATAAAAATCAACTGAATAAAAAATCTGATGAACAGAATAAACTGGTGAATATAATAGAATCAGGGGCGTAGAAAGCTGGTGGACTAACAATTCTCGGGGAGAAAGGGTTGTGGGGGGTATGGAAGAGACTGGACAAAAATTGTACACCTGTGGATGAGGACAGTGTGGGGGAGGTAAGGGCACAGGGTGGGGTGGGAACTGGTTGGAGGGGAGCTATGGGGGGAAAAAAGAGGAACAATTGTAATAATCTGAACAATAAAGACATTAAATTAAAAAAATAAATAAATAAAGCTAGACTTCCCCCCCCAAAAAAAGAAAAATCACTAAGAGCAAAGATCCTATCTAATAAAGAGGGAATATTCAAATTGACTGTCACGACATCACAAATATGGTGACACCCATAGCCACAAGATGGCGGTGCCCAGTCCCCTTAGCCCTGCTGGTGTCCCCCAGTCCTTTCAGCCCAGCCGGGGGTAGGGGGCCAGCAGGCCCATGGTGCGGCCAGACCTGCCTTCGGCCCCCCAGCCGCCCAGGGCCAGCCCAACACGCAGGCAAGCCTTGGATGGCGGCTGCCCAGCTGACGCCCAAGGTGCAGGCAAGCCTCGGATGTCGGCGCCCTCACTGCCCAGGGCTGCCCGAGGCTCAGGTAATGAGTCGGCAGTGGCAACAGCAGAGGTGTGATGGGGGCATTGCCTTCCCCTGATTACCAGGTCGCCTTCCACCCCTAAGGGCCCCCGGACTGTGAGAGGGGGCAGGCTGGGCTGAGGGACCCCCTCCAGTGCAAGAATTTTCATGCACCGAGCCTCTAGCATGTTAATAAAAACCAAGGATAAGATAACCCACTCCCTTGTATTCCTAGTTACTATGTACAGATGTGAAAGTTGGACAGTGAAGAAGGCTGATAGGAAAAAAATCAATTCACTTCAAATCTGGTTTTGGTGGACAGCTCTGTGGATACCCTAGACCTGTGGTCGGCAAACTACGGCTCACGAGCCACATGCGGCTCTTTGGCCCCTTGAGTGTGGCACTTCCACAAAATACTACAGCCTGGGCGAGTCTATTTTGAAGACGTGGCGTTAGAAGAAGTTTAAGTTTAAAAAGTTTGGCTCTCAAAAGAAATTTCAATCGTTGTACTGTTGATATTTGGCTCTGTTGACTAATGAGTTTGCCGACCACTGCTCTAGACCACCAGGAAGACAAACAAGTGGGTCCTAGGGCAAGTTAAGCATGAAATATCACTAGAGACAAAAATGACAAAGCAGAAGTGGTATTACTTCAGGCCCATCATGAAAAGGCCTGGTTCTTTGGAAAACACAATAATGCTGGGGAAAATAGAAGATAGCAGGAAAGGAAGAAGACCACATATGAGTTGGATTGACTCCATAAAAGTGACATAGGCATGAATCTAAAAGAGCTGAGTAGGACTATTGAGGACAGCACTCAGGCATAGGGTTGCCTGGAGTTGGAGCTGGCTCAGTGGCACAAAACATAACAGGTTATGTAACTGAATTTTTCTAGTGCTTTTAATATTGTTGAACTAGAAGCCCATTGCACGAAGTTTCATGCAATAGACCTTCCTTCACCTGGCTGCCATCACCAGTTTTCTGCCAGCAGCAGTTTTCCTCTGGCCACCCGCCAATCGGAGCGCCTCCTGCCAGCGCGATTGGCCACCCCGAGAGGAACTCCGATCGGAGGGTGTCCAGAGGAAAACTGCTGCTGGCAGAAAACTGGTGCTGGCAGCCACGCAATCGGCCACCCCAAGTTCCGCCACCGGCGCCTTCCGCCAGCTCCATCAGTCCTCCCACAGTGCCTGCTCATCCTTTCAGCCCAATTGGCCACCCCAAGTCCCGCCCCCAGCCTGCCGTTGGCCCAATCGTGGGCGTAGCAGAGTGATGGTTTTTTGCATACTTCCCTTTTATTAGGTAGGATAATTCTTTCACAGTTCATTTGAAATACTACCTTTACCATTATCCTAAATTCTCATGTATACCTGGTAATCACCTCTGAACTTTTTCTGCAAGTCCATTGATCTGTCTATATCTGTGTTACTCCCCTATTAAGTCTTATAAATTTACAATATCTGTTAATATCATGCCCTTTCATTATTATTTTTTTTAAATTATACTTTATTGTCTATTTTTACATGTAAACTTTAAAATCAACAATTTAAGATCTAAAATAAATTGTTGACTTGGGTTTAAATTTTGCTTAATATGTAGATTACTCTCCATACTCAGTATTTGGCTATATTTTTTTCATTTCCAATTTTATCTTATGAATCTTCATAAAGTTTTATACTTTTATTCATATAGATTCCACATATTTTTTATTACTAGGTATTTTATTTTATTTTAATATTCTTATGTACAGGTTTGTGTATCTCTTGGTCTTGTGCAATATTTGTCACATACTTATACTAAAAAATTATTTGTTAACTATTTGTTACGGAATTTTAAAAATATACCCTATAACAGTACAAAGAATTAACATACCATTGTTCTCAAATAGTGATAAACTTTCTGCTGTTCCTGTCTTAGTTAATAATATTTATAGCATTTGTGAATATTCCATAATATATTTTTAAAATACTTATTTATAATATGTGATTTTATATATTTATACATATTGGTTCTAAATACTTTTGAGTTCACTGTCTTGGATTTTCTAGGTAGATATTCATATAATCTGCAAGTACAAATAGTTTATTAATTCCTTTCTAGAATATCAACTTTAGAAAATTTATGTTA
Organism: Eptesicus fuscus; assembly: GCF_027574615.1. Taxonomy (NCBI): domain Eukaryota; kingdom Metazoa; phylum Chordata; class Mammalia; order Chiroptera; family Vespertilionidae; genus Eptesicus; species Eptesicus fuscus. Next base: position 12,541,294 of record NC_072479.1, on the reverse strand, counting down.
CTGCTTTGATTATAACTTCGCAACTAACTTTTTAATAATGGCAGTGTTGTGGTATTTTGCCTTTTAATTTTAGATGGGAATGTGTTCTAGTGTTTATGTTTTCTTAATTTTTATTCTCATAACATTAGGTATGAGATTGACATTTTATGCAGTATGCTAGCTTTATGAGCTTAAACAGTTTTTGTAATCTCTCTGAGCACATCACATTTCTCATCTGTAAAAGGAATTCACCTCACAAAGTTCTTTTTGTATACCATCCTATATATTAAAAGCCTAATATGCTAAGTGTCTGGTTGCCCATTCAACCAATCAAAGTGTAATATGCTAATGATATGCTAAGACTGGTCAACCACTCGCTAAGACATGCACTGACCACCAGGGGGCAGACAGTTGACTGGTCAACCAGTCACTATGACATACACTGACGCTCTGACCAGTACGTTAGCTTGCTGCTGGGGTCTGGCCGATCTGGATTGAACGAGACATTGAGACGGGCCAGACACGCCTTGGAGCCCTCCCGCGTCCCTCCCTGGCCCTGATCATGCACTGGTGGGGTCCCTTGGCCTGGCCTGCACCCTCTCGAAATCCAGAACCCCTCAGGGGATTTCGGAGAGCCGGTTTCAGCCCGATCCCGCAGGCCAGGCTGAGGGACCCCACTGGTGCACGAATTCGTGCACTGGGCCTCTAGTAATAAGATAAAGCATGTAAAAGAAGTTTTAAAGTTCTCACAAGGCCATATAAGTTACATGTACTTTAATGTATTTATTAAATTGATCTCACTTGTTCAGTCATTAACCTTTTGCACTCCGATGTCGAGTGTGACTCGACACGGTTAGCATTAGAATAAAGGAATCGAGAAAAAAGCAAGCGAGTACAAAGGGTTAATGATTTTCTATTTTTCCAATGTCCAAGTATGCTAATTCAGATTTTTAAAGAATTTAAGATTATTAATAGACAATTTTCCTAAATACAGGGTGGGACAAAAGTAGGTTTACAGTTGTGAGTATGCAAAACACAGTTTATTCTTGTATTATTATTTATTAACTAGTGGCCCGGTGCACGAAATTCATGCACATTAAAAGGGGATTAATTAGAGGAAATTATATTGCTATTTGCCCTTTCTCTATAATAGAAGTGTCAGAGATAAAAAAATTAGTAAAATGTATATGAAAATCTCACATCTGTCAGAGACTGGGGCGTGCCGCGGGACCCAGAGTCAAGTCCCCGCCCACCCCCGGCGTCCCCAAATCGCGCGAGACCCAGACCCAGGTCCCCCAGCACACCCTCAGGTCCCCTGGCGCAGGGTAGGGGGCGCAGCCTGAGGTCCCCTGGCCTGGCACCGGGGTGGGGGGCGCGTGTCTTGAGGTCCCCCGTCAAGCCCAACCAGGCGGGGGATGCAGCCTGAGATCCCCCATAAAGCCGCGCCGGGCCGAGGGCGCGGTTTGAGATCCCCCATCAAGCTCCATCGGGTGGGGAGCGCAGCCTCAGGTCCCCTGGCCCAGCACTGGGAGAGAGGCGCAGCCTCAGGTCCCCTGTCAAGCCCCGCCGGTTGGGGGTTGCAGCCTCAGGGCCCCCGTCAAGCCCCATCTGGTGGGGGATGCAGCCTCAGGTCCCCCGTCAAGCCCTGCTGGGCAGGGGGCGCAGCCTCAGGTCCCCTGGCCTGGCGCTGGGCGCAGCCTAGGTCCCCCAGCCCGGGGTGGGGGGCACGGCCTGAGGTCCCCCAGCCCGGGGTGGGGGGCGCGGCCTGAGGTCCCTCATCAAGTTCTGCTGGGCAGGGTGTGCAGCCTGAGGTACCCCGTCAAGCCCTGCTGGGCAGGGGGCGCGGCCTGAGGTCCCCCGGTCTGACGCCAGGGCAGGGGATGCGTCCTGAGGTCCCTTGTCAAGCCCCACTGGGCAGGGGGCGCAGGCTCAGGTCCCCTGCCCTGACCCAATGCCACGCAGCCTCAGGTCCCTGCTGATTACTCCTTAAGGCTCCTTACGGGAACTCTGTTGTGGGTGCAGCCATCTTGTGTTATGGAAACCCCGCCTCCTCTGTGGGTGACTATCTTTGTGATGGTGTGACAGTCAATTTGCATATCTCCTCTTTATTAGATAGGACTAGAGGTCCGGTGCACGAATTCGTGCATGGGTGGGGTCCCTCGGGGTGGCCTTGGAGATTGGGCCCCAGCTCATGCCCCCAGCCTCGCAGCCCCGCCTGGCACCCCACCTTGGCCTGGCGCCACACCCTCACCGGCTCCACCATCCCGCCTGCGTGGCAATCGATCGAGGCTGGGACCCTGCCTGGCTCCCTCAGCACCTGGGAGCCAGGAGGCAGCCCCGCCCCCCACAGCCGCTGCCACTGGTCACCATCTGTGGGGCAATCAGTGGGGCAATCGGCTCCCACTTGCACTTGCCTTGGCCTGGCACCTCCCGCTTTCCTGTTCCACCATCCTGCCGTGGTCCCGCTCTCATTAGGGCCCATCAGGGCCAGCAGTGCCTCCACTGCCTCCCACTGCCAGTACTGTGTCGCTGCTTCCACCATGTTCCGTGCCACCCCCTGGTGGTTAGCGCACATCATAGCGAGCGGTTTCTCGGTCTAATGACCACCCAAGAGGACAATTTGCATATTAGGCTTTTATTATATAGGATAGTTGTATTTTCCATACAAATAACTGTAAGCCTACTTTTGCCCATCTGGTAAGTCTGTTTGCAAATAGCGACCCATAGTGCTGCTGCTGCAATGCGTTGGTTGTGTTTCTTGAAGTACTGTTTGTTACCACTGCCAGGGGTAAACGAAAGCATGAAAGAATGCTTGGGTAAACAAAACAGTTCTGTTTCAGAAGAACACCCAGATACTCAAACAATTTATGTGTGCCTATTCTTTGTATGCAATTATTTTTCTTATTTATCCTGTGAGTATTCCAGTTTGCATTAGAATAATGCCTTCATGTGGTGGTTTTTCCCTTCCTGTTAATTGGTGATGTTATAGCCACATTATGTTATAAAAACTCACGCTATAAGAGACTTTTCTTTATTTGCTAATAGAGAGTAAAAAGTAAGTACTGTAAATACTTGTTGATTGCAAATGGCCCATTTCATACATTATTTCAAGTTTGGTACAGTGAATTGTACTTATTGTTTAGGATCTGGTTGTATAAATATGGTTGTTTTTATTATAAGCATTTGAATGAGTTCCAGAAAATTGTAGGGGGAGGGCAATTTTAGAAAAGCACATGTTCAGGGTAGGAGTTGGGCACATGAAACAGGTATTCACTGTATCATTTAGACCATGTGTTAAAACAAAGTAGAAAATGTTATCCTATTATTGTATAAAATAATTATAGTACTCCTTTACTTTTGACAAATGTCACATTGTAGGAAGAGAAGAACGAGAACAAGTTTGGAGAAAGGCAAATAAAATGATTGGGGGAAGGGTACTGTAGTATATAAACTTCAAGTTTATTTAAACTTTTAGAGATGGATTTTGAAGTATAGAAAACTGATTATACAGGTAAGTTGAGTATGGGCTTGGTTGTAAATCTCAGTTTTATGAGCTGATTGTTTCTTTTGCAATCTTAAAATAGGACAGTTGTATAGAGGCTCTGCAATACTTTAGTTTGCTGCTGAAAACATAATGAATTTCTATGAAAGTTAGGTATATTCATAAATGACAGATCTATAGTTAGTTACTAATAGTATTAAGGTATTTTAAGACTAAACCTCAGTCTTCTGAGGTTTAACTGAAGGTAATAATTATGCTTTCCTATGTGGGTGCTATTTCTTATAAGTGGGAGAGGAACATAGCTTCTTTGTGACTCAAGATGTAGAATTGTGACCAATGATTGAACACTAAAGAAGATACACTTTGGCATTGTAGTGTCGGGAGCAATTTTTTAACCAAGTTGTCTAAACATAAAGTGGAAAATAAAGAATTCTGTCTTTTTACAGATGGTTTAAGCATATCCTGAATGACAAATTGATGGGGTTGTTGTAGAGGAAACTCAAGTACTGGACGGGTGTTTAGATTAAATCACTTGTATAGGCCTACCAGCGCTGAGATTTTAAAATACTTGGAACCATCATTAGTTAGAAAACATTGGCCTGAATGGGCTGAATCTAGAAAAAATACAGTAAGTTATGCTGAAACCTGAAGATGGTTGGTTTGCCTATATAAGTTGATGAGTCCAAGCTCATAATTTTCAGTTTTTAAACAATACTTAAAAATTTTAAAAATAATGAAATGGTAATGGAAAGACGTATAAACGGTATATATGTAGTCCATAATAGGGCATGGTAGTGCTCCAGTCCTCTGAGTACCCTATGTCCTTCTCAAACTAGTAGTGAGAGAAAGGGAGGGCTGAAAATTATTCTAAGGTTTCTGGCTTGAATAATTAAGATAATGGTGGGGGATGCCATTAATGGAGAGATGGAGAAAGAGCTGAAAGAATAGGAAGCTGTGTGGGACAGTCTTACTCAGTTGTCTTTCATTGTCTGATTTAATTATTTAGATCTTGAATTCTGTTTGCTCTCTAATGGCATCTTATCTTTTCAGGTGTCACATTATTTCAAAAGGAATAAGAGATGTCTTAAAGAGGTTTTTACTGGATTAAAAAACCTCTTAGGAAAAGAGAGTTCTTTACAGAAAAATACCAGTTGATAAATATGGAAGGAATGATAGAATCATAAAAACCATTTTGTAATTCCCAGTTTAACAATTGATTTAGACAGTCATCTATGGATGCTAAAGCCATTTGATGGAAGTTTGTTGGGAAATAAAATATTCCTTTTGTTGCCAAGTATCGCCTCACAAATTATATAGCTTTGTTAAGCTGTTAGTCACCAGCTTAACAAAATGATCAGTCTTAGCATCATTATATATGTGTATATCCTATATAATAAAAGAGTAATATGCAAATTGACCTTCACTCCAAGACACAATATGGCTGCCCCCATGTGGACACAAGGTGGCTGCCACAAGATGGCCTGCAGGGGAGGGTAGTTGTGGGCAGTTAGGGGTGACAAAGCCAGCCCAGGAAGGCAGTTGGGGCAGACCAGGCCAGAAAGGGAGCGCAGTTGAGGGGGACCCAGGCCTGCAGGGGAGGGCAGTTGGGGGTGACCAGTCCTGCAGGGGAGGACAGTTAGGGGTGACCAGACTGGCAGAGGAGGGCAGTTAGGGGTGACCAGGCCTGCAGGGAAGGGCATTTAGGGGCAATCAGGCCAGCCGGGGAGCAATTAGGCATTGAACAGGCTGGCAGGGGAGTGGTTAGGGGGTGATCAGTCTGGCAGGCAGAAGCGGTTAGGGGCAATCAGACAGAGGCAGGTGAGCAGTTTGGAGCCAGCAGTCCTGGATGGTGAGAGGGATGTCCAACTGCCTGTTTTAGCCCGATCCCACAGGGACATCCCCCAAAGGGGTCCCAGATTGGAGAGGGTGCAGGGGTCCCAAAACAGGCAGTTGGACAACCCTCAAGGGGTCCCAGATTGGAGAGGGTGCAGGCTGGGCTGAGGGACAATCCCCCCCCCATGCACGAATTTCGTGCATCGGGCCTCTAGTGTGTGTGTGTGTGTGTGTGTGTGTGTGTGTGTGTGTGTGTGTATACATATATATATATCCTATCTAATAAAGAGAATATGCAAATTGACTGTCACTCTGCCACAAATATGGCGGCGCCCATAGCCACAAGATGGCGGTGTCCAGTCCTCTCAGCCCACCGGAGGCCCCCAGTCCCGGGCGGGGGGGGGTGGCGGCCGCTGAGAGCATGCGGCCTGGTGGAATGCTTGCTTTGTCGCCATGGCAACGAGGCAAGCATTCCACCCAGGCTGCAGAGGGCCTCTGGGCAGCGGGCATGGATTGGTGGGGGGGGGGGGGAGGGTGTGTGTGGAACGCTTGCGTCGTTGCCCTGGCAACAAGGCAAGTGTTCTGAGCCCAGCCGTGGAGGGCAGTTGGGAGCCATGAGGCCGACCAGAGGGCCTCTCACCAGGCCGGGCGTGGAACACTTGCATCGTCGCCCCGGTGACGAGGCAAGTGTTCTGTGCCCAGCTGCAGAGGGCCTCTGGCCGGGGAGGGCAGTTGGGGGCCATGAGGCCCGCAGGGGAGCGCATTTGTGGGTGAGCAGGCCAGCGGGGGGGCAGTTGGGGACGTGCAGGCCGGCTGGGGGGCAGTTGGGTTGAGCAGGCTGACAGGCAGAGTGGTTAGGGGCGATCGGGCAGGCAGGCAGGTGAGCGGTTAGGAGCCAGCGGTCCCGGATTACGAGAAGTATGTCTGACTGCCGGTTTAGCCCTATCCCACAGGGACATCCCCCAGTAATCGAACATCCCCCAAGGGGTCCCAGATTGGAGGGGGTGCAGGCCAGGTTGAGGGACACCTCCCCGCCTCCCGTGCATGAATTTCGTGCACCAGGCCACTGGTGTGTATGTGTGTGTGTGTGTGTGTGTGTGTGTGTGTGTGTGTGTGTGTGTATCTTCTGATGTGATGCAATAAGAAAAAAAAGTTACCTATGAAGTATTCTTGCCCAAAATGTTTAACTTAAGTCTGTAGGTATTTACTATATTATTCCTTCAACTTTTCATTAGGTTTAAAAATTTTAAATGGTAAATTTTTTCAAAGTATGATTTTTAATGACTATTAGAATCTTTTGTAGCTATATGTAACAATGTGTTATATAATTAAATTAGAGTCCTGGTGCATGACATTCGTGTACTGGTGAAGGGTCCCTCAGTGCGACCTGTGTCCTCTGGCAGTTCAGAACCCCTTGGTGGACATCCCCAAAGGGGAGTGGGCCTAAGCCGGCAAGCAGAATCCTCCAAGGGGAGTGGGCCTAAGCCAGCAGGCGGACAATCCCCGAGGGGAGCGGGCCTAAGCCAGCAGGTGGACATCCCCTGAGGGGTCCTTAGTGCTGCTGCGGAGGCAGAAGAGGCTCCCGCCACTGCTGCTGCGCTCACCAGCTGTGAGCCCGCTGGCAAGCCCGGCTTCTGGCTGAATGGTGCTCCCCCTGTGGGAGCGCACTGACCACCAAGGGGGTAGCTCCTGCGTTGAGCATCTGCCCCCTGGTGGTCAGTGTGCATCATAGTGACTGGTCGTTCCTTTATTCGGTCGATTTGCATATTAGCCTTTTGTTATATAGGATGTAAATCTTAGGGATGAATAGTGGTTTAGGAGCTTAAATAAACTCACATATTCATTTAAACCTATAATATAACAAAAATAGCACTAAAAGTAACTCTGAGTGACTGTAACTTTGTGAACATTTCACCTATTCTTCCTTGGAACCTCCTGCTCTCATTAAAGCTGAGCCCTGAGCCTCCAGGAGACTGAATTGATAAGGATATGGAAATAGTATGATAGGTATTGTCAACTATACAGATCCCATAGTTCCATAACAGTAAGGAGCTCAAATTTGGTATTATCTGTCTATAAGTTAAGCTAGTTAGCCACTGCTGGTATGTTGTGGTACCTCAATGTGATTTTAGTTTAATTTCACTGATAATTAGTGAATATGAGCATATGATTAATGGCCACTTGAATACCTTTTGTGACGATATTCTTTCAAATCTTTTGCCTGTTTTTCTACTGGGTTTTCTTATTTTTTTCTTATTGATTTGTAGGAATTGGTATCCTTTGTTGAATACACATGTATTGCAAAATTTTTCTGTCATCCTGCTGTGGCTTGCATGTTTACTTTTGTAACTGTCTTTTGATAAGTCATTCATTTTAGCACAATTTAATCATTTTTCTCTTGTGTGTGCAGCAATTTTTGTGTCCTACTTAAGAAATTGTTGCCTCAAGTTTTTTTCAACATTTAGAACTACAATCCATTTAGGATTAATGTTTATATATTGTGTTAGATAGGGTCAAGATTTATTTTATATATTGTGATTACTGTAACTTTATAATAAGACTTTGTAATAAGTCAGGTAATATAAGTCTTCCAATTTGTTCTTTAAGATGGTTGTGGCCAGTCTAGCTCCTGTTTATTTTCCATACACATTTTAGAATTAGTTTATCAAGTTATACCAAACCACACACAGACACACCCAAAGCACAAAATCTATTGGGATTTTCATTGTGATTGCTTTGAATCTATAGATCAGTTTTGGGGATACTTAACACTTTTATGATACTGTGAACCTTCCAATCCATGAACATGGTAAACCATTTATTTAGAACTTGAATTTCTCCCAGTCTTCACAGTTTTCAGTGAAGTTCTTACATGTTTTTTGTTACATTTATAACCAGGTATCTAATCTTTTATCTTATTGTAAACTAGGGGCCCAGTGCATGAATTCGTGCACCTTGAAATGAACTGTGGGCTGCGAGGCTACGGTGGGCACAGGGGTGGGTCTCGGCCCATCCTCCGTGCCTTCACCTGGCCCCTCCTGCTGTGCCCCCCACCCCCGTACTCCCGTCCCCTCTCTCTGCCAGCAGCCCCACTCCCGCCGCCACCGTTTCCACGCGCTGATGGCACCAGCCCCACTTGCACCTGCTGATGGTGTGGAGCAATTGGGGCCGGCACCAGCAGTGGGTGCGAGATGTGGCTCTGGTGCCAGCAGCAGGTGTGAGCAAGGCTGGTGGCGGCAGCAGGTGTGAGCGCCAGGCGGGACCAAGGCACGGGAGCAAAGAATTTTCAGTAACTACTACAGGCTCGCCCAAAGGTTCCAGATTCCTGACTAGTTGGCAGGTAGACTTTTATGCCACAAATTTAATATCAGTCTTTCGGAGCCACCTGATGATCTGTTGGGGCAAAATACCCCTGTTAGAGTTGTCTAAGAGTATTGTAACATTTTGATGTCATCTATCAAGAATGATCCAATGCCAGGTAATGAAATTTGTAGTGTCAGTACCTCAAGGTAGCTCTAAAGCAGAAAAGCTTAGGGGTTGGATTTAAGTAATTTATCTTCATTGTGAGATATGTGAAAGTAAGACACCTTCACATATATTATCTATTCTCTAGTCCAAGCCTATTTCTGTGAAAGTTAAGTTACAAAAGCTGCCTCCTTTGAAAGATCCCAGTGTATTGTTTTGATGGAGACAGCAACCTTCCTTCCTATGAACTTATATGATAAATGGCCGTTTGTGGGACTTGCCATTTAGAAAATTATTTAACATTTGAGTCCAGTTACTCAGAAGACAAATTGATTCTTTATAAGGAAATGGTACAAAGAAAGCTGGGTGACTCCCAGAGGAAAATGGGGTATAAACTCAATAGTCATTGATATAGACTGAATGTTTGTGTCTCCCCAAAATTCATGGTGTTGGTATTTGGAGGTGGGCTCTTTGGGAGGGCAAGCCCTCATGAATGGAATTAGTGCCTTTATGAAAGAGACTCCAGATAATTCCCTTGCCCTTTCCACCATGAGAGAATACAGCAACAAGATAGCTAGCTAGCTATGAACCAGGCCCTCAGCAAACACTGAATCTGCCAGTGCCTCAATCTTGGACTTCTCAACCTTCAGTGCTGTGAGCAATTTCTGTTGTTTCAAAGGCACCCAATCTACTTTTTAGTCAAATCATGAGTAAATTTTAGCCAGGCTTATACCATGGAGTGACTAAAAATGAAAAAAACAATTTTAAGAATAATGGCCTTATAGGTAAACTTAGTTAAAGGTAACCTTAATAGCAAAAGAGGAAAGAAGATAGGTAGGAAAACAAAGAATAGAATAACAGATTAAAGCATGATAGTCACTAACTAGTCTTGTTCTGGAGGCTTTGGTTGGAGTATTCTTCCAAAGACCTTCTGCTTCTAAGGTTCCAAAGATTCCTAAGAATCTTCAACTCGAGGTCTGATTGGAATAGTCTTCCAGTGACTTATACTTTTTCAATTGAGAGACACGATTCCAAGCAGTTGCACTGCCAAACTAGTTGTTAACAGTAAATAAGTTCTTTCCATCAGATTCAAGGACTGTCTTTCTCTGTGTCTTTCATAAAACCATGTCTCCAGGTTTCAGGTTACATAGGAGTTGTTTAACAGGATGTTGCGGAAAAGCTGTTTATACTGTTGATGGTAAGACTGGCTATATTGCATGAGTTCCTGGCAGACAGTATGGCCAGGTCTGCTAGCAGTAGCATGGAGTTCAGATCGGAGATATTTCTTAAATCGGGGGTGGGAAACGTCTGCCTTGCGGGCTGTATAAGACCTGCAAAATCATTTGGTCTGGCCCTGCCAAGGCATTAGTGGGGATGAGTTAATTAAATGTTTGACCAAATATAGCAGGCTAATTTTTAAGCTGATAATTTTGTATGGCCTACAAAAGGTATTATAAATATCCAAATGGTTCTTGGTAGAAAAAAGGTTCCCCACCCCTGTCCCAAAGGCATGGGCTGGTCTGTACTAACTCATAATTGGAGAGTGGTTGAGCCCCAGAAGGAATTTACAGTGGAACCTTGTTTCTCTAATGTCTCCCATCTCGAACAATTCACTTCAATCTGGTAATAATTCTTTCATGCTGATACCTGTATGATCAGTCACACATCTCTCAGGTGACAAACAAAGGAGAGAATGCATGAATATGAGTCAGTTTGCCACTGATAAAATATCAGGATATTGTGCTGTGAATATTTTTGTTTTTTTTGTTTTTGTTGCTGCTTAATATTATTATTAAATTTTCATTTTTACTGTATATTTCCTTTCCTTTTTGTTAAATTTCCATTTACATTTAATGTCCTTTTTGTTTTAAAGTGTTTATAGATTGAACAGTATAATAGACATGTACTGTATGTAAGAGAGGTTAAAACAGGGAATCATTTGGGGGGGTCTGGAATGGATTAATTCAATTTACATGATTTCTAATGGGAAAAAATTATTTGGGTTTTGAACAGCCTTCCAGAATGAATTAAGTTTGAGAAATGAGGTTCTACTGTATTTCATTTTCATTAAATGCAATGGCAGTATCTTAGGCCATAGAAGTTCTAAGATCTTTGCTAATAGTAATTTCAGAATTCCTTTTGTTCTACCTTTCTTGAAGATTAGAGGTGATATGGACAGTGAAGTTTCTGAGTAAGTGGAAGGGCTTTGGAAAACTTTAATAATAGCTTCAACAAAATGGGTAACTCCTCATGAGAGAGACAGGTTGGTATTCCTCCGGATGGGAACGTAAAATCGTGTAAGTTTTTTGCTACTGTTTGAGCTGTAGATTTCCAACAAGGAAAGGCTTTAAGTCTACCCCAAGATAAGCAAACAACGACCAGGACACATTCAAAACCCTTGTATGAAAATCATTTGGAGGTGTTCAAAAGGATCTCGAGGTTTGGACTCTTGCCCATACCTCACTTTTACTGTTTTACCGAACGATTATGCTACTGAGAGATGAGACATAACAATTTTAGTACTTCAGTAAAGTCTTAGCAATTTCAGTGAAGTCTCCCATTGATTGGGTTCACTAACCAATTTCTCCTTACCAGTATATAAAATTTTATGTGAAAATTTCCCCAGGTTCCATTTGAGGACCTCTGAGGCCACAAAGAAACTGTCCTGGGAGCACTGGAAGTTAACTTAAGTAATCTGTACTGAAATTTCTCTCTATATTCCTCTTTCAACTCCAGAGATAGTCACTGGTATTCTTTAATAGCCTCTTTGAACCCAGATTTGGTCTTTTCTTATCATGAGGACTGGGATCTTAGTGGGGGACGCCTGTCTGCCATAAGGATCAGCCAGGGCATTTTATTTAACCTTCATGTTATCTCCTTTTAAAAAAAATGGGCTTCTGCCCTAGCTGGTGTGCTTAGTTGATTGAGCGTTGTCACATGCACTAGGAGGTTGTGTGCTTGATCCCCAGTATAGAGCGTGCAGGAGGCAGCTAATCCATGTTGTGCTCTCACATCCATGTTTCTCTCTCTAAAAGCCAATAAACTATTCTTTTTTTAAAAAAAGGGGAGGGGGCTTCTATCTTTATAATAGTTATCCCTTTAGCAAACATAAATGTTGAGGTCAAGAACTATCATTATTTCTGGAGCATTCCAAAATTATGGACTATCCCCAAAGCAATCCACTCTCAGTTTGTGTATATTAACCCTTTAATCTCTGGCTAATTTGCTCCCTAACTGGCAAAGTGTAGTGAATGCATTGAGTTATGTCATCTGGGCATGTCTTGCTTCTAGTAAGGGGTCACATTCTATGGGTAAGTTAAGATCTGTTCCAACATATCTTGCTTCATTTTTTCTTGTTTCCTTCTTGAGATAAGACCCATTAATAACGAAGATTAAGTCTGAGTTTTCTAGAGGAGTTTATGATAAGTCTATTCAGGGCACAATATACCAGCAGAGATGAGTTTCCCCATTTGGGGGAAAATAGAGGAGTAGCAGGGATCAGCAAACTTTCCTGTAAAGGGCCAGATTATAAATGTTTTAGGCTTTATATAACAGTGTTGTGTTTTATTTTTTTAAACAATGCTTTAAGCATGTAAAAACCATTCTTAGCTCATGGGCAGTGAAAAAACAACAACAGAATGTGGGCTGAATTTGACTCATGGGCCAGATTCATTGTTGTAATGCTGATCCCTGAAGCATTACAACAATGAATGGAAATGTGTGAGGGATAAAGTTAATAGGATTTTGTATGAGCTAAGCTTCCTTGCTCAGACATGTTTTGTCTTTTCAGTGAGCTACAAAGATTGTACAGTATGCAGGACCTTGGAGTTAAAAGAAGATCTTTACTGTGGCTATTGTTAGCCTTTTGCCACTGGGTCAAGAGAAACTTTAGTAACCTCTAGATTTCTGATGATTCTCATGAAGTTAAGTCAGAACACCAAGGGCTTGTTCAGATTTTTCATGGATGAATAGGTGGAAAAGTTTATGATGATTAGGTAACCTCAGAGTAGGGAGTTGTTGAAGTGCTTATTTTAAATTGCAAAAGATCTGTTCATGGTTAGGTTCCCAGGGAAGAGGTTTGTTATTGAGGACTTAGTTAAATCATTTAATAATCATACAATTATTGAAAAACGGGAACCCATTATCTACAATAGTCAGTGAGATCTAGGAATCTTTGTGTTTTAGTTACATGCCTTGGAGTTCTGAACAATTTTTAATCTGTCAATAGTAAGGGATTTACCTCCTTAGGATAAATCATGAGCTAGATAGTATATATTATTAAGATTGTAACTTCTCTTTGGGAATCTTATTTCCTTTCTGAGCTAAAATAGAAAAATGTAATCCGTCTTAGAGCTTACCTCATATTTTGAACACAACAAAAGGTCATTCACATATTAAAACTAGAGTAGAGCCCGGCTGATGTGGCTCACTGGTTGAGTGTTGATCTATGAACCAGGAGGTCATGGTTCGATTCCTGGTCAGAGCACATACCCGGGTTGCGGGCTCAATCCCCAGTGTGGGATGTGCAGGAGGCAGGCAATTGATGATTCTCTCTCATCATTGATGCGTCTATCTCTCTCTCCCTCTCCCTTTCTCTCTGAAATCAATTAAAATATATATATTTTTTAAAGTAGAGTAGAAACCCAGGGATATTTAAGGTCCCCGAGTATGGTTGAGGATTTGTTCAAAAATTGGAGGGTGCCTCAGTAAACTCCTCTGGCATAACTGTCCAGAGGTACTGTAAATTTTCTCAGGACAAACGAGTATCAACTAGTTTGATCTAAAGAAACACTACAGAAAGACATAGATCTGCAAGTGTGATATATGTAGCTTCAGGAGACTGTGATGGTACTGTTTTTGTTTGGTTCTGTGGGAAAGTGAAGTGGAAAGGAGGATGAATATTCTATTTGATAGCCCTGAGATCCTGAATAAATCTGTATTCCTTTCCGTTGTGTTTTTTCTAATCACAAAGATGGAAATATTACAAGGATTAGTATGAGGTATGAGTCCAATCTCTAAGGTTTTCAACTGTTAAGGTTTTAGTCCTTTTAGCTTCTGCTCTAGAGAGTATTGTCCAAATTTGGGAAGATATTTGGATGGGTTGGTCAGACCTTGGTGGGTTCAGCCCCAATAAACCTGCCAATATCAGTAGCCTTTTGGGTGTTTTTTGGTTTTTTTTGGTGTACAAAAAGTCACCTTACTGGAGATACTCAATTTGGGCTTGGTTTAAATATAGAGACACCATTAAATGAATGTCCAAATTAGCTGTGACTTGGTTATTGAAAAGGAAGACCTTGAGGATTTCAAGGAAAGGGCCATTAGGAGAACATTTAATTTGGTCATCCCTTTTGCACAGTAGAGCCCTCCCTATTAGATTACCTGTAGCGATGTCACAAAGAGGAGGAAAAAATGTTTCTTGTTAAAGGCCTGCCAGTGAGTTGAGATAGTACTGTCATCTGTGGGTTATGAGGAATGCCACCACTGAAGTAGTATGTCAGCTCCAGGGGAGAGGTTCTGTAACAGTGGTAGGATTTAAGGTTGATATTGCATCAGCATTAACACGGAGTTTGCAAGGTTGTACTTTAATATTTAGAGAAATTTCTCCCTGTGAGTTTAAGGGTAAAATGGGACGTTATTCATCCTATCATCTTCCTTGGTCACCCACTTAATTTTTTTCCTTCCCTTTCTTAGCAGTGTCAGAACTATTATTTTTCCATTGTCCTTTCTAATTATAGTATCTTCAAGTGTCTTTATAAAGAGACTCCCTTTATTAACTTGGATGTTTTATGCTCTTGCTATTTCTTTAATGGTAATTCTAGAGATTAAAACATGCATTTTTTACTTACCAGTGTCTAATATTAATTGGTGCATGGACCCTTTTCCAATGTATCCTTTTCCAACAGTGCAAGATATTAAGAGTATTTCAACTTTCTTTACTGCACCATTCCTGACTTAACATGACAGTGTTGTATTTTTTATTCTGTATGTTTAAACTCTATAAGATACTGTCATTGTTGTATACACTCAATGGTCATTTAGAATTACTACCACCTTTACCATTTCTTATTCCTGCCTGCATTACTGTGCTTCCATTTTGGATCATTTTCAGTCTGAAGAACACTCTAATATTTTGTTTAGTGTGGAACTGTTGCTAACAAACTCTATTTTAATTTGTCTGAAAATGTCATTATTTCACCATCAGTCTTGATAATTCACTGAGTGTAGAATTCTAGATTAGCAATTGTTTTCTTTAAGTATATTAAGATATTCTTGCTCTTCTGTTTTCTGTTGATCCTGTTAAGAAATCAGCTGTTAGTTCTATTAACTGTTGATTTTCAGGTAATGTGTCTGCATTATTGTGCTTCCTTTTTTGATCTTTTTTTTTTACCTAAAAAAAAAACCTTGGTACTTATGCTGCTATGATTCATAATTTGAATCTAAAATTTGCTGTTATTAGTTTTGTGAATTATTATGCTTTTGGCTGCAAATAATAGAAAATTCTGTCTCACGATGATTTAAATTGTAAGGAAGTTTTAATATCTCATAAAACCATTAAATCAAGATTTAAGGCAACCTCTAGTTATAGTTCTCCAGGCACAGTGCCTCATTGTTGTCATTAAGATTTTAGGTTTTAGTCCTAGCCTGTTTGGCTCAGTGGATAGAGCGTTGGCCTGTGGACTGAAGGGTCCCGGGTTTGATTCTGGTCAAGGGCAAATGCCTGGGTTGGGGGCTTATTCCCCAGTAGGAGGCAGCCAGTCGATGATTCCCTCATCATTGTTTCTATCTCTCCCTCCCCCTTCCTCTCTGAAATCAGTAAAAAAATATAAATAATATATATTTAAATATATTTTATATATATAAATATATTTATATATTTATATATATAAAAAGGTTTTAGGTTTTTCCCTCTTTGTACCTGCTGTCCTCAATATCAATTACAGAGGTCATCCCCATAGAGCAAGGGATCCAAACCCTAGGCTGGGAGACTTAAACCAGGAAGAGGAGCCCCCATAACATCTGGCTTTGAAAACCAGCGGGGCTTACTTCTGGAAGAGCTAAAGGGCTATGGAAAATCCAGGTTGTCCTCTTCCTAAGTCCTGGCACAGCAGCAGCAATTTGAAAAGCACCCTAGGTCATATGTGAAGGTGATACTTCGACTAATTTTAGGTTGCGTGCTGGAGGGACAGGGATCTGTTGGAACTTTCTCCTGAGTCAGAAGTACTGGCAGGTGCCCCCAGACCCCCACCTTCTTTAACTTGCCTTGTCTGACACTGGCAGGCACAATTTCTGACACTCTCCATTAACTTTGCTAACACTGTTCACCCCACCCTGGCACTTCCCTGAGAACCTACCCAGGCTAGCAGCCCTCCAAAGTGACTCCTGCCCTGCCATACCGTGTGGGCAGCCTCAGTCAGCACTGACACACAGCAATATGTCAGTAACAGTGTGGCTGGGTCACACTGAAGGCTTGCCCTGCATACCAGTGAGCCTGCAACAGTTGTGGCCAGGCCTTACAG
Organism: Eptesicus fuscus; assembly: GCF_027574615.1. Taxonomy (NCBI): domain Eukaryota; kingdom Metazoa; phylum Chordata; class Mammalia; order Chiroptera; family Vespertilionidae; genus Eptesicus; species Eptesicus fuscus. The sequence continues at coordinate 12,524,998 of NC_072479.1, read as the reverse complement.
CCAGCAGGCCAGGGGCCAGCTATACAAGTTGTGGCTCAGCCACAGCAGGAGGCTACACTGGTCTACCCAGGGAATATTTCTGGAGCACCTGGCTCTGGTGACAAAGAGGGTGCCACCATTGGACTCTACAGGACACCTTCTAAATAACTCCACGTTTTCAAAACCAGGAGGTTAGCTGACCTACCTAATACATAGAAATGAGCAGGCAAAATGAGGAAATAAAAAAATATTTTTCCAGACAAAACCCTAGAAAAAGAACTAAGTGAAACTGAAAAAAAGCTGTCTATTAGATGAATAGTTCAAAGTAATAGTCATAAAGATAAGCTTATTAAACTCTGCAGGTAAGTAAAGATTATTTTAAAAAAGGACCTATCAGAACTGAAGAATATAACAACTAAAATGAAAAATACACTGGAGTAAATCAATAGTAAATGAGATGATGCAGAAGAATGGATCAGCAATCAGGAAGACAGGATAGAGGAAATCACCCAATTGGAAGGCCAAAGAAAGGAAAAAGAATTAAAAAGAATGAGGATAGTCCATCCCTGTGAACTCTTTTGTTCTTTCACTTCAACTCTTTTTTGGAAGTCTAGAGTTTGAAGACCAGGGAAAAGATGCAGAGCTTTTGAAGGTGTTGTTTTCTAATCCACCATAGGTGTCCATCATTTTAACCTCTTATTCACCAGATAGTTTTTCTATTTAATTTTTTTCTTTCACATTTTATTTTGGAGATAAGTCTTATGAAGTATTTTTATCTAAGATTTCCTACATGTATTTTCAGTATAGGTTTATTTTGAAAACTGTGATTAGGAAATACAAGTCAAAGGCCATTTCCAAGTTTCTTTAAACATCACCAATTTAAATACTTTGCTTTTAATTCAGCTTAAGGAAATCAAACATTAGAATACAAGTTAACTCTGCAGCCATGGGTTATATGTTTTAGAGAATTGGGTGACTAGGATGTAATAACTTACCTGTTTGTAGTTTTGTGGGTTTTATTTTTATTGTTTGAATCAGCCTTTTTAAAAAATCTTTATTGTTCAGATTATTACAAATGTTCCTCTTTTTTCCCCCCCCATAGCTCCCCTCCACCTGGTTTCTACCCCCCCCCCCCAGGCCCTCACCGCCTCCCACTCTCCTCGTCCATAGGTGTAAGATCTTTGTCCAATCTCTTCCTGCATCCCCCACACCCCCTTCCCCCCACTGAGAATTGTGATTTCCACTCCCTTTCCATGCCCCTGATTCTATTCCATTCACAGGTTTATTCTGTTCATCAGATTTTTTATTCATTTGATTTTTAGACTCACTTGTTGATAGATATGTATTTATTGTCACTTTGTTGTTCATAATTTTTTATCTTTACCTTTTTCTTCTTCTTCCTCTTCTTAATACGTAAGCACCCAGTCAGTCACTGGTGACTAACACTATACTTTCCGTCCAGAAGACAAAACAGGCTGGGCCCTTAACATGTTAAAGAATACCCTTCAGCATTTCATATAATACTGGGTTGGTGGTGATGAACTCCTTTAGCTTCTTCTTATCTGTGAAGCTCTTTATCTGACCTTCAATTCTGAATGATAGCTTTGCTGGGTAGAGTAATCTTGGTTGTAGGTTCTTGCTGTTCATCACTTTGAATATTTCTTGCCACTCCCTTCTGGCCTGCATAGTTTCTGTTGAGAAATCAGCTGACAGTCATATGGGTACTCCCTTGTAGGTAACTAACTGTTTTTCTCTTGCTGCTTTTAAGATTCTCTCTTTGTCTTTTGCCCTTGCCATTTTAATTATGATGTGTCTTGGTATGGTCCTCTTTGGATTCCTCTTGTTCGGGGTTCTCTGTGCTTCCTGGACTTGCAAGTCTATTTCTTTCACCAGGTAGGGGAAGTTTTCTGTCATTATTTCTTCAAATAGGTTTTCAATATCTCGCTCTCTCTCTTCTTCTGGCACCCCCATAATTCGGATGTTGGTATGCTTCAAGTTGTCCCAGAGGCTCCTTACACTATCTTCATATTTTTGGATTCTTTTTTCTTTTTGCTCTTCTGGTTGGGTGTTGTTTTTTTGTTTGTTTGTTTGCTTTTGCTTCCTCGTATTTCAAATCTTTGACTTGATTCTTGGGATCTTCTGGTCTACTGTTGAATCTCTGTATATTATTCTTTATTTCAGTCAGTGTATGCTTAATTTCTGACTGGTCCTTTTCCATTTTTTGACATTCTCACTAAGATCCTTGAAGGTCTCACTAAGTTCCTCAGAGGTTTCTAGAAGATCTTTGAGTAACCTTATAACTTTGGTTTTGAACTCTATATCCAGTAGTTTGCTTTCTTCCATTTCTTTAATTTGTGACATGTTTCTTTGTCTCTGAATTTTGGCTGCTTCCCTGTGTTTGTTTCTATGTATTGGGTAGCTGCTAAGTCTCCTTGAGTTGATAGAGTGGCCTTGTGTGGTAGGTGTCCTATAGGGCCCAGTGGCTCAGCCTCCCCAATCACCTGAGGTGGACACTCTTGGTGCACCCCTTTGTGGGCTTTGTGCACAGTCTTGTTGTAGTTAAGCCTTGATTGCTGTTGGTATCACTGGGAGGAATTGACCTCCAGGCCAATTGGCTGTGAGGACCAACTGTGTCTACAATGGAAGAGCTGCTGTGCAGGACTTGCTTTAGTGGGGCTTTGGTGCTCACTGAGTCTGCCCCTTGAGTGTGTCACTTATGGATGTGAAGAGTTGTAATCTGGGTGGTCTCACACTGACCACTGGGTACACTGGCTCTTGGATCTCCAAGGAGGTGCAAAGTCAGCCACTGCCTGGGGCCACCCAGCAGGAGCTAGAGTAATCTGCAGATTCCTCCTCTTTGTATTGGGTTTGGAAGTGCCCAGACAAGGCCCAGCAAGGTGAAGCAAGGCAGGCTGCTGCTGTCGGCTATGGCCTTCTTTTGATAGCTTTGGGCCTCCCTGACCCAGCTGCTGCCTGTTTGACAGGTTTTATGCTGAGAAGGACAGGTCATTCATATGCAAAAGCCTCTGCACACAGCTTGGGTGGGGTTGTAAATTGGGTGTGGCAGGGTCTCAGGAAATCACCAGGGTGGAGCAAACAGGTGCCAGTCAGCCCTGCACTAGAGAGGTCCCAGCACAGGATCAATGACCCCTGCGAGCACCTCCATCTGAAAGAAAGCCACCCTCGTGTTCCTGCCCCAATGCCAGACAGTCTAGTTTCTCCCTGTATGTGTCTGGGTCCCCCAGAGTCTCGCCTGGAACTAGAGTTCAGAGCAAGTGGGAGCTGGTATCTCCCTCCCAATTAAAAAAGCAGCGCACCCAGATGCTAGCCCGTTCCACGCCTCCGTACCTCCTACCAGTCTCAATGCGCTTTCTTCTTTACCTCTCTGGTTGTAGAACTTCCACTCAGCCAGCTTTCCCGCAGTTCTGGATGATAGTTGTTCTGTCTTTTAGTTGTAATTTTGATGTGCTTGTGAGAGGCAGCAAGTACAGGTATTTACCTATGCTGCCATCTTGGTTCTGTTCATGTTTGTAGTTTTTATAGGTCTGTTTCATATTTAGATCACTGCTATTAATTCAAAATCCTATATAATAAAAACTCAGTGACTGAATGGCATAACGACCAGAACGACCTGTCGACCAGTCGCTAAGACACGCACTGACCACAGGGGGCAGACGCTCAATGTACGAGCTGCACCCTGGGGGTCAGTGCGCTCCCACACTGGGAGCACTGCTCGGCTGACCGGGATGAGCGGCTGCTCCTGCATTGGGAGCAGCTGCCCAGAGGGCGGGTCCACAGCCACTCAGCTGACTGGGATGAGCAGTGCTTCCACAGTGGGCCAATCCCCACAGGCCACCCCCCCACCAGTGTACAATCCCATGCACCGGGCCTCTAGTAGATGTATAATTATAGAGTTGGTCTTCATGCAGGCATTCTCGTTCTTAGATATCAAGTTTATAAGGTGTATGTTATGTTTTCATCTTGAGATACTTTATAATAGTAGGAGTAAAGACAAAAATTATCCATAGAGCCACCAGCTGGTCAGTGATGTGGAATATGGGAAAATTTGACATGTGGTACCTGCTCTATAGTCCTAAAAATACATTTACTTTTCATTATAACTGTCTTCTCACAATTTGTCTTTTCTCCAGATGTTGATTCAGGAACAGTTTTACAGGTGTTTAATTACAAATATTGTAGCAGCTGAAATGTCACATCGTTTTACAAAATACAACCTATTGTTTTGTAAGACAGTTTTTCTTTTTTTTTGTTAATTCTCACTAGAAGATACTTTTCCCATTGATTTTTAGAGAGAGCAGAAGGGAGGGAGGGAGAAAAAGAGAGAGAGAGAGAGAAGAGAGAGAGAAAGAGGAACATCAAAGTTGAGAGAGACTTTGATTGGTTGCCTCCTTCATGCACTCTGACTGGAGGAGGGGATTGAACCTGCAACCCAGGTATGTGACCTTGACTGAAAATCGAACCCACGACCTTTCGGTGCGCTGGCTGACGCTCTAAACACAATGGCCAGGGCTTGTGTGACAACTTTAATTTAGAAGAATTTAGTTCTTTATAGGTATAAAAGGTCAATTTATTACTACTAGCAAAGCTTATATAATATGTAGGAAATGTTAAGAATTTGGTATAGAGAATCTAAATTTGTATCTCTCATTTTTCTGAGCTGTTTAGAAATTAATTTTTCCAATACCTTTATATTTTGGGATTAGTCTAGTTCTAAAATCATTGCTGTGATTTTTTTCTCTTGGTTTTGAATAGTAGATTTTATATATAATTTAAATTTTTTCACGTTGCTGGTTTTTTATTTTTATATAATTAAAAGATCATAGGTCTGTGAATGCTACAAATAAAACTTGAAACTTCAGATTGTCTTTTGTTTTAAGGTCTCTTGGTCCTCTTCTTTTTGTTCATAGAATACAGGCATACTTCGTTTTTATGGCACTTTGCTTTATTACCCTTTGCAGATACTGTGTGGTTTTCTTTTGTGTTTTTTTAAAAATATATTTTTATTGATTTCAGAGAGAGGAAGGGAGAAAGAGAGAGAGAGAGAGAAACATCAATGATGAGAGAGAATCATGGAATGCCTGCCTCCTACTTGCCCCCTGCTGGGAATTGAGCCTGAAACTCAGTCATGTGACCTGACTGGGAATCGAACTGTGATCTCCTAGTTCTTGGGTTGATGCTCAACCACTGAGCCACACCAACTGGACCTGTGGGGTTTTCTTGTTTTTTGTTCTTTTACAGATTCAAGGTTTGTGGCAACCCAGCATTGAGCACATCTTTCAATGCCATTGTTCCAAACAGCTTTTGCTCTTTTTGTGCCTCTGTCACACTTTTGTATTTCTCGCAATATTTTAAACTTTTTTATTGTTATTATATTTGTTATGGTGATCTGTAATCAGTGACCTTTGATGTTACTATTATAATTCTTTTGGGGCACCATGAACCACACTTATACAAAATGAACTTAATTGGTAAGTGTTATTTGTATTTTGACTCTTCCACCAACTGGCTGTTTCATTTCTCTTCCTCTCCTTGGGCCTTCCTGTTCCCATAGACACAACAATATTGAAAGTAGGCTAATTAATAACCATACAATGGCTTTTAAGTGTTTAATTGAAAGGAAGAGTCATGCATCTTGTCCTTCACTTTAAATCAAAAGTTAGAAATGATTAAGCTTAATGAGAAAGGCATTTCAAAAGCCAGGATAGGCCGAAATCACCAAACAGTTAGCCAAGTTGTAAATGCAAAGGGAAAGTTCTTGAAGGAAATTAAAAGTTCTATTCCAGTAAACACACCAATGATAAGAAAATGAATAGTCTTATTGCTGATATGGAACAAGTTTTAGTGGTCTGGGTAGATAAAACCAGCAACAACATTCCTTTAAACCAAAGCCAAACCCTGTCTTAAATTCTGTGAAGGCTGAGAAGCGAGAAAACTGCAGAAGAAAAGTTGAAACTAACCGAGGTTGGTTCGTTCGTTTTAAGAAAAGTCTTCATAACATAAAACTGCATGGTGAAGCAGCTAGTCTTGATGTAGAAGCTGCAGCAAGTAATCCAGAAGATTTAGCTAAGATAATTAATGAAGGTGGCTACACTAATAGATTTTCAATGTAGACAAAACAGTCTTATGTGGAAGAAGGTGCCGGTAGGACTTTCATAGCTAGAGAGAAGAAGTCAGTGTCTGACTTCAAAGCATCAAAGGATAGGCTGATTCTGTAGGTAGGAGCTATTGCAGCTGGTGACTTTAAGTTGAAGTCTATGCTACTCATTTGCCATTTCGAAAATCATAGGGTTCTTAAGAATTTTGGTAAATCTACTCTGCCTGTGCTCTAGAAATGGAATAACAAAGCCTGGATGACAGCACATCTGTTTACAACATTGTTTATTGTAAAGTCCTATATAATAAAACCCTAATATGCAAATCGATCGAACGGCGGAACTACCGGCAGAACAACCGGTAGCTATGACACTCACCACCAGGGGGCGGATGCTCAATGCAGGAGCTGCCTGGCAGCAGCCATTGGGGGGCTGGGCTGGCCAGCGGGTGGCGCCTGGCCACCAGCCATGTCGGGTGCCAGTAGGGTCCTCCTGATCGCCCCACCCAATGGTCGCCCCTCAAATCACCCCTGATCGCCTGTCAGGCCTAGGGACCCTACACTATATATTGGGATCAGTCTCTTAGATTTAAAAATTAAAACCTGGATGATGCTGCAATGACATGCATGGACTCTGGCTTGCACATTTTGTGGTCAGCCTGTTTCTGACACTTATAACTGTGACAAAGCCAATCACTTAACTTCTCTCTACTTCAGTTTTTCCACCCATAAGATGGGGGAAATGGTTCTACTGCCTCAGAAGAATCATGTTATGTACTATTTTTTATAATCAGGGCAAAAAAATGCAGCTGCCCATATAACAGCAAGATGCCTTTCACCTGTATGAAAAGTATGGTCGCTGATGCATGCAGATCCCAGATTGTGAGAGGGATGTCTGACTGCCAGTTTAGGCCGAATTCCAGGGATCGGGCCTAAACCAGCAATTGGACATCCCCCGAGGGTGCAGGCGGGCTGAGGGACCCTGCGTCGTCGTCCCCCCCAACCCCCCCCGTGCACAAATTTTGTGCACTAGGCCTCTATGTGGTATAAATCTTACTCTTTTTTAAAATTTTCTCTTTCTTTTTAACTATATATAGACCAGTGGTTCCCATCGTGGGCACAAGCCCCACAGGGGGCAGTTTGATTTTTAGGGGGCATAATTCGAGAATGAGTTATTAACAGTGAATTTTTTGTATTTCTTATGGTTCTAGGGGCCTCATATACAGTATATAAATATACACTGAGTGGCCAGATTATTATGATCTCTATACGCATAATAATCTGGCCACTCAGTGTATATCCTATATAATAAAAGGCTAATATGCAGATTGTCCCGTCGAGCAGGAGTTTGACCAGTAGGCAGGCCGGCCAGCCGCCCATGTCCCCTCCCCCTGGCCAGCCTGGCCGGACCCCACCCATGCACGAATTCATGCACCAGGCCTCTAATATATACACTGTGTGCCCAGATTATTATGCGTTCAGAGATCATAATAATCTGGCCACTCAGTGTATATTGTGACATATTTATGCATTTCAGTTGTCTATTATATTTTTTGAAACTTTATTTGCTATTTTTTCATACCACTTCATATTATTATTTTTTAAACAATTTCTTAGTTATTTCTTCCTCAGTACTTCAGTTGTCCTTTCGTTCTTTTCTTTTTCTCTTTCATGGATGCCATGTTCTTTAGGAGCTTGTTTAGACCAACAAGCCTTCTAGGTTTCCTATACATGAATAGGAGTTAACTTTTTGAATAATCCTATCTAATAATAGACAAATATGCAAATTGACCATACCTCTGACACCCCCACAAGCCATGCCCACCATCCAATCAGAGCAAGTATGCAAATTAACCCAAACCAAGATGGCTACAGCCACAGAGAGCAAGGTTTCCTAGGTAACAGAGGAAGCCAAGCTTTCCGCCTGCCCTTGCCAGGCCTAAGCCTCCACTCAAGCTACAAAGTTTCAATTATAGAAGGTAAACAAATTCAAACAAATGGCGGCAGAATGGAGCTTGAGAGAGCAGGCCTGGGTTGCCGCCGGCAACAGGGGAAGCAAAGCTTTCTGCACACCCTGGCCGGGCCCACCTGCTTAAGGCAACAAAGTTTCAATTATAACCCCAACACAAATGGCTGCCGGCATGGGAGGGAGCCCCAGGCTTGGCTCTGCTCCAGGCTACAAAGTTTCAATTGTAGAAGGAAAACAAATTCCAGATACCAAGGCCTCTGCTTGGGTTGTCAGGGGGCGTGGCTGGCCTGCAAACCACCACAGGCCCCTCGCTCAGGCCACCCCACGCCCCAAGGAAACCCCCACCTGATCCGTGACACCCTTCAGGGCAAACCAGCTGGCCCCCCACCCCTGTACCAGGCCTCTATCCTATCTAATAAAAGAGTAATGTGCAGATTACTATCCTATCTAATAAAAGAGTAATGTGCAACACACAATATAGCTGCCCCCATGTGGTCAGAGATCCTGCCCCCATGTGGACACAAGGTGGCCACCACAGATGGCCAGCAGGAGAGGGCAGTTTGAAGGCACCCGGCCTGCAAGGGAGGGCAGTTGAGAAGGACCAGGCCTGCAAGGGAGGGCAGTTGAGAGGGACCAGGCCTGCAAGGGAGGGCAGTTGGAGGTGATCAACCCTGCAGGAGAGGGCAGTTAGGAGTGACCAGGCCGGCAGAGGAGGGAAGTTGGGGGCAAACAGGCTGGCAGCAGAGTGGTTAGGGGGTGATTCAGAAGCGGTTAGGGGCAATCAGGAAGGCAGGCAGGCAAGCAGTTGGGAGCCAGCAGTCCTGGATTGTGAGAGGGATCCCAGATTGGAGAGGGTGCAGGCTGGGCTGAGGGACAACCCCCCTCCGTGCACGAATTTCGTGCACCGGGCCTTTAGTAAGAACTATATGTCACAGGGGTGGCATCAGGATTTTAGAGATTCTTGGAGGTGGGGCAAGGCCAAAAAAAGGTTGGGAACCACTGATATAGACCCAGTTCATTGCTTTTGACCACATACTCTTAATTTATGCATATACCACATGTTACTTATCTATTCTCAGTGATGCACACATAATATTCCTCATCTATTTGCTTCCACAAATATGTCACTTTTTGTAGCTATATGAAAACTTTTCCATGGTTTATAATCAGGAAAGAAACTGCAGGTGTAGGAAATACACATATTTAATGTCACTATTTCAGATTGTTTTCTAAAATAGTTGAACTTGCCTGCCTGGCATGGCTCAGTGGTTGAGCATCGTCCTATGAACCAGGAGGTCATGGTTCGATTCCAGATTAGGGCACATGACTGGGGTGCGGGTTATATCCCCAGTGTGGGGCGTGCAGGAGGCAGCCGATCAGTGATTCTATCTTATTATTGATGTTTCTATCTCTCCCTGTCTCTTCCTCTCTGAAATCAATTAGAATATATTAAAAAAAATAAACATAAAATAGTTGAACCCATTTATACTCTTAATAACAATGCATGAAGGCTATCCTTGTCAGTTTAAATGAGAACCATTAAGTGATATTAAATATTAGTCTTAAGAGATACTGGAAACAATAAAAATAGAATGCAAGAGTGAAATATATTAATTTTCTTAAAGTAGAAAAACCTTTGTGGCTAGATTTTGCTTTATATCATAAACTTTCCCCAAATTGCCAAGAAATCATTTAAGAGATTGTTAGAACTACTAACTCTAAATTTAGTAGTTCTAAAAATCTGTTAACTAAGCTTATGCCATTAAACAAAAAGTTAACTAGTGGGTTTTATGTCAGGATGATCAAAAGAGTAGAACATATTATTAGGACAATTTTTTTTTTAGTAAAATATAGCATGGCTAGCTAGAATGTGCTCTGTTATCAGAATTTACCCGATTTAAATGAAATGTTTCAGTGTGCTTTAATGCATTGTAATTTCATGTAAGATAATTGGGCATAATGAATGATAAAGGCCACCGGGAATGCACCTATCCTATATAATAGGAGAGGAATATGCTAATTATCTGTTACGCCCTGAGGCATAATGATCAACTGCATAACAACCTGATCACAGATCTGCAGGAGGGTGGGGCAGTGAACTACAAGTGGGCAGCGGAGAGCTGCAGGACTGGGCAGGGCAGCAAGCAAGCAGGAGGCGGAGAGCTACAGGAGGCGGCAGGGCAGCAAGCTATGAGGGAGGGGACCGGGGAGCTACTGGATGGCGGGGCGGTGGGCGGAGAGCTACAGGAGGGTGGCAGCAACCTACTGGCACACAGATTCGTGCGCAGGGCTACTAGTAGTCAAAGTTTATTAGCCTGCTGTAGTAAGGGAGAACACACCTATCTAGGCACTGTGAGGTGTCTTTAATAAGAGGAAGTGGGCAAGGGTTTTGGCTTGGGCTGAATGATTCTAAGGAAATGCTAGGAATGTAGTCCAGGATTGGATACTACCGTTCATAAGTGCAATCAATTTGGTAGTTGGGTATGTCAGCATTCTGTTCAAGAGTAGGAGTGAAGCAGAGCTGGGACTTCTTGGTAAGAATGTAGTACTCACTCAAAAACGGACTATAAAGTTGAGCAAAACTTTATTTTCTAGTTTCCTTACTCTTGGCTTGCCATTCATCTGTTGGAGATATCACAATCTAATTGTCAGTGGGGTTATTTTCACCTTCTCAGTCCCTCTTTTTGGCTGGTTTCAGCCATTTAGGACCATTGTTCTGTGAAATCCAGATCTCCGTTGCCAGAATTCCATTGACCAGAAGACTATTCAGAGAACCCCATCTATTGTTGGACTAAAGTTAGTTCTTTATGCATACTTTTTGTTGTTGTAAAGTTAGTTATTGAATCATCAGAAGCAAACGTGGCTGTGTCCATTTAAGACTCTAGAAATCACATTTGAACACTATAACACTGACAAATGGAGCAAGATTATTAACAGAGTTTTAATCTACTTCTAAAGCCAAGAGCCAAGGTTTTGGAGTAGACAGAAAATTTCTTAGGTTTGACATTAAAGGGGCTGTCTGTCTTGTTTACTATTTTCTATAGAGTTGCTTAGAAGTTGAGTGTAATTGCCCAGAAACTAGAGTGAGCTGAGTTGTACCTAAAAAGAAAGTGGCTATAATCTTAACAATCTCAACATATTTTAGTGAAATCATGATCAAATTGTAGCCAGGTAGTGGACTCATACAGGGAGTGACTAGGGGAAACAAAGAGCAATATTATGTGTATCATTGTTAGAGATAACAAGTGTCTGTTAATAATTCAGAAATTTAAACCAGCAGCGAAGGAAGAGAAGAGTTTTGGAATAAAGAATAAGAACATGTAGATTAAAGCATGATAATCTTTGGTTCTGGCTATTTAGATCTTGTTCCCTGGGTCCTTGATGGAAACTTGATCGTGCTGCTTGATTTGATGGTCTTGGGGAGAAGTTGTGTCATTCTCTTACATTATCTTCTGGAGAATTTCTAGGAATCCTCAGTTTGAGGTCTCTGGCTGGAACAGTCTTCCAGTAATTTAATGATTGTGTGTCAATTACAGTGACACAACAGTTACAGTGTTGTGTCACTGTAATTTAGTGCTATGGATACAAGGTGTTTCACTGCTGTTTTAGTTCTTAACAGAATATGGCAAGGTCATTTCCATGGGGGTTCAAGTGCAGTCTTTTCCTAACAATGCTTCAAAAATAGCCAGTTACCTAATCTAGGAGCTTGTAGAGCTGATTTTCTAGCAAGGGAAGATAATTCTATCAGTGAGAAGATTGAACAGCTCTGGAATATTACTGTGTTAACCGTAATTATTAGAATAGAAGAGAATGGCTCCTCTATTGATGTATAGCGCATAATTACTTTATAAGGATTCAGTCAGTGATTACCCAGGGAGTTAGAACATAGTGTGAACAGTGAGGACTTGAACAAACCTGTATGGCCCTTTAATTTCTCCCATCAACTGTACTATGACTGTCCCTGATTGATAGGAATATTAATACCTAGAACCAAAAATCAGTTTGAAATAGTTATTGTATCAGTTTTTGTATATGAACATGAGTCTACCTCTTCTTAAAGTGTACAACCACTGAACATATATACATGAATATATTTTACTAGAGGCCCGGTGCACGAAATTCGTGCACGGAGGGGGGGTTGTCCCTCAGCCCAGCCTGTACCCTCTCCAATCTCGGACCCCTCAAAGGATGTCCGACTGCCCGTTGGGATCGGGCCTAAATGGGCAGTCGGACATCCCTCTCATAATCCAGGACTGCTGGCTCCCAACTGCTTGCCTGCCTGACTTCCTGATTGCCCCTAACTGCTTCTGCCTGCCAGCCTGATCACCCCTTAATCACTCCCATGCCAGCCTGTTTGCCCCCAACTTCCCTCCTCTGCTGGCCTGGTCACCCCTAACTGCCCTCTCCTGCAGGGTTGATCACCTCCAACTGCCCTTCCTTGCAGGCCTGATCCCTCTCAACTGCCCTCCCTTGCAGGCAGGGTGCCTCCCAACTGCCCTCCCTTGCAGGCCGGGTGCCTCCCAACTGCCCTCTCCTGCTGGCCATCTTGTGGTGGCCATCTTGTGTCCACATGGGGGCAGGATCTTTGACCACATGGGGGCAGCTATATTGTGTGTTGCAGTGATGATCAATCTGCATAGTTCTCTTTTATTAGATAGGATAGAGGCCTGGTACAGGGGTGGGGGCCTGCTGGTTTGCCCTGAAGGGTGTCCCTGATCAGGGTGGGGTTCCCTTGGAGCATGGGGCGGCCTGAGTGAGGGGCCTGTGGTGGTTTGCAGGTGGGCCACACCCCCTGGGACGCAAGTGGAGACCCTGGTATCTGGAATTTATTTTCCTTCTACAACTGAAACTTTGTAGCCTGGAGCAGAGCCAAGCCTGGGGCTCCCTCTGAGGCCCGAATCCATTTGTGTTGGGGTTATAATTGAAACTTTGTTGCTTTAAGCGGGTGGGCCCGGCCAGGGTGTGCAGAAAGCTTTGCTTCCCCTGTTGCCGGCGGCAACCCTGGCCTGCTCTCTCAAGCTCCATTCTGCTGCCATTTGTTTGAATTTGTTTACCTTCTGTAATTGAAACTTTGTAACTTGAGTGGAGGCTTAGGCCTGCAACGGCTGGCAGAAAGCTTGGCTTCCTCTGTTACCTAGGGAACCTTGCTCTCTGTGGCTGTAGCCATCTTGGTTTGGGTTAATTTGCATACTCGCTCTGATTGGGTGGTGGGCGTGGCTTGTGGGCGTGGCTTCTGGGTGTGTTGGAGGTGCGGTCAATTTGCATATTTGTCTATTATTATATAGGATTTGCATTTAACTACTCTAAAGATAACCTTTGTCATTTATCATATAAGTGAATTTGGAGAAAACAGAGTTTTCATAATAGGAAATCAAAAGATATTTTAGTTGTTAAAGACTTCTTGTCAGTTTTGTTATTTTGATTTTGGGACCTAATTCGCAAAAGGCAAAATCAAGAAGAATTTTAAATGATGAACCTTAGTCATGGTATCCAAAGGTAAGAATTAATTCCAGGCAATATTTGAAAGTACAGCAATAAGAACAGTAATTATTAGAACTTTTAATCTTTTAAAATAAATAAATTTTATGAAAAATGATTTAAAATATCACTAAGATCCAATAATATATTATATTTAAAAGCATTTTTTTTTCCTAGTTGGAGATACTAAGATTATTAAAAATACCAAAAGTATCACACTAAAACAAATCAGGCTGTTCAGCTCACATCTCTATAGTGTTGGGGCCAAACTGGTTTATTATCTTGCATAATCACTGAGATTTCATTCTGTAATCCAGCATTCTTACAGACCTTTCCCCTCAATAACTATCGTAACTCAGCACACATTAACAGTTGCTTATGATGTTTCTAAATTATCACACAATAAAGATAATTAAATGTAAATTTCACACATTAGCCTTTATGTAATTCACAGTTTTTATTACATAATGAAGCTCAGTGATTAGTTCAGCTGTTTTTTGTTTGTTTTTTTCCCCTAAAGAATGACTTTTTCCATGAAGGAAGCAGTACACAGATTTTCATTCTGGTGCAAGCTCCTTGATCTGGCTGACTATTCTATAACATTTTCCTATCATTGCAGCTGACGATGTAATCCTCCAGAACAGTCTGTTTATATAGATTAAAGTTGATTTCAGATAGGAAGGAAGAGCAAGACAGAAACATCAATGATGAGAGAGAATCATTGACTGGCTGCCTCCCGCGCGCCCCCTAGAGGGGGAGGAGGCTGCAACCCGGGCATGTGCCCTGACCGGGAATCGAACTGTGACCTCCTGGTTCATAGGTCGATGCTCAACCACAAAGCCACTCCAGCTGAGCCAGAACAGACTCTTACATAGAGCTTAAACTCCATACCATAGCTGTTGACAGTGTAATCAGTACTTCATGATTGTATTGCAGAGCTAGTCTAGAACTTCTAGCTTCTATAACTGCTGTTGAGAGGCCCAAAGGTATCCTGATTCCTGATCCTTTCTCTCTTTGCAATTATTTTTATTGAGATATAATTGGCATAACATTGTGTAGGTATAAGGTATGCAGTGTATTGATTTAATAAATGTATATATTGTAGTATGATTAACACCACAGTGTTGGCTAACATCTCTCTCACGTCACATAATTATTTTTTGTGTGTATGTATGGTGGGAACAATTAAAATATTGTCTTTTAGCAACTTCAAAGCTTATAATACACTATCACTGTCTATAGTTATTATGTAACTAGAGGCCCAGTGCACGAAATTCGTGCACGGAGGGTGGTTGTCCCTCAGCCCAGCCTGTACCCTCTCCAATCTGGGACCCCTCAAGGGATGTCCGACTGCCCGATACCTGGGATCGGTCCTAAACAGGCAGTCGGACATCCCTCTCACAATCCAGGACTGCTGGCTCCCAACTGCTTGCCTGCCTGCCTTCCTGATTGCCCCTAACCGCTTCTGCCTGCCAGCCTGATCACCCCCTAACCACTCTGCTGCCAGCCTGTTTGCCCCCAACTTCCTTCCTCTGCCGGCCTGGTCACCCCTAACTGCCCTCTCCTGCAGGGTTGATCTCCTCCAACTGCCTTCCCTTGCAGGCCTGGTCCTTCTCAACTGCCCTCCCTTGCAGGTCGGGTGCTTCCCAACTGCCCTCTCCTGCTGGCCATCTTGTGGTGGCCATCCTGTGTCCACATGGGGGCAGGATCTTTGACCACATGGGGGCAGCTATATTGTGTGTTGCAGTGATGATCAATCTGCATAGTACTCTTTTATTAGATAGTATAGAAGCCTGGTACAGGGGTGGGGGCCAGCTGGTTTGCCCTGAAGGGTATCCCGGATCAGGGTGGGGATTCCCTTGGGGCGTGGGGTGGCCTGAGCGAGGGGCCTGTGGTGGTTTGCAGGCCGGCCACGCCCCCTGGCAACCCAAGTGGAGGCCCTGGTATCTGGAATTTATTTTCCTTCTACAATTGAAACTTTGTAGCCTGGAGCAGAGCCAAGCCTGGGGCTCCCTCCGAGGCCCGCAGCCATTTGTGTTGGGGTTATAATTGAAACTTTGTTGCCTTAAGCGGGTGGGCCCGGCCAGGGTGTGTGGAAAGCTTTGCTTCCCCTGTTGCTGGCGGCAACCCTGGCCTGCTCTCTCAAGCTCCATTCTGCCGCCATTTGTTTGAATTTGTTTACCTTCTATAATTGAAACTTTGTAGCTTGAGTGGAGGCTTAGGCCTGCAACGGCTGGCAGAAAACTTGGCTTCCTCTGTTACCTAGGAAACCTTGCTCTCTGTGGCTGTAGCCATCTTGGTTTGGGTTAATTTGCATACTCGCGCTGATTGGATGGTGGCCGTGGCTTGTGGTGTGTCGGAGGTATGGTCAATTTGCATATTTGTCTATTATTAGATAGGATTATTAAATACACTAGAGACCCAGTGCATGGATTCGTGCACTGGTGGGGTCCCTTGGCCTGGCCTGCACCCTCTCGCAATCCAGGACCCCTCAGGGGATGTTGGACTGCCAGTTTTGGCCCGATCCCCACAGGCCAGGCTGAGGGACCACACTGGTGCACGAATCCATGCCCCAGGTCTCTAGTCCTACCTTATAATAGACAAATATGCAAATTGACCGCACCTTCGCTACGCCCAAGCCACGCCCACCAACCAAGCCACGCCCACCGACCAATCAGGATGAGTATGCAAATTACCCAACAAAGATGGCGGCTAATTTGCATATCAAGACAGCATAGAAAGAAGCGAGAGATGCTGAAGGGAGCAAAGCTGTGGAGAAGCAAGCAAGCCAGGGGGAGGAGAAGGGCGGAGCGGAGGCGGGGCCGGAGGAGAAGGAAGGAGAGCGGGGCGGGCTGGCGGAGAAGGCGGGCCGGGGGACAAGGGAGGAGCGGAGGCAGGGCGGGGTAGAGTGCAGTAGGAAACCCTATTGCAGGATTTTTCCTGCAACGGGAACACTAGTATGCATATAAGATCTTTGGTTAATCTCTTCCTGCCCTCCCCCGTCCCCCCTTCCCTCTGAGATTCATCAGTCTGTTCCAAGTTTCCATGACTGTGCGTTGAGCGTCTGCCCCCTGGTGGTCATTGCGCATCATAGCTACTGGTCGAATGGTCAGACGATCGCTTAGGCTTTTAAATATATATAGATGTCAAGAACTTAGTTACCTGTTGGAGGCAAGTTTATACCCTTAAACAACATTTCCCAGTTCTTCCATGCCCCAGCCCCTGGTAACCACCATTCTAATCTCTTTTCACAATATTGACCTTTTAACCTTTTGCACTCGGATGTCGAGTGTGACTCGACACGGTTAGCATTAGAATAAAGGAATCGAGAAAAAAGCAAGCGAGTGCAAAGGGTTAAAATTCCACATATAAGTGATATCATACAATACTTGTCTTTCTATCTGATTTTTCTCACTTAGCATAATGCTTTCAAGGTCCATTCATGTTGCCACAAAAGGTAGGATTTTCTTCTTTCTCATAGCTGAGTCATATTTATTGTCTCCAAGTGTTATCATCCCCCCTGGAAGCTTGTAAAATCTTTGTCTGCACTTTGCTTAAATGTCTAAATATTGTGTGGGTCTCTTTTCATCTATTTGTGTTGGGAACTCATTGGACTCTTCCAGCTTTCCAAATCGTGTCCTTCAGTTTGGGAAGTTTCCTTGAATTACTTTATAAATTTTCTTTCTTCCTCTGTTCTTTTTTTTTTTTTTTTTCTGGAGCTTGTAAGTATGTGAATATTGGATTTCATGAACTGATTCTCTAATTTTTTTCTTTTTCTTTTACATTTCTCTTGTTTTATTGTTTTCTTTTATAGGATATTTCTACAACTTTATCTTTTATCTGGCCAATTCTAGTTCTAGAGGTATCTTGTACTCTCATTTTTCTGCTTTTGAAGGGCTTTGTTGTGTAAATCTAATTGTTTTCAGCATTCTTTACTGTCAGGTTTTTTTTTTAATTTTCTTTGATTCTATTAGTCATTAACTACTGTTTGTCCACTTTCTAAATTTTTATGTTATCTTCTCGCCCATTTTTCATATTTATGTCTTTAAAAAATTCCCTTTATCTTGTTTTAGTAGGGTTGTAAGTTTGATATGTGTTCAGTATTTTATTTTACCAAAACATTATTCATTTTTTAGCCATTCTTCTGTAGCCATTTTATATTTCTTTTCTTTTTTTAAACATTTTTTATTGAGTACCTACCATATGCCAGTTTAGAGATTGGAGGTATAGCAGTAGTTAAAAAATAAAAGACAACTTTGAATGGAGATGGCAGTGTAGTTAAACATCTACTCGAATCCTTCCACATCCATATCAAAATTACAACTAAACTACAGAATAACCAGCATTCAGAACCACCAATAATGTGGCTGAATGGAAATCCTACAATTAGGGAATTAAGCCACAGCAACACTAGTGCAAAGATGTGTGGAACAGGCTGGTCCTGCACCCACGTGTGGCAGATAAAAATCAGGAGGGAGTTCTTGGCTGCAGAGGTTCCCTTGAGGAGCAAGAGGTCCCAGCCCCACATCAGGCCCCTCAGCCCAGGGTTCTAGTGCCATGAAGAGAAGCCCCTATAACTTCTGGCTGTAAAATCCAGCAGGGATTGAGACTGAGGGAGACGATGGAGGGCTGCTGGAGTCCGAGGCAGTTCCTCTTAAAGGGCCTGTGCATGCACTTACTTGGACTCACTCCCTGTGAGCTCCAGCTCTGGGGCAGCAGCTTGAAAAGCATCAGAGACATATGGGGAGGAACTGAATTGTCTGGCATCAAGGCGAGAGCTGGGGTGGGGGTGGGGCAGCTTTCTCCCAAACTAAAGTGCTGGCAGAGGCCTTTGTTCCACTGATGAACCCCCATTTCCTCCCCGTCTCCCCCCTCCCCCCCGCCCCTCACACACAGAACCAGCAGTCAGGCACCATATTTGAGACTCCATCAACCTGACTCACAGGGTTTTCCCTGTCCTGGTGATTTCCTAAGGCCACACCCAAAATTTCAGCCCACTCAAGCTGTTTCCAGTGGCTTTTCCATATGATGGCCTGTCTTGGCACATGCTTCACATTTCCCTAAAATTTCTCAAACAAGCAGCATCTGTCCTCAGCATGTCCTAAACCTCTCACTAAGTGGCCCCAGACCTGGCACTAGCAGTAGCTGTCTTTGTTCCACATCTTGGCTTCACCTGGCACCTCCAAACCCAAAACAAGTAGTGGCCATCTGCAGTTCACTTTGTAGCTCATGCTTTGTGTCCCTGGGCAGAACATAGGCAGCAGCTGACCTTGGCCTGCACCTCCCGGGAGACCCCAGAGCCAGAGCACCCAGTATACAGCTTCGCACTACATTGGTCGAAGCAAGACCACCCGACCACCTCCATAAGTGACACACTTAAGGGGCAGACTCAGCAGGCACCAGAGCCCCACTGAGGTAAGTCCTGCTTTGTGGGGTAGGCCCTGCAAAGCTGTTCTTCCACAGTGGTCGGTGATCACAGCCAGTCCTTGTAGCTATTGGCCTAGGATTAAATCCCACTGATGTGCCTACTGCAATCAAGGCTCAACTAAAACAGGAGGGTGTATAGCCCACATGGGGGATGCACCTCGAGTGTCTAGCTTGGGAGGTCAGGGAGGCTGTGGCACTAAGGCCACTTTACCAAGCCTGGGAAATGTAGTAGCTCTACCTAGTGTGTAGAAACAAACACAGGGAGGTAACCAAAATGAGGAGACAAAGAAACATGTCCTAATTAACAGAAAAAAACTTCAGAAAAAGAGCTATACAAAATGGAGACAAGGCAGTCTGCTAGATGCAGTCTAAAACACTGGTTATAAGGATTTTCATGAACTTAGGAGAAGAGTAGATAAACTTAGAGGATACTTAAACAAAAACAGAGATAGAAAACAAAAAAGAACCAGTCAGAAATGAATACATTAAGTGAAATGAAGAATATATTATATGGGCCCTGGCCTGTGTGCTCAGTGCTTAGGCTGCAGGTTCATTTCCTGGTCAAAGTCATGCACCTGGGTTGCAGGTTTGATCCCCAGCCCCAGTAGGGGTACGTGCAGGAGGCAACCAATCAATGTGTCTCTCTCACATTGATGTTTCTCTCCCTCTCTCTCTCTCTCTCTCTCTCTCTCTCTCTCTCTCTCTTCTCTCTCTCTTCCCTCCTCCCTTTCCCCCCCCTCCCCCCCTTCTCTCCCACTGTCTCTGAAAATCAATGGAAGAAATATCCTTAGGTGAGGATTAACAAAATATATATGTACATATTAATAGGGAATCATCAGTAGAGTAAATGAAGCCTAGAGAAATCAGCAATTTGAAATACAAGGAAGCAAAACAAACAAACAAACAAAAAACAACTCTCAATAAGAACAGAAAAAAGAATCCAAAAAAGATGAGGGTGGTATAAGGAACCTCTTTTATCTTGGGGGTGCTGGAAGGAGCAACAGAGCAAGGAATTTAAAATCTTTTTGAAAAAATGACAGAAAAGTTCACTAACTTGGTGAAGGAAATAGACATACAAGTCCAGGAATTACAGAGAGGCCCAACCAAGACATCATAAGTAAAATGAAAAAGTTAAGGACAAAGAGAGAATCTTAAAAGCAGCAAGAGAAAAGCCGTTACCTACAAGGGAACTCCCATAAAACTGTCAGCTGATTTCTCAGCAGAAACTTTGCCAGCCAAAAGGGATTGGCAAGAAATATTCAAAGTAATGAAAAGCAGGGACCTACAACCCAGATTACCCTACCCAGCAAAGCTATCATTTAGAATCAAAGGACAAATAAAGAGCATCACCACCAAATCAGTATGAAATGTTAAAGGGTCTTCTTTAAAAAGAAGAAAAATAAAGATAAAAAAAAAATAGGAACAATAAAATGGCAGTAAGTACATATCTGTCAACAATTGAATCTAAAAATCAAAATAAGCAGAACAGAAACATACTCATAGATACAGAGAATCTTTTGATGGTTGCCAGATGGAAGGGTGAAAAAGGTGAAGGGATTAAGAAGTACAAATTGATTTTACAGAACAGTTATGGGCATGTAAAGTACAGCATAGGGAATATAGTCAGTAGTATTCTAATAACTATGTATGGTGTTGGATGGGTGCGAAATTTACCGGGATGATCACTTAGTAAATTATCTAATGTCTAATCACTGGGTTGTACACCTGAAAGTAATATAATTATGTTAACTGTAATTGAAAAATAAAAAATGATTAAAGAAATTATTGCTTGGTGGAGGTGGATAAATAGTAATGGGTAAGTAAATAAAGTTAAAAAAAAAAGTATATTGCCTCACTGGAGTGGCTCAGTTGGTTGAGCATCATCCTGTGCACCCAAAGGTTGCTTGATTTTATTTTGTGTCAGGGCTCATACGTGGGTTGCAGGTTCGATCCCCAGTCAGGGAGTGTAGTGAAGACAACCAATAGATGTTTCTTTCTCTCTCCCATCCTCGCTCTAAGAATGTCCTTGGTCGAGAATTAAAAAAAATATCTACATATATAAAAGGCTAATATGCTAAGTGTCCGACTGTCTGACCAGTTGCTATGATGCGCACCGACCATCAGGAGGCAGACACTCAACGCAGGAGCTGCCGTGACGAGCACTGGCCATTTATAGAGAAACGGCGCCGCGCACCTGGCACCCACAAAGCAACACTTGGCTTCCCCCAAGTGGGACACAGGCCCCGCCACCACTCTGGAACGAAAGCCCACCAAATTGCAGCCGATGCTGCTGAGACCCCATGGCACAAAATGTGGCCCACAGCCCAGCCCAGCTCAGAAACAGTGGCTGTGGGCTCCGGGTAATGACATCATGTAGCAACGTCCGGCTTTCTCTTTCTAGTGACCACTAGCCTCCTTGCAGTTTCTTCAGCTCAGGATCATGACTTGCTTTATAGCCAGGTGCAAACATTTTACACTTTAACCAAATAACTGAAGCATTTTCCCATGCCTCATCTCATTTGATCCTCATTGAAGTCCTGGAGTAGATATATAGGAGACTCGGTAAAACCCTATTTTCTTTTCATTACCTGGAAAACAGAGATTTAGAAAGCTTAGAAACATGGCCCAACTGAAAAGAAGTAAGAAATTGTGTACCTTGAAAATGACTTCAGGTTTTCTCACTGTGCAGAATATAGTCAAACACTGCTGCAGTTAAATATTTTACCCTTTGTTCTCACTGCGTGATCTACAATCCCTACTTCGTGTTGATATTTACTGCTGTGTTGCTGACAATTAACTGAAAGAGAAGTTGGGGTGCTTCACTGGGCTGGAAAAAGTTTAGCTAAATCAGAAAGCAGGTCTAATTAAGCAAGTTTATACTATCTAATAAAAGAGTAATATGTAAATTAACTGTCACTCCAACACACAAGATGGCTGCTCCCATGTGGACACAAGATGGCTGCCACAAGATGGCCAGCAGGGGAGGGCAGTTGGGAGGGGCCAGGCCTGCAAGGGAGGGCAGTTGGGAGGGGCCAGGCCTGCAAGGGAGGGCAGTTGGGGGCAATCAAGCCTGCAGGGGAGGGCAGTTAGGGGTGACCAGGCCTGCAAGGGAGGGCAGTTGGGGGCAATCAAGCCTGCAGGGGAGGGCAGTTAGGGGTGACCAGGCTAGCAGGGGAGCAGTTAGGCATCAATCAGGCTGGCAGGGGAGTGGTTAGGGGGTGATCAGGCTGGCAGGCAGAAGCGGTTAGGGGCAATCAGGAAGGCAGGCAGACGAGCAGTTGGGAGCCAGCAGTCCTGGATTGTGAGGATGTCTGACTGCCCATTTAGGCCCGATCCTACCGGGATCCTAAACGGGCAGCCAGACATCCCTCCAGGGGTCCCAGATTGGAGAGGGTGCAGGCTGGGCTGAGGGACACCCCCCCGCTCGTGCATGAATTCGTGCACCGGGCTTCTAGTATATATATAAAGCTCTTGCTGGCGACAGTCGCATGCATGTGTTTCCATCTGTCATTGTCAATCGTGAATTTGGTTGACACTTCTGTTATAGAGAAAGGGCGAATAGCGATATTAAAATATTTCTTCTAATTAATTTCTTTTCAATGTGCATGAATTTATGCACCAGGCCTCTAATAGATAGATAGATAGATAGATAGATAGATAGATAGATAGATGATAGATAGATAGATAGATAAAAATAGTATTATCATGTGCCAAAAAAGACATAAAGTCCTACTACTATAACATTTACTTTAGTAACTTTTAATTTAAATTTTACTTTTCAATTATAATTTACAATCAATATTTTATATTAGTTTCAGGTGTACTACATAGTGGTTAGATAATCATGTACTTTACACAGTGTTCCCCTCGATATTTCCAGTATCCACCTGGCACCATACGTAGTTATAATATTATTGACTACTAGTAAATTCCCTATGCTGTACTCTACATCTTTATGACTGTTTTGTAACTACTAATTTCTACTTCTTAGTCCCTTCATTTTATTTTTGTCACCCTCTTTAACTTCTTTAAGTCTTCCAGAACTCATTCAGACTTAGTGAACATCAAATACAGATATTCTTATTGTATTTTTAATATGAGAGCCTGTGGTGCTTTACTAAAAAGTATATGAAAAAGCTGATTGTAATAAAACAAATCTTTGTAATTGGTATTTGCTTTCTCAACTAAGGTTTGGGTGTAAAATATGTTTTTAAAACAAAGATAAAACTATGTAGGTTTTAATAATTATTTAAAATAAAGTATTAAATGAACTTAAATGAACAGATTTTATAAGGAGTTATTCATTTGTTCATTGAAACCTTCACTCTATTCAGGTCTCCAGCTCTACCATCTCTGCCCTTCTTTTATTATATGACCTCATTTCTAACATCAAAAAAGTACAAAAACCGTCACAATGAGAACTCCTCCAGTTTTTTTTGCCTCTGAACCAACTTCTTTGCATCTGTATTTATCCTTTTCTCTATCATCTTCCCATTACAGTGGAAGAAGTATTTCTCTTTCTAGACACTAATATCTCTTCAGTGTTTCAGTCTTTGTTCTCTTAGTCTTTTTCTCTGTCTCCTGTATCAGCAGCTTATTTTCTCTGGTTTCTTCCTGTCAGTACTTAACATACTCAAGTTTCTTCCATCTTAAAAAAACAAATAACTCTTTAACCTTGTGTATTACTCTAGCTGCCGCCTTATTTTCTCCCCTTCAGAGAATTATCTACATTTATTGTTTCAATTTACTTATGCCCTATTCATTCCTTAGTCTTCTGCTATATAGACTCTGCTACTATATCACTGCAACTATTTTAGTCTCGTCCACTATCCAGTAGTGACTTCATCATTTCTAAATTCAGCAGACTGTTTATTTTTCCCCCAGCATATTCTTCTTAGTCCACCTTTTACTAGACCTCTCGGCAACTTTTAGTACTATTTGTGCTCTTTTTGAAAATGTTTTTCTTGCTGTTTCTTCTCCGTTGGTCTCATCTACGCTCATGTCTTATATTACTATGTATATGCTGATTACAGAAACTTTATTTTTTGAGCTTTAGATGTGTTTATTTAGCTTGCCATCCTCATTTAGGTGTCTCACAGGTACCCTAACTCAACCTACCCAAAATGGAACAGTCATCGTCCTGTTTCCTGAAATCTTTTCCTCCTGCTATATTTTTTACTCCAGTCCATGATGTTGTCAATGACCTGTTGCCAGAGGCAGAAATGATCTGATTCCTCCATATTCCTTATTTCTAATATTCAATGACCAAATGCTATTGGTTTTACTTCACGTTGGGCCTGCTTGTTTCCTCTCTATAGCAAACACCATACTATAGTAGCCACCATCATCTCTCACCGGAGAAAGTTTAATACTCTTTCTTTTAACTGGTTTCTCTGCCTCCTGTTCCTATTTACTCCCCCTAGGCATTCAAAAGACAGTTAAAGATTTCCCCCAAATAAAATATAATTAATATTCTCCGGTTAAAAATCTTCAGTGGAGTGCTTTCTGTTGTTGGTAGAGTAAAATGACTTTTATGTTCTGCTTCCTAATTATATCCCACTCTCATCTCCCGTTGTTTAGTATATCTGCTTTTTTCCCAAATGCTTTTCTCTCACCTCATAGGCCTTCACGCTGTTTCCCCTCGTAACTGACACACATACGCTCTGTGGTTTGTACTTGCCCTGTCATAGTATTTATTATTTTTTATTGTGGCAGATTAGTTATTTACCTATCTAGTCTAGTAGATACAGAAAGCTTAAAAGAGGAAATTCCATTGTAACCCTGGTACCTACAGTTCTGAATATATAGCAGCTGCTTAATAAACACATATTGAGTGAATCTCTTTGAAGGTAATTGAGGATGTGTGGGTACCACCATGCTTTAAATTATAACCATTTTGTACTTTAGTGATGCATTTGTTTTTTTAACCTACTAATATGTGAATGGGTATGGTTTTAGAAAGCAAGTTTTCTTTTATGTGTGTGTATTGTACATAGAAAGGAAGTGTATACATAAATAAGAGCAGAAAAAAACCTATTATTGGAAGTCAGAAACTCCATTGTCTTCTGTGGACAAATCTTTATGTTCCTTTGAATCTAACTTCCCTCTTCAAATAATGGGATTGGACTAGATTGTCTAAAAACATTTCTCTTATATTACACTCCAAATATATGTGAGAGGTATTAAATGTATAACTGTAATTTTTATTTATTTTTTATTTTATTAAAATGCATACAAATTTACATTTATCTGCATATTAAAATAACTTTGTTTTTGCAGGAAAGATGATAAAGACTATGCTTTAAAACAAATAGAAGGAACCGGAATCTCTATGTCAGCATGTAGAGAAATAGCAGTAAGTGGAGCTCTTTTTATCATCATTATTACCAACTGACTTAGAAGGTCAATTATGTAGGTCTCTGAATTGTGATTGTCATATATACACATTAATTGAAAGTTAGTAAATATTTTCATATCAACTATATGTAGAAGAATATATTCATTATGTAGAGGTGTCATGTAAATCTAACGAACATTTCTATATAAATTTATTTTATTGGTATTAAATCAATCTCTGTTATCTATATAAATATATATTTTTCCAATAAAAATCACTAAATAGTTAAGGGTTTAGTTCTTATTATTTCATCTAGTATAATAAAAGTCGCATGTTAGTTCATATAAAATTAATATTTCTATTTTAATGATGTTACTTATGTGACCTTAAAATGAGATCATGTTATTTGATTTTCATAGTATCTGTCTATTTATATAAACATATATGCCTTTTTCTTTTGGGAGCATAGGTTTCCATATGGTACTAGAATCTCATTTTGATTTCTAAGGAAAATATTCTTCATGTTAATCCATTACTATAACTGTTCATACAATTAAATACTCCCATGAGATTTTACTTTAGTTTTTAATATTGTAAAACTGTGGGTCCAAATGTGTTTTTTTCTGGCTTTAATTTAAATAATTTTACTCATTTAACAAATTCTATACCATAAGAATTTTAACTAACAGTCATTTATTGTGTGTCATGTTGACAGGAATTAGAGTAGGTAGAAGTAAAGAAACGGAACAAGAGTCCCTTGGCCATAAGTATTTACATGCTGATGAAGAAAGCCTATACTAAATCTATACTAATAAAAGGGTAATATGCTAATTAGACTGGGTCGAACGGCCATCTTCCAGACATCCGACTTCCTTCTGGACAGAGCCATGGTGGTGGGAGCCGAGGCAGAGGCAGTTAGGGGCGAGATCAGACTGGCAGGGGAGGGCATTTGGGGGTGAGATCAGTTCAGCAGGGGAGGGCAGTAGGGGGCAACCAGGCCGGCAGGGGAGGGCAGTTGGGGGCGACCAGGCCAGCAGGAGAGGGCAGTTGGGGGAAACCCGGCTGGCAGGGCAGGGCAGTAGGGGGCAACCAGGCCGGCGGGGGAGGGCAGTAGAGGGCAACCAGGCCGGCAGGGGAGGGCAGTTGGGGGCAACCAGGCCAGCAGGAGAAGGCAGTTGGGGGCAACCAGGCTGGCAGGCCAGGGCAGTTAGGGGTGATCAGGCAAGCAGAGGCAGTTGGGGGCGAGATCAGGCCGGCAGGGGAGGGCAGTTGGGGCGAACTGGCTGGCAGGGGAGGGCAGTTGGGGAT
This sequence comes from Eptesicus fuscus, assembly GCF_027574615.1. Classification (NCBI taxonomy): domain Eukaryota; kingdom Metazoa; phylum Chordata; class Mammalia; order Chiroptera; family Vespertilionidae; genus Eptesicus; species Eptesicus fuscus. The sequence goes on along the minus strand of NC_072479.1, from coordinate 12,498,388 downwards.
GACCAGGCCTGCAGGGGGGGCAGTTGGGGGCAACCAGGCCGGCAGAGGAAGGCAGTTGGGAGCATTAGGTAGACAGGCAGGTGCGTAGTTAGGAGCCAGTGGTCCTGGATAGATTGTGAGAGGGATGTCTGACTGCCGGTTTAGGCCCAATCCTGCATGCAGTCGGACATCCCCCGAGGGGTCCTGATTGGAGAGGGTGCAGGCCAGGCTGAGGGACACCACCCCCCCCGCCCCGTGCACGAATTTCGTGCACCGGGCCTCTAGTATTATAATATAGTGTTCCAAGGACTATGATAGAAGTGTACAGAGAATGGGAGAAGGGTAGACCTCTAAACTACAGAAGTCACGGAAGGTTCCAGGTTTTGGAGGACATGTAAGAATTACCAACATGAGGGAAGAATAGGGTGAGATGGAGGGCATTCTTAGCCAAAGGTATGCCGGGTTGGAAATTGTATTTTACTTAATTGATACATTTTTCATGATTTTGAATCTTGAGGCAAATCTGTACATCAACTGTCAGTTCTTCAACACCTACTATTATAGTCAGTTTAAAGGATTAAAATCCATTGAACTATGGTAGTGACGTGAGGAGTCATGATAGTGATTACTTTTGGAGGGGACGGAGTGGCATGGATGGGGGACAAGGTAGTTTTCAGAATGCTAGTAATGTTCTATTGATCTTACTCTGAGTCTGGTCATATGGGCTTAATATGTGAAAACTCACTGAGCTGTGCTCTTGTGGGTGAGTGCTTTTCTCTATGTTTATTATATTTCAACCAAAAGTTTTAAAGACAACAAAACTCAATTGATTTCAGGAACAGACATATTTATGTTTATAATGAAAACTGTAAATTTAGTTTAAGCACAAAAAGGAATATGAAAGCTTGTTTTAATGTACTAATTGTCGTTCTTTAGCCTAAGGTGAACAGAAATTTTTAATTTTGATTAATTTATGAATTTTTTCCTTTTATGACTATTGTTTTCTGTGCCTGGCTGAAGAAATCTTTATCGATCCACTGATTGTGAAGATAATTACATTTTCTTCAAAAAGCTTTTATAGATATAACTTTATTTTCTAGTCTGTGATTAAATTTTGTTTGTGATATGCTGTAGGGTTTGAGGCTCTGCTCTTCTCATTCCATATGAATATACAATTGTTTTTTGAAGTTATTCAGTTTCCTGTTGAATTCCTTTGGTACCTTTGTAGAAAACAAAATGGCTTTGTAAGTGTAGGACCATTTCTGGGCTCTATTCATTCTATTGACCTCTTTGTCTATCCTTATGCCAATACCAGATTATTCTAGCTCAGCGATTTTCAACCCCTGTGCTACAAGAATTTTTAAAACATGCAATACCTATTTATTTAGTCAGGGGCACTAATCTGTTTCTCCTTAAATTGTCAAATTAAAAAAAAATAACAACAGCCAACACAACAATAGCCATTAGGTGTGAATGAATCAAAATTATACCTATATTTTTTGTCACATCAGCAAAAAATATAATATAGTATTTTAGTGTGCCACAGAATTTTAGTGTTTAGGTCATGTGTGCCAGGAGATGTAAAATGTTGAAAATATCTGCTCTATCATTATAGCAAGACTTGAAATATGGCCTTACAAAAGCACCAGCTTTGTTCTGTTTCAGGATTGTTTGAACTTTGCATTATTATATAAACTTTTAATTGGCTAGTCAATTTCTAATTCTAAAAAATCCTTGCTGGGGTTATGATTTCGATCGATTCAGAGAATTTACACCTTAATAATATTGAAACTTCCAAGCCATGAATTTAGAAAGACGCACTTTCCATTTTATAGTGTTTTCTTTCATTTCTCTCAGTGTTTTATAGTTTTTAGTATAGAATTTTTGTACATCTTTTGTTAAATTCACTCCTAAGCACTTCATGTTTTCTGACAACATTATACATGGAATTATTTGAAAGTTTTTATTTTCCATTTATTTGCTTCTGTACTTAGAAATACAATTGGTTTTTTAATGTTGTATATATATTTATATACTTATACTGTATATATTACATATCTAAATTCACTGGTAGGTTTTTGGTGATATATTGTGATTTTCTATATAATTATATCATCTGTGACTAAAAATGATTTTACTTCTTTCCATCTTCATGCTTTTAAATTTTTTTTTTTTATTGCACTGTCTAGGACCTTGCATGCAATGTTGAATAGTAGTGAGAGCAGATCTCTGTGACTTGTTCCCAATCGTGGGGTCAAGTATTTTCAGTGTTTCATAAAATGCTAAATAATTATAGCTTTTTAATAGATGTCATTAGCCAGCCTTAGGTTGTTGCCTTCTATTTTTTCATAAATGGTATTGAATTTTATCAAATGCTTTTTGTGTTGTTAAGGAGTTCTAGGTAATATGAGTTTGAAGGATGTTAGTCTAATTATCTTTCCTGTACTGCAAGCATGTCAAACTCACGGCCCGTGGGCCGCATGCAGCCCACAATGAATATTTTTGCAGCCCAGCCAATATAACGGTATGTGAGAAACATTTTAATAAAAATTTCGTAACTTAATTTTTACAATATCCTGTTATACATAATTATTAATAACGAACTACAATGTTCGCTAATGACTGATTACTGTCATCGTGTTGCATTCATTTCCCTTATGTGCTCTACTTGTAGGCGCACCATTTCTCTCCATTAATACTAGCAGCGAATATTTTAGCAGCCGATTGCCACGTCATTAGTCTTGTACTGACTTGTTTGGTGTGCGCAATAGGAAATACTTCACTTTCAGAGAACAAGAAAAATAGGTTTATTTGCATTACGCTTATTAATTTGTGCTGTTATTCAGTATCTGGTAAGTTAATGTTCAAGAAAAATATTAATTTTTATTTATTTATTTATTTTAAAATATATTTTATTGTTTTTTTTTTATAGAGAGGAAGGGAGAGGGATAGAGAGTTAGAAACATCAATGAGAGAGAAACATCGATCAGCTGCCTCCTGCACACTCCCTACTGGATATGTGCCTGCAACCAAGGTACATGCCCTTGATTGGAATTGAACCTGAGACCCTTGAGTCCGCAGGCCAACACTCTAGCCACTGAGCCAAACTGGTTAGGGCTAATTTTTATTTAAAAAATATTAATTTTTATTATTTTATGTTATCAACTAGAGGCCCGTTGCACGAAGAGATTCGTGCAATAGGCCTTCCTTCCCTTGGCTTCCAGCACCGGTTTTCCTCTGGCACCTGGGACCCAGGACTTCACTCTGGCCGGAGTCTGCCATCTTCGTCTTTGCTGCAGACTCTGGAGTCTCCAGATTTGTCTTCGCTGTGGCACTCCGCTCCTGTAGATCCCTTTGCCCCCTACCCTCCCTCTCATAGCAGGCACCCTGCCCCACCTGGCCACTCTGCGCCTGGAGCAGCTGGGCAGCCGCCATCTTTGGCCTTCTAATTTGCATACTCACTCTGATTGGCTGTGGGCGTAGCGGAGGTACGGTCAATTTACATGTTTGTCTATTATTAGGTACGATTACTCATTTTTTTTAGCCCTTTGTAGTCAGCATTTCTCTATCGAAATACACCTACATTTCTATGAAAATTGAAGCTTTTGGTGTTTTGCAGCCCACATAAACTTAAACCTTATTTATTTGGCCTGTGTTAGCCTTTGAGTTTGGCATGCTTTGCTGTACTATCTTTGTCTTTGGTATCTAGATTATAGTGTCCTCATGAAAAAAGTTAGGGAGCATTTTCTCATCCTCTATTTTCTGACAGAGTTTCTATAACAATTGATTTTCAAACAAATCACTTCCCCAACATCCTTCTGGAATGAAGTAAGTTTGACAACTAAGGCTCCACGTATATAGGGATTTGCTTTGACTTACTCTTCTATATTATATACTTCTGAAAAAAGCCTATATAATAAAGAGGTAATATGCAAATTGACCATCATGCCCTTGCACAAGATGGCTGCCCCCATGTGGTCACAAGATGGCTGGCAGGGGAGGGTAGTTGTGGGTAATCAGGCCAGCAGGGGAGGGCAGTTGGGGGTGACCAGGCTGGCAGGAGAGGGCAGTGGGGGACGACCAGGCCTGCAGGGGAGGGAGGGCAGTTGGGGGGACCAGACCTGCAGGGGAGGGCAGTTATTGGTGACCAGGTCGGCAGGGGAAGGCAGTTGGGGGCGATTAGGCCAGCAGGGGAGGGCAGTAGGGGGCAATCGGGCCAGCAGGGTAGCAGTTAGACATCGATCAGGCTGGCAGGCAGAAGCGGTTAGGGGTAATCAGGCATTCAGGCAGGCAAGTGGTTGGGAGCCAGCAGTCCCGGATTGTGAGAGGGATGTCCCAGATTGGAGAGGGTGCAGGCTGGGCTGAGGGACACCTCCCCCCCTGCATGAATTTCATGTACCAGGCCTCTAGTTTCCATAATTAAAAAAGGGAAAGAAAATCCCATCTTCTCTGCCAAATCTTATCAGACCTTTCTCCCTTCCATGTATGAAATCTTCCTCTGAGAAGTCCTGTTTTCCTACCACTCACCTTCATTATTCTTTTACTAGAGGCCCAGTGCATGAAATTTGAGCACTGGTAGGGTCCCTAGTGGCTGCAGGCTGGGTACTCCCTCCTTTTCCCCAGCTGCCTACCCCCACCCCTGGCCAGGGCCTTTCTCCCTTCCCACGGCTGACTGCCAGTGCTAGGGCCTCCCTCCCTTCCCCTGGCTGGCCCACCCCCTGGTCGAACTCCCACAAGAACTCTGGTCGAGGGGACAATTTGCATACTATGCTTTTATTATATAGGATAATCTGTACCCAATTTCCTTTCTTCATAGCACTTATTACAAGTTATAACTATAAGGAGTTTCTTTTTATTTGTTTATTTATTTTCTATTTGTTGGTCCTACCCCCACTACACTCACTGTAAGACATTTCTTCACTAGTGTGTACTAGGCTTGACACATAGTCTTTGCTCAGTAATTCTAAAAGAAGGGAGAAATGAAAGAACTCTGAGAATTTCTACCAAAGTTAAGAGCATTGCATATCTTCATCCTCACTGTATTGTAAATGGTTTGCTTTGTGTTTCCAAAATTTCCTGTGAGCATGCTGGTTTTCAAACTGCTTTAGTGGATCCTCCTTATTCCTAGAGGATGCCTTGTAATTGGGATAGGGAAGCTTAGGGGAGCAGAGGTAAAGACTCTATTTTTAAAGCCCACATGTACTTTAATCTGAGCACCTCAGTTTTTAAAATTAATTTGCAAGAATTCTATTGAAGAAAAGGATCGACAGCTTTTCAAAATATTGAAATAAATTTTGGAATAGTTCTCTATATGCTTTCATAGTAATTTTAATTCAACCATACTTAAGGCATAAATTTAGAATTTATTATTTTTGTTTTGCTTTAAAATTTTTTAAATTAAAAGTCAATGTCATTTTGAGATTATTACAGATTTTCTTAACCTATTTTCTATTTTACGGCACAATTGGAATGAATTAAGTTTATTATAAATGATAAACATTTATATTTTTAGCAGTGATCTTAGTACTAAGGAAATTATAAGATTTTATTCCCAGTAGAATTAGATAAACTTAGATGGTTTCTGTAACGGAAACCATTGTATAAAGTTATTTAAACCTTTTATTTAAATGGTTTTGACACAAAATCTTCTAAGGGGCAAAAAATAACGTACAAAATGTTAAGAAATAGGCATCTCTATATGGGGGGCTCTGTGTGGGGTGAAGAAATGCTAAAGTTCTATTTATCAGATATGTGGAATGCTCTGACAATGTCAGAGCACCAGTTTTACAATATTGTATGTAGTGGTTAAGATCCTAGCTAGATTACCTGAGGTCTTATTCTAGCTTTACCTGTTAACTATCTTGAAGGGCCCAAAGCAACTTACTTAATTTCCCTGTTTTAGTTTTGTCATTTGTAAGATAGGACTTACAAGAGTATCTCATAGGGTTATGATGAGGAGCCTAGGCACTTTTTTGGACATAATAATTCATTTATTCATATATTTATGTACCAAATACTTAATATGTGCCTCCCAGGTGCCAAGCAATGTGTTAGAAGCTAGTAGGGCAATGTCCAGCAAGACACAGTGCCTGCCACTGTTCATTTCATAACCTAGTATATATTTAAACCTTCTTTGTGTAGATTGTAAAAAGAACTAGGTCCCCAGGGTATTAGCTTTGGGGAGGTATTGGTTGGTATTGGCCATGGAGTATTGGCTTTGTATTTTAAAAGTTAATTAATTTTTAAAGCATTTAAATCTTGATTCTAACCATTACCTAGGAATATGACCTTGAGCAAATTATTTAATCCGCTATTTCCTCATTTGTAAAGTAAAAGAACTGTAATCCCCCTTTGTCCACAGGGGATATGGTCTCCTGCTGGGTGTCTAAAACAACACACGTAGTACTGAGCCCTACATACTATTCAGTTGACCCTTAAACAACATGGGGTTTAGGGGCACTGAAACTGCCCACCCTGTCCTGCACAGTTGAAAATCTGAGCATAACTTTTTATTTATTTATTTATTTTTTATTGATTGAGAAAAGGAAAGAGAGAGAGAGAAATGTTGATTCATTGTTCCACTTATTTATGCATTCATTGGTTGATTCTTGTATGTGCCCTGACTGGGGATTAAACCCACAACCCTGGCATATAGGAACAACACTTACCAACTAAGCCACTGTCCAGGGCCCGAGCATAACTTTTGACTTTCCAGAAACTTAACTAATAGCCTACTATTGACCAGAAGCCTTATGAATAATATAAATACTAGATTAATACATATTTTAATATATGTATTATATAATGTATTCTTAAAATAAAGAAAACAAAATGTCATTAACAAAATCATAAGGGCCCAGCCGACATGGCTCAGTGGTTGAGTATCAACCGAAGAACCAGGAGGTCATGGTTCGATTTCCAGCTAGGGCATATGCCTGGGTTGTGGGCTTGATCCCCAGTGTGAGGCATGCAGAAGGCAAATGATTCCTCTCTCATCATTGATCTTTTCTTCCCCCCACCCCCCTTCCTCTCTGAAATCAATTAAAAAAAATTTTTTAAAAAGAAAATCATAAGGAAGAGAATATACTTATGGTATTTATTGAAAAAAATCCATGTATAAGTGGACCTGTGTAATTCAAACCCATGTTGTTCGAGGGTCATTTGTACTGTTTTTTCCTATACATAGCTACCCATGATAAGTTTTAATTTATAAATTAGGCACAATAAGAGATAAACAATAATAACTAATAGTAAACTAGAACAACTATGACAATATACTGTAATAAAAGGTAGGTAAATAGCTTTGGGGTCATTATTTAGTAAAATAAAGGTTACTTGAACACAGGCATGGTGATACCATGATAATGAATCTGGTAACTGAGACAGTTACTAAGTGATTAATGGGTGGGTAGTGTATGCAGTGTGGATATGCTAGACAAGGGGGATGATTCATATCCGGGCCTAGATGGCATGAGATTTCATCATGCTACTTAGATTGGCACCCAATTATTTCTGGAATTTTCAACCTAATATTTTTAGACCACAATTGATGGTATCTGAAACCATGGAAAGTAAAACTGTGGATAAGGAGTCTACTGTAATATAAATACATATTTCATAGGTTAATTCATGATTCAGATAATGTTTGTCATATGCTTAGCACCATGCTTGGCTGCTTGGAAGAGCTTAATAAAATGGTTGCTATTTAATTTTTTTTTTTTTAATACAGGAACTAAACCTTATCTTGGAGGTGAAATTGAAGCAATATCTAACAATAGCTTTATATGTAGGTTTCTAATAATTGGAGAGAACTTTTGCCAGAGCTTTGGAATTTGTTTGTGTTAATTTCCACTCTGCCAGTTTCCAGAAAGGACTTGAAATAGCTGCCTAGCCAAGAAGTGTGAGGTAATGGAGAAAACACTGACCCAGAACTGAGATGAATTTAGCACTAGGTTTAGCTCTTTCAACCAGCTGGATGATCCTGGGTGACCCTGAACTCTGGGCTTTCCCTATCAGATTCCTTGCCTTGTTTATTAATTAGGATATGGTCCCTTTTAAGTACTGGCCTTTAGGTTTGAGGATTTGTACATAATCTGTAAAGTCTCATAAGTTTGAAATTATATTCTAAAAGCAGAAATATATAACTTGAATTTAATCTTGCTCCTGAATAAAATAATTATCACCTTTTAGAGAATAGTAATATAAGTGACAAAATGTATAATCGATTCATTCTGAATTTATTTTAGAGCCCCTGATATTTTAACATTCTATTTATATTGATTCTTGTTTTAGTGTCAGTGTTCTCATAAAAGGTACTGAAGTTGTAAGTTCTAAGACCTTGATATTCTCACATGCCTGTCATGTATTTGGAACACATTTGGAAGGCACTGTGTAAATTAACTTTTAAAAAATATATCAGGCTTCATTAGAAGATTTTTCTTGACATTATTGATATTATTTGTCTTTTTGCCTGATGGGATGGGAGTGCTTTTTAACTGATGGAAAATTAGGCCCACTTTGGTTATTAAATATTTAGGATAAAATAAGGAGATAAAAGACTTTAAATAGAAAAATATTCTTCTAGGAGGTGAGAAAGGTTAAGCCCATGAAAATGTGTACTATTTGGATGCTTCTGTCTGTATAAATTATGTATTATTTTATGAAAATGTTTACAAAATTTTAATCAACTTTACTACATAATTTAAATTCCTAAAAAAAAAAGGTACTATATGTCACAAAGTTACATATCTTTAAATTCTCATTTGATATTTGGTGTTAATTAATGTGTTTTCTAATGTTTTAATTAGTTCGTTTTTAAAAGAATTGCAACCTAAAGATTTGTTTTAAGTTCAATTGTTTTGTGATGTCAAAACATAGACAACTAACAGAATGGGAGAAAATATTTCTAAATTGTGTGTCTGTTAAGGGATTAATGTCTAAATTATATAAAGAATTATAGCTCAACAACAACAACAACAAAAAACCCAACTCAGAAATGAGCAAAAGACATGAACACACATTTCTCCAAAGAAAATATACAAATGACCAATAAGCACATGAAATGATGCTCAACATCATTAGCCATTAGGGAAATGCAAATCAAAATCACAATGAGACACTACTTCATACCAATTAGGATTCAGATATTTAAAAAAAAGTAAGTGTGCTGAAGATGTGGAGAATTTGAAACCCTCATGCATTGCTGATGGGAATGTAAATTGGTACAGCTGCTGTAAAATCAGTTTGATGGTGTCTTAAAAAATTAAACATAGAATTATCATATGATCCAGTCATTTCACTTCTAGGCATATACCTAAAGCATTCAAAGTAGTGGACTCAGTTACCTGTATACCAATGTTAACAGCAGCATTATTCAGAGTAGTCAAGAACATGGAAACAACTCATGTTCATCAGCAGATGACTAGATAGACAAAATGTGGTGTAAAGTTACATAGGAATGTATTCAGCCATAAAAAGGAATGAAATTCTGACACATGCTACAACATGGATAAACCTTAAAGATATTATGCTAAGTGAAATAAACCAGGCACAAAAAGGACAGATACTGTATAATTCTACTTAGATTTAAAGTACCTAAAATAGGCAAGTTCATGGAAACAGAAAGTAGAATAGAGGTTACCAATGGCTGAGAGGTAGAGGGAAATGGGGATTTCTTGTTTAATGGATACCAAGTATCTGTTTAGGATAATGAAAAATTTCTAAAATGGAGAATGGGGAAGGTTGTATAACATTGAAAATGAACTTATTACTAATGAATTGTATACTTAAAATTGATAAAATGATAATTTTTTGTTATCAAGTTTTACCACAATAAAATCTACACTAATAAAAGAGAAACATGCAAATTAACCATCACTCCGCTACGCCAAGCCACACCCACCAGCCAGTCAGGAGCGAGTATGCAAATTAGCCCAACCAAGATGGCGGCAAGCCACAGAGCTGGAGCAAGCAAGAGGCTTGGGTTGCCCCGGCGATGGAGGAAGCCAAGCTTCCTGCCTGCCCTGGCTGGCCCTAGCCTCCACTCAAGGCTACAAAGTTTCAATAATAGAAGATAAACAAATCCCAGATACCAGGGCCTCCGCTTGGGTCACCAGGGGGCGTGGCCAGCCTGAAAACCATCACAGGCCCCTCGCCTAGGCCGCCCCATATCGCAAGGGAACCCCCACCCTGATCTGGGACACCCTTCAGGGCAAACCAGCTGGCCCCTACCCATGGACCAGGCCTCTATCCTAATAAAAGAGCAATATGCAAATTGACTGTCACTCCAACACACAAGATGGCTGCCCCCATGTGGTCAAAGATGGCTGCCCCCATGTAGACGCAAGATGGCCACCACAAGATGGCCAGCAGGGCAGGGCAGTTGGGAGGGACTAGGCCTGCAAAGGAGGGCAGTTGTGGGCGATCAGGCCAGCAGGGAAGGGCAGTTGGGAGGGACCAGGCCTATAAGGGAGGGTAGTTGAGGGCGATCAAGCCTGCAGGGGAGGGCAGTTAGGGTGACCAGGCTGGCAGAGGAGGGAAGTTGGGGGCGACTGGGCCTGCAGGGAAGGGTAGTTGGGAATGGGGGGGGACCCAGGCCTGCAGGGGAGAGCAGTTGCGGGGGGACCAGGCCTTCGGGGGAGGGCAGTTGAGGGGGACCAGGCCTGAAGGGGAGGGCAGTTAGGGGCAATCAGGCTGGCAGGGGAGCAGTTAGGCATTAATCAGGCTGGCAGGGGAGTGGTTAGGGGGTGATCAGGCTGGCAGGCAGAAGCGGTTAGGGGCAATCAGGAAGGCAGGCAGGTGAACAGTTGGGAGCCAGCAGTACTAGATTGTGAGAGGGATCCCAGATTGGAGAGGGTGCAGGCTGGCTGAGGGACACACACACCCCTGTGCACGAATTTCGTGCACCGGGCCTCTAGTATTAAAATAAAGTTAAAAACCAACTACGGAGGAGGGTCAACATGGTGGCTTAGGTAAATTCAGTACTCACTTCCTCCCACAACCACCTCAAAAGTACAACTAAACTACAGAACAGCCATTATTCAGAACTGGAAGTCCTACAACTAGAAAATTAAAGAAGAAGCCACATTGAGACTAGTAAGTGTGGCAGAGGCACATAATGCGCTGCTTCGACACCAACCTGTAGTGTTTGTTTAATTGGGAGGGATATGTTGGCTGTGGAGGTACCCATGAGGAACAAGGAGTCCCAAGCCATATCAGAAGCCTTAGCCCAGGGTTCCAGTGCCAGCAAGAGAAGTACCCATAACTTCAGGCTATAAAATCCAGCAGGGATTGTGGCTGAGTGACAGAGGGTGGCTGGAGTCCCAGGCATTTCCTATTAAAGGGCCGCTGCACAGACTTACTCGGACTCATTCTCTCTGAGCTCCAGTGCCGGGGCAGCAGCCTGAAAGGATCCAGGGATATGCAGGGAGGAACTAAATTGTCTGGCATCAGGGCAAGAACTGGGGGCAGCTTTCTCCCAGACAGAAGTGCTGGCAGAGGTAATTGTTCCTTTGCTGAGACCTCCCCGTCACAGTGCCAGCAGGCAGTCGCCATATCTGAGTCTCCATCAACCTGGCCCACACTGCTCATCCAAGTGATTCCCTGCGACCCTGCCACACCCAATTTGCAGTGGCTTTTCCATATGAAGCCTGTCCTAGTTCAGATTACAGACTTTCCTAAAATCTCTCAAATAAGCAGGAGCTGGCCTCAGTATACCCCATACTTGTTGATAAGTGGCCCTAGGCCTGACACTAGCAATCAGCTGTACAGCTTGGCCTCTCCCGGGCACATCCAAGCCCAACACAAGTAGCAGTTATTTGCAGATCACTCTGTAGCTTGTGCCAGGTGGCTTCAGGCAGGGCACAGGCAGTAGCTGATTTTGAACCTCCCAGGAGGCTCCAGAGTCAGTGCACCTGGTGCTCAGCTTCAGACTACACCAGATTACAACCCTACCATGTCAGATTACAGCCCTACCACATCCATGAGCAACACACTCAAGGGGCTGACTAGTGAGCACCAAAAAGTTCTGCTCCCTAGGGGTGTCTCCTGCATAGCATCTCTTCCTCTGTAGTCACAGCTGGTTCACATAGCCAGTTTGCCTGGGGGTCAGTCCCTCATAGTGACAGGATCAGCAATCAAGGCTCAAGTACAACGGGACAGTGCACACAGCCCACATAGGGGCACACCTACAGTGCCCAGCTGAGCCACTGGGCCCTACAGAACAACTAGTACACAAGGCCATTCTACCAATTCCAGGAGAAATAGCAGCTCTACTGAATACATAGAAACAAACACACGGAAGCAGCCAAATTGCGGAGACAAAGGAACATGTCACAAGTGGAAGAACAAGAAGTCTCCAGAAAAAGAACTAAGTGAAATGGAAGTAAGCAAACTACAGAGTTCCAAACAATGGTTAAAAGGATGCTCAAGGAACTTAATGAGATCTTCAAGGAACTTAGTGAGAACATAAAAGACATGAAAAAGGATCAGTCAGAAATGAAGGATACACTAACTGAAATGAAGATAAATTTTATGATCAACTGAAAAATAAACCTGCTGCCGGACCAGCTTGGTTCAGTGGTTGAGCATCGACCTATGAATTAGGAGGTCACGGTTTGATTCCCAGTCAGGGCACATGCCCGGTTTCAGGCTCCAGTATGGAGTCATGCAGGAGGTAGCCGATCAATGATTCTCTTTCATCATTGATGTTTCTATCTCTCCCTCTCCCTTCCTCTCTGAAATCAATAAACAAAATTTTTAAAATTAGCCTGCTCTCTCCGCAGAATGGCTCAATGGTTGAATGTCCACCTATGAACCAGCAGGTCATGGTTTGATTCCCAGTGAGTGCACATGCCCAGATTGCAGCTCAATCCCTAGTAGGGGGAGTGCAACCAATCAATGATTCTCTCTCATCATTAATGTTTCTCTCTTTCCCTCTCCCCTTGTCTCTGAAATAAATAAAAAATATATTTGAAAAGTTAGCCTTTTATATGTGGTCAAACATTTAATTAACTCACCCATAGTGCCTTTGACAGGGCGAGACCAAATGATTTTGCTGGTCTTATCCAGCCCACAGGCCAGACGTTCCCCACCCCTGCTTTAAGGGATCATTTCTAGGGGGGAGCCCTTGGGTGCAGCCTTGCCCAGCCAGCATATTCTTAATTGCCTATCGTTCCAGCTCCATCTGCTACCTGGGGGCTCAGAAGCAGCATAAACAAACAAACAAAAAATAACTTGACAGGGAATCAACAGTAGAATAGAGGATGCCAAGAAACAAATTAGTGATTTGGAATATGAAATAAAAAACACCCAATCAGAAGAACAAAAAGAAAAAAGATTCCAAAAATATGAAGATAGTGTAAGGAGCCTCTGGGACAATTTCAAGTGTACCAACATTCGCATCATGGGGCTGCCAGAAAGGGAATAGACAGCAAGATATTGAAGAATAATGACAGAAAACTCCCCCTACCTGGTCAAAGAAACAGACATACAAGTCCAGGAAGCACAGAGAGTCCCAAATTAGAGGAACCCAAAGAGGCCCACACCAAGACACGTCATAATTAAAATGCAAAACGTTTTAAACAAAAAGAGAACCTTAAAAGCAGCAAGAGAAAAGCAGTTAGTTACCTACAAGGGAGCATCCATACACTTGTCAGCTAGTTTCTCAACAGAACCTTTGCCAGCCAGAAGGGATTGGCAAGAAATATTCAAAGTAATGAAAAGCAAGGATTTATATCTGAGATTACTCTACCCAGCAAAGCTATCATTTAGAACTAAAGGTCAGATAAAGAGCTTCACAGAAAAGAAGCTAATGGAGTTCCTCACCACCAACCCAGTATTACATGAAATGTGAAAGGGTCTTCTTTAAGAAGAAGAAAAAGATTAAAAATATGGGCAATAAATACATATCTATCAGTAATTGAATCTAAAAGTAAAAATAAACAAACAAGGGATCTAATGAACAAAATAAACTGGTGAATAAAATAGAACCAGAGGCATGGAAACTTGAAACAAACTGATGGATCTCAGAGGGAAAGGGGGAGGGGAGGGCAGGAAGAGATTAACCAGAGAACTTATATACATAAATACATTACCCATGGACACAGACAACAGGGTGGTGAAGGTCTGGGGCAGGATGGGATTTCGGTGAAGGAGAGCAATGGAGGGGGAAGGGGGGAACATCTGTAATACTCTTCAACAATAAAGATTTTTTTAAAAACCAGCTAAACCATTAGTTGCCAACCAGTGGTTCCCAGACCACTGGTGGTCCGTGAGGTCCGAAAGGTTGGTGACCGCTGAACTAAATAACAAGGTAGATTTATTCTGATAATATCTTTTCCCCAAAGATTTTTTCTCATTTATTACTGAAGCACCTTGTATTGACATGTCAAAATTGTGTGAGGACTTACTAGATTTTTAGGATTGAAAACTATTAGATTTTAGGATTGGATTTGTATTGCCTTTGATTTACAAATTGTATTTTCAAACATTTTTATGGCAAAGATTTTTAAATGAATTTCCTTTGTTTTGCAGTTACTTCGAGAGCTTAAGCATCCAAATGTCATCTCTCTTCAAAAGGTGTTTCTATCTCATGCAGACAGGAAAGTATGGCTTCTGTTTGACTACGCTGAACATGACCTCTGGGTAAGGTGAATTGCTGGTAGACATACGGTCACTAGTTTTAATCAGGGGTAATAAGAATGACTAAAAACATTTCAAAATAAAAGTAACCTCATAAAATGTGGCTTATATAGTGCCAAGTCTAGAGTTTTTTGCTTTGTGTCACATTTTGATTTTTCAAGTTTGACCTTTGTAACATGTTACAGAAAAAAATAGAATCTGAAGAGTATAAACAGCTATTCAGTATTGTTGCCTAACTATACATTTTTATTAAAAATTAAAAAATCTGTATAAAGTTTTGTTATAAAATTTAAAAGCAGCATATTTCCTTTTTATTCTGTAGTGTGAAGAAATATAAAATGAGAAGGTGGTCTCCTCATGTAGAGAGACAAATACGTTATATTTGGAAGACTAGACAGATCTGATGGTTCTGTTGTCATGTGCCATTAGGCAAGTCTCTTAATGGCTGTGAAGCTGTAGTTTCTCCCATCTGTAAAATGTAATACTTCTCTTGCCTTTTTTTTTTTACAGGATTTTTTGAAGCATAATTTTGCATTCAAAAAGCTTTAAAACTAAGTATATGATACAAATGTAGGAAAATATTATTAATCATAATTTGAATATCATTCACAATTGATAATCAGTGTTCTAATATATTTTCTATTTTCATTATCAGAAATTCAAAATTGTACTTAGTAGAATTGGGCATATTCTGCTATAAGAAGAATTCTTTGTGGCAGAGAGCTCTACTACAAAATTAGGTCAGAATGAAAGTAGATTAGATTGTGGCTTTTAGTTATTTAGTGTTTGTCTGACCTATAATGAGAAAATTTTAGATATCTAGACTCAAACATTTGAAGATTCTTGAAGTCAAGTAATTGAACTTTATCAGTTTAGCTTATATAATGAAAAAAATGATGGTATATTGATAAAAATTATTAATCATAATATATTTTCTATTTTCATTATCAGAAATTCAAAATTGTACTTAGTAGAATTGGGCATATTCTGCTATAAGAATTCTATATGCTTTCAGATTTTTAAGAAATAGTTTCACTCCTTGTAGATTTTAATTTTCCATACTAAATGTGATATGATTCAAATTGTTTTTATAAGTTATCTGGAAATAATTATTTCAAACAGAAAATTAGATACATGAAATTTTCTGTTTTATGAAACTGTTGTCCAAGGTTCATGCTGGTTGTAAATATTTTTCTTTTATTATTAGCTTCTGTTCTTTTTAAAGATATCTAATCTAATCTAATTGGGGTTCTTTTAATACAAATTTGGTAAATCAGGTGATCAACATCAAGTTGAACACTACATCCTCAAGCCTAACGTGAAATCAAATGTAATTCCAATTTATGAGAAGACTAGAGGCCTGATGCATGAAATTCGTGCAAGGGTAGGCCTTTGCAGCTGCAGCTGCCTGGATCCCTCCCTCGCAGCCACGGTGGCTGCCTCGATCCCATGGCTGCAGCCCCGGCTTTGTCCCGAAAGGACATCCGGTCTAATCAGCATATTACACTTTTATTATTATAGATTTACAGGCTAGATTATAAACATGATTTGTAGTGAAACATAGTTGAGCATAGGAGGTAATGGTTGGTATTCACTGTGATTTCGAGAATGCTGGTACATAATATTTCACTTTACATGAAGGTGTAATAATCATACTTTCACAAATTATACTGTATGTCATGTTGCCAAATGTGTCTAGATAGTCAACATTGGCTTTATCATCTTCTTATTAATACTCTTTGAAGACAGATAAGTACTTTTAATGTTCATTTTAATGAAAACCAAATGACAATTCCGTTTACTAAAACCTGCTTTATTTGTTTTATTTTCTTCTTTTAATTAGAATATTTTAATGAATGAGCTGGAATATAAGACAGCAGAGGGTAACCAAAAAATAGTTATTAAAAGAGTGATTTATAAAATCACTTAGTGTTGGTGAAATTTCATGGTATGCATACCTTAAATTTGTTATATAGCCCTGTAATAAAAATAAAGGTAAAAATGTTCACATTGTTTTTTTGTAGTTATAAAATATTGGTAAAAAAGTGATTTGTAAAACCCCAGTGAAAGCATTAACTGAAGAAATGTATGTAGCATTAATTGATTATCTTACCTCCCCTCCATATGTGTTTCTTTCATTCTGGTGGGTTTTACATTTTTAAAAGATGATGTATTTTAATATAATTTTATTAAGCTCTGAGAGCCACTAGCTCATCCTAAACTGAACAGACTTGATTGCCACATCATTTTTTAGGTGACAAAACATTCTAGATTATTATTTTCTTTGCCTTCTCTTAAATGCTTTGAGAAAAATGATTGAGGAGAAAATTAAAATACTGTAATGCTACTAATAAATTGTTTAGTAGCATTACATTAGATTAATCATACTACATATGTGGTGAATGATACTTCCCACCAGGTAGTCTTTGATGTCTATTTTATCTTTGGAAGGTAATATGCTTTCACTCATTAATCACTAGTTAGTCCTATATCATAAGAAAATAGGAAGTAAAAAAGTGTTACCCTATAATATTAAATATCTCATTCTTGTTTTAATGATGTTTACGAATTTCAAGCGCATGCTTCATTTCCACTCACAAGTCCTGCTCCAGTCTGTTCTTGTGCATATGCGCTATGGCGCACACCACAGAGCTGACTGCAGCTGACTTCTATACTTTCTTGCAGTTTAAGAATGCTTTAATTAAAATGAAGAAAGCTGTCAGGAGATTTTGAAATATTGGGTCTTATTTCTGTTGAGATATAGTTATTTATAAAGTGATCATTTTTCTATTTATGAAGTGGTATTGTGTTTTCCTGGATGTCCACTAATACTTTACCTAGAAAGCTTTGACAGATGGTACAAGACTTTTTTTTTTATCGGAATTTTTCATATTTCTAAGTATTTCCAGTGTGAACTGATCATTTACATGTTATTTCTTCATGCTGTATATTTTATTGAACTATTTCCCTTTTTGCTTTCTTTAACCCATATATCAAAAATAGGTAGCACATCTATGCCAAAGTATCTCTTGAAATTTTTTCTGATTTTCTTTTCATTTAGTCACTACAGAAAAAAAAAAAATTGATTCTGTTCTGGAAATTTTTCTATTAGATAAACTAAGGTTAAATATACTCTAAAAGTAATTTTTAATTATACTTTAAAATAAAACCACATTATTTCCTACTTCTCTATTGTAATCATTTATTTTGTGAGACACTATCTTATGATTAGAAATGAAAATTTAACTCCAGTTATTAGGAAGTTTATAAGTGACTTGTTATTCAGCAGAATGTGAAATTATTTTTTCAGTGTATTTGGAAATCCCTGTTTCTTTCTCTGTTAGGAAAATATTATACATCACATTATCGTCCCCTCTTTT
Source organism: Eptesicus fuscus (assembly GCF_027574615.1). Taxonomy (NCBI): domain Eukaryota; kingdom Metazoa; phylum Chordata; class Mammalia; order Chiroptera; family Vespertilionidae; genus Eptesicus; species Eptesicus fuscus. Next base: position 12,480,389 of record NC_072479.1, on the reverse strand, counting down.
CTAAGTGTCTGATGATGTTTTTCTTTTTTCCCCCCAGCATATAATCAAGTTTCACAGAGCTTCAAAAGCAAATAAGAAGCCAGTTCAGTTACCTCGGGGAATGGTGAAGTCACTATTATATCAGATCCTAGATGGGATTCACTACCTGCATGCTAACTGGGTGTTGCATAGAGATTTGGTAAGTTGATATGTAGTTACGTTTAAGCAAGAAAGATGCATTTACATTTGGAGTATTTTCTAGTTATGTCTAGATATCAGTGCTATATAGGTCTGTTAACCTTATAAGAGGGAGTGGGTGTGCTACAGTCTCAACATAGCCTCACATTGAGCTTTTTATATAATGTGTCCTTTTCTGACATAGCTAGCTGTCATCTACTGAAGAGGTGAAAGAGAACACATTTGTTTTCCTAAGCTTTTGTTTTTTTCTTAAGTCTGTAAATAAAGAATTCAGTTGTTTTCATTGGTTATTAAAGGCCGGGCAAACTCTAGAAATTGACATATTTATGAATAACTTGAAAATAAAACTTGGAGCCAACTGCTTGCTAAGTTACCTGTTAGAAGAAGAGATATTAATCCACTATATTAGTAGCACTCTTATGCCACAAAGCCTTTATTAATTAAAATTGAGTACATCATTGAGAAGCCTTGCCATGTTAAGGTACATTAAATTTTAAGAATTTAAAATCTTCAGAAATTGGATTTTATTTTATGTGGAAGAATAGTTTTTGCCTTTTTTTTTTCTTTACCATCTAACATGAAATTGTTTATTAAAACTTAATAGATTAAAGTTATTTAAACCTCAAATTCTCTATTACATAATTACATTATTGTACTTTTGTTTTTCTTTGTGAAGGTAGCAACTATAGTAAGGTTTATAACAGAGCCTTCATTTCAAACAATTATAAATACAGTGCTGGAAATGATGATTTGATCTCTACTTGTGTGTAGATAAGTGCAGCTGATCGGCACACAGAGGCCTACTGAACCGTTTTGCTCTATATTTAATGCATTTAACTTCTGTCCTTCAAATCAGATGTTGCAATATCATATTTCATTTACCTTCAATAAATCTGGAAGTACATTTAATGGTAGTTGTTTCATCTTCAATTCTCATATCTAGAAAGCATTTAGACTAAGACTGATAACACATCAGAAATTTGGTTGAAAGAATTTTTTCCTCATGCAACCTTTATATTTATTAAAATTAGAATAATCTATTTACAAATAGTAGATTTACAGAACAAAAATGGGAAATTCTTTTAGTCTTTATGAAGCTGAAAATTTCTGCTTTTAAGCAGTGGAGTCAGCATAGGGAAAAACTATAACTACTTTTGAGATACTGACCTTTCTTATGATCTCTAAAAGAATAAAATCTGGGCCTAAAGGGAATTTTCCTCCCATAGAGATAATGTTGCATTTTATTGTAAATTATATTTTCATCATGAAAATATGTTTATTAGATGAATATAAACTGATTTTTAAACCAGTCCTAAAGTTTTTGTTAATGTATAATGTGCTTGAACCACTTACAGTAGTATTAACTACTAGAGGCCTGGTGCATGAATTTGTGCACCAGTGGGGTCCCTCAACCTGGCCTCTGGGATCAGGCCAAAACCGGCTCTCTGACATTCCCCGAGGAGTCCCAGATTGCAAGAGGGTGCAGGCCAGGCCGAGGGACCCCACCGGTGCACGATTGGGGCTGGGGAGTGATGTGGGAAGTTGGCCAGGCAGGGAGGGACCGTGGGAAGACTCCAGGGCGTGTCTGGCCCATCTCGCTCAGTCCCAATCGTCTGGACCCCGACAGGAAGCTAACCTACCGGTCAGAGTGTCTGCCCCCTGGTGGTCAGTGCACATCATAGCGAGCGGTTGTGTGCCTTAGCATATCATTTTCATATTGTGCTTTGATTGGTTGAATGGACGACCAGACACTTAGCATATTAGGCTTTTATTATATAGGACTAGAGGCCCAGCGCATGAAATTTGTGCACAGGTATGATCCCTAGGCCTGGCCTGTGATCAGGGCCATCTTCCCCAGCTGCCCGCAGCCAGCCCCGCCCCCCTCCACCACCCACCCTCGGTTCCCCGTTCACCATTGGGTGATTGGTGCCTGACGGCCGGGGGAAGGGACCGAGAGGTCCGCTCTTCCCACCTGCTCGCCAGCCCCATCCTCGCCGTGAGTGGCCATCAGGCGATCTGAGCCTGCCAGATGGGGAAAGGGACCAAGAGGTGGTCAGTGCGCCTCATAGTGACTGGTCCAGCGGTCATTCTGGTTGTTCTGCCATTAGGATCAATTTGCATATTACCCTTTTATTATATAGGATTATATAGGATAGAGGCCTGGTGCATGGGTGGGGGCTGGCTGGCCTGACCTGAAGGGGGCCCCGAATCGGGGTGGGGAGTCCCGCTGGGGGATGGGGCCAGCCTGGGCAAGGGGCCGCGGGTTGTTTTCAGGCCGGCCACGCCCCCGATCGGTATGGGTATCCCCAGTGGGGGGTGTGGCCAGCCTGGGCAAAGGGGAGCAGGCAGTTTGCAGCCTGGCCATGCCCCTATCGGGGTGGGGGGCCCCACTTGAGGTGGGGCCTGCCTGGGTGAGGGGCCGCGGGTTGTTTGCAGACTGGCCACGCCCCCGGCTTTGTCAGGAAGGACATCTGTAATGTTGTCTGGAAGATGTTGGTCTGTCTGATCTAATTGGCATATTACCCTTTTATTAGTATAGATAGTAGTAAAAATAATTATGGAGTCTAAATTCTTTTACCTCTCTTTTGGGAACGCTTTCTGTTAATGTGGCTTAAACAAGTTTTCTTTGACATAGGAATAGTATCAAACAGGTTATTTAGTCGTCTGTGTTGTTAGTGCTGTATCAAGAGTTGGGTGTGATGGCAGCAGTACACCCAAGGTGTAAGCAACAGGAGCATGTACTATCTGTAGATGATTCTAAAATAACAATGAAACAAGCTAAAAGTAGTTTTTAGTATCACCATGTGCTGCCAATTCTGAATAATATCAGTAATAAAATATTTCTATTAAGCTGAGGCAAACCACTCCCACTATTCTACCCCTCTTGATATGCCACTGCCATCTGTTTAGTAATCTCTTAGTCAAAAGTATTTTCCAAACTGTAATATATTGTTTGTCTACTGTTGCTTCCTTGATTTCCCTATTTTTCTTAGTGAGATTTCCTGCACTGCCTGTGTATGACTTCTTAGTGCTCTTTCTGAACATCTAACCCTTCTGTGCATATAGGCACACAGAGGCCCACGGAACCATTGTGTCGAGTGATAACCTCTGTCCCTAATCTGCATGTTAATGGTTAAGCTGCCTAATTCTTGAATTATTCTTCAGTTCCTAAAGGAAAGATTCGTTTTCATGTTTTTTTTAAAAATGTGTCAATCATTCTGCCAACAGAATTAAATTTTGGTGTTTTGATGTTATATAATTTTTCAACTATAGCTACATGAAATATATGTAGTAATAAAGCATTTACTCTGAAGAATAACTCTCAGAAGATGTAAAACTTGATTTTTTATACCCTTTTCAAATATTAGTTATTTTCAGATGAAATATTTACCCTATTGAACAAATATAATTAATAATTAATTATATTCTTTGCTTTTTTTCAGTCAGTTTTATATGAAATGTCAATACTAACCTTAACATGTCTACATAGATTTTTGAATTTAACCGGTTGGTTGAGTTTCTGACTTGCCACAAGAAACTTCATACTAATTTGGATAAATGGCACAGATTCCTTAAAAACACCATTTTAATATTCCAAAATGTTATTGAAGCTTTTGTTTAATAACATTGACTTTATTATTAATAGAAATACTGGTTGAGATTGTAGAGTTATGAAGTTTTTTGTTTCATACGTGAAGTTGAACTTTAACAATTAATAATTATATTTAGTAAAGATTTTGTCACTATTAATCATCACATAGTAGCAGATCAGTAATTGGGGTTTGTAATCCTTGATGGGAAATAGAGATTTAATAATTCTGGAACCCTTTTTGGGCTGATGGTAATAAGTGCATATTTATGGATGTTTTAAGAAAGATGAGTCAGAAAGGAAACACTACTTATTTTTGTGAGATAATTTAAGAATCCAAACCAAACTTTTTAGTTTTAGAAAAGTAAAATATCTATATATAAGGTGGACCAGCAGTCCAGAGATCCAAGGGAAGATTTGCAATTGAGTTCAAAGGCAGTCTGCTGCAAGAATTCCTTTTTGCTCAACGGAGATCAGCCTTTTTCCATTAACCCTTTGCACTCGCTTTTTTCTCAATTCCTGCTACCGATGCTAACCATGTCAAGTCACACTCGACATCCGAGTGCAAAAGGTTAAGCTGTTTAACTGGCTGGATGAGGTCCACCCATATTATGGAGAGTACAGCTTCACTCAGACCCCCCAGTTTAAATGTTAATCTTATCCAAGAACTCCTTCACGGAAAACTTCCAGAATAATGTTTGACCAAATATCTGGGCACCATGACACAGCCAAGTTGACACATAAAATTATCATCTATCTATATAATAAAGACCGGTCACCAGGAGTCTGGTGCATGGTGAGGTGTGTGTGGGTGGGCAGGGCTGCGTGTGTGGTGAGGCACGAGTGGGTGGGCAGGGACTTGACTCTGGGTCCCAGGTCTTGCGCAATGTCCCACTGGTCTGGGTCTCGCACAATTTCACGCACTGGGTCACTAGTATCCTATCAAATAAAAGAGTAATATGCAAATTAACCATCACTCCGCTACATCCACAAGCCAACCAGCCAGTCAGGAGCGAGTATGCAAATTAACCCAACCAAGATGGCTGCGGCCACGGAGCGAGCAGGAGGCTTGGGTTTCCCTGGCAATGGAGGAAGTCAAGCTTTCCGCACACCCTGGTGGGCCCAGGCCTCCTCACTCAAGGCTACAAAGTTTCAATTATAGAAGATAAATAAATCCCAACAAAAATGGCTGCAGCCATGGAGCTGGAGAGAGCAGGAGGCTTGAGTAGCCCCCAGCAATGGAGGAAGCCAAGCTCCCACAGCCCTGGCCTGCCTTGGCCTCGGCTACAAAGTTTCAATTATAGAAGGTAAATAAATCCCAACAAAAATGGCTGTGGCCACGGAGCAAGCAGGAGGCTTGGCTCCGCTCAAGGCTACAAAGTTTCAATTATAGAAGATAAATAAATCCCAGATGCCGGGGCCTCTGCTTGGGTCACCGGGGGGAGTGGCCCACCTGCAAACTACCACAGGCCCCTCGCCCAGGCCGCCCCACGCCCCAAGGAAACCCCCACCCTGATCCGGGACACCCTTCAGTGCAAACCAGCTGGCCCCCACCCGTGTACCAGGCCTCTATCTTATCTAATAAACGAGTAATATGCAAATTGACCATCACCCCAACACACAAGATGACTGCCCCCATGTGGTCAAAAGTGGCTGCACCCAAGTGGACACAAGATGGCTGCCACAAGATGGCCAGCAGGGGAGGGCAGTTGAGAGGAATCAGGCCTGCAAGGGAGGGCAGTTGGGAGCAATCAGCCTGCAGGGGAGGGCAGTTAAGGGTGACCAGGCCAGCAGAGGAGGGAAGTTGGGGGCGACCGGGCCTGCAGGGAAGGACAGTTGGGGGATCCCAGGCCTGCAGGGGAGAGCAGGTGGTGGGGACCAGGCCTGCAGGGGAGGGCAGTTAGGGGCAAAAAGGCTGGCAGGGGAGCAGTTAGGCATCAATCAGGCTGGCAGGGGAGTGGTTAGGGGGTGATCAGGCTGGCAGACAGAAGCAGTTAGGGGCAATCAGGAAGGCAGGCAGGTGAGCAGTTGGGAGCCAGCAGTCCTGGATTGTGAGAGGATCGGGCCTAAACGGGCAGTCGGACATCCTTCGAGGGGTCCCAGATTGGAGAGGGTGCAGGCTGGGCCGAGGGACACACACCCCATGCACGAATTTCGTGCACCCAGCCTCTAGTATATATATAAAAACCAAGTGACCGTTATGACCGAACAACCAGTCAACCATCATAGCAACTTGAGTCATTATAATGCGCACTGACTACCAGGGGGCAGACGCTCAGTGCAGGAGCTACCCCCTGGTGATCAGTGCACTCCCACAGAGGAAGCACTGCTCAGCCAGAAGTCAGGTTCATGGCTGGCGAGCACAGCTGTGTCGGCAGGAGACTCCCGACTCTGCAGCAGCACTACCAAGTGGCAACGGCAGGTGCAATGGTCCGGGATGAGCATGAGCGGCATGGCACCCACCCCCGGCTCGGGCTCCTCCCTGGCCACCTGCTGCTTGGTGCACTACAGGGCCTAAACCGGCAGCAGACATTCCCTGAGGGGTTCCAGATTGTGAGAAGGCACAGGCCAGGCTGAGGGACCCCCTCCAACCCCCCACCCATGCACGAATCTGTGCACCAGGCCTCTAGTCCTATATAAAGGAGTAAACAGAGGCACCAGTTGAAGTAATGTGGGACAAGTTATTTCAGGCCCCCCCCCCACACACACACAAGTTACCTGCTTATATAAAATATGAGTGTTGGGTTATGGACTATGAATAATTTTTATCCTTTTTATCAAAAGGAACTAAGTGTGAAATCTTAATGAAAACTTCAAATAAAAATATGTTTAAGTGATTCAAAGTAAGGAAAAGTTTGAAGTGTATTAGACTGATTGGATTGAGTTTGGTGGTTTTCCTGAGTCCAGTCAAATAAAAAGAAATGAAGCATCCAAATCATATTTGATACTTTTTGTGTACAGGGCCAAGGTTTGACTTAACAGTGGTGTCTGAACACTTCTGAAATGGTAGTCCTCCTGTATTAAGATAAAAGCACATTGGCAGGTGCATGAAAAGTATTCACTTCCACTGCCTCTGTTGTGACCATTTTGAGGACATCCAGCCAATTCATTCATTGTCTATCTGGCCTCTTTCAGTAGAACTGATTATTTTTTATAAAACTCTATAAATTTAGAAATGGTTTTCTTGTGCAGTTTGTGAAATAAATTTCCAAGTCAGTTAATTTTTCTTTTACTAGGAAAAATTCTGTGATAAATTAAAAATTCAAAAACACTGTCTCATATATGCGTGATAATATTTGTGAATTGAAGTGAAGACTGACAGTAGAGTCTGGCTCCAATTTCCTTTTTCTTCCATCTCATATTTTTTCAGCCATCCCAGAGCTTGTCCTGCCCACTTAAATCTCCTCCTACCTTCATCTCCAGCACTTGATATTTATTCATCCTTTAAAGCTCCACTCCTGCTACCTCATCAATAAAGCTCCCCCAACCCCCTACCCAATCACCATATCTGGAAATCTAGAATCCTCTAGCACTTACTTTGAAATGCCCAAGGGGCACTTAATAGTTTTGGTAATATGTTCTCTATTTGATTTTAAGCTCTTGAGGGCAAGGAGTGTGGCTTATTAATTATTTGTATCCCTACCAATGCCTAGAAGAATACATATGTATATACAATATTGCTTATATTTGTTGAATGAGTAAATTAGTTAATTTATAAAAGAAATAAAGTGGCTTCCACAGTTATTTTGTATAGGTTATTTCTGATATTAAACCTGATGCTTCACCAAATCTGCAGATACATATATACTCTGTTAAGTGTTTTTGGTTTTTTTTACTGTCCTCTTATCTCTGCTGTGATTTACTGCAGTAGAACACTACAGAAAAACTTTTCTATTCATACTACGTTTTAGTCCTTTTAGCAGTCTCCTCCTTTCTACCTAAAAACACTCAGCTGTTACCATCAATTCAAAGACGGTTCAACTAATGATATTGATCTGTTATTCTCTTTTATCACACTCTTCCTTTACCCAATATTTTTGTTTCACCCAGTAAAACCTATTTCCTGACCCTTTGCTTATTTCTGATGTTCTCTTTAATCTTAAAGTTAGAATAGCTCCGTCATAATGTATTTACATCCCTCACTTTGCTTCCAGAAACATCTTAGAGTCCCTTCTTGTTAAATTATTCTTTAATTATAGATAAGGGGGCCTTACCTATGGTCTCCTAAACATACTAGCTGTTCTGAATTTGCAATTCTCATATTCCACTTTTATACAACATTTAACTGGCCCGTTTATCACTAGTCACAATGTAAATAATTTCTAGCTAGTAATTGTTCATTTTTAATGTATTAGTGCACTCAATGTTGACTGGATTTTATACTTCTTGTCGAAAATATTTGTGAAGCTATATCAGACAGATCATAGAAAAGGTATATACTTAAATCAGACTCTAGGTAGTAAAATAGTAAAGACTTGGGCTTTTGACGTATTTTCTAAGGAACTTAATAGAAAGTAACGTAGAAGTTAATATGACTGGCCTATTTATCATTGTTTTTTGTTATTGTATTCATCAAGTTCTCATTAATATGTTCTACTTTTTAAAAAATCTAATATCCAAATTTTCATTTTAATGATTCCTTTAATGGTTTTAACCATAGTGTTAGCTAACTTGGAACTGCCAGACACATAGGGTTGTATTTTGCCTTGTTGCATAAGTGGAGTATAATTTTAAGTTAGATATACTATAATATAACTTTTCATCATGGTGTGTGTTTTTTTTTATCAACATGAATTGCAAGGTTGTATATGAAATTTGGAGCGTTTTGTAGTATTGCACCTATTGCTAGTTGGTCACTCCTGTCCTAAACCAATTCAAAATAGGTTTTTTATGCCATAGTAAAATTTCCTAGGAAATAAATCTCTGCAGAAATTTTCTTTGGGAGTATCCCAGTGGGGATGTGAAATAGCCCTGGGGACCAGTGCTAAACATATTTAAAAGATGCTGGAGCTATTTCAAAGCTTTAATCTGACTTATTTTCTTAAATATCTGATAGTGCTGCTGTCCTGCAGTTTATTTTAATTATACTGGGTAACTTAGAATCATTTGGTGGTGCTTTAGCTGTCCTTGGTGAAGGATGTTTTGGTTTCCTAGCAACCGGTAAATAAGATTGAACTCTCAGAAGTCAACCCTAAAACTTGATTTCATAGGGCCTGTTTTGTCAAGACATGTTATTTTATTATGTATTGATGGTAGCATGATAAATTATTGTGGTATTTTTGGATCTGATTCTTTATATTTGTGTGAAAGATTGCCTTGTTTACTAGTTTTGCTTACTAATATCAGTGTTTCCTCATGATTATATATTTTTTTGTTTATGGTGCACTTTCTTAATGTCTGCTGAACTGTATGAGAGAAACTGAGCAACAAAGAGTTAAATGACTTAATTCTGGTTACTTGGAGAACTCTAACCAAGCTGGACCACTAAATTAAGGGATTTTTCCTCTAGGTCAGTGATTTTTAAATTGCAGATTGTATGTCATAAGTGAGTCAGGAAATCACACTACACAACCAGCCTTTTGTATATTTATTTATAGCAAAAATATCAAAGTGCATCATATGTATTTAAGGCAGTTGTTTCATGAAACTTCTTTTCAATTACATATGTTTATATGTGGATATGGTCATGTAATATTAAATTATTTTCTTCCTGTGGGTTGTGTTCAAAAAGGTTTAAAAGCCACTACACTAGGCTCTTTTCTAAATGGTATTTGATAATTGTTAGGAAAAGAGAACATCAAAGGAAAAACTTAGTTAAATCTTTAGAAAATACTTAGTAGTTTACTGTTTTATGCAAACTTCTTGACATTGATTATAAAATCTTTTTGAATACAGCCCTTTATAGAATATACTTTTGTGAGTAGGGTTTATATCTGGGTGGGAGAATTTCAGGCAAGTTCCATTTTCTTCCTTTAATACCTTTCTAAATTGTCTGCATAGTTTGCAGTTAACATATATTATTATATTGTTACTAGAGGCCTGATGCACGAAATTCATGCAAGAGTAGGCCTTCCTTTCCCCAGCTGCCGGCACCAGCTTCCCTCTGGCACCTGGGACCCAAGCTTCCCTCTGGCCGCCAGCAGGCACCCAGGACCCGGGCTTCCCTAGCAGCCCTGGCTTCATCTGGAAGGTTGTCTGGTCTAATTAGCATATTATGCTTTTATTATTATATACTAGAGGCCCGGTGCACGACTTCATGCACCAGTGGAGTCCCTTGGCCTGGCCTGCGGGATCAGGCCTAAATCGGCTCTCTGAAATCCCCTGAGGGGTCCCGGATTGTGAGAGGGTGCAGGCCAGGCCAAGGGACCCCACCGGTGCACGATCAGGGCTAGGGAGGGATGCGGGAGGTTGGCCAGCCAGGGAGAGACCACAGGAAGGCTCCAGGGCATGTCCGGCCTGTCTCGCTCAGTCCTGAATAGGCCAGACCCCAGCAGCAAGCTAACCCACCGTTCAGAGCGTCTGCCCCCTGGTGGTCAGTGCACGTTATAGCGAGCAGTTGAGTGGCCTTAGCATATCATTAGCATACTATGCTTTGATTAGTTGAGCAGATGACTGGACACTTAACATATTAGGCTTTTATTATATAGGATAGTCAGAAAAAGAAATGTTTAACAGACTGATAGATCTCAGAGGGGAGGGGTCGTATGGTGGGAACAGGAAGAGATTAACCAAAGAACGTATATACATATGTATATACTAGAGGCCCAGTGCATGAAAATTCATGCACTGGAGGGGTGGTCCCTCAGCCCAGCCTGCCCCCTCTCACAATCTGGGGGCCCTCAGGGGTGGGAGGCAACCTGGCGATCAGGGGAAGGCAACGCCCCCATCACACCTCTGCTGCTGCCACTGCCGGCAGCACAAGCCTCGGCCGGCCTTGGGTGGCTGGGAGCCACCATCCGAGGCTTGCCTGTGCCTTGGGCATCAGCTGGGCAGCCACCAACCCACCTGGTTGTACTGTTGATATTTGGCTCTGTTGACTAATGAGTTTGCCGCCATCCTAGGCTTGCCTTCTCCTTGGGCCGGCCCTGGGCAGCTGGGGGGATGAGGGGACTGGGGGACTCTGGAGGCAGGTGCACAGAGCAGCCGGACCCACCTGGGGACGGGCCCAGCCGTGCCGCGCGCCTACCACACCGGCGGGGCTGAGGGGACTGGGCGCCACCATCTTGTGGCTGTGGGTGCCGCCATATTTGAGGGCGTGGCAGTCAATTAACATATTCCCTCCTTATTGGCTGTGGGCGCTGCCATCTTTGTGAGGGCATGACAGTCAATTAGCATATTCCCTCTTTATTAGATCGGATAGCTGTGAACACAGACAATAGTGGGGTGAAGGCCTGGGGTGGGGCAGGGGCTGGGTGGATGGGGACATAGCAGGGGAAAATGGAAGCCTTCTGTAATATTGTCAACAATAAAAACTATGTAGTAAAACTTTTGAGGAAAATGTCTATTTAGTCTTATTAAAGTTTACACATAATATTCAATGTGGTTTAGTGTATTTTATGTTAAAGGATTGTTGCTATTAAATATAAAAAGTCATGAATACACTTGCGACCTTAAAGGGGGCCAGTAAATTCTTTAGGAGGGAACAAACAGAAAGGGCCTAAGACTAGCCATATGCTGAAAGAGATAAAGCAGCAAAGTAATTGAATAGTTGGGGAGAAAGGAACCTGCATTCTTGTCCTCTGTTTTGCCCTTTCTCTGTGCTTTAGCTTCTTTGAAGTGAGTGTTAGGAACATATTAAGCATGCTTCCTTAACACACAGCTTCATGGAAGAAAACTGCTTTGTAATTATCAGATTTAATCATTGCTTATTACTTGTGATTTGCTTCATTTATTGGGGGCTCCTGGGATTTACTCTGATTTTCTTGTTTAATTGTGTAGTTAGTAAAACATAAAATTGCATCTATAAAATATAGGCTTGCAGATAAAACAAAGGTTTTATTGATAACAACTGGTTAAGACAAACTTAAATGAAGTTTGCATTAATTTTGTTAACATTATGAATAGTGTGGTTATTCTAGAGTATTTTTACTTAAATAACCAATTGGGTAGTTTTCCTGCTTGACAATATCTGATTGCAAACAATCCATTAAGTTTCTTAATAAATGCTACATTTGCTTAATTTTTATAGTGATATTGAGCTTACACAATGTACTATGTTTTATTATTTGTAAATAACAAAAAAGTGGCCCACTCAATTTTACTAAATGGCACAACTGCAAATATCATACCTATTTATATGGATATATTACAAGATGATAATAAAAACATTATGCCATTTAGTTTGCATATTGTTTCAATTATACTTTTTCTTAGATTCTGAATTAGTCTTTCAGACACTTTATCAGCACAATGCTAGAATCTTTTTAGTCAGATTTCTGACCAATTAAGAATGGTTATTGTAAATAAGCTCATCAAGTTGTTTTTTAAAAAAATAGAGTTTAAGACAATATTTTTGAGTGATCCTGAAAATTAACCAGAAATAGAGAATTATCTGAGTTGTAAGTCAGATACATCTTTTCTCTGCTTTTACATAATTGTTGTGATACCTCATTATGTGATTTACATAACTGCTCCCATTTTTATAAATAAAATTTACTGTCATCCAGAGCAGTGTGTTTCCCCAAATAGGACAGATTTGGGGTGGTTTTGTTTAAGAGAGTTTTGAATCATGTTATTGGAGACCAGAATTTACCACTTTCTGCCTACATCTGCTATAAGCTATTACCTTATTTAATAGTAGAGGCCCAGCGTGCATGAGCAGCTTGCTCCTGCTTGCCTCAGCAGGCCACCCCGCCCATGGCCACTGGTAGCTCACACCCCGCCCTCCGCAGCTCATAGCTCTCTGCCGCTGGTAGCTCAAGCCCTGCCCCACCCGCCACAAGAGCCTCTGCTTATTTGGTCGTGATGATGTTACGGTGTTACGGCCACGGGCCTTTTATTAATATAGATGGTGTTAATGGTGAACCCTCCCCCCACTTGATTTCTTCGGGCCTTTAAATTTTTACATTAGCAAAAGAGAATACACTGTGTGTAGTCAGAATACCAGGAAATTTTTTTTTTCAAAAGAGTTCAGAATTCTCTAAATTATACTCTGAAAAAGCGTATATAAAATTAATATTTTAGTTCATCTTTTAAATAATAAACTCAGGCCTGAGAGTATTATATAATCCAGATTTCTGAACATTTGCCAAAGTAATTTAAAGATAGAATGTATTAGGTTTGGTTTTCTCCGACTTCACCTAACCTGTTTTATATAAACCTGTTTTATGTCACTGGTGCCCATGGCCAAATACAGTTTTCATGAAGTCTTTTCAGTTTGGCAACCATATCACTTTACAAACAAATGAGAAATGATCAAACAAGGGGTAAAAAGTAAGTCTTCTTGCCCTTCCAGTGTGGCTCAGTGGTTGAGCATCTACCTATAAACCAGGAGGTCATGGTTCGATTCCAAGTCAGGGCACATGCCTGGGTTGCAGGCTTGATCTCCAGTGTGGGGTGTGCAGGAGGCAGGCGATGAATGATTCTCTCTCATAATTGATGTTTCTATCTCTCTCTCACTCTCCCTTCCTCTCTGAAATCAATAATATATATATATTTTAAAGTAAGTCTTCTTACAGAAACCAGCACAAGCAACTAGCCATATTTCAAAGTTAGTTCAACATTAATGTTCAAGATTTTGTGTAGATTTTTATAAATGTTTTCCTAACCAACACAAATTTTAATTTAGATTTAGTAAAGCTAAGTTTTCTCAGGCACAATTAAATGCACAATAGTTAATTGAATGAAAGTTTCCTACCCTCAGGATAGCTGGATTTTCCTTTTCCTTTATTCATATTACTTCGTTATAATTACCTATGTCCATGTTTAATTATTTAATTTATATATAATTTGCCTTCAGATTTATGTCAGCTATAGATACAGTACTCTAAATAGTATATAATCTGAGGATTCTTAACTTTCTGTTCTAAAATAGATGTCTGAATTTAAGATTAGTTTCAATTCTCTGAATTTGCACATGTTTTCAAATCACAGAAAGGCTTGTAATTCAGGTTAGTACAGTTTAAGATGTCTACTTAACAAAAATATAAAAGGTAAACATAGGCTGCTTTAAACATCTTTTAAAATTTTGTTTTTAAACATCTTATACCAGTTGAAGTGAAGATCATATTTTTCCCCATAATTTCATAGACTAATAGACCATGAAGTTGGAAGGCATATTAGAAGTAAGCTGACCATTCCAATTCCTTGCGTGATGTGGTAATTAATTCTTGGTAATATCTGCAGAAGATAATCATCCTGTGACGGCTCATCACTACCAGTAGTGGCTAGCATTCTGCCTTATTAGGATAGACTTCTTGTTACACAGCTGTAAGCCTTAGAAGGTTGAGTCACAAATTTGGTGTTCATGATATTCGTCCTTTGGCCTCTCTCTTTTGATTGATCTTCTCTTTTATTGTCTTTCCTTTTGTTAACACATGATGGTAATATCAGATGTTGTCTGGGACTTTCTGGTGAAGAGGAAGAGGGAAATTTGACAATAAAAAGAAGTAGGTGAAAAGTAGGAAGAAGTGACGAATAACAAAAGGAAAAATAAAGGGTTGAGTATAGTAAGGAGTAATTAAGGATCTTATGTTTTCTATTCCTGAATAATCACTTTCTATTATCATGAGCTAAAGAGGAAAAATTAAGCTGCTATTATAGTTGGCCTGAGATTTGTTTGAATCTTAGTTCCTGTAAAGGCATAAACCATAACAGTTTCACCACTTAATTATGTAACCTTTGAAAGAATTACCTCTCTGTATTACTTTCCTCATATATAAAAACTAGAGGCCTGGTGCATGAAATTTGTGCACAGGGCGGGGGAAGGTCCTTCAGCCTGGCCTGTGCCCTCTCATGGTCTGGGACCCCTCGGGGAATGTCTGCCTGCCAGGGATCGGGCCTAAGCCAGCAGCCAGACATCCCTCTCACAGTCCAGGACCTCTCGCTCCTTACCACCCACCTGCTCGCTGCACTTGCCAGCCATGAAGCCGGCTTCTGACTGAGCGGCGCTCCCCCTGTGGAAGAGCACTGACCATCAGGGGGAAGCTCCTGTGTTGAATGTCTACCCCCTGGTGGTCAGTGCACGTCATAGCGACCAGTCATTCCACCGGTCGTTCCACCCTTTGGTTGATTTGCATATTAGGCTCTTATAATATAGGATGGGCCATACCTGTATTTTTGTCTTTTAGATAGAGATTCATTTGAAGTATTAGGACTATGTCTGGCACAAAATAAATATTCACTAAGTGCACTTTACTTTCATCATCAGGTTGCCCTAGGACCATGGTCGGCAAACTGCGGCTCGTGAGCCACATGCGGCTCTTTGGCCCCTTGAGTGTGGCTCTTCCACAAAATACCGTGGCCTGGGCGAGTCTATTTTGAAGAAGTAGCATTAGAAGAAGTTTAAGTTTAAAAATTTTGGCTCTCAAAAGAAATTTCAATCGTACTGTTGATATTTGGCTCTGTTGACTAATGAGTTTGCCGACCACTGCCCTAGGAAAATAAGTGCCTTAGGGCAAAGAACTTTATTCATTTTATTTACTGCTATATCTTCAGTACACAGAAGAATATTGTATGTATAATAAAAATTTATTAAATGAAAAATGGATTCTTCTGAGCTCTACCTTCAACACCAATCTCAGATCAAATTACACTAAGACCCTCCCATAACTCAAATTTGAATATAACACTGTAGGCCATGGGTCCCAATTATCTGACCAGTGTCTTTTCTCAAAGAAGAGTAAACTGTAGTGCTTATTTTCAGAAAGAAGATGATTCAGGAAGTGTAAACCATGAAGAGAAGGGCAAATTTGGCAGAGATTCTGCAGTTCTAGCTCAGTATCCCTGGATCAATCCAATAAATCAAGTGCCAACTAATAGCAAGATTCCAAAATTCTTTGTTGCCAGGACATGGATTTGGATTTTGCAGGTAGATTTCCAGGACTGCTAATTGTACAGGCTCACCTTGATCATTTCATTAATTTCTGTTTACAATAATCTAGCCCGCCAGTTTACACTGTTGAATTTTTTTCTTCAAAATTTTTAAAATATATTTTTAGTGATTTCAGAGAGGAAGAGACGGGGAGGGAGATAAAAACGTCAATGATGAGGGAGAATCATTGATAGGCTGCCTACTGCACACCCCCTACTGCAGATTGAGCCTGCAAAGCAGGCACCTGCCCTGACCAGGAGTCAACTAACCGTGACCTCCTGGTTCTTGGAAGCTCAACCACTGAGCCACACTGGCTGAGCACATTGTTGAATTTTTTGGATTCCACGTATTAACTCTGGACTTGGCCTCTCATCATTTCTGTCACTATGATTTTAATCTAGGTCATCTGGATTAATGCAAAACTCTCGAGTGGTCTTCCTGATTTTTAGTTTTATGTTTTTATGACCTAATATCTATATAGCAATCTAGACCCCTCTAAAAAGTAAATCAATCATGTCATTCGGGACTACCTAAAATTTCGCAAGTTTCCCACCTGTGAGACTGATACACCAAAATCTATCCCAAATGTATCATATTATGTCTTTTTACTGCAAAGACTGGAAAGCTGAAAACTGCGACATTGTTTTATGTATCACTAAGAAAGAAAACATGCTGCAAATTTGACTGTCACACCACAGAGGTTATAAGACATAACCCAATTAAAGAAATGTTAAAATTAAAAAGAAAGTGAAAATTGGAATCCATGAAACACATTTTTCTTGCCATTTGGTAATCAAAAATTGCTGGTATGTATTTACTCATACAATGGCAAAAAATTGAGGAAATTATTATTTCTGTCTTTAATGATAATTCTTAACTTTCACCATTATATATGATATTTCCTCTGGGGTTTTGGTGGGTACCTTTATCAGGTTAAAGATGTTCCCTGTATGAAATTAACTAGAGGCCTGGAGCATGAATTTGTGTACCAGTGGGGTCCCTCAGCCTAGCCTGTGGGATCAGGCTGAAACTGGCTCTCTGACATCCCCCGAGGGGTCCCAGCTTGCGAGAGGGTGCAGGCCAGACTGAGGGACCCCACCAGTGCACGATAGGGGCCGGGGAGGAACGTGGGAGGTTGGCCAGCTAGGGAGGGATTGCAGGGGTGCTCCAGGGCATATCTGGCCTGTCTCGCTCAGTCCCAATCGGCCAGACCCCAGCAGCAAGCTAACCTACCAATCAGAGCTTCTGCCCCCTGGTGGTCAGTGCACGTCATAGCTACTGGTTGACTGTTTGCCCCTGGTGGTCAGTGCACATCATAGCGAGCAGTTGAGTGGCCTTAGCATATCATTAGCATATTATGCTTTGACTGGTTGAATGGCCAACCGGTTGACCAGACACTTAGCATATTAGGCTCTTATTATATAGGATTGTTTCTTAAGAATGAATTTTACTAAATGCTTTTTCTGCATATTTTGAGATGGTCATATGATTATTTCCTTTAATCTGTTAATGTGGCAACTTACATATATACTAGAAGCCCGGTGCACGAAATTCGTGCACTGTCGGGGGGTGTCCCTCAGCCCAGCCTGCACCTTCTCCAGTCTGGGACCCCACAGGGATCGGGCCTAAACCAGCAATCGGACATCCCTCTCACAATCTGGGACTGCTGGCTCCCAACTGCTCGCCTGACTGCCAGCCTGATCACCCGCTAACCATTCCCTGCCAGCCTGATTGATACATAACTGCTCCCCTCCTGGCCCGATTGCCCCCAACTGCCCTCCCCTGCTGGCCTGGTTGCCCCAACTGCCCTCCCCTGCCAGCCCAGTTACCCCCAACTGCCCTCCCCTGCAGGCCTAGTCCCCCCCAACTGCCCTCCCCTGGAAGCCTGGTCCCCCCCAACTGCCCTCCCCAGCTGGCCTGATTGCCCACAACTACCCTCCCCTGCTGGCCATCTTGTGGTGGCCATCTTTAACCACATGGGGGCAGCCATCTTGTGTGATGGCATGCCGGTCAATTTGCATATTCTTTATTATATAGGAAAGTATTACTTTGTTTTGTTTTGTTCAAAAATCATTGCAAATTTAGTCTGGACTTACGCTATGCTCACAAGTTTGTTCTATGGAAAAGCCACACAGTTCTTCTGTAAGTCATGCTTTCCTTACTATTTTTCTCTATATATATTTACTAGAGGCCTGGTGCACAAAATTCGTGCATGGGTGCAGTCCCTAGTCCTGGCCGGCAATCAAAGTGCAAGCGCCTGGTGTGGAAGGGCAGCTGACCTCTGGGCCCTGGGCAAGCATCTGGGCCCCTGGACTCTGCATGCCCCCCTCCACCTGAGTCACAGTGCCTGAGTCCCCACGCAGAGATGCGGTGAGCGTGGCCAGATGCCGCAGGCCAGGGCGCAGCGTGGGCCTCTGGGCCACCCAGTGGCGCTGCACGGAAGCCGAGCGGGCAGCGCGCTCTCTCCTGGCCGACCTGGCAGACCAGCTCCTGCGCGAACCCACGGGGAGCCCAACCAGCCCCTGCGGTCCCAGTGGCTGCGTCCCGGCTCACCCGGAAGAGGCCGCGCCGCACAGGTGTGGGGCGGGCTTCTGGGCGCCTGTCACCTCAGCGCAGGGGCTTTAGCCTGGTGTCCCTGGGGACGGTAGCAGAGGGAGTGAGAGCAAGCTTGGCGGACACCCTTCATTCTCACTGCACCTCCGTCCCGGTCAACCCTGCCCCCAGGTAGCTGGCAAGAGGTCGCAGTGCATTGTCGATGCCTGCCATGATCTGTGCTGCCCCCTGGTGGTCAGCGCACGTCATAGTGAATGGTTGAACTCCCGGTCAAACCATCACCTGAGGGGACAATTTGCATATTAGGCTTTTATTATACAGGATTATTATTAATACTATTAAAGATATCTCCCATTTTCCCCACCTTTACCCACCTTTACCCCCCTCCTCCCAGTTCCTACACACCCCCTCATCAGGTCTTCACTACCCTATTACCTGTGTCTATGGGTTATGCACATAAGTATATACATTCTTTATTTTATCTCTTCTCATCTCCCCATCCCCAAATTGCGGTATTTCAGTCTGTTCCATGCCTCCATGCTTTGGGTCTTATTTTATTGGTGAATTCTTTTTGTTCATTAGATTCCACAAATAAGTGACATCATGTGATATTTGTCTTTCTCAGATTGGCTAATTTCACTTAGTATAATATTTTCCAGGTCTATCCATGCTGTCCCAAAGGGTAGGAGATCCCTCTTTTTTACAGCTGCATAGTATTCCATTGTGTAAATGTCCCACAGCTTTTTTATCCATTCATCTACTGATGAACACTTGGGCTGTTTCCAAATCTTAGCTATTTGAAATAACGCTGTTATGAACATAGGGGTGCATATATTCTTTCTGATTAGTGTTTTGGGATTTTTAGGATATATTCCCAGAAGTGGGATCACTGGATCAAACGGAAGTTCCATTTTTAATTTTTTGAGGAAATTCCATACTGTTTTCCATAGTGACTGCACCCGTCTGCATTCCCACCAGCAGTAAACTAGGGTTCCTTCCCTTTTCTCCACATCCTCACCAGCACTCGTTTTGTTGATAGCAATCCTGACAGGTGTGAGGTGATATCTTGTTGTTTTAATTTGCATTTTTCTGATGATTAGTGACTTTCAGCATTTCTCATATGTCTCTTGGCCATTTTATGTCCTCTTTGGAGAAATGTCTAGGTCGTCTGCCCATTTTTTAATTGGATTGTTTGTCTTTTGTTAAGTTGTATGTGTACTTTATATATTTTGGATGTTAACCCCTTATCAGATGTATCATTGGCAAATACGTTCTCCCATACAGTGGATTCCATTTTCATTTTGATGGTGGTTTCTTTTGCTGTGCAGAAGCTTTTTATTTTGATGTAGTCCCATTTGTTTATTTTCTCCTTAGTTTCCTTTGCCCGAGGAGATGTATCGGCAAAAATTCTGCTATGTGAGATGTCTGAGATTTTACTGCCTGTGTTTTCTTCTAAGATTTTTATGGGTTCATGCCTTACATTTAAGTCTTTTATCCATCTTGAGTTTATTCTTGTATATGGTAGAAGTTGGTGATGTAGGTTCATCTTTTTGCATGTGTCTGTCCAGTTTCCCCAACACCATTTGTTGAAGAGACTGTCTTTACTACATTGTATGTTCTTGCCTCCTTTGTCAAATATTAATTGACTGTAGTGGTGTGTGTCAATCTCTGGGGTCTCTGTTGTGATCCATTGATCTATATGCCTGTACTTTTGCCAGTACCAGGCTGTTTGGGTTATAATGGCTTTATAGTATAGTTTGTTACCCGGTATTGTGATCCCTCCAACTACTTTCTTCTTTCTCTGCAACTTTTGTGGTTCATATAAATTTTTGGAGTATTCTAGTTCTGTGATGTATGCCCTTGGTATGTAAATAGGGATTGCATTGAATCTATAGATTGCTTTGGGTAGTGTAGACATTTTAATGATGTTAATTCTAATCCATGAACATGGTATACATTTCTATTTGCTTGTATCTTCCTCTATTTCTTTTTTCAATATCCTCTAGTTTTTCAACTACAGGTTTTTTACCTCCTTGGTTAAGTTTATTACTAGGTATCTTATTTTGTTGTTGTTGCAATGGTAAATGGGGTTGCTTTTTTAGTTTCTCTTTCTGAGAATTCATTGGTGGTAGATAAAACTGCCCTGGTTTCTGGGTATTGATTTTGTATCCTGCTACATTGCCAAATTCATTTAAGTCTAGTAGTTTCTTGATGGAGTCTTTAGGTTTTTCTATGAACAATATCAGTCATCTGGAAATAATGACAGTTTTACTTCCTCCTTTCCAATTTGTATGCCTTTTATCTCTTCTTATCTGATTGCTGTGGCTAGGACTTCCAGTACTATGTTGAATAAGAGTGGTGAAAGCAGACATCCTTGTGTTGTTTCTGATCTTAAGAAAAATGCTTTTACTTTTTGCTTATTGAGTATGATATTGGCTGTAGGTTTGTCTTATATGACCTTTATTATGTTGAGATACGATTTCTCTGTTCCCACTTTACTGAGAGTTTTTATCACAAAAGAGTGCTGGATTTTGTGGAATGCTTGTTCTGCATCCATTGATATGATCATGTGATTTTTATCTTTCAATTTGTTTATGTGATATATCACATTTATTGATTTGAGAATATTGTACCAGCCTTGCATCCCTGGAATAAATTCCACCTGATCCTGGTTTATGATCTTTATAATATATTGCTGGATCCGATTTGTTAATATTTTGTTGAGGATTTTAGCATCTGTGTTCATCAGGGATATTTGCCTATAATGTTCTTTCTTTTTAGTATCTTTATCTGGTTTTGGAATTAGGATAATGCTGGCTTTATAAAAAGAGCTTGGAAATGTTTCTTCCTCTTGAATTTTTTTGAATAGTGTGAGGAGAATAGGTGTTAGTTCTTCTTTGGACATTTTGTAAAATTCTCTTGTAAATCCATCTGGTCCAGGGCTTATGTTTGCTGAAAGTTTTTAAGTTATTGCTTCAGTTTTATCATTTGTTATTAGCCTATTTAAGTTTTCTGATTCTTCCTGATTGAGTTTTGGAAGATTGTATGTTTCTAGGAATTTGTTCATTTCACACAGGTTGTCCAGTTTGTTGGCATATAGTTGTTCATAGTATTTGCTTACAATCCTTTTTCTGTGGTGTCTGTTGTTATATCGCTTCTTTCATTTTTTAATTTTATTTATATGGATCCTCATTGTTTCTTGATTAGTCTGGCTAGGTGTTTCATCCATCTTGTTTATCTTTTCAAAGAACCAGTTCTTGGATTTATTAATCTTTTCTACTGATTTTTTATTCTCTGTGTCATTTATTTCTCCTCTGATCTTTATTATTTCCTCCCTTTTACTTCCTCTGGGCTTTTCTTACTGTTCTTTAATGCATATAGTTGTAGGGTTAGATAGTTTATTAGTGCTTTTTCTTGTTTCTTGAGTTAGGGCTGTAATGCTATGAACTTCCCTCTCAGGAATGCTTTCATTGTGATTTGGGTGGTTGTATTTTCATGAGTTTTTTAATTTCTTGCTTGATCTCATTGGTAAACCCTTCATTGTTTAATAACATGTTATTTAGCCTCCATGTATTTGAGTGTTTTTGAGTTTTTTTTATTGTAGTTGATTTCTAACTTCATGCCATTGTGATTGGAGAAGATTCTTGGTATTATATCAGTCTTCTTGAATTTGTATAGACTTGTTTTGTGCCCTAACATGTGGTCTGTCTTTGAGACTGTCCCATGTGCGCTTGAGAAGAATGTATATTCTGTTGCTTTGGGGTGAAATGTTCTGTAAATATTAGTTAGATCCATCTGATCTATTGTGTCATTTAAGGCCTCTGTTTCCTTGTTAAATTTTTTGTCTGAAAGATCTATCCATTGATGTCAGTGGGATGTTAAAGTACCTGCTATGACTATATTGCTATCAATCTCTACCTTAAAGTACATCAAGAGGTTTTTTTATGTACTTGAGTGCTCCTATATTGGGTGCATATATATTTATAAGGGTTATATATATATATTTTTTAAATCATTCCCTTTAGTATTATGCAGTGGCCTTATTTGTCTTTTGTTATGGCCTTTATTTTGAAGTCTATTTTGTCTGATGTGAGTATTGCTATCCCAGCTTTTTTTCCTTTACATTTGCATGGAATATATTTTTCCATGCCTTCACTCTCATTCTGTCTATATCTTTGTTCTGAGGTGGGTCTCTTGTAGACAGCATATATATGATTCATGTTTCTTATCCATTCATTCACCCCATGTCCTTTGCAGCATTTAATCCACTTACATTTAAGGTTATTATTGATACATATTTATTTATTGCCATTTTAATTTTCTCTATGCCTATTATCCTCTCTTCTTTTCTTCTTCTTAAAGCAGTCCCTTTAACATATCTTGCATTGCTGATTTGGTGGTAATGTACTCCTTTAAACTTTTTTTTTTTTTTTTAAGAAAGCTTTTTATTTCACCTTCAGTTTTAAATGATAGCCTTGCTGGATACAGTAGTCTTCGATTAAGACCTTGGTTTTTATTACTTTCAATACTTCATGATTTCAAATACTTCTGGCCTGAAGTGTTTCTGTTGAGAAATCTGCTAACATCCTAATGGGAGCTCCTTTGTAGGTAATTTTCTGTCTTTCTCTTGCTGCTTTTAAGATTCTTTCGTTGCCTTTAACATTTGCCATTTTAATTATGATGTGTCTAGGTGTGGGTCTCTTTGGGTTCATCTTGATTGGGACTCTCTGTGCCTCCTGAACTTGTGTGACATTTCCTTCACTAGTTTGGGGAAGTTTTCTGTCATTTCTTTAAACAGGTTCTTTGTTCTTTGCTCACCCTCTTCCCCTTCTGGTATTCCTATAATGAGGATGTTATTACATTTCATGGTGTCCCAGAGCTCCCTTAGGCTATCTTCCTGCTTTTTAATTTTTTTTTCTATTTGCTGCTCTAATTGGATATTTATTTCTACCTTGCCTTCCAAATTGCTGCTTTAATCCTCTGCTTCATCCAGTCTACTTTTCCAGTGTGTTCTTGATGTCATATATCATTCTTCATTTCTGTCTGGTTCTTGTTCATGGTCTCTATTTTCTTTTTCATGCTGTTATAATTTGCACTAAGTTCCTTAATCATCTTTATAACCATTGCTTTGAACTCTATGTCTGATAGGTTGCTTGCCTCCATTTCATTTAGTTCTTTTTCTGGAGATTCCTTCTTTTCCCTCATTTGGGGGTTGTTTCTTTGTCTCCCCATTTTAGTTGTCTCTTTGTATTTGCTTCTATGTATTAGATAGAACTGTTATGCTTCCCATTCTTTGTGGGAGGGACTTAGGTAGAAGGCTCCAGTGTGCAGTCTCTTTGTTCACCTGAGCTGGGTGCTCTAGGAATGCCCCTTGTGTGCATTATTTGGGCTCTCCTGTTGTAATTGGGACTTGATTGTTGATGTACCCTCCAACTTGCTGCCAGAGAGGTTCAACTCCATTGTCAGCGTGCCAGCCATTATACAGATGCTGACAGAACAGAATAAGACACAACAGGGCCAAACCAAAACACCACAAAAATCAAGCTACTCAATGCAACAACAACAGGAATGACTATGAAGGAAAAAAAAAAAGAGAGAGAAAGCAAAGCAAAAAATAAATAAATAAAAAGAATACTAAAAGATACATGACCAAAGACTTAGAGGGGATATAAAAAAGAAGACGAAACAATAGCTATATGGAAGCAAGGAGGAAACTTAAAGAACTAGTATAGGAGGGAAAAAGTAGTTAACAGAAAACAAACAAAACAATAATAATGAATTTAAAATGTTGAAATAACCTGGCTAGTGTCGCTCACTACTTGAATGTCGACCTGTGAACCAAGAGGTTATCAGTTCAATTCCCAGTCAGGGCACATGCCCGGATTGTGGGCTTGATTCCCTAGTGGGGGTCATGCAGGAGGCAGCCAATTGATGTTTCTCTCTCATTGATGATACTGTCTATCTGTCCCTCTCCCTCCTCTTTCTCTAAAATAAATAAAACATTTTTAACCCTTTGCACTCACTTTTTTCTCGATTCCTTTATTCGACTCGGGATTTAATTTTTTAAATACCCCAGATTTTACAAAGCGCAGCAGTAGAATAAAAAACTGGAGTTTCTTTTCATACAAACTTATTTATTTAATGTAAGAAAAGCCCAAATAAAGGAGGAGGGATGGAGGGAGGGAAGGGATGGGCTGCCGATGCTAACCGTGTCGAGTCACACTCGACATCCGAGTGCAAAAGGTTAAATAGCAAAAGCAGTAATAAGTGGCTATATTAAGATATAGATAGGAAAAGTAATATAGATAAAATGAGAAAAAAGCAAAAAACCAAACAAAATAAGAAAAATTAATAATAAGTCTAGACTAAAGTAGAATAGAATCAAAGGAAAGAGAAATTAGAGATATGCAAGAAAAAAGAGAAAAAAGGAAAATACACACACACACACACACACACACACTCCAAAACCTTTGGGTCTGCCATTTGTGGAGCTCTCTGGATTTTGCTCTGATGTTGAATCTGGTCCCTTGGTGTGTCTATCCTGGGCCTCCTGGGAGCTTCTCTAGTGCAAGTTAATGTGAGTCACTGTCCCTTGCTGGCCCTGGGCAACCTGATTGAGGTCTGAGAGATTGAAGCTCCTGGTTATCCAAAGGTCAGGGACTCTAGACCAGAGGCTGGGTCTGTATTGAGGTTCACACCTTGATTGTCCCTGTTTTGAGCTATTCTCCCTTCCCCCACAGAGCTGGTCCTACAGGTGTCAGCTGCAGGTGCTTGGGTCCCACTGGCGTTCACGTAGCTGTGTGGTCCGGGCTGTGTCTGCAGTGGGTGCATCTGGGGTCTGGATTGTGTCCTTGGGGAGCATGTGCAGGGTTCTAGGCGGGGTGCCTGTGGTTCCGGCCTGGGCCATGTCTAGTCTGAGTGGTGGTGAGGCTGGGTGCCTCGCTGCTGCTGCTGCTCCCTGCAGCCTCCTCCTAGGAGGACCTTGTAAACCCTTCAAGATGACGTGGTTTCTGAGCCAGAGCTGTGCTCACCAGGGGAGCGCCCATGGCGGTAGCAAGTGCTCTTTGGCCATGAGAGCCTGAGCTGCTCACCCCTGAGACTTCTGTGTGATCAGACTATCCCTCACACAATCACACCTGTCCGCACACTCGCCCTTTCACTCCCTCAGTCACTTACACTCTCTCACTCCAGTCCTGCCAACTGCCATGTTAGAATCTTATTTTGTTTTTAATGTTGAACCATCTTGCATTAATGGGATTAGCATGCTTGGTCTTGATTTTTTTTCTTTTCAGTCACTATTGGATTCCCTTTGCTAATATTTTATTCCATCTATAGTCACAGGTGAGATTGGTTAATAATCTGTTTGTGTACTGTCTTGGTTCTGTTTGGTTATGATTGTATTAACTTCAGAAAATGATTTTAATCTGTATAATAGTTTGTATAATATAGTAATTATTCTTGAAAGGTTGGTAAAGCTCATCTGTACAACTCTGATTCAGGTGTATTGAAGTGGGGATGGATGATTTTTTACTACCATTTAATTTTCTTTAGTGGTTATTGAACTATTCAGATGTTCTGCAACGCCCTAAATTAAATAAGCATTTAGAAATAAAATACAAGTTACTCTAATTGATCCTAGAAGAGGTAGAAAAAGTAAGTAGACCAATAACTATAGAAGAAATAAAGACATTTGTTGCAAGGCTACCTCTGAAAAATGTAACATATGAAAATGGTTTCACTGTTGCTTTAATCCTCAAGTAACAAATAATCCTACATTATATAAACTGTTCTAGAGTAGTTAGTGCAAACTAGTGTTTCTTTAACAGCTTTGTAGTAAGAAAGAATTACACTGACACAAACCTGATAAAGATAATGCATATAATCCTGGACCAGTGTCACATATAAATATGTATGCATATATCTTAAACAAGATGTTAGCAAATAGATCCAGTTGGACATTAAAAGAATACTATGCTATAAGTAACTGAAGCTCATTTCAAGCATGTGAGGAGGATTCAATATCTGGCAATGTGTTATCAGAATTTACCATATCAGTAGTGGTAAGAGAGTAACACTATGATTATGTCAGTAGTTGTAACTGTAAAACTTCTGCAAAATTCAATTTCAGTATTTGACAGAATTTAATGTTCATTTCTGATTGAAATTCTTAATAAAATGAAGGAAAGAAGGAAACTTCCAAGCATGGAAAGTATATATAATTATGTACCCACATAATGGCGTTTTGTTTAATGATGGACCACATGTGTTGGTGGTCCCATCCTATATAATAAAGAACTAATATGCAAATGGTCATCGCGCCCTTGTGCCGGGGCTGGGGGACCTGAGGCCATGCCCTCCGCCCTGGCGCTGGGGCTGGGCGAGCTGAGGCCGGGCCGGGGGACCTGAGGCTACGCCCCCACCCCTGCCCAGCGGGGCTTGACGGGGGACCTGAAGCTGTGCCCCCTCCACCCTGCGGGGCTTGACAAGGGTGGGGTCAGCCAGGTCTAGGTCTCGCGCGGTTTCGAGGCACACACGGTGGGCGGGGACTTGACTGTAGGTTCCGCGGCGCGCCCCAGATTCTGACAGGAGGGAGATTGTCATATACATTTTACTAATTTTCTTTTATCTCTAGCACTTCTATTATAGAGAAAGGGCAAATAGCAATATTAAAATACCTTCTCTAATTAATTCTCTTTTAATATGCACAAATTTCATGCACTGGGCCACTAGTCCTATCTAATAAAAGAGTAATGTGCAAATTAACCGTCACTCCACGACAAAAATGGTGGCACCCATAGCCACAAGACGACGGCGCCCAGTCTACTCAGCCCCGCCAGAGTCCCCCAGTCTCAGGGAGGGCTGCCGCTGAGAGCCAGCAGAGTAAGCGGCCTGGCAGAATGCTGCCCAGAGGTCCTCCTGACCCTTTATAAAAAACAAAAACAAATTCACTCCCCATGGCACAGTCCGCTCCCAGCAGTGGCAGCCTGGGCTGGGGTCTCAGCTTGGGAGGGGGCGCGCACCCCCATGGCGCGATCCCCACCCATCGGCGGCAGCCTGCGGTCTCAACCACTGAGTCACACCAGCCAGGCAGATATGGAGGAATCTTAAATGTTTCTTTTTTTTTAAACATATTTTATTGATTTTTTTTTTTGCAGAGAGGAAGGGAAAGGGATAGAGAGCTAGAAACATCTATGAGAGAGAAACATTGATCAGCTGCCTCCTGCACACTCCCCACTGGATATGTGCCCCCAACCAAGGTACATACCCTTGACCAGAATCGAACCTGGGACCCTTGAGTCTACAGGCTGACGCTCCATCCACTGAACCAAACCAGTTAGGGCTGTCCAATATGTTAAAGAAAAAACCCTATCTAATAAAGAAGGAATATGCAGGGGAGGGCATTTGGGGGTGACCAGGTTGTCAGGGGAGGGCAGTTGGGGATGATTGGGCTGGCACGGGAGCAGTTAGGCATCGATCAGGCTGGCAGGGGAGTAGTTAGGGGGTGATCAGGCTGGCAGGCAGAAGCGGTTAGGGGCAATCAGGCAGGCAGGCGCGCAGTTGGGAGCCAGCAGTCCTGGATTGTGAAAGGGATGTCTGACTGCCTGTTTAGGCCCAATCGGACATCCCCTAAGGGGTCCCAGATTGGAGAGGGTTCAGGTTGGGCTGAGGGGCACCCCCCCCCCCCGTGCACGAATTTCATGCAACGGGCCTCTAGTAAGATTATAATGGAGATGAAAAACAGGACCCTTCACAGGTGTGCCAATTTTTATCTTTTATAGTATATTTTGACTGTACCTTTTTTTATGTTTAGATATTTAGGTACATAAATTCTTACCATTATGTTATAACTAAGGGCCCAGTGCACAAATTCGTGCACCTTGAAAGGAACTGTGGGCCATGAGGCTGTAGTAGGCAGAGAGGCAGGTCTCAGCCCATCCTCTGCGTCCCTGCCCGGCCCCTCCATGGCCCCTGATTCCCTGTCTGCCACCACTGCTCCCACATGCTGACGGCACCAGCCCCACTCGCACCCGCTGACGGCGCAGAGCTATTTGGGCCAGCACCACCAGTGGGTGCGAGTGGCAGCTGCTGCCCCAATCGCCGCTCAGGAGCACAGGGAGGTGGAGAAGCCCTCAGGGGCGATCAGGGCCTGCAGCTGCTGCTCGCACCCATTGATGATGCGGAGTGATCAGGACCAGCACCAGGCACTGGCAGCGAGTGCTAGTGACGGCTGTGGGTGCGAGCAGGGCCAGCACAGACAGTGGGTGCGAGGGGGTCTGGCGCCGGCAGCAGGTGTGAGCACCCGGCGGGACTGCGGCATGCAGGAGCAAAGAATTTTCAGTAACCACCAGCAGCTCACCTGATGACAGCGACCAGCGCCTCCCCTTGGTCTGGCGCCCCCGCTCACCTGCTCCATCATCCCATCACAGCTAATGTCCACCATGTTCCGCACACACCCCCTTGTTGTCAGCACACATCATAGCGACTGATTGTTCGGTTATTCCGCCGTCCGGTCTATTTGCATATTAGCCTTTTATTATATAGGATTGCCTACAGTATTCAGCAGAGTAATATGCTGTCTAGGTGTGTAGTCTAAGAGCAGTAGACAATACCGCATAGAGTAGGCTGTACCAACTACGTTTGTGTAAGAGCATTTTATGATGTTCACACAATGGCAAAATTGCCTGGTGATGCATTTCTCAGAACATATCCTTGTTAAGCAGTACATGACTGTGTACAGCTATTATCATTTTAACCTTCCCATCACTCCTGTTATTTAACAATGTTCTGGAACTCTTTTGTTCCAAATATAACCTAAATAACTGTGATAGGGGAGGTTACATAAAATAGGATAAGTGCAGTGGTTACTATGCATTTATTATTTGTTTACTGTTGAAGGAACAAATATAAGAATCAAAAGGGCCTTTATAAAAGATGTATAATAAATGTAAATAATATAGATTTAGAGAAAGCTGGAATTATGTCCCCCAAAATATTTATAATGACCTAGCCCTATAAGATGAGATTTCAGGTAAATTTCACTTTCTTTATACTTTTCTATATTTTCATTTTTGACAAGAATATATATTTTTATTTAATTTTTGAAAAATAGTTGCTAATGATAAACTTTTTAAATCTGTAAAAGGCATAAATGACTAAAAGCTAGAAAATGATCAAGAGCAACTGGGATCATCTTATCAGGTGGTATAGAAAAGTCATAATGGGCACATTGTCCAATCATGCATAGGTATCCTCTCCTCTAGGAGGTTTTTTTAAAGAATCACTGCAATAGTGAATCACTGTTAAAAGATTATAATGTTATCTGCCTTTATAATTATCATTATAAAATTTTATGACTGTTTATATACCAGGCATTATATTAAGCCTTTCATGTGCATTTGTCACATATAATCTTAGCAACAATACTAAGTTGTCATTTCTATCCATCTATACTAATAATAGAGAAATAGAGGCGCCCATGGGTCCGGGACGGAGTGGTGGACAGTCCGAGCCTTCTGGGCGGAGACATGCCTGCTTCGCGGCGGCAGCAGCAATGCCCGGGCCACGCGGGCCTCGGCCACCCTTGCTGGTCCAGGCGTCCTGGGCAGGGAATGGGAGCAGGACAGCGGTGGGGAGGCTGGGGAAGCGGGGGCAGTGAACACCTGGCCACGGCTGAGCCCTGGGCTGGATGTTATCATCCTCCCCCCGCCCCGCCCCCGAACGGAAGCTTTAAGAACAGAAGGAAGGAGGGGAAGAGCTTTATAAAGGAGTCAGTAGAGAGCAGAGTTAAAGAAGGAAAGAGGATGTATGAGTGAACTGTAAGAGCTATAATGAAAATCAAGTACAGTTGTGTACTGGGGACAGATTTTAAAAGTAGGAGTCAGAAAAGAAAAAAGGTAAATGATAGTGAATAATTAGGCAGGTAGATAGATATTAAAACAGTAGAAGTAAGTAGAGAAGAATGTATGGGAAAGGTAGGATGAGAGAGAAAGAGGGAGGGAAGAAAAGTTTTAAAGGGGATCCGGTAGAGCTTAAAAGAAGAATGGGAAGAAGGAAGAAATGGGGGAGGCAGCAAAGCAGGTCCGAGGGAGGAAGTGAAGAAAAAAATTAAGGTGGGAAGGAAGGAAAAGGGGAGGTAGGGCAGGGGTAAAGATAAAGGAAAGAAGGAATGTGGGGGGGGGGGTAGGAGAAAGATGAGAAGGATGATGGAACTGAAGTAGGAAATAAGGAGGAAAGAAAAGTTTATAAATGATGAGTCAGTAGGAAAAAGTGTTACATAAAGGAGAGAGGAAAATTGTGTGAGAGGAAGAAGCCAATAAGGAAGTCAAATACAATTGTGTGTGAAGGGGATAAGATTAAAAAAACGTTAATAGGGGCAACCAGGCTGGCAGGGGAGGGCAGTTAGGGGGATCAGGCAGGCAGGCAGAGTGGTCAGGGCAGGCAAGCAGGTGAGCGGTTAGGAGCCAGAGGTCTCGGATTGTGAGAGGGATGTCCAATGCAGGATCGGGCCTAAACTGGCAGTTGGACATCCCCCAAGGGCTCCCGGATTGGAGAGGGTGTAGGTCAGGCTGAGGGTTCCCCCACCCCCCACCCCCCACACGAATTTTGTGCGCCGGGCCTGTAGTATTTTATAAATGAGGAAATGAAGGTGAAGGATCCACAAGTAACAGCTGATGATATTCCTGATTATTTTTCAGCCTCTTTATTAGCTCTTACCTATTGTAATCTTCTGAAGATGTCTGTTATATTTCTCAAATGCTTTAGGGAAGAGAAAATTTGAGAACTGTTGGTCTAAAGTCTATGTCTGTTTAATTATAGGGGAAAAAAGTTATAGTATTGGAAAAAGTATATTTTATTTCAAAAGACTGAAACATTTTATATCAGCAAAATGAAAATACAACAAAGAACTTATGGTTGTGTTCAGTTTGGCAATTGTACAAAAAGAAATAGAAATATGTATTTATGTACCTTGACATTTTTCCATCAATTTATGACACATTTTTAAAAATAAAAAAATAAAAGAATGTGCAAAATTTATGGAATTGCTTTTTTAGAAAAATTGAGTGTATGCTAGAAGACAAAGATATACATAGTAAGTATTCATAAATGCACAATCCTACATTAATGTCTCAGAACACAGTAAAATGAACTAGAAATAAAAGCAGAATTATATTTTCTTAACTGTTTGACAGCATCAATTGAAAAATTAGCCATTTAAGATACAGAGTTTGAAAGTACAAAATACTCGAGTTAAATGTATACATTCATGGCAAATTGCTAGACTCATCCCAATGTTAGAATTCTTTGCAATCATACAAGTAGGCAAAAAGATATAGCTTTAAGCCAATTGTTTGAAAAGCAAATTAAAAAAACAACAGAAAATCTGGATTAGAAAAGGAAATAATAACAGATCTATAAAAGTTAAGACAGTGGTCGGCAAACTCATTCGTCAACAGAGCCAAATATCAACAGTACAACGATTGAAATTTCTTTTGAGAGCCAAATTTTTTAAACTTAAACTTCTAACACCACTTCTTCAAAATAGACTCTCCCAGGCCGTGGTATTTTGTGGAAGAGCCACACTCAAGGGGCCAAAGAGGCACATGTGGCTCGCGAGCCGCAGTTTGCCGACCACGGAGTTAAGAAAAACACCAAGACTAACTAAAAGTTATACCACAAGTGATATAAGCAATAAATTCATTCAATATACATATGTATAGACATACATTGTGTTTATAAACATATTTTAACAAGTTCAATTTTATTAGCAAAGTAATGCAATAATATTGAGGAGGTGCCATTTCCTTTTTTTTAAATCCTCATCTGAGGATATTTTTTTTCCTATTGCTTTTTAGAGAATAGAAGGGAGAGAAGGTGAGAGAGAGAGAAATCAATGTGAGAGAGACACATCAACTGGTTGCCTCCAACATGAGCCCGACCCGGAACCCAGGTACATGCCCTTGATCAGGAATCGAACCCATGACCCTTCTTTGTGCTGGTCAATGCTGAAACAACTGAGCAACACCGGTCAGCGCACTATTTCCTATTACTAAGTGATAGTAATCAATTTTGCACTGGCAGTGTAATGCAGGAGTTAAGAGGATGGACTCCGCCTGCATTTGAACCCTGGTTTTGCTAATGATGAACCAGTATGAAGTAGTTAATGTGGACTAACTCAGTTCAGCTGAGGTCTTTCTATCTTTGGTCATCTTATCTATAAATTGGAATAATACCTCATGAAGAGTTACTGTAAGGATGAAATTAATTAATCTATGTAGTGGACCTGGTACATAACTAGCATTCATGTTGCTGTTGCCAAATTGTCACTTCCATGCTTAAAAGTTTTTATTGAAATTTCATTTTCAAGAGAGAAAGAACATTTTATATGCAAAGTAGATCTGCATTATCTGGGTCCCCCCTTAGTAACCACATTTCCTGCCAGTGTACCCCGTGCACATCAGATTCTGCCTACAAATGACTTCTTGAATAAACCAAGCTATTTCCCGCTTCATTCAGAGGCTTCTTGTTTTCCTTTCTGTCTGAAAAGTTTTTCTCAACTCACCCACTTACGTAAGTTATCCTTTCCTCTGGGTAGTTCCTTCTTACCCTTCAGGTCTTAGCTCCAGTATCTCCTCAGAAAGGGCGTCCCTCACCATTCTCCAAAGTAGTACCCCCACTTTTCCTTTCCTTACCACCAGATACAAAGCAGGGTCCCCATTATTCTCTCTAATGGAATACTTTTTTCTTGTATAGCATTTATTATACTTTATAACATTTTATGTATTTGCTTACCTTTTCTAATATCTAGCTTTTCTGTGTGACAGGGATCATGTCTATTTTGTTAACCACTATCTCATATGCCAAGGACAGTACATGATATGCTCTCAGTATGTTGAATGAATGAACGTCAGCTGCTGTGACATAAATTACAACCTGGAAAGTAAGAATTATCAACAACTTAAAACTATTCATTCCTAATGATTCATCAATCCTACCTTTAGTAAATTATTTTTTTGTTTGTTTTTAATCCTCACCCGAGGATGTGTTTTTGTTATTGATTTTTAGAGAGAGAAGAAGGGAGAGAGAGAACACTGATCAGTTGCCTTTCTTATTCACCCTGACCGGGAATCGAATCCGCAACCTAGGTATGTGCTCTGATCAGGAATCAAACCCGAAACCTTTTGATATGCAGGATGATGCTCCAACCAACTTAGCCACCTGGACAGGGCTTTTTAGTAAGGAGATTTTAAAGGAGATTATAAAGAATTGAAAAAGCCATCTTAGCATTATTGATAATAATGATAAATTGAAAAAAATTGTATGTCTAACAACTAGAAAATAATTAAGCAAATTATGACACATAGAAAAATTGTGTAGTCACATAAAATTGTAGCAAGTTAAAATAATGTTATCATGTTAAGAAAAGGGCAGATACAAAATAATAGAAATAAGAAACTGTAAAAAGATACATATCAACAAAAGAAAGTATACCAAAAAATTGTGGTTTAAGTTATATTGAATTGTATTAATAATATTGAAAAATATTAACTTTCCTATAAGACCATTTATTATATTATAAAAGGAAAAGTGTGTTATGTTTTTTAAAGTATCAAAAGTATTAATAAAAATTGCATGAAAGTTTAGTTTTGAACAAATCTTGGATAAAAGCACTAACTTGGTTACTTATGGATTGCTGTCTTTTTTTCATAGACAGATCATCAAGAATCAACTTTTCCTATTGATTCAAAATCTCCAATTTTGCCTCAATACATTAGTGAACATATGAGGACCCCATTTTCATCCTTAGAATAGAGTTGTTGCAGTTAACAGATGAGACACCGTTCTCTACTTCTGCACCTATATCAGATACCTCTGAGCGATGATGGCAGTGGCCTGATCAGCCCAATTTCTGTTCTTTCTCAAGAAAAGAATTCCCTGTAGTACTTACTTTTTTAAAATCAGAGTTGGCTTCTTAAATAAAACCAATTTGTTATTCCTGCTGTATGCTAAGTATGTAAAATTCTGGAGAATAGAAAGCCTCTATAAGAATGGTTGTGTGTGTAGTACAAAAACCTTGCTTTAAGAAATATCAATGAATTTCTGTTTGTTTTGAGCATAACAACAGAAAGCAAGAAATGCCATGAGACTTACAAAGCAAGGACATGTTTTTTTAATTATAAGCATGGGGGGGTTTTTTTGAGGGGGGATAAAACAATAAGGTAAGGAATATCATAGTTTCAAACAAATATACTTCAAAAATTTGATACGTTTCATTGTTCAACAGGCAATAAACGGTGTTCTATAATCATTTCTGTGCCTTGTATAGCTATACTTAAAAATGTTGCCATGATGTTATAACACTTTTAAGTCATGTTGGACCTCTGATCTTCATAGCAACAAATATAGTTTGATGAAGTAAATGCCTCATCAAATATCACCAGCAAAGGTTCTACATGTTCTTTCAAGGTGATTATGTTTGGTAGCATATGAAAGATCACAGACCATTTACCATAATTACAGTTATTACTCATTGTTTCATATATTATCACCAACGAATTAAAAGTTTGGGCTGTAAAGTTAAAAACTGCTACCAAATTCTCCTACTGATAGATAAGAAAAAAAGAAATTTACTTTTTTGGAGAACAGAATATTATTTCAATGTGTCTTTAAGTACTAAAACAAAAATTGTCCATCAAGTCTTTTGAAGCTTTCCTTAATACTGATTAAGCAATGAAACAAATGCTGATAAGAGTATTTATTATTCATGATCTTTAGGGGTTTTTCCCCTTTTTCTAGTGAGATTTCCATTAGGTTACATGTACAAAAGAAATTTAGTGTTGACTTGTCTGCTAATCTGAATATCATGCCCAGGAGCATATGGAATGCTACCATGAAAAAGAACAGGACTGGGGCGGGGGTGGAGTGGGGCGGACCCATTGTTTGTTAAACAGTGTTATTAAAACAAGACTTAAAAACATTCTCTTTATGACTATAAAGTATGTCCACACTAATTTAAATTCACTTAAAGGCAGAGGTACTTTTCTTTTTTTAAGAACTTAAAGTTTTACTTTTCAATTACAGTTTGCATTCAATATTATTTTGTAGTAGTTCCACTTGTACAGCATAGTGGTTAGGCAATCATACTTTACAAAGTGTTTCCCCCTATATTTAAAGTACTCACCTGGCCCATACATAGTGATTATAATACTAGAGGCCCAGTGCACGAATTCGTGCACAGGTGGGGTCCGGCCGGCCCGGCCCCAATCGGCGGATCAGGGCCAGGCCTGTCAGGAGGAGGAGACAGTGGGAGGTTGGCCAGCTGGCCTGCCCCTATTGGGGCCAATCAGGGCCTGGCTGGCTAGGGGGAGGGGCTGCGGGTGATTGGTCGGTGGGCCCCGCCCCCAATTGGGGGCGGGGGGTGATTGGGGACGGGGCATGCCGTGGGGAGGGGCTGTGGGCAGTGGGCCAGCTGGCGGATTGGGGCCAGGCCTATCAGGAGGAGGGGCCGTGGGTGGTTGGCTGGCCGGCCCTGCCCTTGATAGGAGTGGGGGGGGGCAATCAGGTGTGGAGCTGGCTGGGGGGAGGGCTGCAAGCTGATTGGAGTGGTGGAGGCCCATCTGGGTTGGGGCCACAGGCAGTTGGCTGGTGGGCCCTGCCCCTGATCAGGGTCGGGGAGCCGATCTGGGGTGGGGCTTGGTGGGGAGGAGGGGCTGCGGGAGGTTGGCCGGCCGGCCCCACCCCCTAATTCAGCCAGTTCGCTGAAGAGTTTAAGATCAAGATGGCCGCCACTGGTTGTTACGGTCCTTACGGCGTTCCGGTAGCTGGCTTTTTATATACACAGATTACTGACTAAATTCCCTAGGTTGTACTTTATATCCCCATGAGTGTTTTGTAATTACCAGTTACTTCTTAGTTCCTTCACCACTTTCACCCAGTCCCCCAACTCTACTCCCCTCTGACAACCATGAATCTGTTTTCTGTGTCTATGAATCTGTTTCAGTTTTGTTTGTTCATTTTGTTTTTTAGGTTCCATATATAAGTGAAATTATATGGTATTTGTCTTTCTCTGACTAACTTATTTTACTTAGCATAATACTTTCTAGGCCCACCATACTGTTGCAAATGGTAAGATTTCATATTGATTAATACTTCATTGTACATATGTACCACAACATTTTTATCCACTCATTTATCACTGGGCACTTAGGTTGCTTCCATGTCTTGACTATCCTATCTAATAAAAGCGTAATATGCAAATTGACCATCACTCCAACACACAAGATGGATGCCCCCATGTGGTCAAAGATGGCTGCCCCCATGTGGACACAAGATGGCCACGACAAGATGGCCAGCAGGGGAGGGCAGTTGGGAGGGACCAGGTCTGCAAGGGAGGGCAGTTGTGGGCGATCAGGCCAGCAGGGGCGGGCAGTTGGGAAGGACCAGGCCTGCAAGGGAGGGCAGTTGGGGGTGATCAAGCCTGCAGGGGAGGGCAGTTAGGGGTGATCAAGGGGGGAGGGCTGCAAGCTGATTGGAGTGGTGGAGGCCCATTTGGGTTGGGGCCACAGAGGAGGAAAGTTGGGGGCGACTGGGCCTGCAGGGAAGGGCAGTGGGGGGGACCCAGGCCTGCAGGGGAGGGCGGTTAGGGGTGACCAGGCCTTCAGGGGAGGGCATTTAGGGGTGACCAGGCCAGCAGGGGAGGGCAGGTAGGGGCAATCAGGCTGGCAGGGGAGCAGTTGTGAGCCAGCAGTCCTGAATTGTGAGAGGGATGTCTGACTGCCCGTTTAGGCCCGATCCTACTGGGATCGGGCCTAAACGGGCAGTCGGACATCCCTTGAGGGGTCCCAGATTGGAGAGGATGCAGGCTGGACTGAGGGACACTCCCTCCCCCACCCCCCATGCATGAATTTCGTGCACCGGGCCTCTAGTTGTAAATAATGCTGCAATGAAGATAGGAGAGCATATATTCTTTTGATTTAGTGTTTTGGATTTCTTTGGATATATACCCAAGAGTGGAATTGCTGGGTCATGTAAGGCAGTTTTGTTTTTATTTTTTTGAGGACCCTCTATACTGTTTTCCATAGTAGCTGTACCAGTCTGCATTCCCAGCAATAGTGCACAAGGGTTCCCTTTTCTCCACATTCTCACTAACACTTGTTTGTGGAGTTATTGATGATAGCAATTCTGACAGTGTGTGGTAATAACTCATTGTGGTTTTAATTTGCATTTCTAGGCAGAGATACTTTTAAGTAGAAGTAGATATGGCTTTGAAGACCTCCTTCCATTCATACAGTAGGCAGTGAGTTGCCTAGTAAGTTAATTTTTCATTAACTAGAACTTTGGACTTAAACCCTAATACTAGGCCAGACCTTGACAAAGAATCTGTTTACGCCCCACCAATTCTCAGATCCAAGTTTGGAACTGGACCAATCCAGTAAGTCTAGAATAAAATGAAGAACCAGAGAGGGATTTTGTTCCTCTTTGCCCAGTAGCAGGCTGACCAATAACTTCCATCCCAGGACTTCTCAGTCTGGGCTCAGCTGCTGAATGACTAATCCAAATAGAAGTAGGAGAGAGATGCCCATGTATACTTGTGCTTTTGCCAGATTTGGAGATAATATTTTAGGATTGAGGATTCTAGCGGTAGAAAAATCTATCACAGCAAATCAGTTAACTTGTATCCTTTGGACAAGGGAGTGGAATTTGGGGTGTGGTGAAGGAGTTATGGTGGCAAAAGGGTCTTTAACTTTTAACTGTATGTGACTTTATATTTTGAATTGATTATAGTCAGAATGTATTCATGTATTATTTATGTCTTTAAAGGGAAAAAAGAATCAGGTTTTTCCAAGTAGCATAAAGGAAGGGTCTTTGGGGGCAGAAATAATGGGATAGCAATGATAAAGTTGTGAAAAGTTGAGTCACAGAACACAGAAAATATACATGTGGCTGGACAATATGAAGTGGTAGAATACAAGGCTGCAGAAATTGGTGGGAATGAATTTACTGGTACCTTGCATCCCCTCAAGGACTTTGGATTTTGTTCAAAATTGGTGAGAGACCAATTAAAGTTGAAATAACATTTTAGTAATAATAATAAAGCATAGCAAAAGCATTCAAAGACATTTTTGAAAAGGTTCATCCATACCTCTGTCTGGTTTTTGTTCTAGTCCTACTGAGCACTTTGTAAAAACAGTTATAATAGTTTATGTATCACTTTGTGTTCTACTCTTTTCCCATAATTCTATCTAATAAAAGAGTAATATACAAATTAACCACCACTCCACTACATCCACAAGCCAAGCCCACCAGCCAATCAGGAGCGAGTATGCAAATTAACCCAACCAAGATGGCTGCAGCCACAGAGCGAGCAGGAGGCTTGGGTTTCCCCGGCAATGGAGGAAGCCAAGCTTTCCGCACACCCTGGCTGGCCCAGGCCTCCACTCAAGGCTACAAAGTTTCAATTATAGAAGATAAATAAATCCCAGATACCAGGGCCTCTGCTTGGGTCGCTTGGGGGTGTGGCCGGCCTGCAAACCACCACAGGCCCCTCGCCCAGGCCGCCCCACGCCCCAAGGGAACCCCCACCCTGATCCGGGACACCCTCAGGGCAAACCAGCCAGCCCCCACCCATGCACCAGGCCTCTATCCTATCTAATAAAAGAGTAATATGCAAATTGACTGTCACTCCAACACACAAGATGGCTGCCCCATGTGGACACAAGATGGCTGCCACAAGATGGCCAGCAGGGGAGGGCAGTTGGGAGGGACCAGGCCTGCAAGGGAGAGCAGTTGTGGGCGATCAGGCTAGCAGGGGAGGGCAGTTAGGGGTGACCAGGCCAGCAGGGGAGGGCCGTTAGGGGTGACCAGGCCTGCAGGGGAGGGCAGTTAGGGGCAAACAGGTTGGCAGGGGAGCAGTTAGGCATTAATCAGGCTGGCAGGGGAGTGGTTAGGGGGTGATCAGGCTGGCAGGCAGAAGCGGTTAGGGGCAATCAGGAAGGCAGACAGGCGAGCAGTTGGGAGCCAGCAGTCCTGGATTGTGAGAGGGATGTCTGACTGCCCGTTTAGACCCGATCCTACTGGGATCGGGTCTAAACGGGCAGTCAGACATCCCTCGAGGGGTCCCAGATTGGAGAGGGTGCAGGCTGGGCTGAGGGACACCTCCCCCTCTCCTGTGCACGAATTTCGTGCACCGGGCCTCCAGTCTTGTAATAATTTTTTATGTTACTGTGGAAGAGTTTAAGTAAGGGAATGACATGATCAGCTTTGTCTTTTAAAAAGATAATCTGGCATCACTAGGGAAGATGGACTTGATGGAAGAGAATCAAAATAGGGTGAAGGAGTAGGGAATGTGTTTAAGAGATGTTTAGGAGGTCCTGCCCATGAGAAGACAGTTCTAGCAAACATGAAAGTACCCCCCTGAATCCCCATTGTAAGTTGAGAGCAAGCCTTTCCCATCAGCCAAATAGAAATACTGCCTTATTCCTCCTGTAAAGCTCCCCTCTGCCTTCAACATTTTGTACAAGTCTCAGAGACCTGGTTTCATTTTGAAGTAGGCTGAGCTCTGAGTCTTTGCAGAGACTAAACCAGTGTTGATCCATTAACAGTGCACAAAAGCATGTAGCTAACGGGATATTGTTAGTGCGTACTTCCTTTTGGTACTTAGCCAGTTACTCAGTGGTCAGGAGTGTGTTTGTGTGTGTAGTGATGACAGGTTTTGAAAACTTTTTCTTGAATAAAACATTACCATTGTTACTGCAGTAATACATATTAATTTAAAACTTGCTACATAAAGTTACTTTCAGAAATATATTTTTGGGAAGGGAGCACTGGACTGTTCCGAGATGGGGTAAATTATGTTGCTCCCCCGGAGTCTTGTTGTTTATACTTAAGGCAAGTCATTTAATCTCTCTGGTGCCTAGTCTCCACACCTTAAAAAATGTAGGAATTTTTAACCTCTGAAATGTGTGTTATTACTTCAGCAGTATCTTTTATTTTTGCTGGTGATAAAAAATAATTTTGATCTTAGTAGTTAATAGAATAATAAACTATAAGTTACATTTTATCCTTAATAGTACAGGGGCTATCACTAAGTAGGTTAAGGAAGCCTGTGAACTAGTTATCACTAAAAACAACCTTCACTTTGAACTAGTTATCTCCAGAAATCTCCAATTTGATTTTAAGGTTGCTTTGATCAATAATCAAAAGGTTGCCAAAACCGGTTTGGCTCAGTGGATAGAGCGTCGGCCTGCGGGCTCAAGGGTCCCAGGTTCGATTCCGGTCAAGGGCATGTACCTTGGTTGCGAGCACATCCCCAGTAGGGGGTGTGCAAGAGGCAGCTGATCGATGTTTCTCTCTCATCGATGTTTCTAACTCTATCCCTCTCTCTTCCTCTCTGTAAAAAATCAATAAAAATATAAAAATATATATATATAAAAGGCATTTTAATCTAGTTTCATGTTTACTTAGCAGACTGGTAGAATTAGTATAGCAGGATGAGTAAGGTGTGGGGATTGCTTCTTTCTTCCCCTCTCCTCCCCCTGCCTCTGTGCCCCTCCCTTTTCTTCCATCTTTCCCTTGTCCTCCTTCTTGAAGAGGACCAAGCCTTTTATGTTAGTACTAGAGGCCCGATGCACGAAATTCATGCAAATGTAGGCCTTCCTTTCCCCAGCTGCTGGCACTGGCTTCCCTCTGGCACCCAGGACCCGGGCTTCCCTTCAGCTGCCAGCAGGCACCCAGGACCCAGGCTTCCCTCACAGTCCCGGCTTCATCCGGAAGGACATCCGGTGTAATTAGCATATTACGCTTTTATTATTATAGATAGTACATACCATTAGAACAGATTTTAGATGACAGTTAATACTTTATATTTTTAGAGAGTTAAAACTGTTTAATATATTACTCCTGTACAATCTCACTTTAAAACTTTAGCTTCCTTTTTTATTTAAAAATAAAAACCTCAATACTGTTCAGGTCATGGAAAATTCCTCTTACTTCACTAACTCATTTAGAAAAGACTTTATTAAATTGATTTCACTATACTTTTTTTGTTGAAACAGATACATACCCTACTGTTTCCAAAAAAGGGTATCAGGTAGCTCCTTCCCTACAGTTAATTTGCTATTTAGTATTAAATCATCTTTGAAATTTTATTACTTCTTAAAGTTGCAGGGTGTTTTATATAATTGAAAGAGTTGAAAGGAACCACAACATCATAACTTAGTCAGATGATCCACAGTTGTGAAAACAGACTGATGAAAGGGCCAGAAAAAGCCTTAGGTGTGCATGGAGAGAAGCACTGCCACATTTGGGCCTTCATTAAGATTGTATATTGCTTTGCATATGTGCACATAAAGTTTTTTTGTTGAGTTTCTGTATTTGATCTTAATTTTTGAGTAGATGAGATATTTTAAAAGGTGGATTTGTGTTATATTGGCATATTGTCTATTTGAAAGAAACCACTACTGTCTACTGAAAAAAAAACACACTATTTTGTTTCCACAGAAACCTGCTAATATTTTAGTTATGGGTGAAGGTCCTGAGCGAGGAAGAGTAAAAATTGGTATGTTATATCTTTGATAAGTCACAGTGTAGAACTCTTTTAAGACTTTTGTAGGCAGCTGTATCACTTCTAATTTTTGCTTTAATAATATGACTATATTCATGTACCTCCATATGATTGAAGCCATTTTTAAAGAGTATACATTAAAAGTGAAAAGTGTTTCACACTCTTAAAGGTGTCAAACAATCTTTAGAGACTGAAGTGTCTGATTATAAAATAAGCCATGCAAGCTTTTTAAAAACTTTTACCTTCATTAAAAATAGCCTGTAGTTGAGTGGAGGGGAGGGGGGCAGGCAAAGGGGGTATAAGGACACATATGTAATACCTTAATCAATAA
Organism: Eptesicus fuscus; assembly: GCF_027574615.1. NCBI lineage: Eukaryota > Metazoa > Chordata > Mammalia > Chiroptera > Vespertilionidae > Eptesicus > Eptesicus fuscus. The sequence goes on along the minus strand of NC_072479.1, from coordinate 12,438,148 downwards.
AGAAAAAAAAGAAAAAATAATTTTAAAATAAAAATAAAATGAAAAAATGAAGAAAATACTTCTAAAAAAAAAAAAAAAGAATGCTTAGTAGAGGTGAGTGGCTTCTATTTGTGTTAGACCGGCAGCCTCACCTGTAGTCCCAAGGGCATACAGCATACTGATAGTTAAACCATCAGGTCTGTTCACCTGAACCAGATTAGATCAGAACATATGCTTCTGTTGACCCCATCTAGATGAGGAATTACAAACCAGGAAAACCACTGAGGCCAGATAGATACAGAACCGTAGTTCTAACAAGCCTGTCTCGTAGCAGGCCTTTGCCTAATGGTAAAAAAGAAAAATTAATGAGCATTCTGTACTTTGGCATGTTTTTAATAGCTTTTTAAAAATATATCCAAACAAAATTTTACCCATTTTTAATAATTTATAAGGATAGAATTAAATTAATGTATCCTAATTGGGTTTTTTCATTGTCATTTCTAAGTTGTGTTTGTCACATTTAGTTTGTTTTGTGTGTGGGTAGAAATGTTGTAACTGAATTGGATGAATTTAAAGGCAGCAGGTTTGTGGAACCATTTAACAAAGTTAAATAGTAATTTCTGATTGCATGATTTAATATGAATAAGAATTATAAGCTGATTTGTACCACTTCTCCAACAAAGAAAAACATAGGTGTTACTAACTCTTCTTCCCTCTCCTCCTCTATAAATTCCCCAAATCTCACTTTCCGCTTTTAATTAGACTCAAATATACACTTTTATGATATAAACCTTGCAAACTTTTTAGTAGTGATAATATTTGATGCACCTCAAAGTACTCCTAGTCATTTATTTCCCTAGAGAACCAGGCCCTGTTAGTATTGTCATCAAATGATGTTAAGTCCTAACCTGTGCTTTTAAAAAATTTTGTCCAATCCAGTTTGGTGGCACCAAATTAAAATATAAATTCAAAGCATGCAAAATGTAAAAGACCCAAATAGTAGTGACAGATGTGTTCTTTACTGTAAAATTTGGGGGAAACATATACTAAGGTAATCTAGTTTGGGAGTATATTTCTGTGTAATGTATATCATGTTGGCAGGTTTGGGGAGGAGGGCACTAATGGCTTAAAAGCATTCACATTTAAGAAGAAATAAACAGTCTTCTATAAACCAGTACTTAGTAAGCTGACTCATGGTTTTAATTCTTTGCCAAATGTCTGTGTTTTTTAAACCTCCATAATTAACTAGATTAGATTAGGATCTACTTCATTAAAAATGTATATTAGAACAAACTTAACAAATGGTGGATGAATCTTGAAATTTTTGAATTGGTGGTATGGTAGTGATTTTTTATTCAACATGTATTTACCAAAAGCTATGTGTAATGACACCATACTTGATACTAAAAAGAATAGAGAAATGAAAAAGATGCAATTTTTGCCTTTAACAGGATTACACTGTTGTAGGATAAACAGCCATGCCTCAATAACTACACTACATATTAAACCATGTTAAGTACCATGAACTGTATTTCACCACAGCTCCAGCTCGGATATGAGTGATGGCATTTGTCAAATCACTTAATTTCTTCTAACCTCAGTGTTGTCATTTGGGAAAAGAAGGTGATTAATTGAACTATACGACTTTCAAGTCTTTTCCAGCTTAACAAAATACTGGGACTCTTAAGTTAGTAAAATTCAACCCAAATAAATGGGGAGAAATAGTGGTGTTAACATACTGTATAGTCAACTTTTGATTACACCAGTGAACAGACTTATTGATGCAATGATGGAAAGCCTTACTCCAATCTCATTTCTCAGTGCTTTTGACCAATGCAAAGAATGGAAATGCAGCTTAACAATCCTGTCCCCAATGGTGGTATGGCAGATAGAAAGAAATCTGTCTAGAGCAGTAGGGTCACCCTTGACCTCTGGCAGCACAGCATGTCTCTAACCTAGTTGAAGAGTGAGTGACAATAGTTTGCAAAGAATGAAGATCTCAGACTTGTTTTACCTTTAGGTTTTGTGTTTTTATCTCCCAGAATTCAGCACATTTTCACATCTTACTAAGTAACAGTGATAAAATTAGAGTAATCAATTAAATTTGTTAAAATCTATTTACTTAACATTCTTCTTTGGGTTTTTTTGTTTGTTTGTTTTTTTGTTTGTTTTTTTTACAGCTGATATGGGCTTTGCCCGATTATTTAATTCACCTTTGAAGCCTTTAGCAGATTTGGATCCAGTAGTCGTAACATTCTGGTACCGAGCTCCAGAATTACTTCTTGGAGCAAGACATTATACCAAAGCTATTGGTGAGTAGAACTAATTAAGATTCTGTGATGTTTTAAAATTGACTTTATTGTTGTAAAATATAAGTATATCTATATATTTTTTAATCAAGAAACAGAAAATTATAAAAGTAAGAGCAAAAACTAACCTAAAATTATACTACCTAGAAATATCATCATTGGCATTAGGGGTCTATCATTCCAGACTACCTCTCTGATAGATAAATAGATATTAAAAACATTTTAAATAATATGAGATCATACTATGCATTCTAAGTAAAAAGTATTTTAAATTTTACTTGAAAGGAGAAATAAGCACAATAAAATGTCTAAGTCATTGAACTTCAGACAATTATTTTTTTCAAATATTAGTTCCTAAAAGATTCCCTTAAAGTTAAGGAAAAAAATATTTTTAAAAGTAGTAATCTAGAATATCTTAATTCACTTTAAAATTTTTTATAGTATTGGTTACCTCCCTATTATGACGTATGAGGAAATTAGTGCTTTTATACTTCTTCCCCCACCTACCTCTTATTTTATAAGCTATATTAGTAATATCATTAGTATCACTACTTTGTTGATTATTTCAGCCTTTAATTTCTGTTTGCAAGCCATAATTCCCATGGTTTAACTTAGATCGGATATTGTAATAGATTCAGTGTTCAGCTACCATAGTCCTTTTACCACAGGTTTATGTGCTTTGCCTCTTTTTGCCTTTATTGTGTGTTTTTACTGGTTACTTAACTTGTTCTGTATATGATATTAAACCTACCTTTCTTTTCTTGGATAACTCCATCCTGAACTTTTCTATGTTTTGCTCTATTCTGGATTGTGTTTCATCCTGGATTTTTCTTTCTTTCTTTCTTTTTTTCAATTCCTATGGGTTGGGTATATTTCTTTCTGGATTTCATTATTTCATTCCTTATTTCACTACAGCATATTCTCAAGTAACAGCCTTTAAAAGGGTATCTTAGAGGTAAATTTTCTAATTCTTGTATTTCTGAAAAATGCCTTTATCATACTTGACAATTTGTCAAAGTGCAAAATTATTTGTCTAGGTGCAAATAATTCTCCTTCAGAATTTGATGATGCTCTTCCATTGTCTTCTAGCATCAGTGTTGCTAATGAAATGTCTCATGCCAACCTTCTTCTCATTTATTGGTATATTGCCTGGGGTATTTGTCTTTCTTAAAACAAAATAGGATTTCTCATCCTGATATTTCACAGTGATCTGCTGGCTACTTGATAGACACATTCGATCTGAAGTTCATTTCCTATATCCCTATTTCTTTCTCTCCTAAACTAAGTGTAGACAGATGTTAGACTTCTTATATTGTACAGGTTTGTTCAAAGGGTGGATTTGATATCGCCAGGGTGGTAGAGAGGAAAAGGCATTCCGGGCAGGAGGAACCACTTGGAAACCTTCAGGTGTGTTGTGTGAATGGAGGATAGGAGTAGTTAGTATGGCTGGAAGATGTAATGTTTGGGAGGGAAGCAAGTTGATGTTAGAGGGAAATCATTTAAAAGGATTCCATGCTGAATGCTGTACCTTAGCTGCATGCTCCGTGTACCATTCAAATGGTGGTGAGACTAGTCAGTGGATAAGATCTAGGAGGACTCGTTGACAATCCCACATTGTTATTAAAAACAGAAAAAGAAAAAAAAATACAGTTGACCCTTGAACAACACAGGTGTTGGAGCAACAACCACCCAAACAATAAAAATTCAGCATATAAATTGGTGGCCCTCCATATACTTGGATTCCCGCCCTAGCCGGTTTGGCTCAGTAGATAGAGCGTCAGCCTGCGGACTGAAGGGTCCCGGGTTCGATTTCAGTCAAGGGCACATGCCCAGGTTGTAGGCTCAATCCCCAGTAGAGAGTGTTCAGGAGGCAGCTGATCCGTGATTCTCTCTCATCATTGATGTTTCTATCTCTCCCTCTCCCTTCCTCTCTGAAATCAATTAAAAAAATATATATATATATATATGTGTGTGTGTATATATATATATATATATATATATATATATATATATATATATATTTGGATTCCCAATTGCAAATCGCAAATATGTACAGACTTGTTGTAGTTGGTTTTCGAAGTACAAAATCTCCCAGAGTTGTGTAGGACACTGCTTCCTACTTAACAATAATATTGTGTTCTAGATCCTTCTCTGTATGGTTACGTCTGCCTTTCATGTCCCAGAAATATTTTTATATATGTCTGCCTAGATCAGATCTTCACATGGCCAGTCTCTTCTTTTCATTCAGATCTTAGTCAAAATACTGCCTCTTCACAGAGAACTCCCTTGATCACAGTCTAAAGTAACCACCCTCCCTTCCTCATCAGAGTTCTGTCTTACTATCTTGATAGCATCAAACAGTGCCTAAAATCCACTAAAACAGATCGACCTTTCCTAACTGTTCTCCAATTATAGGCTAGAGCCTCTATGGCACATAGTAGTACTTAGTACTTAGTACTCTGTTGAGTAAGTGAATGAATCTTGTCCTTGGGGGTCTCCTCCTGTTCTTCTCATTACTGTGAGTTTGTATCTTTATTACTTTGTTGCCATTTCAATGTATACTCAAAAAGGTAAAAGGAGAAATACTGTGATCATTTCCCCATATCAATCTTGAATCCAACATGTCTTTTTTAAAAAAAATCTTTCTGTTCACTACTCTTCATACCAGCATTGAGATCACATTTTATTTTGTAGAAAAATAAAGGTAGATAAAGTTAAGTCAGCTTGATATGGGATTTCTCAACTATCTTTGTGAGTTTTCTACATATCTAAAATAATTCCAAAATAAAATGCATATATTTTAAAAAGTCAGAAGGAAAGGTAAAGATTATTGAAGGTAGTTCTGTTTTTGAGTTACATATAATTACCTAAACACACATTTGGTTATCTTTTTTACAAGTACATTCTAAATGTACTTAAAAGCATATAAACTAATATGATCCATAGCTATTTTTTCCACCTAGAAAATGAATATTTCAAAATAGTGTTACTTTTGGTAAGACATGTTAATAGACCATACAAATAGAAAGTTATTACCTAGTGTTAGCTGCTATTAACTGAAAACTTGAGGCTTTGAAATCACTTAAATAAATTAAGAAATATACTATTGGTCCTAGTCAGGTAGCTCAGTTGGTTAGAGTGCCATCCTGATATGCCAAGGTCTCAGGTTCGATCCTAGGTCAGGGAACATATGGGAAGCAACCAATAAATGCATAAATAAGTGGAACAACAAATTTCTCCTCCCTCCCTTCCTCCCTCCCTCCCTCTTTTTCTCTTTCCCTAAAATCTATCAATAAATACAATTTTTTAAAAATGTACTATCACAGAAGCTTGTGACTTTGGTTCATTATTATATTTTTCTTTTTTCTTAGTAAACTTATATTTTACTGTGAACATTAAGATTTGTATAGCCTGATATTCACTAATTCTACAATCCAACAGCTTTAATGCAAGGGCTCTTTGGCATAAAGCAAACTATCAGCAGTTAGGTAGATTCCTTTAGTCAAATGACTGTAATTTGGGAAAGAGAATGCCTATCTTCATAGCTTTTCCCTCTTCTTTTCACCAACATTAAAATTTATTGAATAACTTAAACTTTTGAAAACTTAAGAGAACCCAAAATGATGCAAATTATGTAGTTTAAGGGATGTCCAGTTGAGAAAATAGTATGAATATATGCATAAAATAATTTTGTCATCTTTAAATAGTAGTAACAAAGACTAGCAACCTGACTTGTAGCCTTAACTCTGTCACTCTGGAGAGTGTGTGTGTTTAGGCAAAATGAGAATTTAACCTAACTCATCTCTTAGATCCCCATCAACTCTGAAAGCTCTATGACTTTAGGTAAAAACGACTGCCTTCTGAGATAGGGAGATCACAAAGGTTACTAACTTGGGTTGAATCTCAGGTCAGTGACAGCCTCTCTGCAATGGTGCTCCCCACCTCGTGTCCACCTCACTTGGCCAAGAACAATCTTGTATCAAAACATTAGCACAAAAAAAGTTATATTGGTATCTTTATTTTTTGTTTGAGAGAGAAATTACACATAAACTATTTTTCATGTAAGTTTTAAAAAATGGAATAAAGGAATAAAAAATGAAATTTCTTCCTTGATTTTAGTCTCTCCCACACAATCCCATTCTTCCCTTCACCTATACAGGGAGCCTAAGAGTCCATTAAAGTAATCAACAGGGTCCCCACAACACAGTGAAAGCTATGTACCCAGAACTTCCGTAGCAGATTGACTTCCCTGTCAAATACTTGCAGTGTGAGCAGTTGGTAGATGAACCTGTGTGGTTGAATTTATACATAAACACCTTTGGCATCATTTAGAAGAGTTAAGTCTGCTAGTGGAGTTTGGTGGATTATTTTAAACTAAAGACTAATAAGAAACAGCAAAAGAGCATAGGGAAAAAATCTGAACATCCAACTACTATGTTCCCACTTTCTATTACAAACAGATTTTAGTGCTGTGGTCATTTATTCCATTGTTCAGAACTGTAAGCTGAATCATTAAATCAAAGAGAGGAAATAATAGGTTGTAAATATTGTACTCCCTGGACAAAGTTAAAATCATTTTGAGCATCTGGAGTTTTACTTTGATTGACTTTGTGGAGAGGCTGAAAAGGGATTATTAATTTTTACTTTACTAATAGTAAAGGCGTCTCAAGTTTTACTAAATTATGGATTTTCAAGCTCAGATTTTTGTGGTCAAATAACTGAATGCCTGCTGATTATGTAGTATTCTATTAAATGGGAAGTATACAATAACATAGGGAGAATGAGAATTGACACTTTTATTAAGCTAGAAGCTTGTACACCTATTGATTAAAACATTTTTTTTACTTTTTTATTGTTTAAAGTATTACATATAGTAGTACATATATCTCCTCTTTTCCCCATTAGCCTTCCCCCAGCCTCCCATACACCCTGTCGCATATCCTCATCTCCCCCCACCCCCCCGCCACAGTGTCTTGTATCCATTGGTTGTACTTATATGCATGCATACAAGTCCTTTGGTTGATCTCTTTCCCCCCCTCCCCAACACTCCCCAGCCTTCCCACTGTAATTTGACAGTCTGTTCGATGCTTTACTGCCTCTGTATCTTTTTGTTCATCAGATTATAATGTTCTTTATTTTCCATAAATGAGTGAGATCATGTGGTATTTTTCTTTCATTGCCTGGCTTATTTCACTTAACATAATGCTCTCCAGATCCATCCATGCTGCTGCAAATGGTAAGAATTCCTTCTTTTTTACCACAGCATAGTATTCCATTGTGTAGATGTACCACAGTTTTCTAATCCACTCATCTGCTGATGGGCATTTATGCTGTTTCCAAATCTTAGCTATGGTGAATTGTGCTGCTATGAACATAGGGGTGCATATATCCTTTCTGATTGGTGTTTCTAGTTTCTTGGGATGTATTCCTAGAAGTGGGATGACTGGGTCAAATGGGAGTTCCATTTTTAGTTTTTTGAGGAAACTCCATACTGTCCTCCACAGTGGCTGCACCAGTCTGCTTTTCCACCAGCAGTGCACGAGGGTTCCTTTTCCTCCGCATCCTCGCCAGCACTTGTCGTTTGTTGATTTGTTGATGATAGCCATTCTGACAGGTGTGAGATGGTACCGCAATGTCATTTTGATTTGCATCTCGGATAATTAGTGACTTTGAGCATGTTTTCATATGTCTCTTGGCCTTCCTTCTGTCTTCTTTCTATTTAGGTCCGTTGCCCATTCTTTTTTTTTATTGGATCATTTATCTTCCTTTTATTAAGTTGTATGAGTTCCCTGTAAATGTTGGAGATTAAACCTTTATCAGTGATAACATTTGCAAATATGTTCTCCCATACAGTGGGCTTTCTTGTTGTTTTGTTGATGATTTCCTTTGCTGTGCAAAAGCTTTTTATTTTGATGTAGTCCCATTTGTTTATTTTCTCCCTAGTTTCCATTGCCCTAGGGGCAGTATCGATAAAGTTCTTTTGGCATATGTCTGAGATTTTGCTGCCTGTGGATTCGTCTAGTATTTTTATGGTTTCCCACCTTATGTTTAAGTCTTTTATCCATTTTGAGTTTATTTTTGTGTATGGTGTAAGTTGGTGGTCTAGTTTCATTTTTTTGCATGTATCTGTCCAATTTTCCCAACCCCGTTTATTGAAGAGACTGTCTTAACTCCATTGTATGTTCATGCCTCCTTTGTCAAATATTAATTGAGCATAGTGGTTTGGGTCGATATCTGGGTTCTCTATTCTATTCCATTGGTCTATATGTCTGTTCTTGTGCCAGTACCAGGCTGTTTTGAGAACAGTGGCTTTGGAATACAGCTTGAAATCTGGTATTGAGATCCCACCTATTTTGTTCTTCTTTCTCAGGATTGCTGTGGCTGTTTGGGGTCTTTTTTTATTCCAGATGAATTTTGGGGGAGTTCTTTCTAGGTCTGTGAAATATGCCGTTGATATTTTAATGGGGAGTGCATTGAATCTATAGATTGCTTTAGGTAGTATGGACATTTTAATGATGTTGATTCTACCAATCCATGAACATGGCATGTTCTTCCATCTGTTTACGTCTTCTTCTATCTCTTTTTTCAGTGTCCTGTAGTTTTCCACGTATAGGTCTTTTACCACCTTAGTTAAGTTTATTCATAGGTATCTTAATTCTTTTGGTGCAATCGTAAATGGGATTGCTTTTTTAGTCTCTCTTTCTGTAAGTTCACTATTGGTATATAGAAATGCCATAGATTTCTTGGCATTAATTTTTATCCTGCTACATTGCCGAATTCATTTATTAAGTCTGTTAGTTTTTTGATGGAGTCTTTCGGGTTTTTTATGTACAATATCATCTCATCTGCAAATAAGGACAGCTTTACTTCTTTTCCAATTTGGATGCCTTTTATTGCTCCTTCTCGTCTAATTGCAATGGCTAATACTTCCAGTACTGTGTCAAACGGGAGTGGTGAGAGTGGGCATCCCTCTCTTGTTCCTGTTCTTAGGGGAAATGGTTTTAGTTTTTGCCCATTGAGTATGATGTTAGCTGTGGGTTTTTCATATATGGCCTTTATTATGTTGAGGTGTGATTATTCTATTCCCACCTTGCTGAGAGTCTTTAATCAAGAAAGGGTGTTGGATTTTGTCAAATGCTTTTTCTGTATCAATTGATATGACTATGTGATTTTTATCTCTCAATTTGTTTATGTGATGTATCACGTTTATTGATTTGCAGATATTGTACCATCCTTGCATTCCTGGGATAAATTCTACTTGGTAAAGGTGTATGATCTTTCTGATGTACTGCTGGAGCCGATTTGCTAGAATTTTGTTGAGGATTTTGGCATCTATATTCATGAGGGATATTGGCCTTTAATTTTCTTTCATTGTGTTGTCTTTATCTGGTTTTGGTATTAGGGTGATGCTGGCTTCATAGAATGAGCTTGGAAGTGTCCCTTCCTCTTGAATTTTTTGGAATAGTCTGAGGAGGATAGGTTTTAGTTCTTCCTTGAATGTTTCGTAAAACTCCCCTGTGAAGCCATCTGGCCCCGGGCTTTTGTTTGCTGGAAGCTTTTTGATGACTGCTTCAATTTCTTCCATAGTTATTGGCCTATTGAGATGTTTAGATTCTTCCTGATTGAATTTTGGAAGGTTGTATTTTTCTAGGAATATGTCCATTTCCTCCAGGTTGTCCAGTTTGTTGGAATAGAGTTGTTCATAGTATTTTTTAACAATCCTTTGTATTTCTGTGGGGTCTGTTGTTATTTCTCCTCTTTCATTTCTGATCTTGTTTATTTGGGTCCTCTCTCTTTGCTTCTTGGTCAGCAGGGTTAGAGGTTCATCAATCTTGTTTATCCTTTCCAAGAACCAGCTCTTGGTTTTGTTGACCTTTTGTATTGTTTTTTTGATCTCTATGTTGTTTATCTCTGCTCTGATCTTTATTATTTCCTTCCTTCTGCTTACACTGGCTTTTCTTGTTGTTCTCTTTCTAATTCTTTGAGTTGTAGGGTTAGGTAGTTTATTGCCATTGTTTCTTGTTTTTTGCAGTAGGCTTGTAGAGCTATGAACTTCCCTCTCAAGACTGCTTTTGCTGTGTCCCATAGATTTTTGATTGTTGTGTTTTCATTGTCGTTTGTTGCCATGATGTTTTTTATTTCTTCCTTGATCTCTCTGGTGACCCAGTCCTTGTTTAATAGCATGCTGTTTAGTCTCCATGTGTTTGATTTTTTTGGATTGTTTTTATTGTAGTTGATTTCCAGTTTTATGCCATTGTGTCTAAGAAGATGCTTGATATAATTTCTATCTTTTTGAATTTGAAGAGACTTTGTCTGTGACCCAGTATATGATCTATCTTTGAAAATGACCCATGTGCACTTGGAAAGAATGTATATTCTGTGTCTTTGGCGTGAAATGTTCTGAAGATGTCAATTAATTCCATCTGGTCTAGTGAGTCATTTAGGATTGATGTTTCTTTGCTGATTTTTTGTTTAGAGGATTTGTCCAATGGTGATAGTGGGGTATTAAAGCCTCCTACTATGATTGTATTGCTGTCAATCTCTCCCTTGATATCCTCCAGGAGTTTTTTTTTTTTTATGTATTTGGGTGCTCCTGTATTGGGTGCATATATGTTTACTAGAGTCATTTCTTCTTGTTGGATTGCTCCCTTTAGTATTATGAAGTGGCCTTCCTTATATCTTTTTATGTCCTTCACTTTGAGATCTAATTTGTCAGATATAAGTATTGGTACCCCAGCTTTTTATTCATTTCCATTCGCCTGAAAAACCTTTTTCCATCCCTTCACCCTCAGTCTGTGTGCATCTTTTTTTCTGAGGTGGGTTTCTTGTAGACAGCAGATATATGGGTCATGTTTTCTTATCCAATCCGTTACCCTATATCTTTTGATTGGGGCATTTAATCCATTTGCATTTAAAGTTATTGTTGATAGGTACTTGTTTGTCGCCATTTTAATTCTTTACCCCTGTGTTCCTTCTTCGCTTCCTATTACTTCTTTTTACAGCAGACCCTTTAGCATTTCTTGCATTGCTGGTTTGGTGGTAATAAACTGCCTTAGTCCTTTTTTGTCTGTGAAGCTCCTGATTTAACCCTCAATTTTGATTGATAGCCTTTCTGGGTACAGTATTCTTGGATTCAGACCTTTACTTTGCATGACTTTGTATATTTCATTCCATTCCCTTCTGGCCTGATATGTTTCTGTTGAGAAATCAGTCGCTAGTCTGATGGGGGATCCTTTGTAGGTAGCTTTCTGTTTCTCTCAGGCCGCTTTTAAACTTTGTCGTTGGTGTTTGCCAGTTTAATTATAATGTGCCTTAGCTTCGGTCTTTTGGGATTCATTTTGCTTGGTACTTCTTGGATTTGTGTGGGTTTTTTCTTCCCTATATCAGGAAAGTTTTCTGTCATTATTTCTTCAAACAGGTTTTCTATTCCTTGCTCAGTTTCCTCTTCTTCTGGCACCCCTATTATTCGGATGTTGTTTTGTTTTGTGTTGTCCCAAAGTTCCCTTAGGCTCTCCTCCTGCTTTTTAATTTTTTTTTCTAGAAGCTACTCTATTTGGGTATTTTTTCCTACCTTGTCTTCTAGCTCACTGATGCAGTCCTCTGCTTCTTCTAGTCTACTGTTGATGCTTTCTATTGAGTTCTTCATAGCAGCGATGTCATTTTTCATTTCTTCTTTGTTCTTCTTCATTTCTCTTGGTTCTTACACATATTGTTGAATTTGTTTTCCATTCTTTTCAGCCACCTTATGACCATTTCTCTGAATTCTTTCTCTGACAGGTTGCTTGCCTCCATTTCGTTTACTTCCTTTTCTGGTGATGCCTGCTTTTCTCTCATATGCAGGCTGTTTCTTTGTCTCCCCATGATCTCTCTTCTCCGGGTGTCTCGTTATGTAGTTCTCTCTCTCCTGCGTTGATTTAAAGGCACAAAATACAACACAACAAGGCACAACGCACAAGGCACTGAACACAAATGTATTCACGATATTAATAACCCCAAATAAAGGTGACCACCAGAGAAAGGCGAATTAGAGGATAAGAAAGAAAGAAGAAGAGAAAAAAAAGGAGTGCAAAAATGAAATTGGGAAAAGGAAAAACAACTAAGAGAGAAAAGAAAGAAGAGGGGAAAACACTATTTATATGGGGAGAAAACTCCAGTAGAACAGCCACTAATCCCAACAAATTCCAACAACAAATACCTAGATATGAATGCAAACTACAAACAACAACTAATATCAAGCGAGGTGAGGGAAAACAGAAGCAAAAAACAAAACAAAAAATAACAAAAAGAAAAAGCAAAACACTCCCACAAACAAGCATAAGAAAACTGATATAATCAACAATTAAGCAAACAACAACAAAAGGACAGAGAGGGAAAATATTTTTTGGATAGTGAAGAAAGAGAAGAGAGAGGTGTGTATGGACTTGGAGCAGGGAATTGGAAATTAGATATTTAAGTAGGGTGAAATTTTAACGGGGTAAAAAGAAGAAATAGGGGAAATCTAAAACAGGAATAGGATAAGAGAAATAGGACAACAAAAGGGGAAAAGTGAGGAAAAGAGTGTTGGCATAAAGATAGAGTAAAATGGTGCTAAAGGAAAGATGAAAATAGAATATAGAACACTAATCCCAAAGTAAAATAAAGATAAAATAAAATGACACTTTTTTTAAAAAGGTAAAATAGTAGTAGTAATACTGATTGAAAATAAAAATGTAATAATTAAAAAGGTAAAATCAAGTGAGGAAAAAAGAAAAAAATTTTAGTTTCTTAAGTAAAAGATGAAAAAATAAATAAAAATGTGCAGTAGTGAAGGTCATTCACTTCCTCTCCTGTTCTGTTTGGCACGCCTGTTTCCTAGTAAGGACAGTATTGAAGTTCCCTGCGTTCCACTGCTCCTCAGTGTTGTAGGCCACAGTCCTGATTTTCAAGCAGGCAGTACATTTTTATTTCTTATACTCCTTTATTTGTGTTTACACAAGAGTCAATTTGTGATTCAACCCCTGGGTGGCAGTGTTTCTGGATTGACCTCCGGGTCTATAGGTCCTCTCTAGCTAGTGCTTAGATTTTGTTTTGCCCGTGGCACTTAATATCGGTTTGGGGGAAAGGGCTGCCCCAGAGCTCGTTCTCTGATCGCCACTCCCCGCTCTTATCCCCAGGTTCCACAAAAACAACTTTCCCCTGCAGTCTCCTAGAGTGTCCCCAATTGGGTGATCCTATGAACTGGGCTCAGCAATCAGAAGCAAGGATCCAAACAGAAAAAAAAAAAAAAAAAGAGAGTGAGAGAGAGAGAAAAGAGCCAGAGCAAGCGTGCAAACCCCAGCGCTGTGCGCAAATCTGCGCAGTCTCCTTTCCCCTTGGGTCCAAGCAGCCGGCACACCCCCAAAATCTCTAGGCTGTCCTTCTGTGCCCAGTTCAGCTATGGGTTGCTTTTTAGAGTTCCCTTCTGTTAGCAGCTCTATGGACTCCCTTCCACATTCGCGGATCACGCCAGCCCCAAAGGCTGTGGATTTTTCTGGTCGCAGACTTCCCCAGGTCCTCCAGCTCCCGCAGTGCACGTTTCTCTCTCCTGCCCGCACCACAGACCTCACCTTCTCCCAGGCGAAATCTGACCTTTCGTGAGGGGGTGCAGAGCTCCTCTGAATCCGCGTGCTCATGCCACTTGGGAACTGGTGTCCTCGGGTTTGCAGCTGTTCGCTGGGTGCCATAGTTGTAGATTTTCAGGCTTCTGATGACATCCACTTTCCCCTTCAAGATGGCGCGGTCTCCGTGTCAGAGCTGGTCACTTCGGGAGGGAACCCAGCAGCAGTGGGGGCTGCCCGGTCAGGGGAACCCCATCCGGCCGTCCCCCACAGTCTCCTGGAGTATAGCTGTCCCCACAACTCATTAACAAACACTCCCCGTGCGACCACACACTCTCCCTTTGTTCTCTCACTCACACACTATCTTGCAGTCTGCCTTCCCTTCGGCAGCCATCTTCCCTTCCTCCTGATTAAAACATTATTTAACAAATCTTTTTCTCTCCCCATTTGGGTCTTCTTTGCCTGGTTAGTTCAATAGCTATACATGAGCATCACAGATTTTGAGAAGTAGATATAACTTATATGTTTTTAATTTAAAGGGAAATCTTTCTAGAAGGAGGTAAGCAGGTAGGTGCATAGGAAAGGACTTTGCCATGAATTTGGTAAAGTGTGACAAAATAGGCATGATGGAAGGAGAGACTATTTAAAATGTTAGAATTTGTCTGAAATAATAGCCAGGTCAGCAAACTCAAATTCATGATTCATGTCTGCATCAGAATTTTGAAGGAAAGAAAGTTGGTGAAATTGATAAAAGTGAAAAATAAAAGAAGAGATATAAAGAAAGAGGTTATTAGGGTGAGGTTAAGCAAGGTTCAATAAACTATTTATTCTTACTCTCCTGATTTTTGTATTGTAAAATCGGTGTACTTTAGGGATGCTTAGATCCTTTACTCATCTCTCATCTTTCTTTACATATTTTTTTTTCTTCTTTAGAGTTTTGCCTAGCTAACCAGAAGGATTTGTTACATTGTCTTTTAGGTGCTATGAGTAGAGTTTTAAACATGCAAGCTGACCTTTCAGCCCTTTTTGTGATCCTGCTTACCTTGCCTATCTTTTATTTGATTAAGATTATCAAAGGGTACCCATGTAAAAAGAATTAATCACAGACTCCCTAATTTTCCCATTTTACTTTCTGACACTGGTGGGTGGAATGGGAATCTATATTTACTAAAAATGAAAGAGCTTGGTTTATATTTCCTGATGAGACTTCTTCTTACGGTGGTATTGGCTTGACTTGGTTCTCTAATGTAGGGTAAAACGGATAAGTAAATAATGTCATTTTTAAAAATCTCTTGCTGGTAGTGAGGGTGTATATATTTAAGTAAATAGATGATTAACTTGTTACTCTGAAATGTAAATATGATTATTTTATTTTAAATTAAATATCTACATTTCAGTTTTGGAGTTTAAGAATTCTGTTATTTATAAATTAAATTTTTTCTCTCATTTTTCCATTTAAGTGACAGCTAATAACATAGGTGAACAATCAGTTTTAATAAAAGTCATTTTTACCCCACTATAGTTGTATTGGTTAGATCATTCAAAAACCACTGGCTGAGTATCTGCTATGTGAAGAAGTTAACATTGTCATTTTAGGGATTTGTTGCTTTCAGCTTCAAATTCTAAATTGGTATATAGATCTTTCTATTGAGTAAAAATGTAATATGAATGAAAGTTAGTTTGTATCATAATGCAAATGAAGGGAATTTGTTGTGTACAGAGAAATCCATTTACCTGGCTTTTATAAGTAATTTTTATGAAGTTATAGCTTTTGTACCCATTTAAAGGTAGTATTTTACCCCCTTTTTTTTGTTCCTATTAAATACTTGACCTTGCAAAATCACCTGACACTTGTTATATTCTAAAGAAAAACTTTGATATCTTTTTCTTTATTGATTAAAATATCAATCAAAAATTTTTTTAAAAATATTAATTTTTATTAAAATGTTCTATTATTTTATTTTAATGATTACTCATTTATTTCAGCCCTTTGTATTCACCATGTCTCTATCGAAATAAACCTACATTTCTATGAAAAAAAAAGAAACACTTTGAATGAAAAACTCTTCAAGTAGAAATACTGTTTCATTAGAATATTTGTGTTCAGTCGCTGTCTTTTTCTTGTTGTAATCACACCTTGCTAAATAGTGTTAACATGGGAGCATAATTATTAGACTTTACAAATTAAATAAACAAGCTAAAGAAAAAAATATTTTTTACCACAAAAAATTGTACTGATTATTTTTGGCAAGTATGCCCCATTTCAGGGGCTGTTTGGGTTTTTGGTTTATTTATTTTTTGTTTAGTTTTGTTTGTTTGTGGTTCCCATGCTCCATATGTAGCTTTGTATGTATTTCATAAATAAAGTAATGTTTGAAGCATTTAAAACTCACCCAAAATGTAGCTAATAAATTGATTTAAACTTGGAATGAAGCCAGTGGGTGGGGTGGAGGTATAACAGGGAATGAAAAATTGGGGTGGGTGGAATGGGAATCTATATTTACAAACCATATTCTGTGGTATTTATAATTATAATTGCTTTGGAATTAATATGACTTATTAGGGAAAGAAAGGAAAGAAAAACACTCCCCACCAAAATAAAAATGCATTTTCTTTTGGAAAGAACCACTTTATTTTCCTCCTTTCTTTTTCTTTTTTCCTTTCCTTTTATTTTTCCTTTTCTTTTTTTTTTTTTCTTTTTTCTTTTTTTTTTTTGTCTTTTTATTTTAAAGATATTTGGGCTATAGGGTGTATATTTGCAGAACTACTAACGTCAGAACCAATATTTCACTGTCGACAAGAGGACATCAAAACTAGTAATCCTTATCACCATGACCAGCTGGACAGAATATTCAATGTAATGGGATTCCCTGCAGGTACACATTATGTTTTTGTTTTTAAATCACTGTTGTTTGAACTTAGGTATCATCATTGGAAAGGTGTATATTTTTAGCTGATAAAAGCTACTCTTACTTGATTCTTTATATTTATGACTTGTCTTAATCAAAGATCCATAGAAATAGCAAAATTTGTGGAGTTCACGTTTTAGCATAAAAATATTTATGGGTTTCCTGAACTTGAACTTGCAGGGGTATTTTTGTTTTTTGTTGTTGTTGTTGTTCTGTTTTGTTTTGTTGTTTAATATTTGAAATGATAAAATATTTGCAGTATCTGTATTTAAAAGGTGCCTTTAGTTCTTACCAGTGGGAACTGCAAATAAAATTCAGTAAGTATGCACTTTTGTCTGGCAGCACATACTATGCTGCCATTAATTACTTGGCACTTGAATATAAATTTTGACCCTGATTTTTATTTAGGGCACAGTACAGAATCACATTGTATTGAATAGTAGCATTTTTTCTCTATAATCTTTGTCAATAAGAACATTCTTTTAAATGTTGTATTAGAACAGTCAGAATGTAGGTGAAAGTCGAGCATTCCAACAACCTTGCTTGCACTGATTTGCGGCAGGGAGAAAGGTGTTTAGGTGTCTCATCATGGGCATTAGATCTCTCCAGCTGTATCACATTCCTTTGTTATACCACAGAATGATAGTTCTTAAGTCACTAAAAACTGCCCAGTGGTCCAGAATAATGAAAATTTGTTTAAAGCACCTTTATATTTTTGATAGTGGAGTACTTATTGGAAATTGTTTATTGGAATTTTTTCTCAGGTCACTATATCTCAAGACTAATACACATATATCTGGGAGTTTATAATTTCACATTCCTTTAGAAGGATGTTAATTATCAGTAAATGCAGAATAACTACACAGAAACTGCCTTTCTCCAAAATTGGTTAACAATTCTACGACTGCTTTGTTGTGATGGGAATTTCATTTATTCACTGAGTATTTACTGAGTACCTGCCATGTGCCAGGCACTGTGTTAAATATAAAATATTGTTGACTTAGATATGATTCTTGCCCTCTTCAAGCTTACATTTTACTGATCTAAGTAGACTGTTTCAAGAATATGTATGGTTTGTAGATGGAGAAGAGTGGCCTTTGCTTCCCACTTCTGAATGGGTCCACCAGAGAAAGGAACGTGGCTTAAGACGGGGTGGAAGTGGGAAAGGCCTTTTTAGGGGATGATTCTTTATGTGTGGTTCAACAGTGAGGATAGGCTCAGCTTATAAGGAACTTGAAGAACAGGCAGCAGAATTTAGATTTGCTATGCTAAAGAATGAGACTCCATGATAAAATTTTGAGAACAAGGAGTATGATTTCTGTTACATTTTAAAAAGATATTAGAATGGCAGTGGTTTATAAAAATCAATGAAAAACAAGTAACTTTAGCCAGGGAAACTAGCTGCTTGCCTATAACAGTACTCCAGGTATAAAGTGATAATAAGGAAGGGACAAATGTATCATTTTAATAGCAAGTGTATCATTGAGGGAAAAGGGAAAAGATTATCTCAAGATTTCTAGCTTGAGAAATTTACAAAATAGAGAAATTAAAGTTAGAAAATAGTTGAGAAAATTCCACTTAGGAGCTTAAAATATATATTTAGTTTACTTTAAAATATGTGATATCTGTGGAGGAAGGTAGCAAATATTTTTACAAGTAAATTGAAAGAAACTCAAACCTCTAAAGGCCATTTAAAAGCTAATGGTGCTGTTCAGCTACCAATATAGTGCTGTGCACCTATAGACTCTCTTTTGCTTTATCAAAGTAAAAGTCCATTGATAATGATGGAGAAAACAAGCTATTTAGCATGTGTTGTTTGAATAACTCTAATGCCAGCAAAACTAACTGAGACATTTTCTACCTAATATATTAGTAGCTGGGATTGTTATGTTATTGTTATTGAAACTAGCCAAAGCCAACAGCTAATTAATGTACTAGTTATATCCTACTCTATTCTATTTCAAATAATTATTACTGCTTACATAGAATGCTGATGTAAAAGCAATGTATTTAATAAGGTGACAATAAGGAGGGCCATATAAAAAGAAGGGTACCTTAAAGCTGCTGAGGGGAAGACATTACATTTATTATTGAAGAGATTGATTACTGATTTAACAAAGAAATTTGGTAAAAAAAAAAGAAAAATATTGATTTTATAAAGAGAAATAGAATTAATAATAAAATATTTATCTGTAACATTACCCTCTAGTTATAGAAATTTAGGTAACATAAACATAGTCAAATACGTAGAAAGTAGGCATTAAAAAGAAAGATAGTAAGGTCTAATTCTGTACAAGGTAGAGTTGTATATACAGTGCAAGACAAGATATTTACTGTAGCTGACCATTTATTTGAAGTCTGTGCTTTCATGGAGGTTAAAAGTATAGGAAAAGTAATGAAACTGAGATGACTTTTATTGAAGTTCTTGAGACTAGGAACCTAGACAACATAAAATTTTATCAATGTATTTCACAGATAAAGATTGGGAAGATATAAAAAAGATGCCTGAACATTCAACATTAATGAAAGATTTCAGAAGAAATACGTAAGTTGGAAAGAAAATAGACCTTTTGTTGAGTTTTGCCTTTCCAGAGTACTCAGCAGAAGATTGAATACTCAACATAATAGAATATGCAACATAATATTAGTCTAATAAATAATTTTATATATTTACTCTAGTATATATTTTTTACATTATGACCATCATCATTTCTTAAGATGTTTAAATGATATAAGAAAGGTGAATATCTAATATTAGCAGCTGATTTGGATATGAGAAAAAAATTATTTTTTTCCATATTCATTACTTTCTGGAAGCATTGGTAGAAAGTAATTCTAGGCAGTAAGAGACTGAAATAAATAAGCCTTGCAAATAGCCACTTGCCTACTCATCTAGGTTGGGTAATTTTAAGCAAGTTTTAATAGAAAAGAAGGAATATTTCATTTATTTACAATGCAAGATCAGGGGATTGGAAGAGGGCAGTATATAGACTTATAACAAAATTTTTCTTTTTATTTATTTAAGGCTGAGTTAAACTTTTGATCCATGTGTTATTTAAGATAATTTTTGAGATAACATGCATGTGAAAACTATTCATTATATATTATTAATGGAATTATCTTGCATGTAATCAATGGTATCCATTCAAAAGTGACCAGTGTGAATATTCAGTGAAGTATAAAATTGATTTCATGCCACTCTTTATTCTGATTATACCATTTTCAATGTATACTCTATATTGATTATGATGAAAAGAATTCTGTGTGGAAAAACTTCAGCCAATGTAAAATTAACCTCAAATTTAATATAGATATCTCATAGTATTTCTCTTTCAGGTATACCAACTGCAGCCTTATCAAGTATATGGAAAAACATAAAGTTAAACCAGATAGTAAAGCATTCCACTTGGTAAGCTTTAGCAAACAGTACTAATACAGTGTGTTTTTCTCCCCTAATTGATTAGCCCATTCTAAGGCTTTATTGGGTCAGTTTATATGGTTACTCAGCACATTTAGAGTACTTGAACAGTAAATGTGGAGATCCTGTTAATAAATACTAGTAAAGACATAAAAATATTTGTCCAAACCCATAGCATGATTTGACATGGTTAGATTAGATTTTCTCAAGATAGTCGTTATACCAAGTCTATCAAGAACATTTAAAAAATTACTTTACTAGGTTTCATCAGTTATTTAAAAATTTCAGAGAAGAATCAAGAAGAAAATAACCCCACCATTCAGAAATATTTTTTATAAATTATTTTGTATTTCAACTCTTTGAAAAAACTGTTCACAAAATTTTTAACTCCCAAAATACCTCTTATAAACTTGGGTGTTAGAAGTCCTTCAGTAATTGTATGTATTAATTGCTTTTTCTGGAAGAGTATGAGAGATGAAGTATTTATCAGTGTATAATGGAAAAATGATGACCTGGAAACTGAATTAATCCATGTACTATCAAGATAATTTATGATGTGGTTTTATTCAACTACTAGCGTTCCCGTTGCAGGAAAAATCCTGCAATAGGGTTTCCTGCTGCACTCTCCCCCGGCCCCGCCTCCGCTCCTCCCTTGTCCCCCGGCCCGCCTTCTCCGCCAGCCTGCCCCGCTCTCCTTCCTTCTCCCCCGGCCCCGCCTCCGCTCCTCCCTTCTCCTCCCCACCCCCCCCCCCCCCCCGGCTTGCTTGCTTCTCTGCAGCTTTGCTCCCTTCAGCATCTCTTGGCTTCTTTCTAAGCTGTCTTGATATGCAAATTAGCCACCATCTTTGTTGGGGTAATTTGCATACTCATCCTGATTGGTTGGTGGGTGTGGCTTGGCTGGTGGGCGTGGCTTGGGCGTAGCGAAGGTGCGGTCAATTTGCATATTTGTCTATTATTAGGTAGGATTGCCAACTTAAATTTAAAATATTTCAAATTTTTTAGGCCATAAAAATTAAAAATGGTTTTTCACTTTATGTTTTTTTTTAAAAAAAGCTATATACCATAAAAGGGGGAATCTGAAGAATCAGTTTATATTTTGCTTTGCTTAAAATCCTTTTACTCCTTTATTCCCAATATTTTTTAAAATATATTTTTATTGATTTCAAAGAGAAAGGGAGAGGGAGAGAAAGATAGAAACATCAATGATGAGAGAGAACCATTGATTGTCTGCTTCCTGCATACTCCACACTGGAGAATGAGTCTACAACCCAGGCATGTGCCGTGACCAGGAATTGAACCATGACCTCCTCGTTCATAAGTCAATGCTCAACCACTGAGCCACGCCAGCCAGGCTATTCCCAATATTTTTAAATGAGTTTATTAAATGGGAATTTTTTTACTTTGAAAGGATTAAACTTTCCCTTATTATAGCCTAGGCCACTTGGAAAACATTTATTCTGTTTCTACTTTCCTTCTCCTTCGACTGTTTCTACTTCTGTATCTTCTACTTATTTTTTACATAGTCATATATCAGCAATTTAAAAAGCAGCGTTCGACATGTTATATTAACACAATATATTATTATCCAAATAATGTTTATTGTAATGCACTTACAACAGGACCCTAATTAGAAGGTAAGTTAGATCCTTCAAAAGATGAACTTATTTATTCTACAGAATAATAATAGTGATAGATCAATAGTCATGATTTAGGGGAATTACTCTTCTTCCCCCCCCAATTCACTGCTACTCAGTGTAGTCTGAAATGACTTGCACTACCATTACTCTGAAATTCTAGAGATAAATCTCCTTTGCAGCTTCTTTGCTTGTTTTAACTAGAATGATCTGTCTTGAGTGCACCCATCTGAAAGCTCAGCTATAACTCCCATTAAAACCGTTGTTGAGTATTTTAAATAGCAAATCCATGCTTTCCTTTTCAACTCTAAAAATAAAATTGTGCTTTCATTAAAATATCAGATTACTAAAATTAAATTTAAATATCACCATCCCAAGCATTTTAAAATATGTTTTGTCCTGTCCTCTAATTGTGTCACCTCCCATGTCTAAGGCTCAATATGTCTATTAGTTCCTTGGTTTTCAAAATGTGGTCCTAGTCCAGTAGCATTAGAATAGTCTGGAAACTTGTTGAAAACACAGAACTTTGGGCTCCTGCTCAGGTAGACCAACAGGAGCTCTGGGAGTAGGGTCTAGCAGTCTGTTTTAAGAAGTGCTCCAGGGGTGATTCTGTTTACACTAATAAAAGAGTAAGATGCAAATTGACCTTACCTTTGCAACGCCCACCAGCCAATCAGGAGTGAGTATGCAAATTAACCCAACAAAGATAGTGGGTTAATTTGCATACAATGCACCGAGCAGCTGGGGGCGGGGCAGGACGCTTGCGTCATCGCCATGGTGACGATGCAGGCATTCCACACTGCTCCGGGTTTCTGGGCAGCGTGGGAAGGTGGAAAGGCGGCTCTGGGCCTGATCAAAAAGGCGACTACGGCCAGAGCAAAGGCGGTGCCGGCAGCCAGGGGAAGGAAGGCCCATTCTTGCACAAATCTTCATGCATTGGGCCTCTAGTTGTACTATAACATCCGAAAACTTACATCAGAGACTATAAGCAAAGAGATCACTATTTAGATAATTTCTTAAATCACATATTAAAATAAGATATTCTAGTTCATAGAGCCTTGAGTAAAACTATGTTTTAACCAAAAAAATACTTTTACATTAGTGTGACATTTCTATATGTAGTGAAGATGATGATGGTGATGATAACAACTAACACTTATATAATGCTTTCTTTGTGCCAGGCACCATTTAATTGCTTTCCATATATTAACTCATTAAATCCTGAAAACAAACCTATGATAATAGGTACCAGTTTTAGTCTCCTTTTGACAAATGAGGTTACAAAGTGGTTAACTAATTTGTCCAAAGTCACTCAACTAAAAAATGTCTAGTCAGGATTTTAACCCAAACAGCCTCTTTCCAGAATCTCTTCTGTACTTAACTACACCTCTGTACTTTCCAAGTTCCATATCAATCACCATATTTATTTAGATAGTGCAGCACTGTCCAGGAGAACTTTCTGTGATGAGCTATGCTGCAATAAGAATAGCCCTAGCAACATGGAGCTATTGAGCTCGAGAAATGACCTGATATGACTGAGAAATTGATTTTTTAAATTTAGTTCATTTGGATTTAAATCTAAATAGCTGCATGTGGTAGCGTATTATTTGTCTTAGAACTTTTTTAATCCTGTTCTGAATTGGATAATTTAGATAATGTAGGAAAAAGATTATTGGTTTAGAGTAAGAAGATATAAGTTTAATTACATCTTATAGGAGAACCACATGAGATAATGAATATTAGAATGACTAAAATGTGAATTACTACATTAAATTTAATAATTTTATCTTAATTTGGAGGAATAAATGCCCTCCAAATCATGGTGTTATTCATCAAAAAATATATACCTCCCACATGTGTGCCAAGGGGTATAACTAGGAAAAGTAATGCAGTAATGTTTTTATGACTTATGGTTTCAGCTTCAGAAGTTGCTTACCATGGACCCAATAAAGCGAATTACCTCAGAACAGGCTATGCAGGATCCCTATTTCTTAGAAGACCCACTTCCTACATCAGAGTAAGTGATCAATTTATTAACTCACCAGCATGATAAAATTGGGGGAGGCCTATTTTCTTTCAATTGTCAACTCCAAGTTGCCACTCCTTTGATATAGGGTCCCAAAGAAATCCTTATGACAAGCAAAAAATGAGCTGTGATAACTGAGTGTCACTTAGGGGTTTTACAGTGGAGAGGTGTTTTCTCTGTTGCTTTATGAAACATTCTAGCATTCGTTTCAGCAGCCATCCAGTTGTTGGGTGAGGTTGGTTATGCATGTGGCGCTCACTCACACTCACTGAGATTGCTCACTGCTTTCAGTTACAGTTTGTGTACCAATTACAAATCCCATTCCCCAGATAAATCTGTGCTCCCTGTGTCATCTTTTACTTTAAATATGCTAGGGAGGGTAAAAAAAACATGTGTGTTTGAATTGTGACATTTTGTCTGAATCTACATTTTGGTTGTAGTAATAAAAGAGTAATACTAGGATTTAAAAAACAGTTGAGTCATCCTAGATGATTATTGATTATTTTTATACAATGAAAAGCACTTAAATGACCTGCTGTGATGTCACTGATGAGAAAAAAAGATTCATTTTGTCCCACTTGTATGAAAGGTTTTATATTATAAATAGGGAGACAAAGTCCATCTTAAAATGAACACCATTTAAATGAAGCATTTGAAATATTGATTAGTATACCAGAAGTCTTTTTTTTTTTTCTTGTGATCAGTGTTTTTGCCGGTTGTCAAATCCCTTACCCAAAACGAGAATTTTTAACAGAAGAAGAACCTGATGATAAAGGAGACAAAGTAAGTATTAAAGTGTAGCTGGCAGCTTCTTGTTTTAGTGCCACCACAACATTTTCAGGTTTGTGTGTATTGTGTTCTCCTTCTGAGTTGAACTTTATTTTCTGTTTAACCAATTGAGAAGAACCAGCAGCAGCAACAGGGCAATAACCACACTAATGGAACTGGTCACCCAGGGAATCAAGACAGCAGTCATACACAGGGACCCCCGTTGAAAAAAGTGAGAGTTGTTCCTCCTACCACTACCTCAGGTGGACTGATCATGACCTCAGACTATCAGGTATTTCGAGATTATTTTGTATTGACCTGCCATGTCAGCATTTGCATGTGTTTGTGACCATTGGAAAATGTGATGTAGTTGAGAAAAGACCTTTGTGTACCTGGGGAATTACATTGACAGGAAGTGTTATTGGCATGGAAAAGTGCTGACAGTGATACAGTAGAGGGCGTTTAGGCTTTGGAACTAGACACAGTTGGAATAATTGAATTTAAATTATGCCATTTATTAACTGTGTGACCTTGAGCAAGTAATATACCATTTCCTGGCTTTAGTTTTTCATCTGTAAAATGAGACTGGCAAATAACTTACAATTGTTGTAGGAGAAGACATGATAAATCTTAGCACCTTATAGTAGGAGCTCGATAAATGGTATCTATTATTTTGAAACAACAATATACTATAGTGATTAAGAAGAACACAGGCTTTCAAATCCTAGCTCAGGCACTGACTTTTGGGTAAACTTGAGTAAGTGATTCAGATGTTCTCAGTTTCCTCATTTGTAGAATATGAATAATGGTAACTGTGAGATTATAGTAAGGATAAATGAGAGAACATAGGTAAGCTAAAGGCACCATATGTATGTAAGGCTAGCCTGACATAAGTGCTTAAAAATTACATGAATCACTTGTATCTATCATATCATTAAAATTCTTAGTAGCATTTATGGTACCCAGTAAGCACTTAACAGTTGTGGTGGTGCTGTTGTTGAATATAATAATAAGAGCTTGTCTGTGTGCCAGGAACTGTACTTAGGATGAAGCATGCATTGTTTTCTGTCATTTCAGAAAACTGAGGCTTGTAGAGACTAACTAACTTGCATGTGTGCATTCAGAGAGCTGGTAGTAGACCCAGGACTCCACTCGGATCTAACTATAAGGGCTCCTGCATTGCCTACTTGTGGATCCTATCAAGTGACATTGTCAGTTCTTTTGCAGAAAGACCTGTTTTAAAAATTATATACCACTTCCCTGCTTATTCTAATCATATTCCCAAATAACCTGGGTTTCAGTGTGGGAAGGATGCTAACACTCTGACTGATTAGAATTATTTACCTACTAAAAGAGAAAAAGAGATCTTGTTAAACTGATAAGGTTCCCAGAGCCTGCTACTGTAATTCAAGAATTAGATAGTGACTCTTTGCTTTGGGTAAGGAGAGGTCCCGCAAGTCAAACTAGGAAATCAGGGCAGACATCTGAATGGGAAGCGTGCCCCACTCTTGGCTCCAGACGTGTTTGCACACTAAGGTGATGACATCCCTAGAATGAAGCAGAGCAGTGCTCTTAACCTCTGCTATTGAAACCAAGCAAAGGCTGCCGTTTTCTCTGTTGCTGTTATTACTGTTTTTCTGTGGGTGATTTCAGAAACAATACCTCTCCACCATTTTTAAAATGCCATTTTTGCTAGGATTGGCAGAATTTAAAATTATATGACTTATTAAATAGGCTTTGAAGGAAGAAAGTAATAAATTATGGTTAATCTTTTATAGTGCTTGTCTTGGGAGCTAATAGAATGAGAGAGGTGCAGGGATGTGAATAATATCATAACATTAAAATCAGAGGACTCTAAACTCTACCAATGTTCCTTCCTTTTGTGCTATTTTAGAACTGAGAAAACCACTCTTATATTTCAGTAATTTTACTTTTGTATATACCTTGTAGCAGAAAGTAAGATTCATTAGTTTAAAGGGCATAAAAATATTTAATGCCAAAGAAAATGATTCTGTGGTACCTTTTCTTGTCATACTCATTTTTACTCTTTAATCATTTGTGTGTGTATTGGGAAGGTTTCTACTGAAGAGACTAGCATGTAAGTTGCTTTGGTTTACTTAATGCACACATCATTAAGTTCACGATATAAATCTCTCAAACAAATTAGTTATTACTTATCAAGTAAATATAAAACAGCATAAAAAGGGGGTTATGGCTGCAGAAAAAAAATGAACTCTACAGCATAACAATAGACTCAGCTCAGTATTCTTTACTAGCAATACTTCTGACCTTCATACAGAAAAACTGGTATTAAAAGATCTGGGGTTTTTGCCATTTTAATTGTAAAGCCTAGTACATAGCACATGACTCTTAAATTTTTAATGCCTTGAAATAAATGACATCTCGAACACACATGATCAGCCATGCTGGCTTGGGATATAACCACCTCATAGAAACACATGGATTACATCTCTCCCTCCATCTCCTTTCTAGCGTTCCAATCCACATGCTGCCTATCCCAATCCTGGACCAAGCACATCACAGCCACAGAGCAGCATGGGCTACTCAGCTACCTCCCAGCAGCCTCCACAGTACTCACACCAGACACACCGGTACTGAGCTGCGTTGGAATATTGTCAATGCACTGTTGCTAATGCTGCCGGACTAACTGTGCAGCTCTCTGCGGGAACCTGGTATGGGCCATGAGAATGTACTGTACAACCACATATTCAAAATGTCCAGTAGCCAAGTTCCACCACTTTTCACAGACTGGGGTAGTGGCTTCCAAATTGTACCTATTTTGGGGTTAGACTTGAACAGAAAGTGCTAGCACAGTTTGTGTTGTGGATTTGCTACTTCCATAGTTTACTTGACATGGTTCAGACTGACCAATGCATTTTTTTCAGTGACAGTCTGTAGCAGTTGAAGCTGTGAAATGTGCTAGGGGCAAGCATTTGTTGTTGTATGTGGTGAATTCTTTCAGTGTAACATTATCTGACCAATCGTACACACACAAAAAGTTTAACTGGTACTTGAAACATACAGTATGTGTTAACTCAACAAAATAACTGAGACTCAAAATGAGATTATTTTGGTACACCTTTCATCATAGTGTCTTATCAGTGGGTTGATTCATTTTCTACATTAATCAGTGTTTTTTGATCAAGATTATATTGCTTGGGTTTTTTTGAAAGTACAAAAAGCCACATAGTTTTTCCAGAAAGGTTTCAAAACTCCCAAAGATTAATTTCCCACTTATAAGTTTGTTTTTATTTTCAATCTATGACTTGACTGGTATTAAAGCTGCTATTTGATAGTAATTAAATATATTGTCATTGATATAAACCTGTTTGGTTCAGCAAACAAACTAAAATGATTGTCATAGACAGTGTTTTATTTTTCCTGTTAGTGTTACTGATTTGTGAGCATGCTTTAAGATGAAAAAGCATGAATGGTAACTTCCTTAAAAAGGTGCGGCATCCAATTCAGATATTTTGTCCTGATTTTAAAGCTGGTTGGTGTAGTGCTATTAAAATTTTATTCAGTTTGTTTTCTTTTTTAAATCTTGTTCGCACGTTGTTTAGGGTGCCCTTACTTCAGCAAAGGAGAAGGAGTAGGAGAGCCTTAGAATTTTTGAGGAAAAATAAACCCTATAACATACAATGTACTGTATCAAACTATTTTACATGAATGACACAAGTATTCTGAATTTAAAAAAATTGAACATTGTTAAAAACAAGGTGTTATGTAATAAATTTATTTTTCATAAATCAAAATATGGAGTCAGCTGTATTTTTATATAACAAAATGCGTTTTATTTTACTTTAAAATGTGTCTTAACAAGTGGCCTCTAAGTCAATCTCCAGTTTTCATTAATATCTATGTATTCTGCCTCCATCATAGAGTAATGATGTTTGATGTAGATGTGGATTCCTTTCTGTTACACTTGGTACTGTAATACTGTAAGATGAAATAGATAGCTTTCTAATTGAAAGAAGTTATGATGTGCCTTCCATTTCTAAAATAATGCCTAGTTCTTTGAGACCAATTTGACTATTTTATCCCAAATAATATTTTCCCTCCCTCCTTTTGCACAAAATATAAAAGATAAAACAATTAACATTTTTCTTTAAATTCAACTCATTCATATAAAAACATTCTAAAACAATTAACTGAGGAATACCAACACTGATAAGGCCTGACCATAGAAAAACTCATCAAACTGTACACTTTAAATTGGCAATTTGTATTGTATGTAATTTATGCCTTACAGTTGATTTGTTTAAAATCTAATAGGCGTAAAACACATAGTGCATACCTAGCATATAAGCATTTGTTAAATGTTACCTAGCATATAAGCATTTGTTAAATGTTAAATGTTATTATTAGTGTTCTCCCTCCATGGGAATGTACTTTTTTTCTTAAGGCTTAAAATATGACCTAGTTCTAGCAAGTAAGTTACTCTTTCTAAGTCATTTCATGGCCAAACATTTCCTAGCCACTCATAAATCAACTTCAAGCTTTTATATGAGCATAAGCCGAGTGCTAGAGTATTGATAATCCCAGGGCTAAAATATTTAAAAGTATCTCTGAATTCAGTAATCTTTATTAAGTTTTTTCTTTAAAATCCTACAATGGTTAGGGGCTCCTGCTTCTCAAAAATGTTACTGAACAATTAATACTCTGTACAATATTCATCTCACCTGGGCACAGCTATGAAGTTTCTCATAAACTGAGAATATTCTTTGAAGGAGCAATAGAATTGATTTTACGAGGTATCTACTAAGTACTTGGTATGTATTTACTAGTCATTAAGCCTTGTGGTCAGACTGAGCTGAAACAAATCACAATCTCTATCCTCAAATGCGCAAGAAACTTAATTTAGTTGAGTCAGGATACACACATAGGAAACACAACAATGAAAGCCATTATTGGATCAGGCACTAAATGGAAGGTTAAGACCCACAACTGTTTCTCTTGAGCAGACAAAATAGTATGCTGGGAAAGGTGTCACGGGGCGGGGATTGGTGTGGAGCATCAGGAAAACATAGGCTTTTGGGTCATGGCCCCACCAGTTACTTAATGTGAGTCCTTGGTCAAGTCATTCCACTTTCAAGCCCCTGTAAATAATAACTGTAGGAGTAACTGTGATGCTCCCACTGACTCACAGAAATACTCAGCACTGTGTAAAGCAAGCTATATATCAGTTGAGTTGCATATTAACTTTATTATCTCAGCTGGACCCTAAAGTAACACTGAGTACCTAGCATGTGCTATGCGCTACGTGACACATTTTACACATATTTTTATTCCTCATAAATACCTGTGAGTTAAGTATTATTTTTCCCATTTTACAAATGAGAAAAATGAAGTTCGGAGAGATCATACCCTGTTCAAACTCAGTCAGCCATGTGGTAAAGTCAAATTTGCTTTCCCTCAGCTTCCAGGGCCCAGAGGAAAGCCGTAAGCCTGGGATGGTCATGCATAGTGAAGTGACCACTCTGTCCCGAGCACAAGATGTGTCCTGGTTAACAATAGCTGAGGATGAAATTGGTAAGCTTGTGGGCTGCCAGTGAGGTCTGTTCTTTATACAAATAAACTCACTTGTAGGTGTGTTTGCCCACTTAAATCACAAACTACAAAAATAATTTGTATTTTACTAGTTACTGGTAATGTCTTCTGAAAGCATACTGAACAGAACTAATGGATTTAAAAACATGCTCATTTAATAGGCCCTAAAATCAGCTTGATTAATATGTAGTAATTGCTTTTCCAGTTGAGTTACTTCACTGGTAGAAAGTATCTATACTAATAAAAGGGTAATATGCAAATTGGTCAGGACACCCTCACAGTGACAACCAAACAGCAGGCTGCATGGGGCGACCAGGCCGGCGCGGGGTTGGGGGGGAGGGGGCAGTGAGGGGCAACCAGGCTGGCGGGGGGGGAGGGGGCAGTTGGCGGCAACCAGGCCAGCAGGGGGGTGGCAGTGAGGGGCGACCAGCCAGCAGAGGTGGGCAGTGAGGGGCAACCAGGCCGGCAGGGTGGGGGAGGGCAGTTGGGGGCAATCAGGCAAACAGGCAGGTGAGCAGTTAGGAGCCAGCAGTCCCGGATTGTGAGAGGGATGTCTGACTGCCGGTTTAGGCCTGATCCCACAGGAATCGGGCCTAAACCGGCAGTCGGACATCCCCCAAGGGGTCCCGGATTGGAGAGGGGCTGAGAGGACACCCCCCCCCCTGCACAAATTTCATGCACCGGGCCTCTAGTGCAATATATAAGTAAAAGCAGACAACTAACAGTGCTCTCTGATTTAATCAAAAGCTTTTACTATGCCACATAATACTGTACTCTTCCAAATTCCTTTTGACCCTTCTTCTTCTAGCCACTGCTACAGTGACAAAAACATGGACTGTGATCATGTTTGGGGAGGTGCTTTGCCTGGGGCCCTCGTCAAGTATGTGTCCCTTCCTGCCATAGAGCTTGGATCCTTCAGTGCAGAATGCTCATTGGATCCACTCTGAATTCAGGAAATCACAACTGGGATATGAGGAGGAGCTAAGGCCCCTATAGGGTCATCCTTGACCAATGTTTTAAAGGAGTCAAAAGGTAGATGCTTCCTCCTCCTATTTCCAAAGCAGAACAGTTTGGAGCTGCATTTCATAAGGCTTTTTAGAAGGTCTTAACAGAGTGGAGCACCAGTTGCCCAGTGTCAGCCAATAGAACAATGCATCCTTGTATTGGTTTTCATTCCTTCCTTTCTTGTTCTCTCCCTTATCTCACATTACTGCTACCTGAGATCATATAAGTAAACCACCTGCACACAATTCTTTGTCTCAGTTTCTGCTTTGGAGGAGGATGGAATCCAGACTTTTGAAGTTTGCTTTTAAATGGATCTTCTAAAGCAGTTGGTCCCTGGCCAGGTGGCTCAGTTGGTTAGAACATCATCCTGTACACCAAAAGGTTACAGGATCACTTCCCGGTCAGGGCATGTACCTAGGTTGTGGTTCGATCACTGGTCGGGGCGTGGGGGTGGGGTTGGGGGGAAGGAGACAGTCGATGGATGTTTCTCTCCCCTCCCTCCCCCACTTCCTCTCTTTAAAAAAAAATCAATAAAAATACATATCCTGGGATGAGGATTAAAAAAATAAGTTGTCGTAAGATACCCATTGCTAGTGGAAAGTGGATGGTACTAACTGCTTTGCAGCAGCATCCATCAAAATCACTAAGGTTTTCCCTGTGGTAATTTGGGATGGGCTACAGGTGGAAGGTGAATCATTGGATTATGAAAAAGCCGGGCGTACTTGAATGTATTGAAACAATGGTATATAAAATATTGTGAGATTGGCTCACTATGGTTAACTTTGGAAAAGTTAAAATAAAATGACAAGCTCAGGTTAGCCAATTACCAATCCAAGACAGGCTGTTACAGTCAGAGAGTCAGAGTGAATGGTAGACTAATGCAAATTTAATGTAAACTGAATCAAGGAATAGCCCTAGTTGCACCTGCTTTGCTACATGTTTTATCTTTATTAGAACAGATCAGCCTAGCCTCTGGCACTTCATATGTGGCTTTTGAAATGGCAAACACATTATTCTCCATCCATAAAGAAGATAAAAAACATTTGATGTTTACCTGGGAAAGACAATAGTGCAGTCTTCCTCTTGCCCCAGAGCTACATTAACTCTGTTATAATATAATCTGCAGGAGGGTTATGTCAGGGAAAATGGGTGGAGTTGGGTGCTGATAGGAATCCAACTCCACCTGGTCAAGAAATGTTCTGGCAGAAACAGTCTGAAGTGATGATTCTGGAATGCTGGAGTTTATTGAACACTTAAAGCTTCTGGGGAACAGCTTGCCTGATAAATTGTAGTTTATTTCAGCAGTCAGTATGTTGGTGGCTACCCACCTTTCACCCTGTGGCAGACATTTGGGTACAGCAATCCACATTTCTGGCACAACTTGTTAGAGCCAAAATAGACAATAAGGACCTTTAAAATACCGGGGTTCTGTGTTTTCATTGTGGGTATTGCTTGTATCACTGAGGGGTGGGCAAGGAGTCTGGATGCCCTCCTATCAACCTCTACCAACTGAAGCAACTTCCTGGAGATTTAAGGGAGGTGAAGCTGCACCTGTTTTTTGTTTGTTTTGTTCAGGTTTTTTGTTTGTTTGGGGCAGGGAGTGAACATTCAAAAACAATTGTGTACATGGGAGAATTTAGAAAGCTACCATACATGCTCAGGAAAAGACACAGGCTCATATATAGCCTGAGAAGACCTTAAGCTTTCACCTTACCCTGATCCCTGGCACAGATACCCTACAACAATTTTTTAAAAGTACACAAACCCTGGGGAAGGTTTTTTAGATTTACCACATAAGATTCAAATGTCCAATTTTCAAGAACAAGAACAACAACAAAATCACAAGGTATACAAAGAAATAGGAGCATGGCCCATTCAAAATAATAATAATGAAATGATACAAAATGTAAGTGAAGAAGCCCATGTATTGGACTTATTAGACAAAGACTTTAAAAGTCCTGCTTAAGGATGCTCAAGGAGCTAAAGGAAGACATAAAGACAGAAAACAATGAATAAACAAAATTAAGATATCAATAAAGAGATAAATTATAAAAAAGAACCAAAAATTCTGGAGCTGAAAAGTACAAGAACAAATTTAAAAATATACTAGGAGGGTTCAAAATTAGAGTTGAGCAAGCAGCAGAAAGAATCATTAAACTTGAAGACAGCACAATTGACATTAACAACTCTGGAGAACAGAATGGGGGAAATGGAGAAAAGTGAATAGAGTCTAAAGGAACTCTGGCACAACACATATGTATTGTGGGAATCTCAGGAGGAGGAGAGAGAGAAAGGGGCAGAGATATTTGGACAAGTTAATAGCTGAAAACTTCCCAAATTTATACCTTAAAGAGCTAGGAAAAAGAAAAAAGTAGCTCAAATATAGCAAAAAGAAATTATACTGATTACACCAGAGATAAACAAAATAGAGACTGGAAAAACAATAGATACATAGATAAACATCAATGAATCCCAAAGTTGGTTCTTTGAAAAGGTGAGCAGAATTAACAAACTAGCTAGACCTACAAAAAAGAGAAGATGCAAATAACTAAAATCAGAATTGGAAGTAGCATTACTATGGACCTTACAGAGATAAAAAGGATTATAGAAAAATACTATGAGTAATTGGACAATGATAAATTGGATAACCTAGAACAAATAGACAAATTACTTGACAAAAATTAACCTAAATTAAATAAATCTCAACAGACCTACAAGAGATTGAATCAATAACCAAAACCTTCTAACAAATTAATATCCTGGACCAGGTTGCTTCACCAGTAAATTCTTCCAAAAATTTGGAGAAGAATTGACACCAATCTTTCTCAAACTCTTCCAAAAAAAATTAAGAGGGGGGAATACTTCCAGAATCATTCTGTGAGTCCAGCATTACTGATAATAATGCCAGTTAAAAACATCACAAGAAAATTACAGGCCAATATTCCTTATGGATATAGATGCAAACATCCTCAGCAAAACATTAGCAAATTAAATCTGATAGCATATTAAAGGGTTTATTTATCATGACCAAATGGTATATATTCTAGAACAACTGTAAACCCTCCCCTGTATGGAGCATGTTTACAACTGCTATTTTAAAATCCTTGTCTGCAATTTCCATCATCTCTGTCATTTTTTTAAATATACTATTTTATTGATTTCAGAGAGGAAGGGAGAGGGAGAGATAGAAACATCAATGATGAGAGAGAATCACTGATTGGCTGCCTCCTACACACCCCACACTGGGGATCAAGCCTGCAACCCAGGCATGTGCACTGACCTGGAATCGAACTGTGACCTCCTGGTTCATAGGTCGACACTCAACCACTGAGCCAAGCTGCCCAGGCTCATCTCTGTTATTTTTAGGTCTATGTCTGTTGATTTATTTTTCTCCCACTTATGGCTCATATTTTCCTGCTTCTTTGTATAACTGGTAATTTTTTTCAGCTTTATTAAGGTAAAATTGACTAATCAATTTGTAAGATATTTAAAGTGTACACCATGTGCTGATTTTATATACATATACATTGTGAAAAGACTCCTCTCCTCTAGTTAATTAACACATCCATCACTTCAAATATTTATCCTTTTGGGGTGAGAACATTTAAGTTCTACTCTCTTAGCCATTTCAATTACACGGTACAGTACTATTAATTGTAGTCACCATGTTATACATTAGATCTTTAAACTGTATTCATTTTGTAGCTGAAAGTTGGTATCCTTTTACCAACCTCTTCCTATTTCCTCCTTTCCCCATTCCCTCAAAACCACTTTTCTACTCTATGAGTTTGACTTTCTTTTTTTTTAGATTCCATATGTAAGTGATACCCTGCAGTATTTGTCTTTTTCTGTCTGACTTATTTCACTTGACACAGTGCTCTCAAGTTCTACCCATGTTGTCAAATATAGCAGGATTTCCTTGTTTCTCATAGATTAATATTTTATTATATATAATGAATATATATCTATATACTAGGTGTACCAGTTAATAAAAGCGGATTTTGTAATCAAAGAAAACACAATAATTTCAAGAGAAACATCAAAAGTGCCTTATTCAAAGTAATGTCCATCACTAGCTACACATTTCCCCATCTTTCAGGTAATTTGTGGATACTGTCCTAATAGAACTTTTCTTATTTTGAGGCAAACCATTCAGAGACCCAATTTTCCACTTCTTTGTACGTTTTGAAGTGCTGCTCAGGAAGTGCATGTGCCATCGATCAGAACAAATGGTAATCTGAAGGAGCAAGGTCTGGTGAATACAGCGGGTGGGTTAATACTTCCCAGGCAAGACCTTTTAACGTGTCTTTAACTGGCTTTGAAGTGTGTGATGGTGCGTTATCATGAAGCAAAATTACTTTGCGGTGTCTTCCGGCCCATTCTGGTCGTTTTATGATCAAAGCGTGGTTCAAATTGATTGTTTGTTGTCGACAGCGATCATTATTAACAGTTTCACCTGGTTTTAGAAGCTCATAATACACCACACCTTCCTGATCCCACCAAACACAGAGCATTATCTTCTTTCCGAAGCGATTTGGCCTTGCAGTCAATGTTGATGGTTGACCTGGATCAACCCATGATTTTGTGCATTTGGGATTCTCAAAATAAATCCACTTTTCATCGCCAGTCACAATTCGATGCAAAAAAGACTTTCTTTCATGCCATTGAAGCAACATTTTACTGATAACTTTTCAGTTTTCCATTTGTCTTTTGTTCAGTTGATGTGGTACCATTTTCCTTCCTTTAAAATCTTTCCCATTGCTTGTAAACCATTGGAAATTGTTTGCTGAGCAACGTTTAATCTTTCTGCAAGTTGTTTGTGAGTTTCACAGGCATCTTCATCCACTAATGCTTGTAATTGTTGGTCTTCAAACTTTTTCGGTTGACCTGGACGTTCTTTGTCTTTCACATTGAAATCATCATTTTTAAATTGTTTAAACCAGCGTTCACAAGTATCTTGAGATGGAGCATGTTCACCATAAGCTTCACGAAGTACTCAGCAGCACTTTTCTTCAAAATAAAGTAATGAATTAAAACTTCCCGCAAATCCTTTTTTTTTTTTTTTTTTGGCATGAAATTTGACTTTTTTAAGTGTAAAAATATCTATGATGCTAACACCTTCAGCAAATTTGACATATGAAGTTTTGAAGCTTGTTGTCAGTACAACAAAATAGCACACATATCAAATCGCATATATATCAACATATGTGTAACTCAATCTATGGAAAAAAATCCACATTGTTAACCA
This sequence comes from Eptesicus fuscus, assembly GCF_027574615.1. Taxonomy (NCBI): domain Eukaryota; kingdom Metazoa; phylum Chordata; class Mammalia; order Chiroptera; family Vespertilionidae; genus Eptesicus; species Eptesicus fuscus. The sequence continues at coordinate 12,401,705 of NC_072479.1, read as the reverse complement.
GTGCACTGTTAACCAGTGTACCTAGTATATAAAAGGCTAACATACTAAGTGTCCAACCATCTGACCAGTCTCTTTGACGCGCACCGATCCCCAGAGAGCAGACGCTCAGTGCAGGAGCTGACGTGATATGCACAGAGAAATTGCACCATGGACCTGGTGCCCACAAAGCAACACTTGGCTTCCCCCAAGTGGGACACAGGCCCCGCCACCACCCCGGAGTGACACCCCACCAAATTGCTGCTGAGACCCCGTGGCACAAAATGCGGCCCACAGCCCAGCCCAGCCCGGAAATGGTGGCTGTGGGCACCGGGTAATGATATCACATAGCAACACCTAGCTTCCTCTCCCTAGTGACTAGCCTCCTTGCAGTTTCTTCAGCCCAGGAACATGACTTGCTTTATAGCCAGGTGCAAACATTTCACAATTTAACCAAATGTCTGTGAAGCATTTTCCTGTGCCTCGTCTCATTCGATCCTCACAGAAGTCGTGGAGTAAGTATATACAAGACTCGGTGGAATCCTATTTTCTTTTCATAAGCCAAAAAACAGAGATTTAGAAACTTGACCTGACTAAAAAGAAGTACGAAATGGTGGACCTTGAAAATTACTTCAGGTTTTCTCACTGCACAGAATATAGTCAAACACTACTGCAGTTAAATATTTTACCATTTCTCCCTGCATGATCTACAATAATCATATGCTCTGCATGATCTACAATAATCATATGCTTCGTGTTGATATTTACTGCTGTGTTGTTGACAATTACCTGAAAGAGAAGTTGGGGTGCTTCACTGGGCTGGAAAAAGTTTAGCTAAATCAGAAAGCAGGTCTAATTAAGCAAGTTTATTCTATATATATAAACGTCTAAGTTGACTCTCGCATGTGCGATACATATAAAGCCCTTGCTGGTGCCAATTGCACGCATGTGTTTACATCTGTCAATGTCGATCGTGAATTTGGTTGACACTTCTATTATAGAGAAAGGGCAAATAGCAATATTAAAATATTTCTTCTAATTAATTTCCTTTCAATGTGCACCAGGCCTCTAGTGTGTGTGTGTGTGTGTATGTATGTGTGTGTGTGTGTGTGTACACACACATCTCACATCTTTATCCATTCATCCATTGATGAACACTCAGAGTGTTTCTATAGCTTGGCTATTGTGAATAATGCTGTAATGAACATGGGAATGCAGATATCTCTTTGAAAAAGTAATTTCATTTTTTTGAGAAATGTACCCAGAAGTGGAATTACTGGATCATATAGTAATTGTATTTTTAATTCTTTGAGGAACCTCCACACTGTTTTCCATTGTGGCTGTACCAGTTTACACCCCACCAACAGTGGACAGCATTCCCTTTTCTTCACATGTTTGCCAACATGTGTCTGTTGTCTTTTGGGTAATATATTAGTTTAGAGTATTGCCTTTTCCCACTCTCACTAACATGAAATTCTTATTCAACCTCCTATATGCATCTTTGTCTTAAGTAATTTTGTCATTGCTATAATCTCTTTTTGACTTATTCAAAACTTCCTTGTTTTGTCATCAAAGGAGCTAGAGATAAAGCACTTTTTGACTGTTACATATATTACTCTCACTGAAAATTTCACCCAGGCCACAAGTATTCCTTCACATTATAGGAAATTCTAACTAAAATATTGTGATATTCATTAAAAGATTTATCTTCCTGATTCTTTGGCATATTAACATTTTTTGAAGAAAATTCTCATCTACCTCATCCACTGTTGTGACTGCATGGACGGCAGGTATCCCGGAGCCACACAGCCTGTGAGGCGGTTTCAATGGCAAGTGGCAGTGTCTAGGGAGGGTTCTAGGATTACAGAACGCTTTTAAGCAAATTGACAGATTTGTTTGTTTGTTTGTTTATTTAAAAAAAATAAGTCTTGAGGACTGAATTTCTTCATAAAACTAAGCATGTTTTTTTTTTTCATTTATCCTGAGGCATAGTAACAATCAAGTTTTCATTTTTCCCTGCTGTATTATTGAGAAAGAGTAATTCAATTTCCCCTGTACTGCAGAATCCTGGTGGAGTGTCAGATCTTTAATAACTTAACTTGCTCTGTCACTTTATTAAATTATGGGGGGAAATAATGTTTTCCACTTTGGATTCCATTTTAGAGTCTATGAAAAAGTGCTAAGTTCCTTCGTGACTCCTGAATGTCCTCAGTTAGTATCAAACTGTACCCAGCTGGAATCATTTCCTGTGATTCAGAAAATCATTTTTGTTCTGTCCCTACGGATACAAATTGGAAATAAAGTGATAAAACTTGGAAGTAATGCAATAAAACATCTCTGGGAAGCATGAGAAGCTTCGATTAAGCAGTTGGTAAGGGTAAGATCTTGCCCACATGTGCTGAAAATGCCTTTTCTGCACAGTGAAAATATTCCCTGTCTTCTTCAATTTGGCGATTTCCTTTTCTTTTTTCTTGATATAGAAAAGCAGCTGCTGTTCTTGGCAGATGACACTGCTCGGGCCTGAGGGGATTTGGAGAGCTCCCTGCCTGTGAGGCTGATGCAATGGGGAGGTCAGGAATGCTGGCTGCATTCAACTTCTTTATGCCTCCGCTTAAAAGGAATTTCCCAGCACATTCCTATCCCGGGAGAACATCCCTGCTTCCCTTCCCCACACAGGCCTTTCTCCACCAGCAGAACCGAGAGTAACCAGAGCCTGACCAGCCCTGTAATCCAGCTCCTCTCCCACCTTAGTTCTCCTTTGTACAGCAGAGAAGATCCCATGTGTGCGGAGTCCACTGTTAAAGGATTTCTGAGACAGCACCGTAACCAGTGGCCTTTTCTTAGGGCTTTTCTTTCTCTGTTCACAGAGCCGCCGTGTTCAGAGCATCTTCTCATCCAGTCCCTGCCGAGCCAACTCGCAAGGATGCTGGACGGGCTTCCCGTTATAACTTGATTACTTTCGCAGCAGTTTCTACTGAATGATAGCGTGTGATTTAGAGTCAGACTGAAAATGGGTCGAGGACATGGTGTGCCCAGGAGAAAGGGCGGGGACCTCTATGCTAACCCAAGCTGGTCGCAGGGGGCAGCCTTGGGCAAACCAGTCTGGTCCTCTGTGGGTCAGGGGCTCCCCGTGAAGCAGGGAGAGGGAGGAACAGATCCAGACGAACACGCGTGGGGCTGCTGGGTAAATTCCACGCTGAGGCCGCTGGCATCTTGACGGAGTCCAGTGCCCATCTGCGTGGGTGAGCAGCGCCTTCTAGAAGGTCTGGGATGGGACTCACGGGGAGTTCACATCAGCCCCCCTTTCCACTGACATTTCCCACCCGCCTCTGTGAGCTTCATAGGAGCAGGAACCCCACCTTCTGTACACCCCGGTTCACCTGATGGTGGAAACGGGAGCGCCCTGCCTTCGAGGCGGATGCCATGGCGAGGTCAGGAGCGCTGGCTCCAGCTGGTCAGCGAAACGAATTCATCTGGGAAGGGTGGTGGCTAAGGTGACAGTTTCAGCGAATGGAGGCAAACTCAGGAGGCGAATGGTAGGCAGCAGGGAGAAGGGTGCAGCAGTGGGCAACTACAAACCCCATTTCTGTGGTCATTTAAGTAGATTTTGGTTGCTTTTTTTTTTTCTTCCTGGAAAAAGCTACTTAGCCATTTTAATTTTTGATATATACTAAAAATATTAAACATTTCTAAGCACAATGGAGAACTTACCCTAACTTCTTCCAAAAATAAGTAACTGGAAATACGTCCCTGCTGCTGTTCCCTTGAGGAGCTCTGCACCACGCATGCTCTGTGGGGGAAGCAGGGCGTGGTCCTCTCGGTCTCCAGATCACAGGAAACACCAGGTCTCTGTGCCTTTTTCATCTTAAAAAATGTATTCTGCTCCCATTGAGTCAGTAATATTCTTTTTTAAGATAGTTTGAATGGAAATTAGACATGAGAACAAGTCTGTGATTTACGTTGAAGAGCCTAAAGATTTGGAAGTGGCACTGGAGGTCACCGTCCCCTTCCTCCCCATTCCTTCTGCTTGTCTCTGTCGTTTCCACCCTGCCAGCCCAACATGTCCCCAGTCTGGTCCCCCGTGGGGTACGGACACTGAGGGTAGGATACCTACCACCGTGTATCCCACCAGCCAGGGTACTTGTCTGTATTCTCACTCACTCTTGTCTCTGTAAACTAGCAAGGTGCCTAGCACTTGACAAGCGTTTATTAAGTTCCATAAAGACTTACATTTATAAGTGCTTGCTATATGCCAGCCAACACCTCACCATCTCATTTAATCCTCACAACAACCCTAGAACATAAACACTGTATTATTCTTCCCATTTTCCAGAGGAGGAGCCTGGTGCTTAAAAGGTTTACATCTTAAGAGACACAGCTTTTGGCAGGACCAGGATTCAAAACAGGCCCACCTGCCTGTGGAGTGTGCATCTTCACCTCAGCAGTGATTAGTGAAGTCACGCTGTTCCATTAAGTCGGGGGGCGGGGGGCAGAGGAAGAGGAGCAGCCGGCTTGGAACCTCGGGACGAAGCTGACCCTGGGGGTGGTGGAGTGGGGGAACCACACGGAGCCGGGGAATTAAGGTAGGCCTACCTCCCCCGCGCCCCCGGAGGCCTGTCCCGCTCTGGACTTCAAGTTACATAAAAAATGTTCTCACTCTTTAAGCCATTTTGAGTTGATTTTTTGCTATTTGCAATGGAAAGCACTCATTGATACGAGGAGCGAGCTGGGTCTGGGATCCTTCACCCACGCGGCATGGCCTCGTCTGCTCACTAATTATTTACAGATGAGCTTCTTCTCTGCAGGAACATGTTCTTTAATGAAATTTTAATTGATATTTATCATATACCAGTTGGAAATCAAATTATGTCAATAGATGATTAAAATGTGTTCGCATGCTTTTGCTTTCATGAATTTAAGAAAACCTTTTCACTTCTGTTTATTTCATGCCCCTCTGCGTTTATGAGACTGTGTGGCGCGCCACTGAGAAGGAGGCAGCAGTTCTTGGTGGGGCATTGCCAGCCTGCTCTGGTCACACAGCCCTTCCACACGCACTTCCAAGCGGCTGTGCTTGTCTGCGAGCTGCCCAGTCCCAGCCTGTGGAGAGGCCTCCCGCGTTGGGACAGCAGGGCCGGGTGGAGAGACGCCTGTCTTTGTCCACCCCGAAGCCTCTCCTGCATCCATGATGATGTCTGAATGATGCTCTTATCCTTAAGCAGAACCCACTCTCTCAGTCCACCAGGAAGCACCCCATGTGTCCATCAGCCCAAGGACGGGGGGAAGCAGCAGTCTGCAGGGTCATCGCAGCCAGGTGAGCCGCCCGGAGCTGTGGCCTGGGAGAAAGTGCTCAAGGGCGTTGGTAACCTGCAAACCTGTTTCCTGAGGAAGCTGCTGGGCCCTGTCTGGGGAAGTGGATGGGCGGGCAAGAAAGGGTTCCTATCACTCCGAGTGGGGACAGTTGAGGTAGCTGTAACTGCCCTGTCAGGAGGGACAGTGCTGTGGTGCATGTGACTTGAAGAAGAAATACCCGGGTGAATGCAGACCTTCACAGCAACCCCAACACTCGGCACTCGAGGTGGAGAGCCTGGGACTTAGATGACCTGCTTAGCGGACAAGCACAGCCAGCGATCGGGATGACAGCACCGGGAGTTTTGGGGAGGACAGACACCCTGATGGAGTCTTCACCAGCAGAGAGGACCCTGACCCTGGAGTCTTGACAGGCTGGCACTGCTATGTGGGGCAGGAAGGCACTGTCCCCTGCAGGTCCGCTGGTGCACGCACAAGGCAATTCCAGGCACATCTGTGGTATGAGCGTTTACTAGGACTGATCTTAGACCTGCATTCACTCAATCGTTGAGACCTATTCTGTGCCAGCTACTGGGTTAGTTTCCAAGGATCAATGAGAATAAGTGAGTTTGTTGGGTGGATAGGGGAAGGTGGCCTGTGTAACAAGTCTAATAATATTTTAAGTATTCTAAACTAGCTTCTCATTCAAAGAAATGTTATAATTTCTTTCCTAAAATTAGAACTTTTATAATTCAAAGTCATCCCATTTGTAAATACTGGAGGTTCAAGAAATGGCCTCGCGAGGGACTGGAAGCCCTAGAGCAGCTGAATTCAGCTTCCAAGATGCCTTAAAAGGAGTTCCACACGCGTGGAACTGGACCCCACCGCAGCCCCTGGAGGGTGGGGGCAGCAGATGGTACCCTGGGTGCCCTCGGGTCCAACTCACCTTCCCAGGGTGTTCTGCGTGAAACCCTCCTCTCACTGCGACCTGTTCGGCAATGCCCAGCTGAGGCCACGGAGCCCGCCGCAGCTGTTTGTTCCTGGAGAAACTAAACACCGCCGATCACCAGGGAAGAGGCTGTCCCAGAACCAGGACAAGGACAGCGGGCACTGCTGGCAGGCTGGGCCTCCCGGTCTCCAAGCTTCACTCACTCAGGTGTGTGCTCGGAGCCCGCAGGACCGCCCGCCGCCGCGCTGGGCCCCTCCGCTTCAGACACTTCTACTTCACTCCCCAGGAAGCCACGCTCAGGCCCCGGGAAACAGGCGGGAATGCACGGTGTCACCACACACCTTAATTAACATCGTGTCCCCTTCCCAGACCACACACCCGTGGTGCTCTAGGAAGGAACATAGTTTTTAAAGGCAGTAATTTTTTGTGAAAGGCACAATTTATTGCATTGTATCTGTGTGGGCGTGATAAATTTGTTAATTTGCTAAACTGTGAACATTTAAAACATGGCAATATTTTTGTAACTGCTGTGCATTTCTTAATTTTTTAGTATATCAGGTGATTAAAAAACAACAAGGACTTGGCCGTGGCCTTTTTCAACCTCAGAGAGGTCCTGCCTGGCCTGGAGGTCATGGTTCCGCGGGTGGAGGGAGGCCTGACTTCTCCAAGGGCGGTCCCCGGGTCGGCACATCAGAATCACCGGGAACTGGTCCATGAAGCAGAATCTACTTTTCCAGGAGCTCACCAGGTGACCCCCAGCACAGGGTGTTTGAGAAGCACAGCTCTAGGGGACAGAAGACGAGTCACCTGGAGGCTGAAGCCGCCTACAGCACTCGGCTCTCTGACTCCGTGTGCCCTGTGAGGGCACAGCGGCGTCTGTCTGCTCTGCCCCTCGCTGTGTTTGGGGTTAGGGAGCGAGCACCCTCTGATGCAGCACAACTAGCTCCCCCAGGGGAAGGGGAAGGCCCTGGAGAGCTAGGCTCCCAGATCCAACCTCCTCGTGTCATTTTTTTTTTAAGTGCTTAATTATCTCCATCACATTAAAAAAAAAAATTTTGTTTTTTGTAATCCTCACCCAAGGATATTTTTTTCCCCATTGATATTTAGAGAGAGTGGAGGGGAGAGAGGGAGGGGGAGAAAGAGAAAGAGAGAGGAACATCGATGTGAGAGAGAAGCATCGATTGGTTGCCTCCTGCACACACCCTGACCCTGGGGCTGGGGATTGAACCTGCAACCCAGGTTCCCTTGACTGGGAATCGAACCCGAGACCCTTCTAAGGGCCAACATTCTAACCACTGAGCACACCTACCAGGGCACACTTTAAATTTTGTCAATGAAAAAAGTTACAGAAATTTATTTATTTTCTTGTTTGCTTTATGTCAATTACATAGAGACAGAAAGTAGAAGGGGGCTGCAGGGGCAGGGGAAATAGTTGTTTTTAATGGGGACAGTTTCAGTTCTGCCAGATGAAGCGTTCTGGAGAGGGATGGTGGCGATGGTCGCACAGCAACGTGCATGAACTGTACACGTTACAATGGTAAGATGGTAAACTTTATGTATGTTTTACCACAATGAAAGGGGATATTAAGGAGGTGCAATCAGTGGGGCTCACTGGCTTGGATGAAGGGGTGGGAGCCAGGACAAAGAGGGGGCGGCTGCACTGCCCAGCTCCAGGGACCATCAGCCCTGCGGCCCATCCTGAGTCCAGCCCGACTCCTGGCTACTTACCTTCACCTTCTCCTGCCAAAGGCAGACTGCAGGTGCCGGGCCAGCACAGCCAAGGGCTCGGTGAGCCTGAGGGGGGGCGGGGAAGGATTAAAGAAAAGACAGACGAAGCATAATAAGCTCTGGGGATCTCCTGTGCCTGGCTGAGGCCACAGAGAGAGATCCAGACGGCAAGCTGAGCCTTTATTTTACAGCCAGAGGTAAACAAGGTAGTGGTCACCATAGTTACAATGTTCTTGTGAGTTTCACTTGTTTTGGCAGCACTTGCTGCACCTCCCATAGCCCATTAGCTACCCAGGAAGGATCTAGGGGGCGTCATAAGGTCAAGCTTAATTATGCTAAGAGGGCTGTGCCCTCTAAGCTGGGACTTTGTGGCTTTGCCAACAGGTCAGTCCGAGGCTTAACCCTATAGCCGCTCCCTACATGCCAGTGCTTACACAGAGGCTCTGCCTGCTAACAAAATCACTGGCAGAAGTTCTGCCGCCCCAGGAAAGGGTTAAGTGCCCCAGGGACAAAGTGATGAAGAGCTGACACCTCTCTGGGCGGCCTCAGCAGCCTGGGGCCAGGCCGTGGCCCAGAGCAGCCCGATGCCCTGCATTCTGAGCCTTTGAGTAGAGACAGCCTCCTCCAAGGGCGGTGAAGGGCAGGGCTGAGGAGATTGAAGAGCAGGGGCCGCCAGGCCGCTCTGGGGTGGGGTTGGGGACCACCATGGCCCCTCCTTAGAGGACAAGGCCATGAGGCAAAGCCAGAGCGAGGGCCCCTCCACACCTCTGACCAACTGCCGTGTGAAGGAGGGCAGGCGGGTTCAGGCCAGCGGAGGCCTCAGCAGTGGGCTCCTGGGCTCCTGAGTCAGGACTGTAGGTAGGAGCTCACCCATCCCGAGGCCCTGGCTCCAGGTGGCCCATTTCCTCCCTTTGTGCTCAGTGTCCCTCAATCCACAGCTTCCCCCAAAGCCGTCCTTTAACAAAGCCACCTTTGGGAGCCAGAGGAAAGGGGAAACCTTTGGACACAACAAGGACAGGGAGGTGGTTTACTGAGGCCTGGAGGCAGGGCCGGGGCGGGGAAGCCGTGCAGAGGGGTGGGTCAGAGACCAGGGCCGGAGTCTGCCCTGACCCCGAGAAGCCAGGACGTTACTGACCCAGTTACTGACCCGGAGCTCCCTTCACAGCCAGGCACTGATACTGCCTTCCAGGGTCTGAGGGGAGTAACCAAGGGATGTGTGGAAAGTGCTCTGCGGATGATACTGTGATGCTTTTTGGAGACGAGGTG